>NC_060211.1:112082500-112766250 GCF_021130785.1 Homalodisca vitripennis | reverse complement strand
CAATTGCTTGGTCAGAGAAAAAAATAAATAGTGTCGATAACCAGGTCAAGGAGATACTGTGAGAGATTCGGGTTGTATGTTGTTTACTCTGTTGTGATAGTATTCTTGGTGCCTGTAGCTTTAATTTACTTAATTTTTTACTTTCTATAACTAATACAAAAAGAAATAACGAGAAAAGTATAAACTTTAATTGTATTAACGAAAGGGATAATAGTATAATTATTAGAATAGTGATAAATGATAGAATGGAAAACAGACAACCAAATCAGGAGACAATTAACTAAACAGAAATAATGTATTTAGCACAACGGCCGTGCGTCAGTAGGACTGTCTTCTAATGAATTGTTTTTCACATGTGTCTCTTTAGGGACCAAACTTAAGCATTTCAATAAAGTTTTTTGGATTATCGCTAATAGATATTAGATTATTGCTATAAATTTGTTCCTAAATCGTTGTGTATGACATTTATGAACTGTTTTCTTCCATATGCCTTGAGAAGATTTCTGGTCATACCACCTGTTCGACCGTAACAAACGTCACTAAACTGGCAATAAATCTGTTTAATTTCCACGCCAAATAACAAAGTCTTGGCTTTTAACGGATTTTTGGTTTAGCCTTTTCGATAGTTTATTCAAAATGGAGGCGTCATACAATTATACGAGAAGATACAAAATTTTGCTCGTATGCCTAAAATATATGTATGTTTTTCTAAACACTGTCAATCATGATATAAAATCAAGTATAATAATAGTAAATAAGATTATTTTATGAAAATTTATAGTTTATATATGGTGAATGAAACTTCTATTATTAGTTTCTACTGAGAATTACAACCAAAATCTGTACACTTTTTCATAAAATATAGAACGCTTACTTTTAATGCAAAGTCTAATGTATTCTCATTTAGACCTAATATATGAAAATATCACTTTGGGGAAAAAACACTACTAATCCGCTTATTATTACAAAGTTTACAGATAAATTTAAAATTAAATTGCACGAGAAGTTATCTTTGCTCGTTCCGTCTGTGCGTCACATACGATGCTTGACATACGAATCTACTTTCATATAATTGAATGCCCCGCCCTTCAGCCAATTATAAATTCAGATGTGCCTCCATTTCTTTAAGACTGCAGCTATCAAAAGTTAAATTAATTATGTTCTTAAAATATTTCATCCTTATATACTTTTAAAACATTCATAAATGTTTCATTACAAATCACAAATTTATAATCATTACACCAATATTATATGTTGCATCCCAAATTTCGAAAAGAAAATTCGCTATACAATTATTTCCAATCGCCCGTTACTTATTTCGTAGTTCTAAACAAAGAATATTTTACTTTTAATTTGTTATGATATTGGTTGGATTTACTTAAGTTAAACGTTTTCATAACAGATTTGTACGCCTTTCTACGAACATGATGAGAGCATTTACATGTATACATAATCCATCTTCTAACATTGTAAGTTAATATCTTGAGTTTGGTAGTTTCTCATTAATGTGAATGAGGGTTAAAATATATAGGAATTTTGAAAATCACGATGAAAATGTTGCAATGCTCCGGTGTAACCAAAATTATTAAATGTACGATCCACCTATCTCTTGAGACTTCTTTGTTTTATGAAAATACCAAGATTTTGTAATAAGTTAAATATTTTAAATCATATATTTAAGTGTGATATACAATTCAGAGTATCCTACTTGAATCCGAACGCATGGTTAGATTTATAAGTATTTAAAATATGTGTTTGGCACCACAGGATCGAAAGTTACAAATTGTCACATACCGAATGCCAAGTAACAAACGAGCACATAGAGTATGCGTATGTCTACAAAAATGAGGTGGTTTTGAATGCAACAGGTTGATTGGGTGCCGTGGCCAAGGCTGAGGAAATGAGCGATTAGAGGTAAAGCATATATATATTACACAAACGATTAATACTAGTATAATTTTCACTACTTAATTTGTATTTAAAGTGGTGTTATATCTTTATAGGATATGTTTTACCAATTCAGTAATGTTCTTAAAGACAGAAAAAATATAAAACGCTGTTTTGAACGTTAAATGAGGATTTATACATAATATTATACATTGTAAGTAAGGATTTGGACCAATTTTGTAATAACGATGTTATTTTCTACAGTTACATACTATAAGTTATATTACTCCAGGGAATGGCAATTTTAAAGGATGAATAACTGAGAATAACATCTTTAAACTAAGTGGAAAATTAAAAAATTGCACATTTTTTATATAATAGTACTTAGGAAAATTAAAGAAAAAATTAACTTCCTTCCGTAATGTTTACTGTTTTAATGTGATATCTTTTATAATTCCATCAGCCTTTTTCCGTGGACTTGACTTAAGGTACCCTCAATTAATACTTACAATGCCAACAATTCGTCATGGAATTACAAGATTATTGTTTCAATTTTTCAGGAAAGATTAAAGACCTCTGACTAAAAGTGTTAAACATTAAAAAATCTACCCCGAACCAAATACCGATTGCACGATCTTAAAATATATTTATTTTTGTTATATAAATAGTTTTCTAATAATCTTACACCTCCGCGGAGTCTATAACCCTTATCAGCCAGGGGTAAAGAAGAGAGAGCACCACACTAGGGTGTAAATACTGTACACACTGATTGTACGCATCTAGGCATTGTGGCGCCACTAGGCTGATACGGGTTAAAAATGTATGGACTTGTTAGTTTAATTATTACAGAATATACTAAATTAAATAATGAAGTTGCCTTTCATCCCTTTTCAACGGAGGTACGTAAATGATGATACGCAGTAATAATTAGTTATTAATGGTACTATTATTAAGTTAAGCACAATATGGTTATAGTCTGTATTCTGTGGATGAAATATCAATTAGTGAAAATCCTTACGAACCGTAAAAGCTTTTAGGGTGTTTTCCTCAGAATCACATTCAATACAAAACGTTTCAATTTTGATTTTATGAATACTGATTTAATAATGCTATTTCATAATTAATTCTGCGGATTCTACCATCAAAAGTGGTTCTGCGTTGAATTTTTAAATTTGTTGTTGTACGTGAAAAGATGACACTGGCTCGGCTGTATTTTCTTAATTATAAAAATAGTGTATTAAGTTTTTTAATGGAGACAACATTGGTTATTTAATGCTCTTGATTATGTACACATTCCCCCAACTTCCTAAAGCGGGGTGAAAATGCGACACTCAAAAATAATTTATTTGTATTCGTTAAATATAATTTAACTAATATGGTATCTCTAGGCATGCCGGTCAGTTCTTGAGTGTGAAAGAGTATTTACTTCACTGTGGGTGGTTTCACACAACATAATTAAGTGTGAGTGATGGGGAGAGGTTGGGTGGGGGGTTGCGTGCCTCGCCAGTACCACGGAGGGAGGGTGGCGTCTGTCGCACTTGTTGCCTATAGCTAGGCGTCGCCGGCCACGCGTCACCACAGTAAGTACTTATTGACACCATTGTTAAACGTAAACAACACCATCTACTTCACACACTTCCCTGTATTTTATAGTTATTGGTCATAAAACTTACAAAAATTGAATGTTTTCTAAAAACACTTTGTACAGTTTTTATGTGTAGAACGAGTTTTTTATTGCTTTGATCAAATAACTAAATTAGGGTAACTATCAGACAATTTCTAAAAACTTACATCAGCACTAAGTGAAACATGTAAACTCGGCACACACGTAACGGTCATTCCATAAATAAATAAAAAGGTAGCGTAGGAATGAGAATATACTATATAAAAAGCAGCCAGATTGTTTCCGTAATGTTCATGAAGTTTAATGTTAAGCTACTTCGTGGTGTATTCTTCACAGTGGGTGTTTTCATGCAACATATTTATATGTACAAATCTCAGACACTGTTCATAAACCCATTTTGGAACTAACATCCTAAATTAATGAATATATAAATTGCGTTTTTGAAATTGTACGATGCAATTAATATTATTTTGTTAAAAACAGTTTTCTCAGTTTCAATATTTCCGAAAAACGTAGGCTGAATATCCTATCTGGTGGGAAAACATTATGCTAATAATTATCATCCCATTAAAATTATTATAGTATTGAGTCACATCAGATATACCTGTTCCTTGGATTTGCCCGTTACCTAGAATGCAGAAAAATCTAGCACAATCTATTTTTATATTATTTAATGTAGAAAAAATTATTTTACTTATGACCCACCAGTACTTTTAAACGCTAGGAGAGAGGTACATGTACCGGATGTAAAACCATGTGGATTTGAAATCTGGTGTATTTAATTGTACCATATTTAAATGTTGAAATATTTTGGTATTTTAATATTGTTTTAGAATATTTATATTCTTAAAAGTGATTTTGGCTCGTTACGTCTTCTCAACCCTCGTAAAATGTAGTCTGTAAAGAGAGAATTGAATACTACTCACTGTCATAAGTTAACGAATTATAAAATAAAATAGTGACAGATTACGCGGGCGCTTCCGAATAAGCAAGGACAAGTTTGTGCAGTTTACATGCTTTATAACAGCCTGTGACCGTTAGCGCACAACACTATTCCTAATATGCAGGAAAGCGTCAGATGGAATGCCTTAATGTAGAATTTAAAATTATCATAAAATAAAACATTTATTACCGTCACGCCTAATTTACTACAAAGGCGGGTCCGAATTCTTCTCTCCTCTCCCTCTCGCTATACTAGACCGAAGCGTTTCTGTGGATGGACCACGAAGGGAATGTTTGAGAATTATATTTGATAAGGCATTGTATGTTGCAATGTGTATAGAACAGTACTTTTATTATTTAATTTGTACTTTTAACGGTTTTGTTTTATTTCTTTGGTTTAATGTTGGAAACAGGTGAGAGAAACGCTCCTGTTATAAACTACAAACAACAAAATTTACTAAAACAATATAAAATTGTCTTTTAATTCTGTTTATCAAACGTATTGAGAACAGTAAGTTGTATGTTCTGACCCGCTAGCGCTGGTTTCTCGTTGAACTGCATCTGGCCTTTTAAAGGTAATACTATGTACAACAAAATTAGGTTTATGATCAAGTCAGTAAAGCATTGGGAGGCAAGATCACAAAATCATTTGATCGTAAATGGGGCGGGGTAATCACTGCTTTTTAATATAAATTACAGAGTGTGTGAAAAAAATGAATAAGATTCATGATACATAAACAATTTAAAATATGAAGGTATTCAATATTTTTGGTATGGTAATTATTTAATAGTTGACATGTTATTCACCTTTCTGAGCAATTTAGAACCCCACCATCAGAACCCTCTCATTCATAACCCATAATTAAAGAATTTGGTTTGAAAAGTACAATGTTTTAAATACTTTTTATTTTGCTCTATATACCATCATAATCTAGATAAAAGTACTGTATAAAATTAATAGCCCACCAACTGGTAAATTGGTGAAATGACTAAAAGAACATCTTTGCACAAATGCAAGTGGTTTCCACATTGCAATTTTTAAATTTAGTTTGATTACGAATTTCATTAATATTTTTGTTGATGTATAAGTACAGTGTAGTCGTTTACTCAGACTACGGATTTGTAAGTTATGGTATCTTTCACAGAAAAATATGTTACCTCCACCTTAGAATCATACGAGATATCGAAAAGCTTATCGGAACAGTTGCAATAATCCAGTATTTTAATTACAAAACCCTTTTAATTACGCTTTACAATGCATTAATACCAAAGAGATAATACTTAGCCGTAGGGTGGTGTTGTGGACTATTGTTTCAGTGAGACCTCTAAGAAAACTCCTTAAATTTTGTTCTGTGTGCTGTAGATCGAAACAGATGTCTTAAGAAAATAAAAATCAGTGAGCGAGATTGTTAAATGAATTTGTCTAAGATTTATAATTAGGACTTTTATGCGAAGTAAATTCTGAATTAGCTAGTACTTATATATACTCCGATCGTATGGCTTGCAGTTACTACGTGGTATTACGGATTGCAGAGAACTTGTGCAGAAAAACCATTTAAGTGGATTATCACTCCCAGGCCATTTAAAAACACCAATCTTATGTAGTGGACAGATCTTTCTTCCGTGGATGGACATCAGTATGAACACTCCCACGTGGCTAACCGAGGGGCGTCCTATTTCGATTCAATAATTCTATCCTTTCCATCATATCCGGGTGAATAGAAGTGCGGCGTTTATCCATAATTTAGGATTGGTTTTATTTACAAGTGATTTGCAGTATATAAACTGTTTTGAAAAAATAACAATAGCAAAATAAGAATAGAATATATACCTATACTCGTAGATTGTTATAAGTGTATCTAACCTGTGTGAATATCATTTTGATTTTGTCACTCGTCATTTCCGTTGTTTTTAGATTATTCCACACTGAAAACATATTCAAACGACTGCAATAGTACATATATGCAATAAGGCAAATAATACAGGTCAATTTGAGGTAATACAGTAAAATGGTTCTTAACTGTTTGACAGCTAGTCCTTAGTTGTACATTGTAAATTATTCAAAATTTCCCTCGTACTGTATCATAACTCTTATATGATATTCTGCGTATATGTATTTGAGGCATATTTACCAGTTATCGGCACACCCTAGCTCGCTCCAAGCTGTTTACTCGCCTCCACCCTACGTAGCAGTGTAATACAGTACCCTCAATCTATGCTTGTCCTTGTTATCTCGTCCACTCCATATCGGCCACTAATGAATATAATTGTTATGTTGTTTAATGAAAAATGGTGTGTACTTGATCATGCATAAAGATTTCTTACAAGTACAATTTTCTTCTATTGTAACATCATGGTATAAATTAAGCCTGTTTATTTCTTTCAACAAGATATGAGTACGCTAAACCACATACCGCGTAACGTGCATTTCTAGGGATAGAATGGGGAACGTTCCATGGTAAGTGACATTCACTATCTTAGAGCCCATGTAGAATTGGAATGTCATGCAAAATTTCAAGTCTATGCCATAGCTCGATTCACTCTCAAGATATCCCTCGGACAGACAGATAATCAGAAAAACTAACAATGGACTATTGTTGCCAGCCTCCTTAGTAATACGGATTTGCAAGTTATTAACCAATCACATACGTATACCAAAATTTCTATTTTTCGTAACTCGTAATTATTGGTCAGTTTTAAAATCATTATCGGTGTAACTATAATAGTATATTGTAACCCCTGGAACCTCACGAAACTTTATCAACATGATATTTTACATGTACGAGTAAAATATTCTTAGCTAATTAGACTATATGTTATTAGACTTTAAAATATACAGTGTAATCATATCCAGTTTAATAACATCAAGTTATTCGAAACATATTATTTAAATGACGTAATCTTAAACTCGTGATGAAGGATATGGCGTAACATAAACTTAGAAAATGATAGTGTTCTATTAACCATTATTCTCTTGATGCATTTAACTGAAAGGATAGGCAGCTCTGACCAGATGAGAAACCAAATGGGATAGGTATAAATGGACCGTCTGTATTTCATTGAGTTATATGTACCGTCGTTATTATATACCAGCAGTTACCCGCCGCGCCGCCTTGCGCGCTTTTGTAGTCTTTGCATTTCTGAGTCGTATGAACTATATTTTCGACGCCAATGTGAAGCTTGCCTTGTTGCCATGGTCAAAAAACTATGTCAAAGGGGGTACATTTATGGCCATTATAATTTATTCCGGTCTTAATACTTTCAGTTTTGTGGTTGATTTTGCCTTGTTTCCATATCAAGAATATATATATATATATATATATATATATATATATATATATATATACTGTACATACACAGGTATGAGAAGCCTATTTCTGCCAAAATAAAACTAAGATGACTTTTATAACCGCAAATATTACAATGGAAAATAATCCTACAAAATTCAAAAAATTATTATATAACTATCTCATACAGAAAGCTTTTTACTCGGTTGGTGAGTTTTTTTCCGATTAGTAATTTAAAAGTGGCTATAGAAATTGTGAAAAGTTTAAGAAATATTGTTTTATTTAGATATGCAACTTAAACCATATTTTTCTGACGAGTGTAATACAATTATTGTAAAAATTGTCATACTACACAATAAAGAATTTGAATTTGAATAACAGTCTTTAAATTTATAGCAAAAGGTACAAGCAACTTTGTATTTTATATCTAATACTAATATCATTTTATTATCTGGATCTTTACTTGCTCTGTGCTGAAAAGCAGTTGTAGAAAAGATTAAAATAAGAAATGTTGTTACTTTGTAGTACTTGTGCCTAATCTATGCTTTCACACTATAAAAATGTAAAAAAAATAAAGTAGTGGTTAAGCAAGTAGTTATGTGTATTCATAAATCAGCGTTTACACAGAACAGTTATTTTTAACAGACTCTTCCAATATGTATTTTGCAAGTTTAGACACCAAGATGGGATTTTTCGCTATTTAAAGACCAGTGTGGCTTAGACGGACCTATACCAGGGACTCTAAGAATGTCCGTGTAAAATTTCAGTACAATCAGTTTGAATTGTTTACGCGTGAAAAAAAACAAACAACCAAATACACTTTTTATAATATTACTATTAGTTACCTGAGGCTTCACATACAAATCGTGCAAAACCTGAATAGTTCGAGTGGATTATGTTTCTGACTCCAATTTTGAGTTTGTTTCTCTCTCTCTCTCTCTCTCTCTCTCTCTCTCTCTCTCTCTCTCTCTCTCTCTCTCTCTCTCTCTCTCTCTCTCTCTCTCTCTCTCTCTCTCTCTCTCTCTCTCTCTCTCCCCCCCTCTCCCTCTCCCTCTCTCACTCTCTCACTCTCACTCTCACTCTCACTTTTTCTCTCACTATATATATATATATATATATATATATATATATATATATATATATATATATACATTGTTGAAGAGAATCGCTCCTTTTTTCCTTCATGTATTGGAATATCTTTTTAATTTTAGCATCGAAAGTGGCGAATTTCCACCCAGTCTTAAGAAAGCTGTTGTAATACCTATTTTCAAGCGAGGTGATTGTAGGCTTCCTGATTGTTTCCGTCCAATTTCATACTATCAGTTTTCAGTCAAATTTTTGAAAAAAATTGTTAAAATACGGATAGTACATTTCTTAGATAAAAACAAATTCTTTAGCAAAAACCAATTTGGATATCGATAGAAACTCTCAACCGAGAATGCTCTAATATCATTTACTGAGGAGATCTTTGACTCAATAAACAGTGGCGAAAAATCCTCGGCGTTGTTCTTAGACATCACTAAAGCTTTTGATGCAGTGGACCATAGCATACTACTCGATAAACTGTGGCTGGCTGGCATCAGAGGCTTACCACATAAGTGGTTTTCAAGCTACCTCTCTAATAGAGAACAAAGTGTTAGAGTTGGTGATTTTGTCAGCCAGTCTGGATCGGTGAAGCATGGTGTGGCTCAAGGTTCTGTATTGGGTCCAGTTTTATTTTTGATTTACATCAATGACTTGTGTAATGGGCGTTTCAGGGGTCGTGTATTTGCCTTTGCCGATGACACAGCTTTTATTTATAAAAATAAATGTTTAAACACCTTGAAAAATGAAATGGAGAATGATTTAAAACTATTACGTTTATGGTTTGATAAAAATTACATGATTTTGAGTGAAAAAACAAAGTTTCTAATTTTTGGTCTAAAGGCAGAGTACAATTTGGAAACACCTTTGGAATTCCATGATTTTAATTGCTTTAACAATACCTACCAACAGTGCAATTGCATGATTATAGAACAGAACGATAGTATTAAATACCTTGGACTGATTATCGACAGTAAGCTAACACGGAAGTCACATATTTTAAAATTGAAAAAGGAACTGTACAGTAGCTTAAGAAAGTTTTATTTGCTTCGACAATTATGTCCAAGGAAGGTTATGATCAATGTGTATCACGCTCTCATTGGATCCAGGCTGGGGTAGAATTACTTGCTAGGGTGGAGTCTACCAATCGACACTTTATCCTATTATTATATTACAAAAATACTTTGTCCGTGTGATTGCAGGAAAGGGAAAGCTTGAGCACGCCTGGCCGATTTTTCTTGATTTAAAACTGTTTCCACTAAAGCATCTATTTATTTATAAAGTCTTAAAACTATTTTTTGTAAGAAGTACAGCTTTCTCCGTAATGACTCGTAGTACAAACCATAATTTAAGTCGATGTCAAGTAATGCATGTTCCGAAATCACATTCAGAAGCGTATCAAAATTTTTACAGTAGTATTGCACCCCGAGTTTTTAATAAAATCATTCACCAACTTGAAATTTTTTCTAATATAAATCAATTTTTGTCTAACTTAAGAAAGTGGCTTTTTATTACAGAAAATCTAGATATTGTTTTGAAAATTGTACAATAGAACACTATTGCAACTGCAGTATTAACAGTTTTAATTGCAAATAGTTAGGTTCTCAATATAGGTATTATTTTGTATGTGGTTCTGATTATATTTAATTTAACTTACATGTTTAGTTGTTTTGATAGTTTATAATATATTTATTTATTTATGTCATGTCGTTTTTTAATCTTTAATAATTTTAACGTGCTGGCGATCCCACCACAGGAATTTTTCCTAGGGGATAACCTATTTATTTTTCTTAGTTATGAAAACATAATGAGTAATCATTTACAACCAATTGTTATGTTGGAAAACTTGAGTGTTTTTATCATAGTTTGTTCAATATTAATGTAGTCAATGTACAACTATTATTTAAATTTTAATATAAGTATATTGTATTTTGGATGTTTGGGGTGACTGGGGCGCCCTTTGCGAGGGACAGTTTGTAATAAGTCAAAGTTTCTTGATGGTAAAATATGTTGATAGTTTGATAATATATTTATTTATTTATGTCATGCCGTTTTTATTATGGAATGGTTTTTTGTGGGGGGTGTTTCGGTTGTTTCGGGCGTCTAACATGTATAATAGCATCTCTAAGAATCGATTAAAAATTATTTTTAAGTATAATATAGTTATTTATTTTTGTACATGTTTAAGGGTGTAAAATACATATTCATGTAGAGTTGTAAATGTGTATTTATTGTACTAAATTGTATTGCAGCAAAATAAAGAATTTTCTATTTCCATATATATATAATATATATATACCGTATATATATATATATATATATATATATATATATATATATATATATATATATATATAGCCTACATAACAGCTCAGAGAAGCCTACTTTTGTCAAAACACAACTACTGTATGATAGGTTTCATAGCAGTCTTCAAATGTATACTAAAAGTTAGACTATTTTGTCTTATATGTGCATTGCTAGCAGTTACCCGCTTTTTCACACAATCTAGTATGCGTTGCACATGTATGGTTCAAGTGAGTTATATTTCCGATTCCTGTGTTGAGCGTTGAGCGATCAATAGGTTACGTCAAATTGTGTATATTTATGGCCATTGTAATTTACACTGGTATTAGTATTTTTTTCCATACTCGATTTCGCCTTTTTTCAGTCTTCAAATTTATACTAAAGTTAGACTATTTTGTCTTATATCTGCACTGCTTCACACAATCTAGTATGCGTTGCACATGTATGGTTCAAGTGAGTTATATTTCCGACGCCTATTGTTGATCGTTGATTAGTTGCCGTGATCAATAAAATACGTCAAATTGTGTATATTTATGGGCACTGTAATTTACTTCGTTCTTAGTATTTTTCCATAGTTGACTTTACGTTTTCTCCGGTCGAGAAAATATATATCACAGATCAGAGAAGTATAGGCTACTTCTGCCAAAAGCAACTAAGATGGGTTTTATATCAGTCTTTAAATTTATAACAAAAGTTAGATACCAGTAGTAATTTTATTTTTATACCTTATACTTAATATATGGTAAAAATGTACAGTTAATAGTCTACTAATAATGACACTATTTACGTTTTTTTTTTTTTCTGAAAAATATGTTAGAAAATTTTAAGCTGGAATTTGTACCTTAGTTCAAAAGCACAGTCCAGCGAACTTTCATCCAGCACACGTTCTTCAGTTCTTGCAGACTGCTTCAAAGGGAGCCTTCGGAGTCAAATGCTGACCATTTTTTGTTTTACGGCAATTATTTATAAGGTAGATGAGAACTTACATTTTCGCTGAAAACTAATTGTTACACCAGAGAGTACTCACACTATAAAAGTAAATAAAATGGAAAATAGCGGTTCAATTAATTAAACATCAGGTTGTGCTGTCATCAACTAATGTTACTCAGAACAGTTGATTATATTTGACAGGTTCTTTCAATTAATATTTCACAACTTTAGAGACCAAGAAAGGATTTTTCGCTACGTTAAATACCAGGGGGGCGTAGCCCGGAGGGATTTTCGAAATAAGAATATGCCTATTTTCATACCAGGGGCCGTAAGAATGTCCATGTATAATTTCAGTACAATAGATAGAATAGTTTATGCGTGAAAGCAAAACAAACAAACGAATGCACTTTAGCATTTATAATATTATTAGGATAAATCGTAGTAGTCAGTATTAACATTCGAATTGTTACATGAGCATAATATTTTGTGTAGTTAGGAAACTTTGGAGGTAAAACCATTAAATGCACGATTTGCGGTATTAAAAAAAGAATTATAAGACTGTTATCCTTTCTTACAAATTTTCATTTTCATATTTATAAAGTTTAAAGATCAGTTACATACGTGTTGGACCACGTTGCGTGCTTTGGAAGCAAAGGTCTTTGTCCGAGCGATACCCTATCGTGGTTGCGTGCCCCGCAAACTGTGTAATATCGAATTGTAACACTGTTTTAAATCGATAATACTTTTAAACAATTCCTTTTCAAGTACCAGAAATGACACACATATTTCAAGATCTAATCAGATACAGAAAGGCAAAGAAAACGTTGAATAATATTATACATTCTTGTTTATAATACTATACCCTCAGTTACATTGTAATGATAGACAATGAAAATTTGCTTAAAAATTACTTAATAGTGAATAATTACAATATATGTTTTCAAGTACATAGATATAGTGCCATTTGCTAAATATACGTACTAGACTATACCCAACCAATCCATAATTTAATTATGTAAGTAATTACATTAAACTAAGAGTGCACTCATTATTCTCGTAAAATATATTATATGGCTGGATCGTAGTTGCGTGACCATAATTCCATAGTATAGTCGGTAAAGTACCAACTAACAACATGGGTAGTTCCCCTGAATTAAAACGTGCTTAAAATTAATGGAAGACTCCCTAAAGTGAAGTCTCCACATGAAAAGATACTTTGTTAGTTAGCGGATGTCCGAATACCTATGACGAACATAAGGTGTGTATTGTTTTTTTTAAACTTAAAATAATTTTAAAATAATTAAATCCAGCTATAGTTTAGTACAAAACTTTTAAAGTAATTTACGGATACATGTACAACTTTTTATAGATTGTGAAGTACATCATGAAACCCATATTGTAACTAACTAAATTTTTACTATTGTTAACATCCGTCTTATTTAGGTTTTGTTGTGTTTTTGGCAACTGAATGAATTAGAGTGTATAAATAAATTGTTATGAACTCTCAGAACAGCAAATATCGCAGGGTAAAAATGTAAATAATGAACCATTCTTTCTGGAATGGTTTGAATGCCTTTAAAGCGTTTATCATGCAAGAGTCTCATTAAGGCTTTTAAATTGCCACACAACATATGAGTTGTATTTAACCTTTATTCCAAAAACCTGAGGATAATTCCATAGGCTATAATGTTGAAATGGAGTATCTTATTTAGGAAGAGTACCAAGTAGTTTTACAAATGAAAGATGATTTGTAGATATCAAAACTCACTGACGAATAAAACTTGATGCATTTAACATAACATGATTGTAAATATTACCAAAATATCAGCACTAGTGGTGATTTGAAAAGAAAAGCTGCAAGAATGACAAAATTAAGAAACAGTAATAACTAGATCAAGCTATTTTTGCCGACTAAGAAATTATCCCACACTGTTGTTTATATGGAACTTTCTCGTTTATTATATTTTTAACGATAATTCCATCGCAAACCCACTAAAAGTATGTTTTTATATAGTAGGAGCATTTAGAATTTAGAATTTAATAATACTATTGGTCTATATCTATCTACTTGGGATATGATACATTATACAGAGTGAAAATCCCTTTCTTCCCCACGCTACACAAGTGGGCGTGATCACTTAATTAATCTGATTAGTAATTAATTAATCTTGTAGATGTTTCAACATTGAATCGGTTCTCCCCATATTTTCTTCGAGTTTCTGCATACCACAACGGGTGAAGGGGAGAGAGGGTAGGCGACGTTATGTAGGCCTAGCCTACATCTTAACTTTAGCCCTTGATTATAGATCCATAATCAAGGCTTTAGCCTAGCTACAACTTCGAATGAACAACACAACTTGTCTCCTAACTATCGGTTTCGAATCATACTAAGACTCATTTTCAGGTCTCTAATACTACAAGGAATTCACTCTATGGAGTTCGAGAAATATAATAAAATTATAAAAAAAGAAATAAAAATTGTGAATGTTCTACTGATGTTTAGATGACACAACTGTAAAAGCTTCACAAGTCCCCGAGGACTAATTCACTTGCACGCCACATGTACTAGGCCCGAATAAATTACAGATTTAAAAGTGTAATGTATCTTACAAATTTACACTTTATAACTGTTTAATGGATTAAGATAGCTAACAAAAAATTGTACAATTGAACTAGAATAATAAAAAAATAAATGGATTTTGAGGTTGAGTGGTAGAAAGGGCTTGAAGATTAAAAACAGTGTTTTGAAAAGTGTTGTGTTTGAAACTATTTGAATACGTTTCTTATTAGGCTACGTTTCATTGGTAGTGGGTTTCCAAATTCTTTTAAATATTATGCATTTTTATCTATGCATATATTTAGTGCGAATATACTACTACCAAATAATGATATGATCATACAAATTGTTTATTTAATAATAATATTAAACGTTTATCGATAAATATTTGTCGTGAGGTTCTCTACATAATTTGGTGTGTATACAATACAATATAGAAAGGTAAGATGAGTTGTTAAAAATACAGTACATTCTGTGAAGGAAGCACATGAAGCGATATGAACTGGTGTTGGACGAGCCTGACAGAGTGTTCTTCTCTGGAGACGAGATCAAGGGACACGTCGCTGTGACTCTCGACTCCAACATCACTGTCCAAGGTAACGTTGGTATTGTTGACAAAGATCAGTATCTTATGCTGTTAAATATAAAACTGACTTTTACATATATTTATTTTATTTTAATTACCAGAGACCAAGTTAGTCAACAAATGTGAACAGAACCATCATTTTAAAGGAATTGTAGTCCACAAGACGTAGTTCTAAGTCATCCTAACTAAATAAGAGACGTGCGATGTAAAGAATTAAGATAATTTTCAATAAGATAGTGATTATAGGCCAATTTTGCACGGGTTCAGATCTGTAATGACTAGAATGCTAGGCACAAGCCGCAATTGCCTAAAATTGACCTGACGTAGGAAATCTTTTACCGGCAGTAAAACATTTTATGCAAATGATAAATATATAAATAAACCTATATTTGTAATATAAAGTTATATATTAAACATTTAAAAAGTTAATTACATATTTGGTCCCTCAACAATTGATGAACACTGGCTTTAGCTCTGACATGATACGAGATCCGGTCCACACAAGTATACGCAATAATACAGGGTTTCGGAGAAAAGAATGCCGGGATATTGAACGGCCGTTATTTAAAAACTATTCAAGGTAACTAAACGACCTAAACGCCCAATTGAATGTGAAATAACTAAATTTTGTTTTCCGTGTAGCATGGGAGGAACTTGGCATGCGCAGAACAGTTGCGCGGTGGCAGTCCAATTTTGTGACTGACACGCTTGGCGCCAGTCATGAGTACGATGATTGCGGTGTAACAGAAGGCACAGTGTGTTCTGTGGTACGCAGAATTGAAATCAATTGTTAGTGTGCAGCGTGTGTTTCGAGTTACGTATCGTGTTCGTATTAACCGTTAACAGGCCTGCCAAAAACAAGTGATGATGAAATCGAAGAAATCTTGCATTATAAGGCCGAAAAATCTACTTTTCGACGAAGATTTCAGTTAAACACACCTAAATCGACGGACGACGATTTTATTCGTAATGTCGTTTTAACACACTTACTGTGTCACGAAACTGATTAAACCAGCGACGAATTGCTTTATTATCTGGCGAATTTAGACCTCGATACGTAACTCGAAACCGACGATGCACACTAACAATCGATTTCAGTTCTGCTTATCACAGAACACACTGTGCCTTCTGTTTGCGCTGTAAACATCGTACTCACAAATTGGACTTCCACCGCGCACCCGCAGCTATTCTGCGCATGCCAAGCTCCTCCCATGCTACCCGGAAAACAAAATTTAGTTATTTCACCTTCAATTGGGGGTTTAAATCATTTACTTATCTTGAATAGTTTTTAAATAACGACCTTCAAAATCCTGGATTTCATTTTTGTTGATCCTGTATATGTATATGTTTGACGTATGGCTAGTCAGTAAAATCTGAATAAAATTGTTACTGGGTTTAGTTTGATATGGCTAGTATGTTATTGTTCTTGCAGGAATAACAATTCGCCTGGTAGGTGAGGCGTGCGTAGCTGTACCTGATACCTTTCGAGCTCCTCGTACTGTGGATAGAAGAAAACGTTTCAACAACAAAATGTAAGTCAATCAAAATTAAATTGCCAGTACAGAGAAACATACCTACATCATTTCAAACTTTTTGGAATATTTATTCTAACAATACACAATTTATCGAATCATGCAGGTCAAATGATTCTCCACTACAAGGTATATTTGAATGTTTATATTTGTATTAGTTGTAACACATGTGTATTGATTGTTAGCAGCCCTAGCCCTGGTGTCCATGGTGAAAGTCCTGCGCGAAAATTAGGAAACGCTGGACCTTTCCATCAAGGCAAGACCTATCGATTCAGCGCCGTCGAGCGGTACTTCCACCACAAGGAATATTTGTTTGGACACAAGTATAGTAGTATGTCAAATATCATAGAAGTTGTGAAAATAACAGTTTTAATGTGGCATGACAATAGACGTATTTCATTATTATCAGGTTTGCACGCTAATTGTTTACTTCTGCCTTAGCTTCATTTTTATTCAGATTGCTGAACGCAACAAGATATCTAAATACTCTAAACAAAAATATCACTACTTATATATTTTGTAAATGTAATTCTTCTATCATAAAGTTTCGTAAGCATTGAATTAATTGGTTACATAAGCGTACATACGTCACTTTGACTTTGATATGAAATAGATCGTCTATTTTCCACATAAAATGTGTGCTACTAAATTTGTCTATCATAATCAGCTAAATGTTAGATTTTAATAATTGTATTGCTTATTAGTTTTATTAGTTAATTGTATTTATTAATTAAGATATGGTTGTAATTTGATAACATATTTGAAACCTTATGAGATTAATAAAAATAATATGTCAAACACCTATTTCGCGGCCGTTTGCTAACAACAAAGCTAGAACATTCTGCCAATGGCGGGTCCAGATGCGAAGTGCCGAGTAGGCCTACTCCTTCCAGGAGTCACACTGGTGCATATGAAATACCTCCTACTTTTGTGAGGGAACCAGAATTGTCCTATGTAAAGATTTAAAGCCTTGTGAAAATCTAGTAAATACAAAATGTACGTTTAAATTATAATGGGTGACCAGGGTTGAGAACAGTCGAGAACAATATTGCTCTGACTGTAATGCCTTTTTCTCTAGATCGGCACTGATGAGTACGTTTAAGTTGATAAAATCCGATTCCGCTATCCATGTATTAAATTAACATGTTTTATATTTAATATATTTTACCAAGTAGTAGTATTGTTCAATAAATTAAAAATGCATACAAGCAAAGAAATTATTCGGTTAAAATATTATTATCGTTTATTTTTAATGTAGACTGCATTAGTATGTACTGCAGGATAAATTTTAATATTAATTTTCGCCGGACATATTAACTAGGGTGATGCTCATTTCTGTCACTATATCTGGACCCACCACTTAAATTTCCAAATTAATAAACAAATTGAATACTTAAATTAAAAGGCGCCGTCTTATGTATATAACTATAAGTTGATGTATATGACCACAGTCTATACTACATCTGTATAACAGTTTATTTTTATAGACACTATAAAAAGTTAATCATTTGTGTAATATTGTAATGTTTTGTTGTTTTAGGTTTTAAGGAGCAGCTATGGAAAGGTTCTCACAATTTTGCCTTTCAATACACACTGCCTGCCCAGTTGCCTTCATCATTTAATGGTCATTTTGGATTTGTCCGTTACTATTGCGAGTCATCTGTTGAGAGATGGCGGAACAAGGAAGTGAAAAGGATTTATTTCAGTGTAGCCAACGTTACAGATATCAACCAAGTGCCTAAGGCTGATGTAAGTAAATACGACAGTTATCAAACTAAATCGAATAATTATGTACAGTCAAGAGACACATATAATATATGTATGTACTTCCTTCCTAATGAGTATTAATATTTTGCTTAGAATAAATACATACAAACAACTGAAAAACGTGGTAGATGTGTAAATTTTTAAATTGTTTAAATCAAAAGAATAAAATATACTGATATGTGAATAAATGTCTTATAAGTACTTCATGTGTATTAATAATTAATAGAAAAAAGGTTCCTATTTATCTTACTACTAGGCTGTATTAGGCTATAACCGATTCCTGATTCATTCACTTGACGAATTCTTATTGGCTCTCACTTAAATATTTGTTCTGCTGTTAATACAATTAAAAGTTGTTGTACAATAGGCTATAAATTGGAACAAAATTAAAAATTGGTTTCAATGCGTAGTAAAAAATATTAGTAATATGTAATCATTTTTATTTTGAGAGACGAATATCTTCTATGAAAGAAGTAGTGAACGCTTTAAGGGTAACCCCTAAAAGGATCAAAGTGAATGTCCAAGTTCTATGTCGGTGAATATTTAAACTTCATAAAAATATAACTTACTACCGTATTACGATAACTTTATACCTGAAAATTTAAAGTATGTAAAAAATGTTAACCGATCATATTCTACAGTTGTAAAAAGTAGCGTTATAAAGTGAACCTAATTAAACTTGAAAATTGTTTGGAGAAAATCAATATTTTGTAAGAAAAATTTAGCACCAGATCTTTACTGATTAATTGTTTAGAGCCCTGTGAGTCATTAAGGTGGTACAATCGGATTTTGATATACTTAAATAAATGTTCAGGATTACAGCCCTTATAATAACATTCCTAAAGGTATGAAATATAGAGATAAAAACTATTGTGTCATCAGTTAACGAGGAATTATATACATTAGGCTAGCAGGTTAGCCTAATCATGTTGGAAACTTTTGAAAACTGGTCCAAAACAAAATGGCTGAAGACAAGGTGAATTTTTATTAGCTGAGCGTTAAAGAAGTCCATCGCTCGAGGCTCACAGGAATACCTTTATTGGTCAAAAACTGGTTGATAGAGATTGCCGTGTGACATGAGGAATTGTCATGATGGAGCATCAAACTGTCTGGAATGACCGATTTAACACGAAGTACCCTTTTCTAGAGCCGTTCAAGAACTTATTTATAACACCACTTGCTTAACGGGTTGTCCTGGAGGATAATAAAACTTAACTTGAATTTTATTTGCTAATACGAGCTTTTTTGGTAGAGGAGATTGGAGTGTCCCACTCCTTGTCGTTTTGTCTCGGGATCGTACAAGTAAACCCATGATTCGTCACCAATGAAAAAACATGGTTCATTTTCAATACTCTCAAGAAGAACAAGGCACACATTCTTACGATTGTCTTTTTGTTAAATTGTCAGGTTGTTTGGTACCATCTTGGCACATACCTTTCTCATGCCCAAATCTTGTGTCAGAATCTGATTAAGAGTGATACGATTCAAACTCAACTCTAAACTCGTAAGTAAGTCGACGGTCTGACCTCACCCTCATTATTTCGATGTTCTCATCAGTTTTCGATGTTGAAGGCTTCCTAGAACGTGCTTCATCTTAAACTAACTCACGGACTTCTAAAAATGCAACCGAAAAACGTGTGATCTTAATAATGAATGTTCCCCATAAGTTTTTTGGAACTTTTCAAAAGTCAAAGTCGTAGATTCACCCAGCCTAACACAAAGTTTAATGGCCCACTGTTGCTCCAAACCATAGTGTTCGATTTTTAAAACATACCATACTAGAAACACTTCATTCACCACGTTCTAACGGGCCACGTAGTCACTGGACAAGGTTGAAACTTGTACTGGGTCTTTGGGTGAGACCAAAGTACAAGTTGTGATATGGGGAAGGTTACAGTGTTTCCAGATCAACTTTGAAATGAAATATTATAAAAAATAGGGAAATTTCATTTTGATTAGACATAAGCAACATGTCACATATGGGAAGTCTAAGGAAAATCTTCACGGTTTGTTTTAGTGCTCATCGAAAGACGAGAAATGTACAAACTCCTGTTTCTTCTGCGTGCCAAGAGGCACCATCATAGCATCGAGCGAAATTCGACACAGGGGCTACGCCTGTGGAGAGACGGCAAACATTACCATCGACATCCACAACATGAGTAACAACGATGTAACTAAAACTACTGTTTCTATTATCCAGGTAACTTAATATTATTTTTTCTTTAAAGAGACAATAGATTGGTTTTGCAGATACGAATCCAAGATGAAATCTTAACGTTGAAACACCAATTCTACTAAAATATTTAATTTCGTTTTGGAACACGTTTACGAGCACTAATGTGATACCAGACTGTAAGTTTTGGTCGATAATAAACTTTTGCTCTTATAAAATGCCATATTTTATATTTCGACTAAGATTATTCAGTATAATACAATATATCTACCTGCTTTAACTATAAATAAATATATTTTAAGTGGTACGCTCTGTTAGATGGTACTGTATAGGTTGTATGTAACCTTTCTTCTTCGCAAGAGAAAATCTCGGCATATACGGATATAAAATGGAAATTGGAGCGACTGGTTTGAAGCTACGATAAAAAGTGTAAAACGGTAAAACTAATTAATAATGGTATATTTTAAAATAATCAGTATACTGTTTGAAAAACGTTTAACAAAAATAAAAAAAATTTCTATAAAATCAAATGATTGTTTTCTAAGGAGCTAAATACTGCACATATTAAATCAAACAAGATATATGTTGTTCTAAATTAACTTTAAAGGTGTTGTGTAATACAAATAGGGCATTGTATTCTAAAGTTATCTGTTTAAATTCCCTTTGAGCAGGATAACAATCAAATTATTAAATTATTCCAATTCCACAAAAGGTATTCGAATGGGTTGAATCATATATGAATTTGAACTTTTTACTAAAAGTGGACTTATTAATCACTGTATATTTTGATATAGTATAAAACCTAATTATTATAACAGCGGTTTCTTAGCATTAGTAATTTGATTCAAATGTATAATTTACCTGTAATTGTGTTCTGTAACTTCATACTTAGTCAAATTAATACTAATCAAACAAATAAAATCTCAAATTGATAATAAAGATGAAACGTTGAGTTCTATTCACTTGTAACTGTTAGTAACACCTACAATTTGATTGCTGGACTATTAATTAAATTATTCTTAAATGGAGTAAGTGTTTTATCGATTATTCTCTTATATAAACAACAAAGCAATAAAATAAAAGTGGTGTAGGCTACGCTGATTTAATAGCGTAATATTGCGTTTGTTGGTGATATTACGTTATTATTACATGAACAATTTTCATGTACAAATGAAAAGTTTGTATTTACAAATAAAGAATACGACCAGTCAAACATATTACTTTAATACTCTATTTCAGACTGCCACATATACTTGTTCCCAAAATCTGAGACATCAAGAGGACGAGCGGAAGGTGCTGAGCCAGGAGCTAGGCTCGGTTCTGCAAAGCGAGTCTGAACACTCGGTGGCAAAGATGCTGATACCACCTTTACCTCCATCCTCGATCAGTCAGGATATCTGCAAGTTGATCAACATCCAGTACAGGTTCGAAGTAAGCAAAACATCTTCCAATACTGGATTTCCCTAACTTATGGTGTTTTGCCATTTTAAGAATATTTAATGAATTGTTAATTGAGTGCCTGAGGCAGAGAAGGGGCTAAAGCCACACTGCCATCAATTTAGAATTTTTAAGATTAGTTAGTGTTGTGTACTGGGTAGAAATAGAAAGCTCCAATTTCCACTTTTCTTCTCCTTTTAACAAGACTTTTCAAATGACTTAACATTAAACATTTTTAGCCCCCCCCAATCCCATTCTTTTATCTATACATACTTTTAACACACTGTGTATATTTAACACACACACACACACACACACACACACACACACACACACACACACACACACACACACACACACACACACACACACACACACACACACACACACACACACACACACACACACACACACACACACGCACACGCACGCACGCACGCACGCAAGCACGCACGCACGCACGCACAATTTGTATAAGTGAAACGTTGAATCACAAAAGTATTTTTTATGATTCAATGTTTATTAAAATTATATTGACCGCAGTTAATTTTGCCTGGTATGGAATTTCAAAACTCAAATTTTCCAGCTTTACTTTCAGTATTGAGAAATTATGAGAATTTTATTATTATTGAGAAATGAAACAGAAATTTTTGCATATTTTCAGTTGAAATTGAAAAGTCATGTTAGGGATAAATTTGCTTCCATAGGAACACAATCAAGAATCCTATTATTAGTTATTTCCGTGGAAACCAAGTGTATTTCTTTAAAAAGGCTTGAGCTAGTTGCACGTGTTTTGGATATTTAAAGCTTTCTCTGTATTGTACAAAACAGCGCCAGCTTAAAGGTAATTTTCAAAGAAGAGCTACAAAAAAGTTCAAGAGGGGAATCTTACGAGGCGATCCTCTTCAGTTAGGAAAAAGGAGTAAGCAGTCTCCACCTCAGGAAGTTCTTCTTGTGCAAGGGAGCTCTGGCCCCAAACTCGAGGCACTCTAGGGTTTTCGGAAGCTCCAGTAGCAGCCGTGAAGAAGTTAGCCAACAATCACCTGTTAGTACCTCTTGTAAGGTTTTTAAGTTTGGTTTAGTTTAAGATTAAGGTTGCGACATATTATGAGCAAGGGTTGCTGTGAGAGGATTTAATAATAGGTTAGATTGGCAGTACAATACCCTCAAATGGATCAACACATATTTTATTTGTGACAACATCTCATTAAGTTGATTATAAATTTTAATTAACAATTGATTGCGTCCACCGACATATTAAACACAAATTTTAATACCTTAATACTTTTAATACCTTAATAGGTTGGTGTTGGCTCGTTCTCTCCCTGTATTTTGTGTTCTAAAATCATTTGTAGACTCTGGGTTTGTGCTAATGGAGTGAAATCCTCTATGAAACTTTTAGCAAGTTGATCCCATTGTATGGCTTCCCCTCGTTGTTTTTGCTTGTAGTGTTTGAACCAAGTTAGTGCTGTGCCTGATAAATGCGCTGGGAATAAATTAACTTTAGTGTTATCTGTCCATCTGTTTGAAGTTGATGCCACTAGGAATTTGTCTAAAAAATCTTGTGGATTTTCGCTCTGGAGACCTGTGTAAGTCCCAGCTGATATTAGCGGTATGTTTTCCCCCATGGTTGCTGTGTGAGTTCTGTCAGGTAGTGTGAGTGGCTCGTAATGTTGTGCTAAGGTTGGAGGTGCTTGTGTCTTGATGTCCGCCTCAGGGTTATGTACTGTGTCATATAAATTAGTTCTCTGCGCTAGAAAATCCTCTATTGTAGCTAGATCCTTATAGTTTTCCCTGTCCTCTTCACTAAGGTGAGTCTTTCGTGTAGTTAAATTATTAAAGATGGTTTTAATATTAGGGTGACTTGCGCTTATACGTGTTAAGTTCTTAAGTGCCGCTAGGATAGGTTTGACATATTTGATATTAAATTATTCATTACAATTTATTTTTAATTTAATTCATTATAACATTTACTAGTAATTTTGTAGTGTTGCAATAATTATGAGTTCATGGACTAACGTGAGAAACTTTCTTTTAAAATAGCTAAACATTTACATGAATTTACATTTTCGAAATTGTGAACATTTAAATACATATGGAATTGTAAATGATTAATGAACCCTGATATATACTAAGTTCCTAAAATTACTTACATTTTATTCCACTTCACGCTTATTACGCCTAGAGATATTTTTCCGCACACGAACACAAGCACTAGCACTCCCGAACGTCGCTTTTCGAATTCCCGTCCTCGACTTCCTCCTCTCCTCCTTGTTCTTCAGTTTTGATGTAACTCTCCCGCCAGTTCATGACCACGCCTCTGCCAAACCTCTCCATCATAATTGGTGAGTACCAATTTTTCATATCAGCATGGCTGCCCCTTACATCGTCGCACGGTTTTTTGTTATATATAAGCATTTCCGCTGCTTAAGCAAGCATTTCCTGTTTGTTCACCATCGGTGTCTGGGCGGATGTGCGTATCCACTTACATCCGGAGGATTTTTTTCTCGAATTGTAATACAAGACTTCCTTTCCAGCAACTATCTGTACATCGATTCTATGAATTTTATTTTACTAATAATTACATATGTCTTACACTCTCATATTTGAAAGAGGTGGAAAGTTCAAAAAGAAAAGCTTCGAGGCCAAGAAGCTGCTAGACACTTCGTCTTCCTCGGCCAACTCCGACAGAAGTCCAGTACAGAAGTCTTCGAGCTCTTTCAGTTCCGTCTTCGCGAGTCAAGAATTGGCCTACAAGTCCAAATCTGTACACTTTCTTCTGTTTGTGAGAAGTCACCACTTCTACGTTCACTGCATACTTCACTCTCGTTACCTCGACTTCAAAAAGAGAAGCGCACGAAAATCATTAAGGAGAACCAGCAAAACTTCTTGCATCCTGACTGCCTGCAACCAATCGGCAATTGAGTATAATTCTGAAATGTGGCGCGTCATATTCATCTAGACAACAATGTTTGATTTATGAAAACATATTAATTACAGAATACACGGGGCATAATTCTTTAGATATTTCTGTTATAAAAGAATTACGTAATATTTATTTATTCGTAATCATAAATCTTTGGGGACAGGGACGTCCCTATCTCGCCCATGTTAATTTGGTAATATTTAGGTACATTAAAAAAAAAAAAAACTAAAAGTGCTATGACTTTGAAACTTTTTGTAGTATAAATATACATTATTCGGTACTTTGGGATTATACCGACCACACTAGTATGAAGAACACAAAAATAGAAATTTATAGAAACAAACATGATAGAACGAAAAAACAACTCTTCAATTACAAAATTACAAACTTACAAGCATTTCCAGGTATTGTGATCGCTGTTATCTTATCTTTCTCGAGAATCCTGATTACGGCAGGCCGCGCGGCATCACGTGATTTGCACGGTACATAATTGCCTTTCCATTACAATTCAATTTATATTTCTGATTAGCCCCTCTAGAATTTGATATTTTACTGATAGGTACTATCTCGAGGGATGTTTTTCTTTCGTCGACATCAGCGCGGGGCAGCACCGAAGGTGCTGTCAATGCCCGCGCTGATGGCCGGAGGCACTCGCATTTTGGGTGGCGGAATGTGATCAAGAATAAAAACAAGTTTTTAGTGTTTTTTTTAATAAAGAGTTTAGTTTGGTAAATGATTGTTTTTGTTGAATTTTTGTGTTTGGAGAAATGTAGAGGTAAAACACGGAAGTACAACAAAGCGATGCACCAGCTGAACGGGCGGCGAGACTGCAATCACGTTATCTACTAGACGCTCGACTTTGACCTCTGTCTGAGGATGGGGAGGGGTTTGCGATAAGACAATTCCTGTTTTATATTGACGAAATATTGTTCTACGCTAATCTAGTAATCAGTAGAAACGAAATGTGAAATAACGATTCATGTCTGGGTGTGGTCGGTATAATCCCAAAGTACCCATTATTCTAAGTAATTTGATGAAGTATTATTTTAATTTTTCAAAAAATAAAATAAATAATAAATTTGTTTAATGTTAATATTTTTTACATATTTTTGGTTTCATTAAATTTAATAAAAAAAATACCAAACAAGATATTGGAGTTTTACTTCATCATTTTGTTGCCTGAAGTATTCTTAACAAGCTGTAAAAAATTCAGATGAATCCATTTATATTTGGCTGAGAAAAGTGTACCTAACCTCTATAAAAATAGGTTTTCGGAAAACGAACAAAACGTCACGACTATACCTTATAATATGTTAAATGACAATGTAGACTTACATTAAAATGCTCCAGGGGCATAGGATGGGTTATCTGCTTCCTCATCATCTTCCTTTTATTATTTCTTCTATTTTATTAATTATTTATTTTATTTATTTTTATTAATTATTATTTTTATTCTATCCTTTTATTAAACTTTTTATCCTAGGCATTGTACTTTAGTATTATCTATACACAAAATAAAAAAAAACACAAAACCAACTTCACAGTCACTAACCAAACTTAGTGTCAGAACGAAAGGAATAGCCAAAATAATAAACAATCTACAATGAAACACATCTGACTTCTGCTAGGAAACAAAACCATAGAAATCTAAAGTAACTAGATCATAGATGTTCAAAAAATAATAGGTTATAAAACATCACATATATATACCCGATACAAAACTTGTTTTACTGGATCGTTGACTACATTAGTTGATAATAGTTCGACGAAAAATTAGTGTAACGTTTCATTTATTTTTTTTTTTTTATTATATATATAAAGTGAATATGCTTGTGTGTGGTATCAAAATGTTCAGAATTAAACGGAGTATTTTACTAAATAAAAATGTGAACAAGAGAAAAAAATAATATTTTTGACGTCCCTGTCCCCTTAACAACATTTGCTTATACTAATATCTGCAGTTTAGATTTTTTGTCACAGAAAGTAAAAACATCATTTCTTTTTCAGATAAATATGGAGCTAAAGGAATCGAAGGGTCAATTAACTCTTCAAATGCCTCTTGTAATTGGAAATATTCCTTTAAGGAAGAACTTCGAAAATCTAGAAGATGAATCATCGTACAATTACACCAAGCAGTTTATTATACCATTCAAACTCCACAAACAAAGGAATTTGCGTAAGTAATGAACCTTAATATTGTTATTGAAAGAATACATGCCCATCAATGGACAGTCCGTTGTGTGGGTGATAACTCTAAATAAAAATATCTTAAAAGCTTGAAACGTGGAAAATAGTTTCCTTTTGACACAAGCAAGACTCTTACTGATTCTAAGATTTAAAAAGGGCCCGTCTGTCCGTCTTCCCATATTTGTGGTAACACTTGATATAAATGTTCTAGAGACTTCAAACTCAATAATAGGTTCTTTGTAGCCAAGGAACAACCGTAACGATTTTAAGGTCCAAAGATCTAAGCACACCCAGTCTGTCTTTGCGATATCATTTTGATGTCTTAAAGACTTCAAACTTTGTATATAAATTCCTCTTTGTCCAAGGAAGAACTGTAGTGGATTTGGGGTTAAAAGTGCAAAGGATAGTTCATATGTGCTGTCCGTCGGCTCGCCTACCCGTCTGTGCTTATTAGTCGATATAAAGGTCCTAAGAATTGAAACCAATTACATAGATTCCTCTTGGTTCTACTAATATCTCTGTTGATTTTAGGGTCGAAAAGTAAAACGGTATTCCGTCTATCTGTCCTCTGGCTCTTTCGTTACATTCTGTCGGATTCTTCGACAGTCTGTTGTATCAGTTTAGTAACATTACAGTTAACATTTTTAATATGTAACTTTTTAATACTTAAATATTTGTATAGAATCATGAAAATCGATGCCATAGTTTATATGGAAAAAACTATATTACAAATTTGCCAGTGATGTAAATTTGTTGTTTCGAAAACTTTTGGTTTCTTTTACGTACTATATTAGATTTGTGAAAGGAATTAAAACTCAATAACCAATTGACGGTTCAAATTAATACACACAACGATGTGTGATATTTCTGATGTTTTATTGTAATTATACATTGTTATTGAGTGTTGTAAGTTTATTTTTCTTGTAATTTGTTACAGCGCAAGTATGGAGTGAGTTCAGTCAAAATCCCGAACCGACTACCTGTGTTTACGAGACTACAGATTTTTGTCCGGCTTATCCCTTCTACCGAGAAAAGTCCAAAAATAAACAGTGCAGTCCCAAAGAAACAAGAGTATAAATAGTTCACCTGTATGTCTTCATATTCTTGAATGTCAAAATGTGTCGTATAACAAAGTCAGCGCTGGCCGTACAATGATAGTTCTAATTTGAGTCATATCTGTGTAATTTGCGTACTTTCATTTTCTTCTTCCTTCAATAGAGGAGTAGGTGTTATGAAATTAAGCACGACCTTGCTTCTGATAGTTCCCGGCTCCGGTTTTTATATCCTATGAAAGGTTCCGGTCACAGGAATCACTCGACCTACCCAGTCCTCAACGAATCCCGGATTCAGACAGCTCTTAACATCTGGCAGATCTCGATCATAGCTGGGGGTTTCCCAGCTTCATCCAGTTACCACAGATTATGACAACCCCATCTGAGAGCTCCCAGCCTCTAGGACTTTCCAGCCTTTAGGAGTTTGGCCCCTTTCTCATCTTCTGGCCGTTCTGAGCCAGGTTCCAGCCTCCAACAGGTTCCGTTTTCGGCAGCCCCTGCCTCTATCTTTGTTTTGGATTTTTTCAGAAAACGTAACACGAATTTGGCTACTGATCATCCACAAGGTGTCCAGAGTAATCAAACATATAAATTTGATCATATGGTTCTGCTCTCTTGTCTCAGATGGTTTTATAAAACTATTCTCGGTTAAAATGTATAATATAAAATGTTTTTGCTAAAATCCATCCAAATGTTTTAACCTACGGCTCCGCCCTCTTACTTAAAAAGTACGGTGTATCGAGAGTTAACATATATCACGTTCATTCCAATTATGGCTGAAACCATGAGATACCTGTAGTTGTAGAAAAAGGTATTGGTCATGGGGCTCTTCCCCATCGGTCCTATTAGTCCCAACAAATCTGACATTATCATTAACTTGTAGAATGATCCCGCCAAAAAGTTGCATTAAGAAATGTAGCTGTAATCGTGATGATACATATATAGACATGTTGCCATTTACACACTGCAATAGTTATATCAGAAAACTACCTAAAATGATACGTAAAGGTGAACATGATTATAAATGTATGTGTATTATCACATTTTATATCTGTAAAACAAATCACAGAACACAAAAATTAATTTTTAACTAGTTAGATATACATGTAAATGTTAAAAGAAGCCATAGTGTACGATTACTTATTTCAAAATGTCATACCTCATTTCTAAAAATACCTTATCTAATTTCGTGACTGTAAATAATTAATTACTCTATATCATTACCACTGATATTTGATTAAGTATCGTTATAAACTATTAAGATCCGTTATATATTGTTGTATTTATTTCAAGCTAGTACTTTGATTTTCTATACTACCTATCTGTTCCTGTGTTTCATTTGCTATGTACGGCTAGCTCTGACCTGAATGTATTAATGGTGCTTTTCATGTGTGAATGATGTTAAATTACCTCAATTAAACATATTTTTCTATGCTTATTCAAATTTATATTGCATTAAAATAAAAACAATATATAAACAACAGTGCATATAGTGTTATTTTAACCTTAAGATAACCTATTATTTGTGGCATGATACTGTACTGTATACCCACATTCACGTAACACTTACCATTCTAAGAGGTAAAATTCTTATTAAACTAGGACAAGAAGCTGATGAATCCCCTACTGAATTTTAATATAAATGCTCTTCTGCGCGGCATCCAGAGAGATAGGATATTTAGGGTGAGGAATAATGGGAGACTGGGACCGTCTTCTGCCAAGATTATTGTACACTCTTCATGAGTGGGTGATACTTAGGTAATGCCATCTTGCAAGAAGGGAGGCTTTGTATCACATAGCCTCTAGCAGTCAAGGCGAACAGAGGAGATTCTCCCTCACACTTAGACTCGCTAATCTTCTTAAAATTTCACAACCATAATCCACAGTACATTAAACCTATTAATAAAGCTAATCTTAAAACCCATTTGTCCACACACGAGCTCATAAAAGGTCACTAATACTATGAAGGTTTTGTTCATATAAAAGTTCTAAAAAATTTAACAACGCATCGTTTGACCTTAACATTTTAAAATCGGCTTGAAAAATAAAATTTTTATTTTTGTCGCTGGGTTTTCTTTTGTTTTTATCGTAACGAGGAAACATCTGGTAGAGGTAAAAGGGTAGAAGTATTTGGAATGGATTCCTAGCACATGTATTCGAAAGACCTTTAAGCTGATCATCGGTTTTCCAGAGGATAAATTAAACAACTAAAACATGATGTAGAAGAAACATTTTTTAAACTAAGGAGCAAAGTCCAGGAACAAGCGCAAGGAAATTGCATGATATTCTGAATCTAAACCAAACAAGTATTGACACGCTTCTCAATAGAGGTCTATACCATTTCACTTAGCTAAATTACATAATCTAATCCGCAAATCTACCCTCATGTGGTTAAATCTTGCCATTTGTTTCGTACAAGCCATATTCAAAACTGTAAAATTATTAGTAAAATATTATCTACGGAGAAGCTTCAGTTTAAAGATATAGTATGATAAACTCTTAAAACATGGATGTTTAGGCTCAATACATTGAATCTGTGATTAAATTATATTAGCATCAGTATTGTTTAAATATAAGATACGTTATACTTGGCGATTAACTGTTATGACTACATATTATTCCGGGTTGTCAATGGAAAGAACGTTTTTAGATTTATCACTTGACGTTCCACTTGCAGCAAGACCAATTCTCCAGTAGAAATATGAGAGATTACCTCACTGCTCCGAAACCTTTGAAGTGGATTGCGCGCGGAAAAACTACTAATCAACTAATTTTATCAACGGACTTGAACCTCATGTTTTGTTGAGTCACATGAAGTCTTTAGTATATCAATCAGAGGTTTCTGATGTAAAATATTTTTTTAAGTGAATTTAAAAATCCACAAATACAATCAGACCCTCACCTTTTAATTTATAAGGCTTAAAAGGTAACCAACCTCTCCTTTAAAAAACTATTGTGTGAATACAATAACGTATTCAGAGGACATGGGGGTCTCCCTCCCCAGTTATCAAAGGATCCGATAGAAAATATAATCATATAGAAACAAATGTCCATATTCCCCTGAGAGATACACGAGAAATCGAGTCAGCCTTTTGAGTGATAAGTTTCAATCACGCACAGCCAAATTCCTTGGTCAAACATGCACCATAGAACTCATTCTTGTCTATGTGCAAATAAAGTTTTATGATATCTTTCTATATGAAACATTCATATTTTTGTTTATTAAGTTGGGTTTCATAGCAGTATTCAAATAATAAACGTTCTGGTGAGCTAGGAAGGGTACTAAAACGCAAGAGTGTTCTCAACCAAATATTGTTACCGAATTTTAACATTGACTCCATTCTGTGTTTTACCTTTCTACACTATGAATAAATATGTCTCATGTTAAAATCTCATATAGTTGTACTCAGTTTGTTTTAAATTGATTTACTCTGATATTTTTTCGTTAATATCATGGTTACTCATAAGACTAATGTCAATATATTTCATATCGCTTATCCAAATCCTTGGAATAACATGCACCATCATCAATATCTGCGTTATCTGTAAAAATATGAAGTTTCTTGCAAACTTTCAAGCCTATACGTCAATTCATTTTCGAGATTATACAGTATTTGGATAGAAAAAAGGATAGATAGACAGACAGGAATAAGATTTCTCCAGTTCCTCGAGTGATAAGCTTTACTAACGCGAAGCTTGTGAAGGATTTATATTAATAATCCTCTGACAAGGGTATAACTCAACTTATAACTTTGGCATAAATGTTTAATTTTAAGAACTAAAATCACTGTATATCGATTTAGAAGAAATATGTTTCTATTAATTACATCCATAAGACAACCTTTAGACAGAACGAAACTCCGCTTACTTCAGCGGAGCAGCGAAATCAATTTTGATGATGGTGCATGTCTCTAAGTGGGATTTGCTTGAGAATTAATAAAGCCTAATATCCAGCAGAATATATATCGAGAACTAGTTGAGCCATTATACTTGAACTTATGCACAACTCTCCATTTTACTGAGACAAAATGAAGTTTGATTATTGTGTATATCCTTTCATAGGATTAGCCTGAATACCATCAAGGCCTGTCACTCATGGAATTGGTTAAAGTTCGTTTCTATCTGTTTGTCTGACTTTCTGCCTGTATGTTCAAATAATATCTTGACCACGAACTGAGTCATAGTTTTGAAATTTTGAACAAAATTTCAGTGAAGTTTTTTCGTGTCACGCTGTTTTACATACTCTTATCTTTTATAAAATTAGGAAAAGTACTTATGTCTATCAGTTGACATTGTCCATTGCTACAAAGGTAGTGGATGGGGACATAAGTTCATGTACTGTATTAGTCGTGATTAATACACACAGTGATTAAATAAGCTGTTTTGTTTCAGAACAGTATTTAGATAATAAAATCTGTTTGCCTATTTTAGTAGTTTTCTCCGCATTTTCTGAATATTCTACATTTTTAATGTATAACATTTAATAATTCTACTATATATACCCTTCTCATAATATATGAGTTAATATGTTCGGGCCCTAAATCCTGCTATGTATGTTATGAAGTTTGAATGTGTTTTTCGAAGCAAATTTTATATCAAATACAAACGAATAACACACGCGCGTGAGATACATGTACTACACAGAGTGTTCACAAAAGGGTGTCACAAACTTCTGTGGCTCATAATACTTACCATTTCGAACAAAATATGTCATAAACATAGGTCAAGAAATGTCTCGTTTAGCCGCTAGCAAATTTTTTTAAATAAAACCGTTATTATCTTTAAAAGTAGTTAAGCTGAAAAAACTAAATTTGATAAATGGGTTTGAATAGATCAGAGAAAAATTTAAATAGATTATTATTTAATTTTATTCAATATTAACTGTTAAAATTTTTAAAGTCAAATAACGAATAGACCAGTATAGTTCTACAAACTTACAAGATACCAAATATTTTACAATCTTTATAACAATTCCAACGACACTTTTTTCAACGAATTCCGTCAATGCATAAGCGAGCACCACCACTTTGGCTTGTTGAGAGGCATCACTTGTTTCTTGCTCCTGGCTTGTGCAAGTGTTAGTAGAGGTTACTCAGGACATATGTACCAAATACAAACGCCGAAACACTACAATAACGGAAGAAGGTGCTTTTTATCCAGTTAATTTGTTTATAAATGCTGAAACTGCTGGCCTCACTCCATGGCCACAGTTTGAGGCGAGTCCGTGACTTTTGCACAAGAAATCGCAAAACAATACACCAGCCACAAAGTGTATTTTTAATATTTTAGTCCGAAGTGAATCAACATGGAGGTAGCGAGTCCATTTCCTTTATATTTGATTATGTATCAGTCTATTATAAGGAATTATATCTATTGCTAAAATCTGTTCCACTTTTAACGTCGTAAATGTATTGCAGAAAACTATGTTATAATGAGTATTATAAGTATTATTGCTTTGAAAGATGATAAGACATGTTTTTTATGACTTCAACATGTAGTACTCGTACGGAAAAACCCATTATGTGAAATTTTTGGGAAAGAAACAACTGTAACTGTGAGAGGAGCAAATATGGTCTTCAGTTTTCCTAATTTTGGTTATAATAATTTGTTTGATCACTGTGAATGTGAGATTCATATTTTAATTCAAAACATATTATTGTTATTGAGAACTATAGATACTTTATATCGGTTGATAGTCTAGGATTTGAGATGCGAATATTAGGTATAGATGATTACATTCTACGATATAAAAAACCGGGTCCGCTTATCGTACAGTACCCTACCCGAAAAATTAAACATTTCAATTTGAGTGCCTTCAGTATAAAGAATTTAGGGATGCGTGTTTTAGATACACCAAAAGTATTATAGGAAATTATAATAGATTAAAGGAAGTTTTTAAATCAAAAGTTATAAGAGCATAATATAAAGAAGTAAACAATAATTTTACATAGAAAGAGAAATGTAAAACAAATTGACAAGTAAATTTTGCAACAAAAATGCACTAGTAAACAATGATTTAATTATTTTCATAGGGTTACAGTTTTAAGGAAATTACAGACTTTAAACAAAATAAATATGTATATATATTTATAACATGCACTGACTTACGTTCAAAGGATAACAAAACAGAACTTCCAAGTTTCATACATGGAATCCAATGCCTGCCTTTCTAGAAAAAAAGAAAAACAACCTGTAACTTAAAGCCAAATGCCAAATTAGAATTTGCTGTTGTTGATTGTAGTTTGTTATTGTTTCTTTTCGGTTTCACAGAATTGAATTCGTTATTCATTTAACTTTTATAGCTATAAATAACAAATTGTACATATAGTGTGTACCATAATCAGGTATTATTATTTTTTAAATTGTTACTAACTACATAATCTGTCACCTGTATTCTGTAGTTGTTTTAATAAATTAGTGTTTTGTTTTTTTTTTTTTTTATTATATGCATGTTTTAGAGTTAATGAAGTTGACACACAACATGGTGGTTGTGATTCCTGACTTAGGCCTGCCACAACAATCTGGTATGATTTGTTTATTTTAACCTAGTTTGTAATTTATGTGTTAGGTTAGTTATTTACCTGAAAAAGAGATCAGATTGCAGATCTCTAAACAGTGTTATCGATTTTTTTTATTAAAGTGAAAAAACAGGGTAAACATGTCTGACAGCATTTGAATCATTGGGAATTATAAAGTTAAAGGCCGACATGGCAAATCACGAATTTGACTTATCAACATATTCTGCTCATCCTGAGCAAAAAATATATATGGTTTTAGGGTTGCAAATGACAAATAACATGGTTTTAGGGGGTATTATCTAGGCTATACATATATAGTTGTGTTCTGTTTGTGTGCTGTGTCTGGATATCTGTAAATATTATCTGCGGCTGGGACTGATAGCGTATCTGTTATCTGAGCGCTCTGGGACAGAAGTCAGTGCTTCACAAGATATTGTGTACTGTAGGTTAGATCGAGTGAGTGTGTGATAATCATGGATCAACCATTCACTAGTTCGACCAACTGTAGTGAATTGGTGTGTCAGGCATGTTAAGAGTTTTACGTTTCGACCGAAACAAGATTATTTACGAACATGGAATTTTTAATGAGTGTATTTGTTTGTCATGCAGTCTCGTATTGTTTTAAACCGGGAGACTGTGTTTCAGACAGAGACATATTTTGGTGTGGTGACCACGTTGTTGCATTTGAAGCCACTGAGACAACGCTATATTTCGTTGAGTTTGACGTCTCTACACATTCTGTGGAACACGCTAGTGTTAAGTGTTCTCTATTAATGCCCATTTATATATTTATATTAGGGGTTTTTATGATTTATTAAGTTTTTTGCACTGTTCATAATTGCCTTTGCATTACAATTCAATTTATATTTCTGATGAGCCACTCTAGAATTTGATATTTTACTGATAGGTACTATCTCGAGGGATGTTTTTCTTAAGTTGACATCAGTGTGGGGCTGCAGATAACAACTAATTAATTTGTAGCTCAAAATTAAGAAAAACAAGGTTCATTTGGATCAAAATTCTGCTCATTTTAGTATTATTTTTCATTTACGTTTGCAAAGATGGGGCCACATCCGGTGGTGTCATCACGAGGTTGAATCACGGTCACAAAAGGCCACGTGACACCCAACGTGGATGTACAGCATGGAAATATTGTTCCGCATGAGAACAGTTGTTTAATTTTTTATGTTCTAGAACGTTATTTCTCATTTCCACCCTGTCAAACCTTAAATTGTTTTGTTCTGCAGGACGATTCCAATAAGTTAATAACGCAAAACTTGTATTTTACCGCTCCGGCGGTTAATGTGACAATTACTGCCGATGTACATGTGTTTTTGTGTCACAAAGTGTGAAACACGATTATCCTTTAAAATAGTAAAAAGTATCTAAATGATACACGGTTTTGTTTTTTACATTTTATAAATATACATAGACTAGATAGTATTTTATTAAACACTAAATTATTACTTTTAAGATATAAAAAAAGTATAGCTGAACTATACTGTAATTTGTAATACTCACAAGTTAATTTTATTTCAGTAGTTATGTCGAGGATTCATTACTCATGAATATTGGTGGTAATTCTAAGCAATATATGGGTCAACCTCGATTTTTCTCATATTACAATATAATGTTCCAATAGTCAATTAGAAAAGGAAATGACTAGAATTTCTTGCCGGAAAGGAGTTATAGGGAGCAGGCAACTCATATTGCAATATAATGTTCCAATAGTCAATTAGAAAAGCAAATGACTAGAATTTCTTGCTGGAAAGCAAATATAGGGAGCAGGCAACCGCGAGAATTACCTATTAATGATCAGGGGCACTGACGTGATCTGGGCTTCAAATTTGGAACTACTCGAGTTAATTTTTTTTTCTAAAAGAGCAAGCAGCGCGAAGCGCTGCGCAGCGGGCAGGCATCTCTATAACTGCTTTCCGGCAAGAAATTCTAGTCATTTCCTCTTCTAATTGACTATTGGAACATTATATTGTAATATGAGAAAAATCGAGGATGACCCATATATTGCTTAGAATTACCATATTGGTGATTCGATAATCATGAGTAGCCCATCGATAATTTGCTTGTCGTGGTGGCCGCTTATCATACTGCAGCCACAATATTTACAAAAGTAGGATAATATGTTAAGTAGGATATCTATCTATGAGTTTTCATGCACAAAGTACAACAATAAACACGTTTTAGCAATTGGTAACTTGCGTACTGCAGCAGTGGCGTAGCGAAGGGGGGGGGTCCAGGAGGTCCGGTCCCCCCCCCAAAATTTTAGACTTATTAAAAAATAAAGCATGGAGTAGGAGAAAAAAGGAGAGTTATCATTACTCCGGTCTACAAACATTAAATTGATTGATTTAATTGATTAAAGTGACCGTTGTTAAAAATATAATATTGTCCTTTCGTTTAAATCATAAAATATCAAACGATACTTTTGGGCTTGGCCTTACAGATAGTGTAGTGTAATCACGGTATTTCTACAGGGCGCGGTCACGTGACGTCGCAAAGTAACCTGAACCGTAACACAGTGAATAGTTTAAATTAGCGACCACTTCGTTCAAATTCGTCTTGGGGACGTAAAATGACTGCTTAGAATTAAGTTACGATGATGATTTTAGTGTCATTAAACTGTTGACGTGTATATAATTACCGAAAAAATATAAAAAATCACTTTCGGTCGGAAAATACACTTTAAAAACTCTACTGATTAGAACTTCAACTAAGTTGGACTTCAGTGATTGAGGTAAACGTGGTGTTTTCAATTAAGTTAGGACGACAATTTTTGTTATCATTAAACTGTACACTGTACACTGTACCTATATAATTATCGAGAAAAATAATCACTTCCGGTCGGTAAATACCGAAGAAAAGCTGTCTGTCTACAGATTGAAGTTTTGACGATTTTGGATTTCACTGGTTGAGTGGTTGAGGTAAAAGTGGTACTTATAATTTTGTTAGGACATTGATTTTAGGTATTAATTCAACGCTGAATAATAAATATATAATTATCGAGAAAAAAAACAATAAAATCACTTCCGGAAAATATTCCGGAAACGGTCTACTGATAAGAAAGTTCCGACTACTTTGGATTTCACTGACAGGTATTTCATTTTCCTCAGTATATTCCGATCGGAAGTGATTATTTTTTTATTTTTTTCTCCATAATTATATATTTATTAGTCGGCGTTGAATTAATATCTCAAATCAACGTCCTAACAAAATTATAAGTACCACTTTTACCTCAACCACTCAACCAGTGAAATCCAAAATCGTCAAAACTTGAATCTGTAGAGAGCTTTTCTTAGGTATTTACCGACCGGAAGTGATTTTTTTCTCGATGATTATATAGGTAGTCGAGTACAGTTTAATGATAACAAAATATCGTCGTCCTAACTTAATTGAAAATACCACGCTTACCTCAATAACTGAAGTCCAAAGTAGTTGAAGTTCTAATCATTAGAGTTTTTCAGGTGTATTTTATTTCCAACCGAAAGTGATTAATTTGATTTTTTCCAATAATTATATACTTGTCTACAGTGTAATGATACAAAAAATCGTCATTATAACTCATTCATAAATACCTCAATCAGTGAAATCCAAAGTAGCCGAACTTCTAATCAGTAGAGTTTTTCCGGTGCATTTTTCGACCGTTAGTTTGATCTGTACCCGAGCAACGCTCAAAAATTGCCCTCCTTTTCTAAAGGGTTTTCGGCCGTCAGTGACTCATTGTCCCCGAAGGAGTATTTAATTTTCTCCACAGAATATGGTTGTGTCAATTATATGCTTGAGTGAAGAGCTCTGTTTTGTTCTTTTTCTTTCTTATCCAGTGAATCCAACATCACTTTGGTGCCTTCTACTCAGCCAGAATCGAACTTCGTAAAGTTTCTGTAGCTATACAAGAAAATTTGTGGTACTAGAGTTGCTGTGAGAGTTGAATTTGCCTATTACATCTTTCCACTTTCTATAAGGCGTAGTTACTAAAGCCCATATTTTTGGTATTTACCTTTTACCAGTGAACTCATTGGCAAATAACGCACAAAACTTCCCCCGGATCCCCCGGTTTCGGACCCCCCCCGATCGAAATTTCTGGCTACAGTACTGTACTGCTGCAGATTAGCTGTTGTCTAATTAATACGCAGCAGATTCATGGCGATCCACAACATAAAAGTAGAAAATACTAACTACAAGCTAAATATTATTTACAAAACTCTGATAATTTAGATAAAGTTGCTTATTGAATATTATGGTTACAATCTTAAAATGGGGTTATGATGTTACAGATATTTAAGTTAATTGTTCAATTTAATTCATCATTGACGGTTGATTAGGTCACAACTTCTTTGCACATCTTGGTGTTGATTTTGTTGCTTAGTTAAATTCGTGAAGCAGACCCTGTTCTTTCTGTTTTGTGGTTCTTATACTTGTGAGTGATGTTTTTGTGCAAGTTAATGTTGTGAGTGCAATTTAATGTCGTTTACTATTACAGCCATTCCATTGTGACGGACGGGACAAGCAGAGAGATAAATTTCCTTATAGTATCTATAAAAAAAAGTTATCATGCATTAAAACCTTCTGCAGTTTTTTTCAGCATATCTTAAGCATTTTTTAAACTCACTTAAAAAAAAATACTTTGAAATATAAATGAGTTACAGCATTTTTTAAAGCGTGTGACGGACCGGGACGTAATTTGGACACTACAGAAACTACACTAACTTTTACTACATTTTTCTGTGAATTGTACAATAATTATTTTTTTTAAATAATAGTATACGTTTTGTAAAGTTGTTTTTCTGGTAATCATGTGCTTTATATTCCATTTTAAAACTCTGTGTTACAACAAAAAAATTCAAATTTAGCAGTTGACGTGTTGACGGACGGGACAAAAGGTTACTTGTGTATAAAAAACAACAAACAGTTACTTAATACACTTTTTTATTCATGAACACTTTTACTCAACTATTTAACTTAAATTTACTTACAACTAGAACCTGTTATAATTGAAATTAAATATTTACAAGGGTTTTTCATCTTACAGCTCGATTGACTTTGCAAACTTATAATAAATACTATTTCTCAATTCTTTTACTTCTGGCCCCTCAAAAACTCCTTGTATTTCTGAAACAGACACTATGTATGTTTTAGAAGAGTCTATTTCAAATAGTTGGTCCTTGGTTTTAGTCTTCTGCACTAATCTCATGAACAAAGACCTCCACGTTGTTGTCTTCTTCTACGCACCCCTGGGTTATAGCCAAATACTTATGAGCTCTCTTCTGTTTACCTTCACTTACAAGTTCTACTAATATGTACTGTCCAGCTTCTATTTCATCTTTTTTTAAAGGTTTAGGTCTTAAATATGAGTCCTCATCTTCAGAACTATATACATCTAAATATTGGACCTTTTTATTTTCAGTGAGAAAGTCAGAATCTAAGGAATCTTCATCAGAAAGTTTTTCATTAATTGACTCATCATGACTGTTCCAAGACTCTGAGAGTTGAAGCTCTGATTTCACAGTATTTCGGCTACAATACTTCCTGGGTAAAGTGTTGATGCCCGTAAATAATGCATTTGATTGGACTTTAGGAATAGGTCTGACAGCTGCCCATCGAGACTCCAATAACTCTTGACACTCTTCAATATCTTTAACATCAACATACATCACTTTGATTTTGTTTGCCTCACACTGTTTTTGACAACACTCAAAAAACTCTTCAGCAGAAGTAACTGTTGTGCGCCTGGATTTGACTTGTTCCCCACACCATCCTTTTCACAGTGCCACCTACACCGTCCACTGCCCCTTCCCATGAGAAGTGGCAAAGAAACACCATTCTCCAGTTACTTGGTAGTCCTTGTCCAGAAATGTCAGATTGGATAATGGTATAACGATTTTTAAAACTGGCCAGCACAGCCGTCTGAGAAAATCGCTACTTCCTCAATTTTGAACTGTTGTTTTAGATCACTTATTATTTTTTTAAGAAAATACCAAATTGAAAACTTGTCATGTGTAAGGTTATTGCTAATCAAAGCATAACATTGTTTTCCATTGGGAACCCATGCTACACCTGTAAAATGGTTACAAGAGTGTTACTCCAGTGTGCACTCTGTATTTCGTCTTGTGCAATACAACTGTAGTTTTCAGCAAAAGTCTATCTGTAAGACAGCTTCACCTTGTGTTGCATTTTTCTTTTTGTACTCAAAATACTCACTCTGTTACGTTTTTTGTATGTAGCAATGCACTTTGAACTTTCCTAACATATTTTGTACCATTTCCATTGCTTCTCCAATAGTAGTCTCTACAATATGTTATAATGGTCGTTTATTTACCTCTCCCCACTGCTTCCAAGAAATTTGAGCCTCTAAATCTATATTCAAACTAAACTTAGTTCAAGAAATTTGTATCTTTGCATTTGTTGCAAGACTCGGTCATACAGGCTTCACTTGTTATGTTACAACATATGGCGGCCAACAGTTCTTTACCTGTAGGTGGAAAACCTACAACAGCTTTAGACAATGATTCAGTAAGGAAATTAAAAATTTGCATGTAGTTTGCAAAACACATACATTATGTGGCATTTCTGAGCTCAAGCGTATATGAATTGGTCTTAGAGAATAAAATTTACTTTTTTTGATACCAATACCAGGATTTTCCTCAACAAACAAAGCGTACGCTTCTTTTACTGTCATAACCATATGTCGAATTTGCAATTTTTCTTTTTCACCTGAAACTTTGCTTTTGACTGTTTTGTAGTCTCTCTTTCCAGGAGCTTGTCTGCTGACTGTATCACTGCTGTAGAAAGCTATAACTTTTTCTTCAGTTTCCTTAGACAAAAACCGTCTTTTTCTCTACATGTTCTTTAATAAAAAAAGCGATCACTTTTTGGCAGCTGGAAGTTTTTCATAAACTAGTTTTCTTACAACAGCAAGTTTTTTTGAAGGACTTTTTGGTAAAAATTTCTTTGCTACGAACTACAGCCTTTCCTAGGCTTTGCCTGTTTGAAAAAGTTCCAAGTTCATTATTTTTATCACATACATGTTTCTAGCTTTTCTTTTTGTTTTAACCTGTATTTTCTTTTTCTTTCAGTTTCCTTGCATCTTTTAAGTTTGAGTTCTTTCTTACCTGCACTTGTAGAACTAATTGTAACTAACTTTTCCTTTTCCTTAGCTCTCGATATTCGCTTTCTCTCTGCATCTTTCTTCAAACTCTTCTCCCAGGCTTCTTTATTCGTCTTCTTTTTTTCTCTGCTTCGTTGTTTTCGTAGTCTCGCCTTCTCTCTAGATTTTAAAAGCTCATTTGTCTCCATTTCCATAGATATCTGAAATCAACAAAAACTCGTGTAGTTTTTTAGAGTAAATAAATATAACAAGAATCACAATGTTTAGTTGACTGCAATATCGCAACAAGATGTCGCAAATATTCCATGACATTTTTTTGTAAGCCCCATGTGCAAGGGCATTATCTGACTCTAAAACCCTTTATTAACATTAATGTTTAATATTTTGACATTTGGTGTGGGATCTTGTAGTTAATCAGCTCTTTTAGAAATTTTTTTAATCAGTCAAATTAATCAGCACAATGTTAATTAAATGCTACAAATAATATTTCACTGCATAAACAGTCTCAAAGCCTAATCAGTACTACAACTACAGTTCTAATTAAAACTAGGTGTAGGTATAACTCAGGGGTGCCCAGAAGGGGGGGGGCATGGCGCAATTTGCGCCATCAAAATTTTTGGGGGGGGCATGATTTTTTTTTATGTTTAACATTTTAAACCATGACGATAACCAGAGAAATGAGAATTTATACTCAACAGTTAAGTTAAAAGTACTGATTAATTATTTAACCATATCATCAAGATTCAAGATCGAAATTGCCATAGCTAAATATTATTCCGCCGTTTAAACTAACTCCAGGATCTCCGTGTAAATCCTTAAGAGAAATATTTTATTTGTTTAGGGCGATTAGGTTGGCAGTGGCTCAACTGGCAACACTGTCTTGTCTGCCGTCTGCTGTCTGTCACAGTCACATCACAGCCGTTAGTGATGTACTGATGTGAATGTGAGTCGTGAGTTTTGAGTTTGAGTACTATTGCAACAGAACAAAAACTGTCTCGTTTGAAGAAGCTCGGATACGGACGTTAATGAAGGTTGAATGTGCGTGTATTTGTTATGCGTATGGTATGTCTTATGTTATGTTGTAGATTTGTGATTTGTTCATAACTAAAACTAAAGATGCCTAAGAGAGCAAAATTTAAATGCCTAGAAGTGATGTGCAACACGATCCATCGCAAAGACAAATGGTTGGATCACTGTAAGAAGAAATATAGTTACAAGTTTAATTAAGAACAATTTAAAAAATCAATTATAAAGTGGTTGAAAATAAAAGTCGACAACGGGCCCATGGCAAAAATACGTTCCAGACCCAAGCCCAAGCCAATCTACAATCCTGGATGACATCCCTCATACTTTGACGAGTAGGCCTACCCAAGACCAAGATGAAGATGTTTTTGAGGTCAACATCAGAAAGTTTCCAAGATAAATCTACCAGCGAGATCGAGACTGATGCAATTACTCTACCACTACTAGAAGTCACAGACTCTGAACTAGAAACACAAAGGTAGGCCTAACTTTGTAATAACTAACTAATGTAAACCTAAGGGGCAAAAACGGTTTTTTACTTAGTCAAAAAAATTTAATATGTCTAGGCCTAGGCGCAGGGCGCAGGCTGTTATATTGGTTTATAGAGGCAAACACGATTAACACGAATACTAAGCCTTTATGTATCCAACCTACCTAAAAACATAATATCTTGTAAAATGTATGGTATAGCCTAACTTACCCAAGCTTGTATTCTGAGGAGTCAAACCAAAGTCTGATTTGGTTCTGCCGTATTCACTGTTTTAGGTATTTTGGTACTGTTCAGCACTCTGTGGAGTTAGGTTAGGTAATAACATAGGCCTAATAGTTATGTACCCAAATAGTTTGACCCAAATACTGAAAACAAATATAACCGTGTACAACATTCTTGACGTTCTTCACTGTCTGAATATTGTTCTAGTTCGCCAAAGTCCCGTTAGAGTTCAGAAGCTTCTTGGTTGTTTATCTATCGACGGGTAGAGCATAGAATTGGCGTGCATAGAAGGGTTAATTTTCTTCAGGCATATGTTGGAAGTTATAGGCAATAGGCCTACCCATTTTTTGAGGAATTTTAAAAACCTATTAGCTTAGGCTTAATAACTTCTCACAGACTAAACAAAATTTTGTATATATTTGTAGATCAAACCAAGAACTGGAAGAACAGGAACCTGACAATTTTGGAACAAGTGATGTAGATGAACCAGACTCGGATATTTCATCTAATGAAGATCACAGTGATCCAGCTTCATATGCTAACCTCAAGCTCTCTCCTGAAGACATAAATGTGGCTCTAAATTTGGAAAAATCAAGACTTATCATCAATAGAATTTCTTCAACGGGTGGAAGAAAATTTAATCCTCTGTGGAAAAATTGTATATTGCCCAATAACAGTGTAAAACCTAGGAAGTGGCTAGTGTACAGTAAAAAAAGGACGCTGTATTTTGTTTGCCTTGCACACTATTTGCACTTCCAACTGAACGGTCTGTATGGGGAACAACCGGCTACAGAGGGTGGACAGAGCATAGAGGAGAAAGAGATTTTTTACTCCACGAGACTTCCAAAAATCATATATCTGCAGAGGTTGCCAGAATTCAATGGATCTCACAAAAGAGAATAGATTCGAGCCTTGCTCAACAATGTAACAGAGCAGTTGACCAAAAACCGAGAAGTCCTGTCAGTTGTCATTGATTGTTGTAGTTACTTGAGTGAGGAAATGATTGCCTTTCGCAAAAACGATGTTTTAGAAGGAAAGCTGTTAGGGTTATTTAGACTTATAGGAAAAATATAGCCCAGATGCGAGAGAGTTTACCTTGAAAAAAATTAATAGAGCAAGGGCTGAGAATGTAAGACTGGGATCTAATTTCTGAGTTACAGGAATATTTTTGATCTTATCAATACAATGAGTGACGTGGTAGTTAATAAAATTGTAACAAGTGTGAATTTAACCAACATTTATTCGATTATACTAGACTCTACCCAGGATGTGAGTAAAAAAGAATGTACCACTATCATAGTTCGCTACATTGAGCACATGGATGATACACAACAAACTACAATATCAAACGTAAAACCAAAAGAGCGCTTGGTCAAGGTTTTTACAAGTGGGGATACATCCGGGGAAATGTTGTTTAGAGAGCTAAAGAAATGCTTAACAGCCCTAAACCTTTGATCCCAAAGGTATAGTGGGCCAGAGTATGGACGGTGCAGGGAAACATGAGAGGGCAGTTCAAAGGTCTCAAATCACTAGTCACAAAAGAAAGCCCTAAGCTTTTTATGTATGGTGCTGCTCTCACAGGTTCGCCCTTGTTGTAGAGCAGTCCCTTGATATATGCTGTCAATGAGGAATTTGGTTTTCATTCTTGGAAGATTTGTATGTTTTCATGTCAGGCCCACAGGAGACACCACCTTTTGCTCGAAAATCTAGAAAAGGGAGAAAAAAGAAGCAAGAGACGCTTAAAAAGAGTACAGACTACTCGTTGGTCGAGTAAAAATGATGCCCTTCAAACCATTGTGAGTTGTTTTGAAAACAATAAGAGATACATTGCAAGATTTGTCGACTGACAAGAATTCTGACAACAACACCAAAGCCAAAGCAATAGGCCTCCTAAAGCAAATGACAGATTTTGAAAATATAAGCACAATATACATAGCATCTTCTTTGTTCAAAATATTGTCTCCCATATCAATTTGTTTTCAGTCACCTACCATTGATTACAGTATAGTCCCAAAAGTTATTAAAGAAACACAGGAAAAACTGGCGTTCATGCGCCAAGATTCGGCGTGGGAAAAGATTGAAAGTGGCATTACTTCCTTTGCTGAAGAACATAACATTTCTTTACCCACCAGACAACGAATCAGAAAAAGGAAAAGATTCATGGACGAGTTGGCAATTGAGGAATGCATAGAAGACCCATATTAAGAAAGTAAAGGTTGATATTTTATTTCAACGTTCTAGACTCTCTCTACAACCAGCTAAATGACAGATTTCCAGAAAGTTCTCTGGATATGGTGTCGCAGATGGGATATTTTTCTCATGATGGGAATTTTGAAGATGGTAGATGATAAGAAAAAAGGCCTAAAATGTAATCCATCTTCAATTGAGAATCTTTGTGAATACTACAATCTAGACAAGGAATTAATTGTAGATGAACTAGACATCTTCATTGATGTTTACAAAGCTACTCACTTGGACATAGATATTTCTGATGTCATGTCTGAGAAGAAGAAATCAGAGAGAACCAGTACTGCTAACGCGAGGATAGTTTAAGTTCTGACCATGATGAAGATGAAGAACAGGAGGACGTTACAGTGACTGACAAGTTCAAGAAAAAGAAAAATGTTGACGACTGGGTGAAAAGAGGATTTATTAGACCATACAGGTGCCTATTGAATCTATCAGGATTCCCTCATCTCAGTATACTTTATAGGATACTGTTGTCTCTGCCAGTCACAAGTTGTTCTGCTGAGAGAACTATGAGTCGGTTGAAGATAGTTAAGAATCGTCTAAGAAGCACCATGGGGGATAGTTGGCTTTCAAGCTTGCTCATTCTTTCTTGCGAGAAAGAAATTCTAAAACAGATCTCAAATGAAGAAATCATCACAGGTTTGCACTTTCAAGTGTGCAAAGAAAAAAACTTCTTTTGTCAAAAATTTAAGAAAAGTATCAAATGAAGCCAATTTCAACCTTTCAAATTTACACCCTATTTACCACACAGTAATCAAGTAAACTATTGTAATGTTTTATTACTTTTTCTTTTTTGTAAAAGTTGTTATTGTTATTGGTATTAGTAGATAGAATTTACAAAATGTACTTGTTCAGATGATATCTTTATTCCAAAAATCAAACCATTTAATGATACATTTTGTTAGATTTTTGTTATTTACTCTTGTAATGTAAAAGTAAATACAACCTACAACACAACATCAGTAACAACCTTTTCCAATTTATAATAATTTAGAATTACCTAAACTTGCCAAACATTATATATTAATTTACAGCTATGTTTATTCCATTCACTTGTGAAAACTCTGGTTATTGGTTAAACATGATGCCTCCACCATAATAGAAACAAAATTAAATTAATACATTTATTAAACTTTTTTAATACATGCCGTTTTATGAAATAAAATTTACAACACTATTTGGATTATAATATGTTGTACTATTTGGATTGTATTGTATGATCAGCTGTAAATTGTATCTCATTGTGTTCATGACAGCAACATACTAGACTAGTGACTACAATTGCTATTGGAACTACAGTATAATTACTTATAAATAAAAAGTGTTTAAAATGACATATACATTGAAGATTGAAGTGCTATTATTTCATTGCCTTAACCTTTGATAACCTTAACCTTCAGTTCTTCAATTCTTTTTCAATCCTTTTTTGGTTTTTTGGCTGGAATCTAACTTTTTATAAACGTTCCAAAATTGTATGAATGTTTACCAAAGTTGCTATGCAATATTCTTTTGCAATAAAGAATTATCAATGATATTATTATTCAACTTTTTATAAGTAACCTTAACATTTAAAAGGCAAAGCCTCCCTTACTGACCTTTTAATATCCTATTAAAATATTTGTCATGTAGCTATTCCTGATGTAATCTAGTACTTTGATAAACATATAAATATTAAAAACTATAATAATTGTTTACTGCTTTTTAGTCCTCCCGTACAAAGAACGGGTGCACTGCTAGTGTCAAAAATTATATCAAAATTCAAAAAAGATACTTTATTTCTATTCTAAAAAAGATAATAAACAGTGGTATATATTTTTTACAATAATGAAAACAGAAAGAATTCCTCACAAGGACCAAAGGTAAATGATGTCCTTTGGAAGATTAGAATGTAAGATGTGAATTTTATTGTCATACACTGACTAATGTTAAAAACTAAAGGGTTGGGTATTGGGGTACTTTGGGGGGGGCATTACACTTGGATTGGGGGGGGGGCATGCCCCATTGCCCTTGGGGGGGCTGGGCACCCCTGGTATAACTTACAATCTACAAATAGTAGGGTGTCATAATATTTTGAAATTGGGAGAAATAAAAACTATTTTACATAAAATTAAAAAAATAAGATTAGCCTAGATTCATCTCACAATGGCCTAGATAGGCCTAGTAACTTGTACATTCAAAAAGTAACATTAGTTAATAAATTTAAGTATTAACAACGAATTTTAGGGCATGGGGGTTATAGAGATATTGCTAAAAGTGTGAACGGACGGGACAATTTTCAAAATTCAATAAAAACTAGAAACAGAACTAGAAAAATCTAAAAACTTTGAGGTTAGGCCGGGGGTGCTTCAGTGAATAGAAGATTTGTTATTGAATCACACATTTTATTTTTAATTAACTTGTAAAAATAAATTACTTACCTTTATTGTGACGGACGGGACACTCAATCTCTTCTTCAAAAACAAGTAAAAATCCATTACTATAAACGATAAAATGAGAATGAAAAACTATATTTCTGAAATGTGCAGAAGAGCTGGTTTCCCTCCAAATAGTCAGCAGACTGAAATTGTGTCATATGGTTAGTGATTTTTTTTGACTTTATTTCACCAATATCATTCACCCTGTAGCAACCACAGAGTAACACCAAGTTTAACCACGGTAAAAACATGTTTAATTTTATTTGATAATGAAAAAATGATTAGGTGTTGTTCAAATACTATTTTTATTTATTGTTAACTTAATTTAAATGTTGAAAAAAAATTATTTTAGTTTTTACACTTATGTCTCTGTATTTGTGGAATGGCTGATTATTATATCAGAATAGACATTAAATACCTGTTGTTTTCTTTTAGTCTTCTTCGTAATGAGAATTTTAAATCTTTCTATACCTATTTACTTCAAATATGGAGTCAGTCATTGTCCTGATACATAGAATAATATAGAGTTTGTAATATTTTTAGCTCTCAAGTATTCGTCATCAGCTTTTTGGAATGTACATTATCTAACAGTGTATCATCTTAACGGGTGCTTTTCATTTGTCGCCATAGCTCGCACTGGAGGTAATACTATACTATCAGCCCAGTCAACTGCTAATTTCCATTTTACTAGAATTTTAAAAAATTAGAGTTTTCCGTATCTTAATTATTTTCTGTTGTCTTTTAAATTAACTTTTTAAGCAATTTCCTTTCGTAAAAAACAACAAATAATGTGAAGTAGTTGCATTTACTTGTAAAGTTAAAGTTGAATAATAATTTACTTTTTTATTATTCAACTTCCTTACTAAAAAATTACTTAAAATACATGGAAACTCATGGAATTAACTAAAATGCAATTAAGACACTAAATATTGGGCTGACACTTCTATCACCTTCATAACTATTCCCAACAATGAAAACTTCATTCACTACTGAGTCCATCCATTTTAAATCAACCAATTTTAATTAAAAGGGATGCTGTCAACATGTATTTTTTACACAAGTTAAGCCTAGCACAACTGTCAGAGAATTGAAATCAGGGGTTTATAAATGTTTAGGGCTTTTAGTATTTTTCTAAGCGGCTATTTTGTATTGGCGGGTCCATGAAATTTACATATTGCAGAGGTTAGCGCAAAGCTCTGTAGCTCCTGTATTTTTCAAGATATTAACTTCAAACAAAAACTATAACAAAACGTAATGAAATACTGAACATTTTTAGCCATATGCTTTCTTAGGCCTTCCTTAGTGGAAATAAGTGTTATATTTAAAAAATAAAAATTTTATTTTTCAAAATTAAAATTTGTATAGAAAATCCTATTATTTCAATCTTTAATATCTCAGAAGGGGTATATTAAATTTACCAAATTTTCTCAAAATATTCTTTATTTGTATTGCTTTGACTGTATTTGTATTACTGATACTATTACTTTTTTAGTTATCATTTTTTGAAGTTAACAGAAATGTTATTTTTGTAGGCGTTATAAGTTTTAAATATTAATTACTAGTTGCTTGTTATTAGAAAATCACTTGTTAAAACTAAAATAATTTTTTATAATGTCAGCTTTAGCAATATTGCCTGCAGCATTTTTCAGTCTGAATACCTGAGTCGAGCACATCAGCCTTTGGCGATGCTTGAAATAAACTGTAAAGCCAATTCAATTGGCTCTTGGCAGTAAAAGGGTTAAAACACCCCTCTAACTTGATGGATGTTTTTCATTTGTTGCCATCAGAAAGAGCCACGGTTGGAGGTACTAGTCAGCCCGATAAATAGTATTAACGATTTTATAGTTATTACCTACCTGACTTTTGTCATAGAGTGAAAGCTTGCAAATGTTGAAAGGTCACACAACATTAGTAGTCACAATGTACTACCACAACATTCACATAAGCTAAGGTTAGAATTGGGCACAGACTTTTTATTCCATAAAGTATTGGAATTGTTTCGAAAGTAACTATTTAGAATAGATTTTCACAGTAATTACCAGCTATTGTCAATGTGACAACTATGTATTACTTATCCATTGGCTATTGCTCAATTGTCTTTTTTGTGCCACTTGTAATAGGCATGATTTAAAAGGATGAAAGCCATATCTGTATATTCAAATGTTGGGATTGAAAGGGAAAAGAATTTATACTATTGTATTTCTGGCTATGTTAGCAGGACAATTATAACAATTTATTGAAATCTGATGAGTTGAAGAACTAAACCATTAGTAATGTCGAGTAGCATAAATATATGAAAGTACAAAATTAATTACTCATTGCTATCATATCCTTTTTTCAGTGGAAAACGTAATCACAATGTCAAAAGGCAAAGACGAAACCGATCTAAATAATGGGGAAGCCAAGTCATCACAAGATCCTACTACCCATCTGTTACAGGTAAATAAAGAGATGTTGAAGATAAATTAAATGCAATTAAACATTATTGTTTGTATTTAAAATTTCAATTACTTCATAAGTACTTCAGAAATCATTCAGGGCTATCATTACAGCAGGTTCCACTCTGGATATCCATCCAAAGAATATAATTAAAGCTAAAATTTAATAACCATTTTCGGTTATAAACTTTTAACGTAAATGTTGTGATGAAATATAACTGATGTCAAACACAGCATGTAAATATTTCTAGAACTAGTCCTAACTTTATTTAATTATAGGGAACATAGTGTATGAGTGTTTTAATCAATAATAACTTAATTGTACAAGAGTAACTCCTAATAATTGATCAAAACTATTATTAAATGTTGATAATTACTATAAAGGTTTAGTTTAGTGTATTTTTGTTTTGATAGTCCTTTATGATGAAAATATTGATGACTAATACACTTTCTACATATAGAATAATTTTGAATACATAAATAGATTTAATTTCTTTGTAGGAAATTGTAGGATTTCCTTTCTACTATTTGGCTACCAGTGGCATAGTGTGTAATGTTGGGACACTCAAGTTGTGTAAGCTGTAATTTTCCAACAGTAAAAAACGTGTAGTAAATAATTTCTCAGAAAATGGTGTTGGAATCGGTTTAGGTAGTTTTTTGTTTCTTTCTAATTCCAAAATTTGCTAATTTTAGAACATCCATAATTTTTCAGATAATTATTAAAATCTGGCACATATTAAAAATTTAAAAGGATTAGTTTCATAATGAACTTTTAACAAATTAATGTAATGGCCAAGTTTGTCATTAAGTTTGTAACACATTCACTGTTAATCAGCTGTACTGACTGAGTGATCATGACTTGTCCAATAACCAGCATGCCCTAAGGCAAGCATGCTGATGTCAATATGTTTTTCTGCTGAAAAAATTAATTCTTTGTAGGATTACTAATGGTGTTGTGTGGAAAAGAGGAGATTTTTGAATGGATATATTTTGAAATTTAAATTTAAGAAACACTATTAATTGCATTTTAGTATAAAATGTACTTACTTATAAAATCAAATTATTTTCTAAATATTATGACTGTAAATCTCTAATTTTTGTAAAAATATTCTTATTTGTTTGTATATTTAAATTGTTAATGTCCCAAAATATACAAAAAATAAAAACTATAATTTATAAAACAATATACGTCAATGTTTACAATGTTAATTTAATAAACTGCAGAGACTAAAGCAAAAAAATAAGCTTTTGTATTCATTTGTTTTAAAGTACAGACTTAAAAACAACTACAGTATAATATTAAGACTTATACTTTATACTTCTGTAAATGTAAATAATTCTTTATTGTTCTAAAGCGTGCAATGTACAACACGGAAGAAATGTATAATGTTGTTTTAGGAGGGAGATGAGAAATTATTGAAAAAATACTTCTCTTCCCAAGTGCTAATATATGACCCTCTGAAAGCTGGCAGTATCGATGGGACAGACACAGTGGCACATGACAAGGCAATATCTAGAGCCCTATCAGCTACTTATTTCCCACCACGGAACACTGGTAACCCTGAGAAAACCTTACTGGTGGCGAGACTCAATCCAAAAACAACTGATAATAAACTTACTGAGGTATGTGGCTTTTCAACGAAAGAGCTCTTCAAGGAATGTTTATGATAACTAAAATATTATTTATTTTACAAATATTCAACTCTTTGTGTGCCAAAATATGATGTAACTGACTATTTTTGTAACAAAAACAGTCAAAGTTCTAGCCAGATTGTACATTTTGTAAAACTGCTATTTTCTATCATCAAGCAAGTTTATTAATCTAAATGCACAGTATTTTGTCTCTTTGAAATTTGGAAACATTACGTGTGTTGCATTTATGTTGGTACCTATCAATTTTTTCATGCTCAGGCACCTATCAGCGTATTGAAACATGTAAAAGATAATGGAGGCTTTATGAAGAAAAAAAAGATTGAAGTTGTATTTAATGCACCAAGCTCAAACAATGTGGGGGGGGGGGGATATAATAACAAATCGGTTTATAACTAAACCAAAACTTTTTTGTAAATATTATTTAAATATTTTTTCAGGTTATTGTCTCACCAGTTTTATAATGTAAATATTGCATATTATTAATATGAAAAGAATGTTATTATTAAAAAAAATACATACAAAGATTTTTATTACATGGCTTTAAAATTGCGTAATAGTTAATAAGTATATTTAACTTCATTTTAATGTTGAATTTTACATATACTGTTTTTAAATATGTGTTTCTGAGCCTAAATTAGTAAAAAATTTTACAAATGAACTGTCTGTTATACATATTTTAAAATAAAATAAAATATGTTGTAAACATTCTTATATTGTTTTCCTTTAACCCTTTGAGTGCCACGGGTATTTTCCGAAGGCATATGCATAAAGTGCCACGCTGTTTTTAGCATATTTGTAAGCTTTTGGGAAAAAAGCTGTTGTAAAATAACTACCAAACAGATTTCCATCATTTTGTTGTTGTTTTTTTTCTTATTAAATGCAGAATATGATAAATATCGTTACAAATAAAATTTGATTTATAAAAATATAAAAATTTCAGTATTTATAAAAAAAGTTTTTACTTTTGTATAAAAAGTTAAGTTTCGACCTAATTTGTGTGTATACGGTATTTTTAAGATTTTTTTTCTTTATACCATGATAAAGGCCATATGATTCTAAATAAAACCCATGTGTAATATCTTATTCTAGAATTTTAAAAACATGGCATTATATGTATTAACAATATGCTGCCCGGTACCGACATTTTATAAACTGTACTTCATTTGTCAGAGTTTAGAAATTACTTAGTAATGATGTAGTTTTCCCAATAAATCTAATAAAACATTAATACAACACAAATAAATATGATTAGTACATTTAGAAACAAATACTTGCTAAAAGATTTACATAAAAAGTTTACATTTACTAAATAATAACCCTAATAATATTTACACTGATTCACGTTTTTCGCTTGAACACAACTCAAATCATACATTACTTTTGTAAAGAAATACAGTAAAATACTGTATAAGTTACTATTTTATTTTGTATTTACTCAAATGCTTGGTTATCGGCACATAAACAACAAGAAAGGCCGTTACGCAACACGGTACTCGTCCGCTACGTCGCGTGACTGGAAGACAGAATCATCACACTGATACTTCGGTATTATCACAGCCCACTATTTTTGGACGAGTTTTCCTTATCAGAGATCAAAATAAACTTCATTATACGTTCCTTTTTCCATAATGAATCGAAAAATACTCGATGAGTCATACTTCCTATCTCCAAATCGTCTCCAAATAGACACACGAATGACCTGACATTTCCGAATAATGAAACGTTGTTCTTATAGTTTTTTATTTAATTGATTGTCGTAATAACTTGTACATTCCAAAATAGGTTAAATAAAGTAAGTTGTTTTTAATACTGTAATTTATTTTGTCCCCGATAAGGAAAACTCGTCCAAAAATAGTGGCTTCTTGATAAGTACCCAAACAACATAAGTTACACAGATAAAATAGTAGAGAAACAACATAAAACTCGTATTTATTGATAGTTTAGAACCTATTGAATACAGCCGTCTGATTATTTGGCCAAAATAATCTTGTACTATATAAAATATTATCGAAATACGAAACGTCAAAATTGGCGACGCTGGCACTTTATGCACTTTTCGTACCGTCAAAATTAGCGACGCTGTGGCACTCAAAGGGTTAATAGTATTTTAAATGACTTTTTTGCACAGAGTTTTGTCAGAAAAAATTCTGATTAGAATATAACATTAATTCTGAAATGTTCAATGAAATATTACAAACTAAATCATTTCAGTGCTGACTTCTTTAGCAACAAAACACTACAAGGTACCTGGTACATAGAGTCTAAATGACTGTATTTGTTTCAGGCTTTTTCAGAATTTGGAAAAATTAAAAGCTGTAAACTAATTAGATGTATTGTAACTGGAATGTCAAAAAGATATGCTTTCATAGAGTATGAAGAGAAAGCAGGAGCCATCACAGCATACAGAAAAGGTCACAAAATGAAACTGGATGATGCAACCTTACTTGTTGATTTTGAATGTGAACACCTTTTACCTTTTTGGATTCCCAGAAGACTAGGTATGTATCTTGCTGTGGTAATGTTAAGTATTGCTTATTTAACATTACCACATCAATATTGAAATTAAATCAAATAAAAATCCTTCCTTTTCTGTCAGTAAATACTTCTTGATGTACATCAGTGCGTCTCACATTCTCATACGTATCAGGTAATATTATGATAATGGCGCATTTAATTGTTAAAATTGTAACGTAAGAAAAATGTCTGGTACTCTACCATAAGAAGTAAGAATATCACAATACTTAATTTAAAAACCATTTGGCACATTCTGTAAATACAGTTTAAGGTAAATAACTTTTATTTTTGCCAAAATGTTCAATGTGATGAAACTTTTAAAATTATATGTCACAAATGCTGCCCGGGTGGCTCTATATACAATATAATTTATACAATTCAATATGTTACTATATTATAGTCCCAATAATTCCATTTTTAGTACATAAAAGTTTTATACCCATGGCCAACAATTTAATTGTGATGTACCGGTACTAAATGAAATTTAAAAACACAAAATTTACCAAAGTTTAATTTATTACAAATACATTTGTAAAGTATTAGCATATTCCAAACTAGGGTTTCACGTGCAGCTTAAATAAAGTAAATAAAAAAACCTTTTCATTAAAAATATAAATAAATAAAAAACTACTTAGTAAAAAAACAATAAACTAAAACTTCTTTATTTTTTAGTAATCAATAAAGTTTTAAAATCATTCAAATTAAAACTATATTTAATCACTATACACTGTTTGAGAAACTAATTTTCCATGTACCTGCAACAAGATTTATTAAAACGACATGCTGGCAAAGACTTTTTTTCTTAAATTAAAACAATTACTTGCCATAAAAATATATGCTATTCAAATTTAAATAATTTATTTTAAACAGTGTTCTACTCGTACATAATTTAAAGTTATTGGACAGTTTGAGTGGTTCGTCTACCACAGTTCACAGTTCAGACTTCCAATAAGGAAGTTCCCAGTGAAGTGTTCTACAGAGTTATTAATGCAAATTTAAACCTCAAAGTAATCTTATGTATAATTTCTTACTGCAAACCTTGCAAACTAATTAGAACATCAACATGAAATCTTTTTGTTAATTTTGAAAATATAATAAGTGTGTTGAATTAATATTATAATCTTGGATCTAATATGTTACCCTAATATATATTTCCCTGCAAACATAACATTTTAACTATTGTTACTAGTTGATAGGAAAATCAGCAGGCTTACCTTGAAAATTACCTTCTAGGGTCCACTGATTGAAAGAACACACAAAAGTGCACATATTTTACAACATAATTAGAAATTTTCGATTTCACTGCAATTTTTTTCAACCAGTAGAGAACATTCTAGTTGTTTGTTTACTTTGGGTTGCTGAGTCAATGTAGGAAGCAGTGTTGCCAAATCACTCTTTATAGACACTGTTATCACTGTATAGCTCTTAAATTGGCAAGTAATATAATAAGTGAATTGCCATTTCACTCAACATGTGCCATTTCAGGTGAGTGAGTCCAGCCAATCCTCTCTTAAAGGATGTACATTGAAAGAATATTTGGTTCTCATATATCTGATGGTGTGTTAAACCTTATTGTCTTATCTTCTGCATAATTCTGGTATGCCCACAAGCACCAGAGTTTCTCACATTGGATATGTACTCTTCTCAATCAATATCTGAATGTGCAGCTCAGTTGGTCGAAGCTACAACAAATGATTTGTTGGAGAAGACCTCTCATCTCTGACGGTTTTTTACGCTAAACACACCTTTATAAGATTTGATGGTGAAAAATGCAATAATCCATACAAGCTTTGTTAGAGGATGGAGAACTTAATAAGGTCTATAACCGTATGTTTGAAAGTAATAAAATATTTCTGTGGTTTTTAGGTGGTGGATTAGGTGGAAGAAAAGAGTCTGGACAGCTTAGGTTTGGCAGTCGTGATCGACCGTACAAGAAACCCATTCCATTAATGAAAGACACATCTCATAGATAGTTGTAAATATTTAATTATGTAATATAAAAGTGTATACAATATCCACCTTTTAGTGTTTTATTTTGTTTCATGAAACTGTTAAAAGGATAGATGGCTGGATGGGTAAAATAAGGTGTGAAATATTAAAAAAAAAGGTAATATTTCGTTCAGTTAATAATTAACTTTGAGAAATGCTGCATTCTCAAATATAGCTTACACACTCAAATGATACTACACCTTGGAATGAGAAATCCTTAAGGTAAAGTAGTATTGTTCTACAATCGTAAATTGGTTTTTTTTAACTTGAGATGAAGATGGCTCAATAATGTTTCTGCATATAATAACCTGTATGATTTATAAAGTGACAATTATTCATAAGCTCATGTGTATATTTATGAGAAATAGAAGAGTGCTCTGTCACAAAATAAATACAACGTGCACTCTTTTTACCACACGGAAAATGCGACGCTATTGTATCTGTACCTGTTATATTTTTTATAGCTGAAATAGTTCTGAATAACTTTTTTATAATACAGTTAATACTAAATTGTAATATATGTACATTTTGAAGATCGCCTGGTTTGAAAAAGTAGATTCTTTTTTTTATTAACTTCTTTCTTTATAATTAATGGTTCTCTTCATTAAATTATGATTTTCTTCTGTCAAACAGAGAAAACATACCTTATTTACACAATCTGTATAGCTAATGCTTCATATTAGACTTATACAATTGGTTTTTGGATTCTTACTTTTTTTTCTTTTTTTTTAAAGGAGAAGCTGGTCCCCTTTTGTGTCTTACGCTGCCCGTCCCCATGGGCCACTGGCCTGTGCGAGGATCTTATCAAACAGATTAAGGGGAATAGTCGATACAGTACAAGGTTGATGGTACTGATAAAAGTGCAAGGGTCAGAGACATGATTCAACCTGTGCTATATCTAACTCAGACTCAAAGTCCAACATATTAGACCGCTCGGCCATGGGCACTCCCAAGTTGTTACTGTTAAGTTCATTAGAAGAGCAGCGTTATGACATCTGGAATATTGTCCATTTTATGTTGATTACATTTTGCAAGTTATACTGTTATATAAATTAATAATAATAATTGGTCATTCATTCAATGAAAGTGTTGTAATGAATTCTGAATCTGTAACTATCTAATCGTCATACTCTTCGAGGCTCACAGAATCTCTTTCTTCGAAGTCATCATCAGCTGGTGCATCCTGATATTGTTGATATTCTGACACCAAATCCATCAAATTTGATTCTGCTTCTGTAAATTCCATTTCTTCCATTCCTTCGCCAGTGTACCAGTGAAGGAATGCTTTCCTGCGAAACATTGCTGAATACTGTTCCTGAACTCTCTTGAACAGTTCCTGGATAGCAGTTGTGTTGCCTATGAATGTGCCACTCATACGAAGGCCCCGAGGTGGGATGTCACAAACCGCTGTCTTCACATTGTTCGGAATCCATTCCACAAAATAGGTAGAGTTCTTGTTCTGCACATTGAGCATTTGCTCATCGACTTCTTTCATAGACATTCTACCTCTGAAGATGATGGCCACAGTGAGATACTTGCCACGATGGGGGTCAGCAGCACACATCATGTTCTTGGCATCAAATAGCTGTTTGGTAAGCTCTGGCACAGTGAGTGCTCGGTACGCCTGACCTCCCCTGGACACAAGAGGAGCAAACCCGGGCATGAAGAAATGGAGTCGTGGGAATGGGACCATGTTTACACAGATCTTTCTCAAGTCTGCATTCAGTTGACCAGGAAATCTGTAAAAAATTTTAACATTTTCCTTTTGAATTTATTCCTTGAACTAGTTTCAATTAAAATTAAAAAGTTTAAAGTATTTATATTCCAATAAACATACACAAGTAAACTGCAACATTTTGGATATTAAAAAAACATTACTAGTCATGAAGAAATTCAAAAATCAATTGTTTATGACTAAAGAGCTTTAGTGGCAGTCATGTAGATTCTTGATTTTAGTCTATAAGAATAATATTAAATCTCTAACTCATTTTGCACTCTTTATTAGTATAATAATGGAGGATGTCTCATTTTATTAAAAATATAATTAATCCTTAAAGCATAGCAAAAATATATTTATTTATGATTTTCGGGAAGCAAATTGGATTGCGTTTCCAGTGCCATTATTTATTGTCATTTCATCTTACGATACGTGGCGTGGCATGCGGGTATATCCATAAAGTACACCTACGTATATAACGCTCAGTCTTCTCATTTTTCTTCTAAAAAAAGAAAATAGATTTAATTTGGGAAAAAACGGAAATTATTTTTAAAATCTCTAAATGCACGCTGATTGAATCCAAGCCAAATGTTATTCAGTGCTTTAAGGGTTAATACAAACCTAATCCATTTTTATTTTTCCAATGTTTTTATTGGATATTTATAAAAAATTCTAATCCTTTTACTCATTCAAATATTATAAAAAGATATATACAATATAAGTAATACTAAAGTGTTTGGATGCATATTAATTCATCTTCAACCCTTATTCAGTCTACGATGTTGATATTCATTGTGAATAAAATAGCATTAAAAACCCAATAGATGCTAATTACAAAATATTTTGATTTTTCAGTGTAAAAATATTTAATATACTAAACCATAAAGTAGAATGTAATAAATGTATGAGAAGAGCTTACACCCTATATGACATTCACGTCCATTGTAAGAATGAACAAAAATAGCAGCTTTCCACGAGTTCATTGTCTGCTAAAAAGCCAACTACGCCTACTAAAGCACACTGTCATTCACAAGTGTCAATCGTAGTCTATATCTACAATCCTTCTTGAATTATAGTCACATTGTCTTTTGTTTGGAAATTTAAACTAACAAGTGATGGTATTTATAAAGCGCTTTCCTGCATTTATTCGTAATAACACTGATGGTTGGTTCTAAGTGTGTCAAGCTGAGAAAAAAACATTTCATATTTTTTGGGGGTGTTAACCCTTTTGTACCCTCCCAATTCAACCTCCATCCAAACTAACACAGCTGACTATCAATATCTTTCTTGGGGAAAATACCTATATCTATTTAAAAAATTCTAGATTGTGTGTTTATACAATGCAAACTTGCTTTCGGCTCCTGGACTATAATAAGGGAACACCATGACTGACCAGATATTTGTGTACTACAGCTTCAGTACTCTTTGGAAATGTATTTCGATTGATTTTTATGAAACATATTTTTAAATTTACCTAAAACATGTTGTGATTCCGGACATAGCAACTGAGATGAGATGGTTCAAGTCACCATATGTTGGAGCAGACAGTTTCAGAGTCCTGTAGCAGATGTCATACAACGCTTCGTTGTCAATCATGTAAACTTCATCAGCATTTTCTACAAGGTAGTGGATGGATAATGTAGCGTTGTAAGGTTCCACCACGGTATCAGACACCTAGGGAATAATTTAAGTTTGTAATCTGGACTGATCTTACAAGACAAATGCACATGTTTAAGATTTACATACAGTAAAACAATTAGATGTACACATATGCCACTATGATATATGTCGTCTCTGAGTAAGTTGCAGCAAGTAGATTTTACTTCATTTGCAGAAATTAAAAATAAATAATTACTGAAAACATCTCAAATATATAATTTAATTATGAAGGCTGACCAGAAGATAACCTTTGCTTCTGGTCTAGCATTTCAAGTAGAGATTAGCAATGAGATCAATGTGAAGCTATAGTCCAGTTAATCACTTCTGGCTATATTGTCATAAAGTCAGACATTTTGTTTTGTTCAGATTGCCAATGACACATTTCCTTTTAACAGGCATGCGAGTGCTGTTATAGAAAAGATGTTCAAGGCTTTAGAAATTAGATGTCAATTATATGCAGTGTATGGCAATATGGCCAACTCTACAATGTTACAGTATTTTTGGAGCATATGAGATAAAGTCTATGATTAAGATCCTTGTTTACAAGTATATATTACAATGACTTTGAAAAAAATATATTCAAAAACCTTGTTTGTGATAAAAATTTGTCTGTATAAATTTTATAGACATACAAAATGGGTTCATAAATTTTGTGCACAATATGTTACAAAGTGGATCTTTGACGATCTTATAAGCAAGAGATCAAGATCAGCTGTTACGTTAAATAACACTGGTATAAAAAGAACTAGTTCAGTTTACATAATTAATGTTTTGATGTAACTAAAAGTCTTACTGAAGTAGGAGAAAATACTAATCTTAAACATTTACTTGGAAGATAAATTCCATGTGTACAGCTAATAAATAGTCTGGGGATAAAATAGCCTAAACCAACTTAAAATGAATTAGTTTCTAATATACTTAAACTAATTTTTCATACCAGAATTTAATATCTAGTAGCAAGTTGAGACACTGTGCTAAAAAGAACTTTTAAATATACAGAAATTGTATGTTTGTTTTGTAATAAAGTTTAGTTTGTTTTATTTTGGCATAATTAGGTTCTATAACGGATAGCTCTAATAATTAAAACTATGAGATTGAATCATATATAAAAACTTTTATATTTACATTGCTCAGTTATTATAAGTGTGCTGGCAGAGTAGAGTAGGGTGTTCAAGGTCGATGTGGTACAAATTTTAACCAGCTTGGTGGCCTGTTTTTTCTGAATTTTTATCATAGCAAAGAAGAGCAAAAGGTTACATTGTGTGTTATATTATATAGTTTTTATAAATCATATTTTATGCAATTAAAGACACTGTTTGAGAATGATGGCCTGTGCAGTTTGTGACCTTATAGAAGTGACTATCGGCTCACTGTTGACGAAACTAGTTCAAAAGTTTCATGGGAGTTTCAATGATATCAAAAGTTTTGTACAGAAATGAGAGATGTAATCCTTCTCTAGGATTATGCCAAACCTTACACAGTAGTTTTTAAAATTGAGTGTTTGAAGTGGGAAACTCTTGAACACACTTGCTACAGTCCTAATTAATTTGTCTCCATGTGACTATTTTTTATTCTGCCTTTGGAAAGAGGCAGTGAAAGGGAGATAATTTGTATATAGTCAAGAGGTTGATAACAAAATTGGTGGACATCATAATAGTTTCTTCAAATAACTGATCTTGCAACTTTCCAAAATGAATTAAACAATGTATACAGCCTGCAGAAGACTACACTGAAAAAAATTTAAAATGTTTTATATGTTCTATGATTAATATCTATAAATCTCAGCCAAACAAGAGGTTTGTGTGGCTGAGATTTCAGAAAATCCTCTGCCAGTTTACCCATGAATAGTTTTTCATAGGCAGGTCTGTATTAAGGCAATTTGCAGAAAAGGTTTTACGGTGTACCAAGGAGTATAAAATTACGGGAATAATATGTATTTAAATTAATATTGGATGTATCAGCTGATACAAAAAAGTATGTTCACTTTTTAATTCTTGTATGTATACATTATTATATTTTATTTCCTTTTTGATGACGACAATTAGGTTGAAATATTAGATGATTGTAAAAAAGTATTTTTCTTTATTTTATATAAGAAGCCTTTGTTCATTTATTTTCCATGCACATACACACAAACTTGATTTAAAAAATTAAAGTGTATACAATTATATATAGTCTGATTTATACTGGACTAACACTTGTATTTTTCTATTTTTGACGTTAAAAATCTATATTAGCTCACCTTGGGAGAAGGGATAATACTAAATGTCATGATGATTCTATCAGGGTATTCTTCCCTGATCTTTGAAATAAGCAAGGTACCCATCCCAGAGCCAGTACCACCTCCAAGTGAGTGCACTAGCTGGAAACCCTAGAAAATATGGTGTAGAGTTATTTTTTTATTTAAATCATCAAGCACATACACAGTGCAAAATGCAAAAAGAATTGTTAAACATAAGAACAAGTATGAAACACATTTAGCAAAAGCAACATAACTAGTTCTCAAAAAGTCACTGTGATAAGGTACGCAATCAAAGGTACATGCAAACTAAGTCAGAATTACTAAGTTATTAAGAAGGAAGAACATACAGTACATAGCGCTTAACAATTATGGCTTACAAGGGCCTAACTGAGTTCTGATGAAGTTATGTGTTCTGAAAAACTATAGAAACCTTTGACAAGATATTGCAAGAGAAGTTTCTTGAACTTTTTATACGATTGCTCTTCTTTTAAGTGGAGTGTTAGGTGATTATATAGAGCAATACAGGAGTAGTGTGGGGATTTTTGATAAATTGTAGTTCAATGTATAGGATAATGTGGAAATGATGTATTCTTTGTAAAGTGTTTGTGAGTATGATTTCTGGACATGAACTTATCAAGGTTTTATAAAACACACTGGAAGATATAAAATGAAGGCAGAGGTAAGATGTTAAGGGATTGAAAATTACATTTACAAGAATCGTTATAGGAGGCCCCTGTCTGCAGTCTGATCCTCTTTTGTACCCGGAAGACCTTGATTGATTTGCTGGAATTACCCAAAAAATGACTCCATATGAAATGTGGGACTGAACATAGGCAAATTAGACTTGTTTTAGAGTAGCAAATTTGATAGCAGAGTAGAAGGCTTTATTTAGATTGGTTATGAAGAGGATGGTATGCTACTGCCAATTAAGATTAGAATCAATCTCTAAGCCAAGAAATCAAGTCGAAGAGACATTTTGAAAGAAGATGGGAGGATATGTTGAATCATTTTGAGGGCTATTTACAGAAATTTAATTTTTCCGGATTTATTTTTAGACCATTGGCACTGAACCACTCATTCATAGATTGCAAATGTTTAACAAGGGAAGCTTGATAGCTGACCTGAGTTTTTGGGTGAAGCGAATACAGTGGTGTCATCTGCGTACATGACTAGATTAATGGCAGCGACAACTTCAGGAAGATCATTGACAAACATAATAAAAAGCAGTGGGCCAAGTATGAGCCCCTGCGGGACACCAGATAACATAGTTTGATAAGAACTTTCTACCCCATCTGTCATCATCTTTTTGTTGGTGATGATTCAAGTAGGAACTAATTCAAATCAAAGCTTTTCTAGTGACCCCATAAAACACAGTTTTTTAATTAACCCTACATCGGGCGCTAAACGGAGTTTTCCTCCGTGTATTTTTTATTATTAAAAATATTACTACTTTTCTGATGTTGGTAGTCGTTTCCCGCAGTGTACTTTACGAGCATCTTTCGGGGAAGCGAAACAATAGCCTCCCGCTTATCTTTGTCAAAGTCTGTCAGTATGAGGTCTACTTCCGTGCGAGACTGGACGATTCCTCTGTGAGCGCCCGATGTTGTGTTTGTAGTGTTTGGACGAAATCTCCGTGAGCGCCTTATAGTGTTTAGTTTTTATGGAGTAACAATCCGTGTGCGCCTAAATGTGTGACCTGTGATGGTTTCTTTTTAAGTTTTACAATATATTTTATTTGAATTTTGTGAAATGGAGAATGAAGACGAGAGACTTGTCAGTATCAGTACCAGTGTGCTAGGGAACATTTCAGTACTGTTTATGGAGTGAACATTGGTCGTTATAAGAACCAGAAGGAAAATGTTTTGAAACTTTCTGTAGTGTTTAAAAAAATTTTTAGTAAAGAATAAATTTTGATTTAAGAGTAATAATTGACATTAAAATTGTATAATATCTCAAGAATTGAAGTAAGTTGTTTTTGTAAGAAGTTAAAAACTAAGTTAATTTCCATATATTATTACAGTAGGTAAAACATTTTTACAATTAATTGCATTATTCCTTAAAATAAATCATGTTGTTACTATACAATAACATTTTTTAAGATTTTGAATTTTTTATTTGGAAAATTCATTACATAAGAGAGTAATTTTTATTTAATTTCTAAAAATGAATATATTACATCGTAGTTAAATCAGTATGAATATTTAAACAAATAAAAACAGTTTAAACGACTATGATATCCATTATTCGCTAACCTGGAGGAAACCTCCGTGAGCACCTGATGGTGTTTCTAATTTTAAGCGCCTGATGGAGGGTTAAAAAGTCCTAATTTAATGTATTGAATGCCTTTGATAGGTTGCAGAACGCCCCAACAGCAAACCACAACTCATCCACAGCATCCAACAGTCGATCAATCAACTCAAATACTGCATCTGTAGTGCTTTTCCCTTTTTGGAAGCTAAACAAATTATTAGTGTTATGTTTATATACAATTTTTTTTACCTTACGAGAAAGGACAATAAATATGGCAGAGTTACCTGAAGACAGTCACAAGCCTCTGCCTCCTGTCTGATGAGATCAAGGGTGGTATCTGCCAGCTCTGCCCCCTCAGTGTAATGTCCCTTGGCCCAGTTGTTACCAGCTCCCCCTTGACCGAACACAAAGTTGTCGGGCCGGAAGATCTGTCCGAATGGTCCTGATCTCACTGAATCCAGAGTTCCTTGTTCTAGATCTACGAGGATAGCCCGAGGTACATACTTTCCACCTGTGAATATCAAGTAAAATAAGGAACTTTACAAAAAAACTGTATAATAACCCAGTAATCACATTATTTAAAAATTACTAAAGTGATGAACAGAATAGGAATGTCCACTAACAATTACACGGTTTCTAATGATACATTCAAATTATCTTAGGTTGCTTTTGGCCTACCTCTTGCCTCAGTATAGTAGACATTGATCCGCTCAAGCTGTAGGTCGGATTCACCAGCAAAGTTACCTGTTGGTGTAATTCCATGTTCATCAGATATGACTTCCCAGAACTGAAAAGTAACAAATTTGTATTTTATGGTGGAAGAAATTATGCTATTGTTATGATAAGATGTATAATAGGGATTCACCAAATCACTGTCTCTCAATCTATTAAATTTGTTATATGTAATGATATTTAAAAGTAGCTTTTCAGAAAATTTATTTGTTATAAAGACATGAAAAATCAAAATGATTGCTGATATTCTGAAATGTTATCCATCTGATGAACTATATAGGCTAAATCAATTCAGAAGTGTCAGTACGATTCCTCAGAGAAGTCCCACCTGTCTCTTTGCAATACAAACTTTAAAAGCTGCTGTTCTAAATGTAATGTTAAACATAGTAAATGGCTCCTAACCTGATTCTGCAATTTTTTTTGGGGGGGGGGAGAAGCTGAATGCTCTATCCATACAGCTCCATGAAATATTTTATTATATTTCAAAAGTAATGTGATAAAAAAATGAATAAGGGAAGTTATGGAAGCTCTGCATGTTTAAAATTAAAATATTTGCTCTCAAACCCTACCATCTTGGAGGATAAGGAGGTCATTGTGTAGGTTCTAGCAAACAATTATATTCAATATACGCAGGTATATTAGACAGCGACGAAGCAATGCCCACTCTGCCATACTTCTTCAGCAGTGAACTGAGATATTGTCACTGAGAAATCCCGTCTTTGTATCCCACACAGAATAAATAATAAGTAAATACTTCCAGAAGTGACAGTACAAATAGTTTCTTCATTGGTTTCAAATGTTTAGATACTTTTATTAACTAGAGCAGCCTGTGCCAAAATAGTCTGATGGTTTTTGCGTTTTAATACCCTGTCTGCACCCAGCATTGTTGACAGTTTTACGTATATGAAAAATTACTAATCAATATTAACATCAGAGAACAGCTGATTAAGCATGTAAGTAGTGATGTGGCAACACTGCCTCTTATGTCATTGGACTATTTTGGTATGGGCTTCTCTAGAAATGTGTTTAACTAGATAGCTATTTAATAACCAGAGACTATCTCTTTTAGGTTAACCTTACTACAGCTGGTTATCTTGATTTGTATTATAAGAACAATTGTTTAGTTTAATTACATTTAATAATATTTTTATTTAATTAAGCATATTAAGTTTAATCAATGAGCGAGCAAGAGATTGTCCCTGTTGTCCCTCAAATACTAATTCTAAATTTATCATGGTCACCCTGTGCTCATATCCCTCGGCAGGCCAGTTGGGCTGCATCACTTGTATCGGTATTGTCGCTGTTGCTCTCAACACATTCTACATTTCCTATACATTACTCCTGTGTCTATGTGTATTCTGCACATATTCACTTCTTTGCTAATTATCCCATCCATCTTCCTTAGTTCACCATTCTCTTTTATTATTTTGCCTATTTTTTTATCCCTTGTTTACCCTTTGTGCCCCATGTGTGTCAAAGTATATGTTCTCCTGTAAACGCAGACTATCTGTCAGTATGGATTCCTGGAACTCTTTCTAGTCTCATCTATTTCTGATCTTGTGTGCCTGGTCCAGGAACTCCATGTGGTGGTGCTCGGGAAAGACAACTTCTCTTGATGAGTGACTTCTTTGGCACATTCCATGAAATGTCCTATACTTAAATTGTTTCCTTTAAATTTGTCGGAAGCTGGAGACCCTGACTGGTCCTCCGAACGTACAAAAAATTATTATTATCAAATAATTGATAGATTCATTTAATTTCTTTTCTCTACAGGACAACAATAATACATCTTAAAGTATTCTTCAGTGTATATTTAGCCTGAAAACTAATGGCTATTTAAAAACCGGCTGTACTTATAGCCATCTTGATTTTAGATTCTTAAAAACAATGTTAAACTTATATTTGTATAGATTCTTAAAAACAATGTTAAACTTATATTTGTATGGCCTTATTTTTAATTGCAAAGTCATGGGAGATATCTGATTTTTTAAATATCATTAGTACACCTCCAAACGCTTTTTAGGTTTCGAATTTTTTTGGGATTATTCAGAATTATCTCATATTTATGTACTTCATCATTTAGATATTCTAAAAGTACATGTTACAAGAAGAATTTAATAACATTTGAAGTTGAGTTAACTTTGTCCTTAACCGATTCTTAACACTAAGTAGGTAAAGAGGTGAGAAAAATTCGTTAGAATTCTACACTTTGAGAGGACCAAATCCCACTCCAAATGATAGTGCATAGTGAACATTCGATGCCATTTGCTTTGATATGGTATTTCTGAGACAGATTTAGTTTACCATGACTTGTTAGATCTATATTTGGCTATTTTCACAGTATGCAACTCAACGTTGAAACCTCACTAACCACCTTAATGACAATAATACAGGTCATCATTGCCTCTTCTTGACCGGTACAACATTCATCTTCAGTGTTCGAACTGCTGCTACTGTGCCAATCTAATCAACATCAATTACAGCTTTAGCCTCCATGCTCCCAGGTATTCCAGAGACTCATATTCATTAAGCACTGCCTTAGATATGGACAAGATAAGGAATGGGTGAATTTGGGGGAGAATTAGTAGCTGAAAGAATCCAAATCCCTGTCAGAGCAAATCCAAATTTCTATTTTTTTCGTGCATAACAGGGCCTACTGCCAAAAGAGAGCCTTTTAGAATGTCTTACTAATCATTGGAACAGCGTTTTGTATCAGCCTACCTTGCCTACAATTATGAAACTAAAACAATACTGCAATGTAGATTCCAGCCATTATCAACTAGGAGGTTAGACAAGTGCTTGGTCTGTCCCATGGGAACTGAGCTTAGATGCAAAGAAACTGAGAGGGCCAATATCTAAGCCATTTGACGTTCCAAAGTGAATGCATGCTTATAGTTCATGAGCATATTTCAAATTCATGAGAGTTCAGACCAATGTTATGCTTGACATGTAAATATGACTTTTGTCAATCACAAATACTAGTCATCTCTATTACCTTTGAACCAATCTGGTTTCCACATTGTCCAGCCTGAATATGTACAATTTCTCTCATAGTGAAGCCAAATAAATATGTAATAAATACTGGTGAATTTTTCATGTGTAACTTGAAATTTGGAATAAATTATTTAGTGTTAAGAAGTTAGTATCTAAGCAACATTAGTAAGTATCAACACAACTTGCCCATAATCTAATTCATTTTGTCCCATTTTACAACCTTTTATATAACACTAATAATAATAAATATTAACATGTGAGATGTCGCATCTACTTCCTGGATGGAAGAGGTTACATAAAGGCAATTTGCTCACACTTATGTTTCTTTTATTTGTAATTTTCATTTAATAAGAAATCTCCTAAAAAATCCTGTAATTAGTTTGACTAACTCTCAGGATACACTAATTTAAATAATCTGCATATAAAAAAATCAATAAAAATATTACATGTATTGTGTACAATTTTGTATAAAATGTTCACTATGCAGTACTTCTTTAAGCATATAAATAACAAATATGTTTGTACTTCAAAAGAAAATATATTGTGTATGTATGTAGAAAATGATTCTAGTACTTATAATCATTTGTGAAGAGTCATGATTGATCTGGTCAAACAGTTTTTAAACATTCTAAAAATTGAATAAAAAGTTAAGCATTGGAGAAAATTTACTTTTACACTATTTAAATGGATAAATCAAACTAATATATATCGGCCTGCAGTTTCATCCTTATATATATACACACACACTCATATTTAGTGTGTTTCATGACAGGCTGGCACAATTAAATGCAAAAAGTTCCTATAAACGTGCCCTATCTTACTATCACACGTACTCAATAGTTTGAAAACTGTTCGGAGATACGAATAAGGTTTATAACTAAATGTTTAGAAAATGTTACAACCATTCCAGAACACTTTTTGTTTTTTCTCTATGTTCATAAATAGCAGTGTTGTGAATTTAAAATACATTTAAACGACCACCGTAATGGAAAGAAATGGCATATCAAACTGACTAACTTAATTGCATTAAAAGTTACATACAAGTTTAAACATTATTAAGAATTTCTAGACCAGTTGTTCTGTGTGATAAGGTTCTTAAGCGATTTACATATAACCACTATCTTAAACACTATTCAAGACATCAAAATACAGGGTGGCGCAGAGAAACGGGAAATTTTGAAGTTGTTGTTGGTACACCTTTTAGTCTTGTAGGAGTGGGGGACGGAAGTCATGACGCCAAGTAGTAACAGTCATTTAGTTGAGATGGAGCAGTGGAGTGGTGCGGAGCATGCCGTTGCGTGAGAGGGTACTACAAAAATGGCAACAGTGTAACAGCTGCACGAGTGTTCCGACACCATTATGATATTCCTCCCCGCGGTCGAGTTCCTCCTTCACATGCCATATCATCAAGGATTCGGAATTTTGAAGAGACTGGTTCAGCCTTAAAGAAAAAACCTCCTGGGCGTATAGTGACTGTTCGAACCCCAGAAAATGTTAATGCAGTGCGAGTCGCAGTGGAGAGGAGTCCGCGTCGTTCTGTATGAAAAATCGCCTCATCATTGCAACTTGAGCGTCAGAGTGTGCAAAGAATATTGCACGGCCTGCAGTTTCATCCTTAAAAGCTTCAGATTGTTCAAGTTCTAAAACCAAATGACGGTGAGTTACGCTTACAATTTTGTGAATAGCTACTGACTAAAATCAATGAGGACTCAAATTTCCTTGAAAATCTTTGGATGTCTGATGAGGCCCACTTTCATTTAAATGGGCATGTCAATAAGCAGAACATGCGTTACTGGGCTTGCAGAAATCCCGGTGAACTTCATCAACATCCGTTACATAGCCTTAAAGTTACTGTATGGTGTGCAGTGTCTTGTCGAGGGATAATTGGACCTTACTTCTTTGAGGATGGTAATGGTTCCACTGTAACTGTCACATCTGAACGTTTCATTCATATGCTGGAGACATTTTTTGCTCCACGGCTTCATGCTTTCCCAGATATTGACATTCAGCAAACCTGGTTTTAACAGGATGGAGCCACCTCACACACTGCCAATCTATATATGGTAGCACTGAGGCGTTTGTTTGGGGAGCGCATCATTTCAAGGAACGCTAACATCACTTGGCCTCCAGACCTCTCAGTATACGACTTCTTTCTATGGGGACATCTAAAGAGCGTTGTGTACCAGACTAAGCCAAGAAATCTTCTTGAGGTCAAGACTCAGATTGAAGAACACGTCGCCAACATCCCAGAGAACACATTGCGTCGCACAATGATAAGTTTTCGAAATCGATTGAATGAATGTGTTAGGCGCAATGGACAGCACTTAACAGATGTTATTTTTAAAAAGTGACTTTAACTTTATTGTTATTTCCACTCTTGCCTAACACATTTTAAGCATTAAAAAGTTAAGCATTAAAAAGTTGTTTGTACAAATCATTGGTTTATTATGATTATATCAAAATTTCCCGTTTCTCTGCGCCACCCTGTATTTGTATTACAAAATATTTAGTAAACCTTATAAGCATTTCAAAACACTTTTTGTGTTTTCTATAGATTTAAATAGTTACCATATTAAAATGAAATGGAATAAGCTGGCCAACAAACTTAGCTGAGACATTTATAATGTACCAAAATTCAACTTGTTTGAGCTTTTTTTGAGACAGTTATTGTTTCCACAATCCGGGATATATAGCATAGATATATAAAATTTTGAATGCAGAGAGGTTTTGGGCTTTGGGGGTCATATTCAGTGGTCATGCAGAAATTTATTTTTGGTAAGTGCTACAATGAAGGCGATTGCAATAGGCTGATTTTGTATACAAAATCTAAAACAGTTAATGTGAATAATTTGACACATGGCATTTATGTTAAGCTAATCAAAAGAAATAGAGAAAAAAACACTTTCTGTTTTAAAATGCCAAGATTTTTAAGTTCAAAATTAAATATCTCAAATACAGATAATCCTAAAAATGTTAATGTTTTGTTATTGCAAATCTAAAAGTTCACTATTTGTTTACTAAGATCACAAAATTGTACAACAGGTTAGCAGGTCTTGTGAATAACAGCCGTTTCCTCAAGCACTTCTCAAGATGCAGTTGCAGCCAGCACAAAACCAAATATACCACACGAATGAAAAGTTTATTCTAAACGAAAAGAATACGGATAAGGAACAATGATTCTTCTTCTTCTTCACTCAATCTAGAAAGCGCAGCAAATGTAAACTGTATTTTGCCACGTTTATGCGTCCGTGGGCTGGGAGCACTGCTAAGACACGGTTGTGTATAATCTCTGATGGGATGCAATAGGTTAATAATTTATCACATTTTTATCAACATTTTAAATGAAGTTATAACTAATCAAAATCAATATAGCTTTCCCAATTAAATACAAATCAACCTCCTTATATAATATTTATCTAATTTCATCTTAAGGAATACTTTTACACTAATGAATGCAAAGTAGTGAGCACTATTTCTCCCCAAAAGGGTTAATGCAGAATGAGTATAAAGACCACTAGATTTGTTATTAATAAAAAACTTCCTTTTTTCTAGGAGCTGAGGAACTAAGGTCCCCAGCTTACTGGCACTAATGACTATTACTTTACTTCAGCAAAAATCAAATACTAAGATATTACAGTGTGACTAGATTTTTGGAGAAAATAAATAAATTAGAATTATAGTGAAATACAAATTTGTAAAAAACAAATTATAAATTGCTGAACATTATTTTTTTTAGATAAAATAAATTAATATGTTCAATAACAGTTTGAATAATTATTATTATGGCAAATATTAGTATTTATATTTTTTAGAGTTAGAGCAGTGTTGTGCCACCATAATCCTACCCAATAAAGGCTCTGAGACAAAATTAAACATTAGCTCATAATTAAATGAATTATACATGATCAAGTATTTATTCTAAAAGAATCAATAGCCAAGCACTGGGAATTTGGTAGAGCATTGTATGGATTATTCATAGACTTTCAGAAAGCTTATGACAGTATCAATCGAAATAAACTATGGGAAAAAATTGAGCAGTATGGAATACCTACAAAACTAACGAAAATGGCAAAACTTAGCTTAGAAAATTCCAAATGCAAAGTTAAAGTGGAAAATGAATATTCACCTGAGTTTGAAGTAAAAACAGGGGTGAGACAGGGAGACAGCCTCTCTCCATTACTGTTCAATTTAGCCCTGGAAGAAGCGTTGAAAGAAATAAGAAATAGGAAACTAGGTATAAGCATTGGAACTAAGATAGGAGCACTGGCATTTGCGGATGACGTGGTGTTAGTTTCCAATGACAGAGATGAACTTATGGAGATGACAGGAATATTAATAGACAAAACCCGGTCAATAGGACTAGAAATTAACGACGCTAAGACAAAGTTGATTTATTTTAGGCGAGGAAATAATGGTAGAGAAGATTTGGAAATACTGAACCATAAATTCGAACAGGTTGAAAGATTCAAATACCTCGGAGCAATAGTTAATTCAAAGAGTAATGAACTAATAGAAATCCAAAATAGAATAAATTTGGCAAATAGAAGCATGTACGCATTAAATAATATTTTAAAATCAAAATTACTGTCTTACAAAACAAAATTAAGAATATATAAGACTGTTATAAGACCAGTTCTTCTTTATGGAGCAGAGACATGGATTATAGATAAACAGGCAGAAAAGAAATTGGTTACATTCGAGAATAAAATTTTGAGGAAAATTTTCGGACCTATTAGAGATGGAGATGGATGGAGAATCAGGCACAACCAAGAAATCAGAGAGATGTTTCAATCTCCAGACGTTGTAGGAGAAGCAAAGAGCAGGAGACTTCGGTGGGCAGGCCATGTGATGAGGAGGGAGGATGATAAATTGATTAAAGAGGTTTGGAAACACAATCCAGTTGGAAGAAGACCTCGATGTAGATCCAAAAATCGCTGGAAGGACCAGGTGGAGAAGGACTTGCGGAAATTGAGAGCGGGTCAGGGGGATTGTGAAGACAGGGAGAGATGGAGGCAGCTGGTTGGCGAGGCCAAATACCACCTAGGGTATCCATGGCCATGGGAGTAAGAGTAAGTAAGTAAGTATACACAAATTAGTTAATTAGACACATGAATTAGTCAGACAGGTCTAAACTCAAACTAAAATTATTAAGTTTGACATTATTTCCAAAACAGTTTGACAGAAACTAATGGGATCTTTTTAGCTAGTTTAAAATTTATTGATGTAATATTATTACATAATTCTTGTGTCATGTTAAAATTAGGTAAAATGATAATGACTCAATTGAAATTGTAAATACTTTAATACATGTTGTAAGACCTCAAACCAAGTAAATACACAAAATATAATCAAACACTATCACAAAATATCACTTAGATTTCAGAAATGAAAATATAAGTAGGAACATAATATACTACAAAGTATACATAACAATTCATAGGCTATAATATGTATAAACTGAGCATTTGGCTAAATATCTAAAGATAAATGACAAAAAATTACACAGAAACAATTATACATTTTTGATCTAATTAGTATCAAATTACGAAAATCCTTATAGCAACAAGAAGTATTTTACCACAACTCGTGATTTTGCAATCATCATATACAATTTATATTTGTTGAAATTTTAATAATTTAAAACAACATATTTTAAAATATTTAATTATAATAGAAATACTGTTTGATGTTTGAAATTTCTTATGCAAGCTATTTCTATTTCCCAGTTCTAGTATTATTTTTCAATATATGTATCAAAAATATTATTTTGGGAGACCTTTGTAAACAGTATACAATAATATACCCAACACTTTTCGTTGAAATTGTGTTCATCTTACCACAACATCACAAAATAGCTAGTAATATGCAACAAATTTAAATTCGAAAAAAACAAAAACAATTGACAATATATAGATATAGGTAAAAAAATCATCAACATTCAGTTACTTGTAACAGAAAATATCACAAATAAAACCACAGAAGCAACATAATAGTTTTGTGATATTAAGAGTTATAACGACTTTATTGTGATATGCAATGGCTCCTTTTCATGTTACAACGATATAAATGAAATTTTATTAATAAATTTTCAATGGATTTTTTGGCAGGTCACTATAGCACGTGAAACCAAGTACAGTAGAACTCCAATTACCCAGATTCCAATTATCCGGATCAGATCAAGAAAATATATAAAACAGGGTTTTAATGGCACATTGCCCTGCAAGCAATGAATATGCATGAATCGCTTGCAGTAGTTGACCCTTCTAACTGGGAACATAGTGTAGCGATAGTGTTGACGGGGGGGGCGAGGGTGAAGGGAAGCAATGACTCACACTGCCTCACCACCTTACTACTGTCACTCACTACAGTATATTAATAGTCGGCCAGCCAATGCTTCTTAAGCCTGCAATAGGGTTAATTGATATGTTGAGTATTTCATGTTCCTTAGTGTTTTGATTATCATGTGCAGTATTGTACTAAAATGAGTTCAAAGAGAAAACATGTAGTATTATCGTTGGCAGAAAATTTAAAATTATGAAACAGTTGGACAAAGGTAACTCAGATAAACATTTAGCCGAGGTACACAAAGTGGGAAAATATCAGACATTACAAAAATGTATCCTCCATTGTATACGTAATGTGAACATTGTCATTGATATAGCTTTTTTATAATAAATACCGTAAATGTTCTCTATTGTGTTTTATTGTTTTTTTTTCTTGAAAACAGCATTTTTTCAAGAAAAATTACACTATCCAGATTTTTTATTATCTGGATCGGGTCCAATCCCAATTAATCCGGATAATTGGAGTTCTACTGTACTTTATAATTCTGTTTTTGTTCTCTTAGGACAAGAAGCTGAGAAGTAACACTTAGTCCTAAAACAACCTTTGTGCCGCTTATGTAGTGACAAGATATTTTGGATGGGTAAGGTTAGGGGTAGAGGCCACCTCCTGTCGAGATCCATGAGGAAGGATTTTGAGCATTAGTATATCTCCTTGGAAAAGGGAGAGGGTAATTCTGTACCAACCTCTCTAGTCAAAGCAGGCAGGGAGTGACACACCCTTATGTATGGGCTAGAAACAGCCTTTTACACTTAGGGGGCCCCACCAACTGCAACAGTCATCTCCTATAGTAGACTAGACCTATTGCTCTAACCTTGCACTCTAATCTCAACATTTGCGGTTAGTGAAGTACCGCTCCTGAACAACCATAAGATGGTCAAGATTTGAGACATATTGGTTTTGTTGTACCCACTGTAGGTTTAACTGGAAAACATAAACCATCCAGAAGTAAACCATCCTGGGAAAGTACATTATAACGCATCAAAGAATATACAAATGTTACCATTAGATATTCTTTATATCAAAGAATATTTTGATCAAACTAAATACTCAAAACTAGTATTTCTTTGAGAAACATTCTTGGCGCTTTTAGTTGTTGCTCTTACATTTAATTCTAATATACATGCATGCCACAATGGAGGGGGGGGGGTTACAGCAACAGTTTTGGTTGTCTGAATGTTTTAGTAAGATATTTTATCACATGTTCTCTCTTGGCACTTGTAATCAAGTGCCATTTACCAATTCGACATATTATTATGAATTAAAATCATACAACTGCTCAAAATGTACTCAAATGACTTATTAAAATGTTATTTTAGAGTTTCAAACCTAACTGTTATATATTATCAGCCTGTAATGAAATTACCTTTACGTTGTTTTAACCCTTCGTACGTTGTAAGCGGAATATTCCGCCGAGTAAATCTAACTCAAAACGTTCTAAGCGGAATAGATCGCGGAATCCCCTGACAACGCAATATATTTATGTTAGTTCTACAAATTGCCGCCAGAATGCTTGAGAGTGAATATTTGGTGATCTAATATTACGCAATGTGAAGCGTGACTCATCAAAACAGCGGGACCAATCACAACGGAAGCTTTTGTTTGCTTTGTCAGTCCGCGCCATCGCCAGTGAGCAAGCTGTACGCTCTAAGCGGAAATACTCGCGCGTGACAGTCAGCTGCCGGCGGCCGCTATGTACTGTTGTTTATTGTTTTTAACCTGCTATATTGCTTTAGCTGTCTATTATGCGAGGTTATCCATATTGATAATGTGATAAACTATACATCTATGTAAAACATGTGAGGCCAAGCCTGCCCTCCACCCAGATGAGTGTTTTGAGATTTACCACACACAAGTCCAATATTAGTGTGCCTTTTTTATTTTTGTACCATTTTGTGTTTTTTATATATTTTATATTTGTCATGGATTTGTTCCCTTCATTATCTACTAATGTTGTATAAATAATATGAATTACTGTTGTGCTAACTTTTGCTACTTTCAGAAATGTTTATTGGACTTTATATATTGCGTGTATATTTACATGTATATGATGTACTCATATGTAAATAAAATAAAAGCAATACAAAAACTATCATGTGTTTTCAGCAGTTGCAAGACAAATAAACCTAAAAAAGATATATAACCTTAAAAAAATTAAAAATTATTATTTTTTTTTTATTGAGCATTAGAGCAATTTTATACAAATTGCTTTCAGCGTACGAAGGGTTAATAACAGTCATGTTTGACCAACCAGAGCATAGGTTTTGGCTCAAAGATCAACCTAAAGCTAATGGTACACTACTTAGAAAAACAAAAATAAGTATAGCTTTGAGGCAAGATTAATGTCCAGATTAATGCAATAATAAAGTTTATTTTAATTATATTCTAAAAATTCAATATTTTACAATAACCAACTTTTAGTGTAATGTGAATTTATGAAGTAACCAGCACTGTTATTAATTCACAAACTAGAATATCATTCTCTAATAGTATTTCCATGCAAATTCAACAGTTGGAAAATATGTTATCTTTGCATTTACAGTTAGACAAACGCTAAATTTAAAAAATTATCATACAAAGTAATAACTATTTGATTATGGTAAATGATTCCATCAAGTATTTGTCAGCCATTTGACCAAATAATATAAAGTATACACAATATTTAAAATGTAAAGGAATATTTATCTACGAGTTAAAAACACAATTCAATTAGATCTTAAACTTAACTATTGATTATTCGACCCTCAAGCAATAATGAGCAAAAGGACTCTTGCTGACATGAGACACTAATGGCCAATACCTGTTCAATCCTGTTATGGAGCATTATTGTCCACAAGAATACATAGTTGCATGTTGTTTAGTCTCTGTTAATCACTTAATGAACTTGTTTACAGTACTAACTGATACTGTAAAATAAGTCACACAATTATTGTTGTAAAGGTTTTACCTAAAAAAAATTAACAATTTTTCTCAATTTCTAAAAAGTGCAATATTAGGTAAATAACAAACGAGACATAAGAGGGCATATCTGGACACAGCACATGGAATTAAAAGCACAATTTAAGAAGTAAACAATTTGGGCCAATAGAGGCCCATGATAACCATAACTAATATAACATCCACCGTAGGTGAAGTTCATTTATAGCCCATAATAAAAATGGCAATAATAGGAAAAAGCGGGTTTTCCAAACAAAATTATGCTAAGACACATGATAACTCATCAAGACACATCCATTAGCAATATAAAGTACAGATGGCTTTTAAGATAATGTACACATGTGTATAATTTATAGTATACCTGGAATTTTAAAGATCTAAAAAATTACAGTCAATGTAAACCTGTCGACAACTTAACACAAAACTGGCAACACTTAACATTTTAACAGATTAATACTTTTTTTACTAAACATTTTTATAACTTTTTGTATCTCTTGAGGTGATAAATAACTTACACGCTCTTCATTTCATAAATATATGTTATAGAAACATTTTACACCTTCATCCATACCAATGTATGAAACTATTTTTATAATGGAGTTGGACAGTAAATACTCCATTGAATAGTCCAAATTAAATTGATTAAGGTTTAGTAAAAGTTTTATGCCATATTTTTCAGTACTTGCTTCTGTAATTAAACTAAAAAAAACTGTCATATATGTATATTAAAAGAAATAAAATGTAGAAACAACAGTTCACACTAATAACATATTACAATTGATCTATATACAGATAAACCACTATACAATCTAACCAGTAGGCCCTTCAAGAAATGATAAAATAGCACTCAAGCCTTCTCAATCTTATACACTCTCATTGTTTCATAGACATAAAAATGGTGTCACATCAGCTCCCAGAATTTACACAGGGTGACTATGTCACTTGGGTGTTAAAGTGTTAAGAGATATGTATTTATTCATGTTAAAATGTAATATTGTAAATGATATCATCAAGAGCTTTGAAAAGCACTTTATGTAATAAGATAAATAAAACCGTATATTTTTAATTGTCAAAGGTAAAATATTCACTAAATATAGTAAAGGAATGCAATCTTCTTCAAGTACGCTATGGATAAAATAAAATAATAAAAATTATATTACTTAAAACCAATTAGTTTAAAAACTTTGTTAATTTTGTGAACAAATAAAAAATATGAACACTACTACATTTATAGGAAGACAAGGCACCATTAACGATTTATTGGATGCGTTAGTAATAAAATCGTTCTGTTCTATCTTTTTACTAACTGGCTCACTTACAACAATGTACATACAATTTTGCAACTTTAGCCAGTTCTTCAATAACAACTTGTTTAACGTTCTAAAATTTGTTAAAGCATTACTGTTAGTTCCAAACTTGTGAATGGTAAATTAAAATAACTTAATGTAAATCTAAAACATTTAAAATTTGCACAAGTAAGGTATACAAATGAATCACTGAGTCGTATCCACTATGAAAGGGGAATAAGTATAAATTAAGTAGCCTAGGATCTGTATAAGTAATTGATAAGTTAATATAATGTTAAGAATGAATAATATGAAAGTTGACGGAGCGAGTAGGTGGGTTTAAAGAGTAGTCGAGGTGACAGCACTAACACCGTGTACGAGCACGGTTGGCGGCAAGTCAGTTGTCAGCTCAGTGAGGCACTGCAAGTACTGACCACTGTTCTTCACCCGAGGCGGTGGCGGTAGGTACACAAATGTCAGGGCCGTGTGCTCTGAGTTTTGCCGGATTATCTGATTCACACTAGCCACAGAAGAACAATACTATTAGTTAATAATAAATGGTTTTATTTTAGAGAATTTTTCAGCAAAGATGCTGTTTTATAAAACAATTCAGATTGGCAGTTTTTATGTAAAACAAGACCAAAAACATTACTGACCAATATTACTACATCAAACTTGACTCTATACCTATATTAATAATACAAAATAACATCATGTTCCATGACAAACAATGCATATTGTCATTGCCTTGCCAGATGCAACATCACTAGTTTAACTGGTAAACAGACAAAATGTATATTTTGTCGACAAGGAAAATATTTCTTTTAACACATTCATGATGAACATTAGGTGACTACATTAGGATTACTATGTGATCACCAACTTAAAAATGGATGGATTTTTGATTGGACTAATTTTTCACATTTCAGAGTCAAACCCTTTATAATAACATTTTTCTTATGGTAGAAACCAAAACATAAAAAATTTTTGTGTGACTCTACAGGGAATTATAGGCATTTAATTTTGGGCAATTTTTACTAGATCAAAGGAAAAATGATTGAAGATATGAATTGCTTTGCTGTATCTTTAATAATGAAAGTTTAATTTTAAGGAATAGCAATAAAGACATTTTTACAAATAACAATATGTCATTCCCTTTGTTTATGTTTCCTAAAATATAGATAGTGAAACAATATATATGCTTATTTTAGCCATTTTTCTTAATGCTTCATTTCAATATGGTCCAAATTATTACTTCCAATGCCTAAAATTCCTCGTAAAATAATAAAAACCAGTTTCCTACTTTTCCTATACTCAGGCAATAGTTTTAAATAGCTGTGACTATAAAATAATAAAGTTAAACAACAAGGGATTGTACCACACTTGTAGTAGTGAGATCAGACATATATTTCGATATGAAAGCCCACACTTTTATCTACTTTTCTACATAATTATTATCAATATAAGGCACATATCATATCTAAAAACAACCTTTTGTATACTGTTATCATAGAAGATTGCCATCTGATTTAACAGCGACTGAATTTCATGCTATTGTCATCAGTACGGTTCTGACCTTCAAAATGCTTCTTCTAATAAAAACAAATGGGCACTAAATTGGGGCTGTTAGAGGGATTATCAAATTGTTCATAGCAAAATGCTGTGATGTGATCTTGAGTTTGTTTTGTCAAATGTGGACAAACATTGTAATGCAGCAAAATCTGTTTCTCAATAAAAAATATCGAAGAGAACACTTCATGAGAAATCTCTTCTAATAACAAAACAATTGTGAAAAATGTCTCTTAATTTTCACTTTATTATTAACTTTCTGCACGAATTCATAGGTGGTCATGGAGGGTTTCCCACCTATTTCTAATCATGAACATTTTTTTTGGCTATCTTTTTAAGTTCTTATCCATTTGAATGCCACTCTATCATCACCCATAATGTTTGTCCATATACTTCACAATTCTGTTGGTGAATTTAAATTGCTTTCAAACCTTTAGCACCAAGAGTTCTAATAACAACACGTACTTCACAGTTGGCAGGATTCTCATTTCACGAGGGCATTTGAAATATGCATTAACAGATATAAAACGATTTTTGCCATAACTGACCTGACCTGACACTGCAGCGGCGGAATTTCAAGACGCTACTTACTTATATATATGAAATAGTTACTATATATATATATATATATATATATATATATATAGTAACTATTTAAAATCAGTAAGTATATAGTACTAATACATTTAGAAATATAAAACATTTTGAACAGGGGTGGTTTTGGGCTCTGGGGGTCATGTCCGGTGAAGTTATGTACAAATGTTCAATAAGTGCTAATGCAAGAAAAATTGCAATAGGCTGATTTTGTATACAAAGTCTACCTAAAAGTTCCTCTGTTTTTTGTTTTTAGGAACAGATAGAAGCTCTGATATCAAATGAAATTCAATCTTATTAGATGACAAAAATCATATGATAGTACGCTAAACAAAAGTTCAACGTACAATTTCACCTATGAAACATACTTAAAAAACATAGTTTACAATGAGTTTTACAATCTCGTATTTTTTAGATTGAGCAGCTGACAAATTGGGTACCTGCAAACACTGCCATGAATACAGTGAGTAAATGCGAAATACATTTTAGAACTGTACTTTAATATTTGAACATGTGCTAAGTGTTTCAAACCTTGACACAACACTAAATTAGTGGATTTCTACAAAAGTATTCAATCTTAAAACAATAGTGGCCTAGTAATACTGTAACAAACTAGAAGCAGACTACTTACTTCAGCAGATATGCTCGAGAAATATTGTCAGCCACCACTTGAACCTCATCACTGGTCTGCAAGACACAGCCTCCACGCAACGAAGCCAACAGGCGAGACCATTCTGGAACCTGTAAGGGACATAGTAACACAAATTATCCATAATATTTTTAACACACAGATTACAGGACACCAGATATATAGAGACGGTGAGGATTATTAAAATGAATCTCCACTGACGTGTTAAATTTTCTGTTAATTTGCTTTGTACCTACTAATCTTGGATCTCCGATTGATCTTCAGCTCTTTAGATTAGACGAATGATCAAGATAATTTTATATTATTGGTTGAGAGCAATATTAAATAGCACATTACACATAATAAAAGTACTATTACAAAATAGTTGTTCAGAAAATATTTAATATTGCATAGTAAAATCAATTAAAATTTAAATTAGACTTTAAAATTTAAAAGATTCAATGGTTTTTAGAATTTAATGGTGAAACTCGTGTAATTGAGTAAATTTCCTTTGTATAAAAATATACACAATTAACAAATTTGGAAAAATTAAATATTTAGAATCCCTTAACAATATTTAAATCGAAATTGGAAAATTTTTCAAAATCCAATTAATGGTCACTATCTGATTCAGCATTGGTATTCCAAGCAGCAATTTTTAGTATACAAGATCTTGATATGTTGAAGGAATCAGTTTGTCTTGGCAATTGATGATTTCTCCAATAACAGTTGAAGTCTTGAGATTCCAAAGAGATTAAAACCTGTGATCATGTTATGAACACTTTCTGTTTTGGTACACAAAGACTTAAAGGGGATAAAATTTCAGGGTAATACCCAATGAATGAAACTAATACATAATTTTCCTTTCATGCTGGACTGAGTGTCTTTGATGTTCCACACCGGGTTGACTCACCAGGTCTAATTAATTTCAAGTGAATATTCCTATATTTCAATATTCCTTATATACATATAACTATAGACCAATAAATTTAAATAAACTCTTATTTCTTTTCCGGGGAAGAACCTCATACTGTTGTTGAAAAAAGGTAAGTAATACAAAATAAAATTTTTATTTTTTTGTTGTATTTTTTTAAATAAAGTTAAAATACATTTCTAATAATTTTTTAACTATTTTTTTTTTCTGAATCTAAACTGTAAGGAAGTAACCATCATAAGTATTAGTCATGTACTAAATACCTACATAATTAAGTTTATGGCTTAGGAAACATGTCATTTAAAAATCAAAAGTTAATTGTAGTATAATATACAACGTATTTTATTCAGTAAAATACCCACATTTTAGCTTTTGAAAATATGTAGTACTACTTACATTGGCAAACTGTAGAAGTGGATTAGTTTGTGTGTTCTTTTGACTAACATTGTCATCTAAATCATGATCACTTACTACAATTTTGCTCTCAGAAATAGCAAATACATTGTCACTATCGAAATTAAACAGTGGTTCTCAATGTCTTAAACAAATAACTTCAAAACAGATGTTTAACCAAACAGCTGCAGATGTTACAAGTCATTAGTAATGGCTCAAAATGAACACTACGCAGGTTTGCAACTATGTATCGTAATATTGCCGAAAGTGAAACCATAGAGGAAGATAATTTGTGACCGGTAAGCCTTTCATAAGATCTACAGAGACGTTACATCAAACAAATATGAGTCCGAATGACTTTTTTTGTTAGAATACATGTTGCAACAGATGTCAGACTATGTCCTACTTTAGACCGGAATGACCAAGATAATTATGTTGGCCTGAGTTTTCCTGAGTTTATGGACACCAAAAGGTATTTATATTACTGATATTATATCAAAATAAATTTATGACTAGTATTTAATGTAAGTGATTACTAAAATAAATAGATACAATTTGTGAAATATTGAAAATGCAATTTTGACGAACCATAACGAACCATGAGCTTCGCAGACAGCCTCGACTCTTGTTACAAGTTATTATCATAATTTTCAGAACTGTGAACACTGATATGGATGAGGTCTTAAATGAATAATACATTGCAATTTTTACAAAAACTAATGATCGCTCTTAGAACCATTTTGTACATAACATCCATTAATATTACTGGCTTGGTAGGAGTTAATTACGATATACGCTTTTTATACCTTTTTTTAATTGAACAGAAATGTAACAACTAAATCACCTGATGAATGGAAGCAGAAATTCTCAAAAGATGGAGTTGTTGTTTAAACCGAAGTTCATTACTTCTTGAGTTGCGGAAGTCTGTTAAGTCTGTAATGTGGGTTGTACGGCCATCACACAGAAAAACTCTTAATTTCAAGTGTTTCCACCCATTCACCTGGAAAATTATTACAGTACATGTTTACTAGAATAATTCAATAATCAAATTGTAACATTTACAATAACATTTTTAATATGCTTCTCTACACTTCACCATTGCTTTACGTTTTAACAACCATTCATACTTCACAGTATATTTATTTATTAATTTTAAATAAGTATACATTACTAAAATTCTTTAAAAAGTAAATATTAAATTTAGTTTTGAAATATTATATATTAAAGAGTTAAAGAAAAATTTACCTCGGTTTAACAAGCATGTAGAAATTTTATGAATTCTGTTTTTGGTAAAGTTAAATTTCTTTTCTTTTATTTCTTGGAAGAAAAAAAAAAAATTTTTTTTTAAAAAGCTTAACGGGTTTTAAACATAAACGTACCATATACGTAGGTATGCAGTACGGTTACATCTGATTGATTTTTCACATGACATGCAATCCAATTTACTCCCCGACGGTTATAAATCAATACATTTACACATTTTCAGAATTTTCGTGAAATATAATATACACAATAAACTACAATAAGACAGTATAGATATTTCTGTATGCCACAATTTAAGGGTTAAAATGTTAGAGAGGGCGGGCATCTGAAATAGATTTTTATCCATCCTGATATGATTTATTGATTTCATGTAAGTGATTTTCAGTTCTTGGCACAAAATTATTTTGAAACACAACTTAATATTATTCAACACTTCCAAAAGTAACATTTTAACATTTTAGAAAAAAGTATTTAAGTTTCATCAGTTTTTAATAAATAGCACAACTTTTAGCAAGTTTTATGTGAAACACATACCATCTGAATGATGCAGGCCAGCTGGAGCATGAACAGACTACTGGTATCAAAAGGATCGTCTGAGTTGGGATCAAAAAAGTTCACTGGCCACACATCAATGTACTTGTACCTCCCTTGCCTGTAAACAAAAGAGCACTAATAGCAATGTTATAATCACTTGTGTGTTAGTTAAGTTGACTCCACTAATGATATTTTGCCACTATATCAATACTCAAAATCATGTCAATTCTGGTATTGAGCTAATTGGGGCAAAAACTGAGCTATTGCAGTATTAGTGTGAATAAACTCAATGCATAAGGATCATGTAATAAACAATAAATAAAGTAAAGGATTGTAATAGTTTTTACCTCTAATTTCTGACATTAAAATTTATTTACTCTTCAGCTAGTAGTCCAATTATAGGCTGATCACATTTTTGCTATACAGGGTTACAACACATTGAGGATAAAAAGTTCCTTTCCCTTCAACATTACAGAGAAGGAATGAATAGAACATAGAGGGCATAATATGGTTTAATGAGCTTGAAAAAACTGGAATCATATAAATTTAAACTAAGAGACATTACTGTATGTGATAATTTACATTATGACGATTACAATGTATTCTATTTACTGATTAAATTTGTGCCATATTTTAGTAAATAACAAATTGGAAGGATATCCTAAAATATAATAAATTTTCCAGCACAGTGTAATGAATAGTTTATTGGAAACAAACTGCTACCCAATACTAGGTGCAACAAAATTCTAAGTTTATTACTTATTGATTTATCTTTATCTATTTTATTTTAAAATCGTGTCTTTTTGCTTATGCCTTAGAAAGTCCTCAAAGAAACCTCATTTAGGGTCAATCAATTCCATAACACATTTAATATCCGAGGCTTGCTAACATTGAGCCATGACAACTGACGTGTAGTCTTTACCTTCTTTCATCTCTATCCCAACTGATGACTCATTACCTCCAATATCAATGTATCATATCATTATGATAAGTGGAACTAAAAAGAATTATTTTAAAGCTGAACGTTAGCAAGGCCTATCACAAAGGAGTTGCCTATCACAAACATGCATGAAACTTCATTTCTACATATGCAACATCAAGTTTGATGATGATGTAAATGTTCCTCAACGGGATTTTGCTCATTCTTCTTTAGCAAAGCCTGCTAAGCGACACATGGTCTAATATACTACTCCTACCTTGTACTAGTATTTCAAGGTACTCGCTCATCACAAAGTGAAGACTATTATAAGTTCTCTAGTAAACTTTTGAAAGAATGAATTAATGTAGTTTTTGAACCATTAACATTTTTGTTTCATATGATGTTGGAGTATATAGGTCTTTCCTCAAACATTGAAAGGAACAAAATTGTTCAACTTTATAAAAAAGGCAAGAAAATAAATCCTTCTAATTATCAAACCAGCCTCTCACCTATTTTGGGTAGTGTTTGAAAGTTGTGAAAGGACTAACTTAGGTGTTTTTTCTTGAGAATGGCTTCTTATGTAAATAAATTTGTTTTCTTCTAAATTTAAGTACAACCAAAGCCATAGAAACAATAGTACATGTTTGAGATAACTTTGAAAATAAATTTATAATAACTGCAACTTTAAATGGCCTTACTCAATGTTTAAGAAATTAATTTTAAACAAATTACACAGTTATGGAGTTTGAATTACAGTTGATTTACCTTATTTAATTAATATAAAACAAGTGGTTTTAGGAGATCAAAAACAATCTGCTTTTAAAATTACTCAAGTTGGAGTTCCACAAGGATCCGTTTTGGGTCCATTCTTGTTTGTAGTCGCAGTAAATGATTATTGCACTAAACTTCTATGTAATTTTACAAATTTTAATTTTTACATAATATTTTTATTGCATCAACTTTTCAATATCTTAAATTTATGTAATACATTAAATGAAATACCTTTGACTTTGTCTATTGCCATGTGTTAAAATGTGTAAAAATAAAATTCTTGACTCTTGAAGAACCATAAAATGGCATGCCAAAAGTTGTTGAGCAGAAGAAGTAAGTATACATAAAATAAAACTTACGTTGCTACAGCAGTTTTGTCTAGCAGTTGGAAATGACGACAAACGCAGACATTCTTCTTCATGCGCAGAATATCACTGATGAGGGAAACATACTCACTGCCACACAACTGTTTCTCAGACAAATCTTTTCTAAGTGGAAACAAACTTCGACCTTGGAACTCATCTTGGAATAAATTAGTTCTGTATAGAGACTCAGGACTGAAACAAAACCAGTAAGTTATTACAAGAAAGTTTGTAAAAACCTGTATGATTTTAAAATAAAAATCTCATTAGTATTCCCAAATATGCACAATCTTTCCCATGTGATGTATACTTAATTTTGCTTACAGCTTGTAAAGATATTAATTATGTCATTCAAACAATAAACATAAGTTATAGTTATAAGGGTTTGTCTTTAAATTAATGAGACTAGGTCTTGTAAAAGGAATATATTGTTCTGATCAGTAGAAATTGTCACTTAAAAATATTTTATTAAATATAGATTTAATTCTATCAAAGATATTACTATACTGCAAAGACTCTAACCTCTTTCAGAGGCTCTATGACAGACTGATGGATGGTGGGAACATCTTTGAAATAGTGACCTTTTAGGCTCCTTTTGATCTTTACGGACAGAAAATATCTGTGAGATTAACATCGGACAGGTAGGCGATCACAACAAAGGTGGTGTGGGCTGGAGCAATAACATGATCAAACTTCCAGTTCTATTAGCAATCTCCAGATGTTTCCGTTTGACAGCTTTGTGCATGCGTGTAAGGTTATTTGTAGAATGAGTTTTAAAGGGTTTGAGATGTGCCACACTGAACTTAAGCTGTTTGTGGCACATAACTGAACTCTATAGGAACCTACATAAATTCGTCACGTAATTCTTATTACATTATCTAAAACTTCTGATTCACCTTTACGTGCTTCAACATCTCGCTAGAAATGTTATCTTGTTTTTGTTTTAGTAAGCACTAAACACATTTTTGTACAAATCTAACTCATGTTCAAATTTTTAGAAATAATTTTGTGAATTTTTATTTCAGAATCAGAATTCTTTCATTATCTCATCACGTTGACAAAGTAGTATTTTTCTAAGGATCACACAGATAGACTCTGTTAGGTAACTTAGGTATAAATTAGAATGACATACACACCACCACGATAGTGAAAAGTACAAGTCAACTTAAAACTGAATAATTAAGAAAATATATTCAGTATTGCTTGAAAATTTCTTCAATAGAGTAAAAACCTTTGCTTCAGCCACTTAAAAATAACCTTTAACAAATTTCCATTACTAATATTCCTGCAACCTAATGATAACTTGATGAATAGTTAAATGCCATTCTAACTACGTATATATGGGGATAACACGGCACCTAGTACTAAGGTGAAGTTAGTAGCTACAACTATTGATGATGAAAGTGAGGAGGCCATGTGCAGATTGTACTTGTTCTAACCAATATAGAGTTATTAAAAAAAGACTATTTACTAACCCACACAATTTTAAGGTCAACATCTTTGTCACACTCCTAAAAAGAACCTCTGCAACAGGAAAAAATAAAACTTTAAATTCTGTTCAAAGAGATTCGTCACATACTTATCACATAGTATTTAGAGATTTATACTCTGTATTTAATAAAATTTCAATTTTATCAAGTCTATAAACTCAGTTTTGCAATTACCAATTGTGCAGATTACCCATTGTTATACCTTTGAAAGAAGTCCCTGGGTTCTTCATTATCATAAAATCCAAGCACAATGGTGTTTGGCTTCATAGCACCCATGCCGGATATCCTGATCAGGTGGTGCATACCCTCACGTACACTGTGAGCTACAGTCAGCTCTATGAAGGCTTTCACCTGAAACAAAATTTGTACTTGCATTACACTTTAATTCATAAATTAACTGGGACTTTCTAATAAAATAGTTAATATAATCAAAATCAGGAATCAGTAGGAACATGGAAAGTCACCAATGATACAACAGTTTTAGAAAATTAGCCAAAGCAATATTTTTTAATCAAACTAGATACCCTAATTTCTGCCAAAATGGTCACAAAGCAATTAATAAAATGCTAGGTTACAATCTTTATAGTCAAGCAGTGCAAACTTCAGGAAACATTATTTCAGAATTTATTTATATTTATAACTTTTTCAAGCTAATAATAGCTTACAAACCTTGAGATGATCAACCAGAGACAGCCAGTGAGAGTTCTCCACTAAAGTTGGATCAGTTTCAAGATCAGCAAATTCAGGCCCCACTTTAACATGTCCCAGCACATATAAACCACTTTTCTTCAACACATTAACAAAGTCAATCAAAGCGCAAGACGATCTGGGATTCACCACCATCAGCAAGATTTGAGGCCTCCAGAATTTCACGTGATCCTTTCTTGAATCCAACATGAGCAAGTATTTTCGAACCTGAATAAAAACATAGATTAATAACTGAATCAATGACAAACTGTTGTAACGACAGTGACAGCATTTTTTTGTCTTTTTAAAAATGTGATATTCGTACAAACAGGCATATTCGTATAAAACCAATATCAAAACCAATCAAGTCATAAAGAAACAAACTTTTGAAAAATTACTAGCTTGAAACATAAGCATTAAAGATTTTAAATAACCCTATAGTATGCTAAAATCCTTACACAAAGGTGATATCACAATTAGTACCATAGCATTCATTAGCATTATTAGTGTTTTAGTAGTATTATATTGGTAACATTTTTATTTTTGTAGCATGTAAACAATATTTTTATCACCTCTGTCATTAGATCAGAGATGATAATAATACAAGGAAGGAATATGCCACACGTCACGTAACAGACTTCCTTTAAATGTGTTCTTGAGATATCCTGCAGAAGACAAACAAACACACCGAAGAGGAATTTTGTCAACACTTTGAGTTTGAAAAACAAATACAAAATGTCATGTCTATAGCTAAATGTATCATTGAGATATCACGTGGACAGGCATATAAAACAAAAGCTTGCCATTCCCCTGAGTACATGGCCTTCGCTAATGATCAGAAAAAAAAAATCATATAAATTCCTTGTATGTTATAATTTCGCTGTATTTCTAAATACCCATATTATAAAAAATAATCTTTTTAAATTACAATGAATGTTTTATAGGGACCATGACAATGATTGCAGGATTACAAAGCAGGGAAAAACTGAATGACTTTATTAAAGACTATTGAGATTTTACTTTAAAATACAATTTAACTTAACCTAGAATCTTGACCTCACAAGTTGTCTGGTCTTTGATCTGACAATATTGCGCATCTAAGGCATAAAATACAAGATTAACTAAGTCACTAACATTATCAAGAAAGTCAAGCTGGCATTTAACCTTAGGTCATTGTAACAATTTTCTTCATTTCGCTTATGTAGTCTATTATGTAAACTACTTGGTTTATAATAAATAATTCACAACAAAATTTACAAAACCTAATTTTTTCAGAATATCAAATTTGTTTTCAAGAAAGCAAGTTAGTTTTAGAAACTATATTAAATATTGTTATCAAATGTTTACTCATAATATTTACTCTGATATCCTATTAACCTAGTATTCACTAGTCATTTTTAAAACATAAAATGTTCAGCGATAAACAATTTGTATATACAGGGTGTTCAAAATATTTCTAGTAAACTTTAAAAGATTTAAATTTGACAAATCTAGGAACTTGACAGTACAGGTCTCATAGACATGAGGTCTTAGGATGAACTCTACTGATTTTGGGGCTAATAGGTCAAAATTAATCCTAAAAATAAAGTTCTAATATTCATTGGTATTATGAGTAACTAATATCCCAATGAAAAAATCACAGAATAAACTATGTAAGCAACCTTTGAACAATCAAATAAGATTATATTATGTTTAAGGTGGGACTTCTTTAAAAAATTTTCTAGATCCATCTTTTGACCTATCTTAGTTGAGAATTTAATCCTTGGTACTCTGTGAAAAATTTTATGTTGCAAACAATTCAGCACTTACTTAATAAATTTATTTATTTATTTATTTATTTACATACGGTATACACCATTTCACATTTGTTATAGGTATTGAGAAAATACAAGAGGCTTGATATAAACAACTTACATAAATAGTTTACATGCATACATGCTAAAGCAAACAGAAGCAAAAAAATAAGCAAAACAAGTGCCAAATAACATCAACATCGTGAATAAAAAGAAAAATTACAACAGCAATATAGTTCATAAACAAGTGCAACATGAAGGTGGAACCGTAAAAAAGACTTAATTAAAGTACCGGTAGCGTATAAAATATAGAGTTACTTATATACTACTGAGACATACATATGCATATGAACAAATACAATACGAAAGAAAAAAATAAAGATTAGCGTAGCCTATGTTCATTGATATATATAAAAAAAATCACAAGAAACCATTTCCATTTAGCAAAATATAAAACATGCTACAATACATGCAAATTTTGATGCTATTATAATAATATATGAACAAAAGTGTTAAGAAAATAGCAAGCAATATATAACATTCACAAGAAACCATCTCTATTCAGTGAAATATACAATATGCGACAATACATGCAGGGTTTGATGCCATTAAATATAAACAAAAGTGTTAACAAAAAAAACAAAAACAAAAAAACAGCAAGCAAAATATAACGTTCAGTGTCAGAGTTTCACGTGTGGCCAGAGAGATATTTAGTGACCTCCCTCTTGAATGATGTGTCGGACATGCTGAACAAATCAATATGCGCAGGAAGACCATTTCCCAACCTGTGAATTCTCGGTATTGTACTGTTGTACGCATAGTTCGTAGCGAGGAATTCCCTCTCGAAAAGCTGCACAGATCTTGAAGATGGTCGGGGACAACGAAGATTGATCCTCTCTAAAAGTCTCGGGGAATCACAAGACGACGACAAAATCTTCTTCAAGAACATCAGGTCAGCAATTTGGCGTCTGGTGCTCAAGGGTAGGAGCCCAAAGTGGCGTTGCAGATCTTCAACAGGAACCCCGTCGTAGGCAAATCCAAGTCTCAACCCAATCAGCCTGATGAATCTTATCTGAATTCTTTCAACGAGTTCAACCTGACCCAACAGGTAGGGAGACCATACAGGCGAACAGTATTCCAATATTGGTCGAACCAACTGGACGTACAGGGCCCGAAGTGTCCATGGTGAAAACCCATCTCGAGAAGTCCTAAATATAAGACCGAGGGCAATAGTGGCTTTCCTAGTAATTGCAGACAGATGCTGTTCAGGGCTCAGTGACGAGGACAAGATAACTCCCAAATCCTTAACTGTACTTGAGCGATTCAGTATGATTCCCTCCATCTCGTAGTTGAAGACTATGACCCTAGCTGAGCGATGGAATGAGACCACAGAGCACTTTGCGAAATTTATATCCATGCCATCCCGCACACACCAGGAGACGACACTTTCCAAGTCAGATTGCAGAGAGGCGCAGTCTTGAAGTGTGGATATCTCCCTATATACCTTGGCGTCATCCGCGAACATTAACAGGCTAGACGATGTGACGACATTCTGAAGGTCATTAATGAAGATAGAAAAAAGGGCAGGTCCCAGCAGAGAACCCTGAGGCACCCCAGACACCGCCTCAAATGCAAAAGATGTCTCACCGGCATGACGCACGACGAGGAGACGATTCGCCAGGTAACTCTCGAACCACATCAAGAGAGATCCAGTCACTCCCCAAGTCCTAAGTTTTGCTAGGAGATGAATGTGGCTTATCCTGTCGAAAGCCTTTGACAAATCAAGATAAACGCAATCGACCTGGTGGCCCAATCTGAAGGAGGATGTAATGTCATTCTGCAAAGTCACGAGATTGGTTGTTGCCGACCTTCCCTTCATAAAACCGTGTTGAGCTGGAGAGATGATGTTCTTGGCTTCAAATGAAAGTCTACGTAAGACCAAGGACTCAAAAACTTTGGCTAGGGCAGGCTGAATTGCAACAGGTCTGTAGTTCTTGGCATTTACTGGATCACCACTTTTCAGGATAGGTGCAATAAAGCTCGACTTCAGGTTCTTAGGGAAAATGCCCAGAGTTAGAAGAGCATTGAAATATTGGGTGACATGTGGAGCCAAGATACCACTACAAAACTTCAATACTACTGGGGGAATCCCATCTGGCCCCGCGCCCTTCCTTTCATCCAGCCCAGCTAATGTCTCCTCCACTTCTTCACATGAGATGTGAAAACCTGACAGATGGAATGAGGTTTCCAGCTCCAAAGGAACTGGAAGTGTTTGTGGGAGCCTGTATACAGAAGAGAAATAAGAAGCAAACAAGTCACATATGCCTTTAGGGGTGTCCGCTGTCACGTTGTCAAGGTACAGGTTGGAAAGTGCTGAAGACTTGCGTTTCATATTCCTGATGTGTCCCCAGAAGACCTTCACATTGCTTGGTATGGAGTTTTCAATACGAAGTATATAGTCCCTGTAACAGGAGGCGGATAGAGTCCTACACCTTGCACGAACACTACGAAATTCCAAGTAGTCAGAGTCTTTTAATGACTTTTTGAACTTGACGTGCAGCTTCTTTTTCAAAATGACTAGTGCCTTCAGCTCTAATGAAAACCAACAAGGGAAGTTGCGTTTTCCAAGTACTTTCGTGGGGGTCAAGTCCCTGATCACCCCACTGAGAGAACCACAAAAATCAATGAATGCTGTCTCCACACTATCCCCCATCACGTTGCTCAGTTCCGGATACGGCCAACCCTGAATCACTCTAAATATCTCAAACAGATCACTCCTCCTAAAGTCGTAGATATGGGTCCTGTTATTATCAGTGACTGGTCTGAAACATGGAACGGTAATATCGAGAGCTGGATGATGTGATTCCACCTGAACAAGGCGATCAAGAGACCTTCGGACACTGATGTCTATCCTGGAAGAGAAAACTAGATCCAGTAATATTCCACGGTCGTTGTTAACACCGTTGACCTGTGTAAGATGGAAGATATGGGCAAGATCTTTGATTGGCTGGCTCGCAGGATCATGAATTTGAGAGCCGAGAGGATCCCAATCCGCGTTGGGGAGGTTAAAATCGCCCAACAACAGGATAGGTTCAAAATTTTCAGAGGTGAAGAGCAGCTCTTCGACAATTGAGGCAAAATCAAAGTATTGGCTTGAGGGCATGTTAGGTGGAAGGTAGACTCCGCCGACCAGCATCCGATGACTAGATGATAATTTGACAGTAGCAAAAACACATTCTACAGATCTATTCTTTGGTATGATTTCTTGGGATAGTATGTTATCCTTTATTGCAAGCAAAACACCTCCCCCGCTAACCTTAGATGAGGTCAGTTCTGAACGATCACAACGAAATATATTATAATTCTGCAAACCAAGCTCAGCACTACAAATGTCGGCAGATAAATTAGTTTCAACCAGTATTAATATATCATAATTATGGCAGACAGATATTGATTGTTTCAATGAGGTAAACTTTGTCCTTAAGCCGTTGACATTTTGGAAATAGAGTTCCAAAGCTGACTGGTTTACCCCAGCATTTTCTAGTTTTTTGGCTCGAAGGTAGTTATACAGGGTGATCCTTTCAAGTAACGTATAGTGATGTTACTTTCCTCATTCATCCTGCGTCTCCCCAGTTCATCCCTCAGCTTCTTAAGATATTGCCGTTCCTTCATGGTGCGATCTCTCGATATAGAAATGTCAGAGAGGGCGGGATCAACGTCAGAAATTGCCTCTTTAGAGAAGCCGCTAACGAACTGCATCGCGTCTTCTACCGAACAAAAAACAACTTTCAGTGGTCTATCTTTATCTTTTAACACGTTGACTGCTGACGGCAAATACATGTAAATTGCCCCAGAACCTAAAGCCTAATATTTATTAATACACTTACTATTTGCTATCAGAGGCTGATTTATGGGCAGATAATAACGTCTGTGATCCAAAATGGCGGATTACATGACGTCACAGATTGACCCGCGGATCCGCGGGGTCAGCACGCGGAAAGAGTTTTGTCGCACAGAGCGCGGCTAAAAAAGTCTAATAACGCGAGTGGCTACCGTAAAAACAATCCAATTTTAAACTATTTCATTATATAGTGCAAAACAAAAACAAATAAAACTATATACAATATTTACAAGGTCTTGAGGGCATGGCTTTTACTGCTGGCCTCTGTGATGTATGTCAAAACAATTGACAGCACAAAGTCCTGGTTTACCTGGACAAACAGAACATGTATATGTTGTCATCTTCCTTTTCTTTTCATTCTTGTAGCATACCCTACAATCTTTACGTTTTCTGTCACCCTTTTTATCCCGTTCTTCATTTTGTACAAGTTTGTGGGTTGGGTTTCTTGGCGGAGTAATGAGAGGAGGAATGGGTCGTCCATCAACATAAAAAACCAGTCAATCGGTGAACCATTACCTGGTACATCTACTAGCAATCTATTGTTTCCGGTGAAAGGGATCTGTCTTAGTCCATTTGTATTATTAACCCATGAAGGGTTTATTACAATATCTTCACTATCACTACCCGAACTGTCAACAGCAGTGTTTCCACTGGATTCACTATCCACATCTGATGCTTCATCGTCAGTAGCACTATTTTCTGTAGCACGGTTGGCAGACATGGTGAAATGCGATATAAAAACTTGTATAATACAATAGTACAATGTCACTACACATAAATAAACAACTCACTAAGAACGCATCACTTGCACATGCTAAAAACGCGGGAAACAGAAACGAAGTACAAGTCAAGGTCAACTCGGAACCACACGCCACGCTCAACGAGTACGAACCGTCCCGGCCGAGAGCTGGGCTCAAACTGAGCAATAGTCGAGACTATGGCAACGCCCCGCGGATCCGCGTGGCGCGCACTGCTACGCCGCCGCTTACCCCGCGGATCCGCGGGGCCCGCACTGAACGTGTTAATGGCTTGCCCAACCTGAAAATTTTTAGGCCGTTGACATGAATGCCGATATTCAAGCCATCAATTACCTTTGAAATCAGCAAAGTGTCATGCTCCTTTTTAGTTTTGGTGTCCCTGCTCAAGCTCTCCTTGAGGTTAAAGATAATGATATTCCGTTTCCGAAATAGACGCTCGTTGATTTCTTGGATGACAATCTCCTCAGATTCACCCCCACTGTAATTTTCTCGTGTCTGCTTGATTTTGGCTATCTCGTCGTGGATTACTTTAATATCCGTCTCATTTGAGGTCACTCTCGGTTCCAATAAATCCACAGTAGCCTTAATAGCTTGGATATCGGTCTTGATTTCCGAAATTCCTGCAATTATACCGTCAATTTTGTCAAGCTTATCGAGTTTCTGCACTATTATAGCGAATTTGTCGTTCAGATGATCAATTTTTAAAGATAGGTCATCCGTGTTAACGTTGCAGTCTACACGCTCGCATTTCCATGTTTTCTGGGTGCCATCAGCTATTTTCCTGTATTCCGCCGGAGTTATTCTGACGCACTCAGGATGGAACCATCGTTTGCAGGCTCCATCGCATTCCACGCCCTTATTCACAACTTCTCTAACACAGACACGACAATAGTTTTTGCTTGAAATGGACGATGCCATTTTCTATGGTATGACTACCAAAATGAAACAGTAAGTGATACAATATCTAAAAGGCTGTGGTTTCTTTTTAAACGTTGATGCAAGTCAAGCACGGAGACAAGTCATTACTCTATGCATTGAAGTAGAAGCAGACGATGTGATCAGCTGAATGGGAGATCTGTGATAGACCAATAATTAATAAAATTACGTAAGTAGAAAAATATTAATTAGAAAAATATTAATTTGTAACAACATGCCAATGATTTGTAAAAACATGCACTAAGAGAGATATGCTTCAAGTTTTTAAAAGAAATTCAGACAAAAATAATAAATTTAATTGAAGTTTATACCACCAGTCACTCACTAGAAACAAGCCGAATCTGTTGACCCAGGTTATGTCCACATGCTAATGACAGATATTACACAATCCACGACACTTTTCGGAGCACAAAATGCAAGTAACTCACTCAATGTTGCCTCCTCCTAATTATTTAACATTAAAAGAATTTACCTAAATCAAATCAGGCTCCTAAATTATGGTGTTTTGTACTAAACTGTAAAACATCAGATACTGTTAACTCCAGATCACCTAGATTAAACGTTCAACCATAGATAATTTATTTTAAACACAAATATACATCTTAACTTAGCGCCTTCAAATAGCCTTTGGCTATATAACAAACTTAACTGTCTCGTATTTGCAATTTCCAATATGCAGGCGCTTTGAAAACTGTGATCTTCTAAATTTAATTGGTGGACCACCCTTAACACTTCAGGGTATGAAAAATAGATAGTAGCCAATTCTCAGATCTACTGAATATGCATAAAATTTGGTAAAAATCAGTAAAGCGGTTTCGGAGGAGTAAAGTAACTAACATTGTGACACGAGAATTTTATATATAATATATATATATATATATATATATATATATATATATATATATAATATATTATATATATATTTGTAAATGGTTTAGAATTTAATAAATCTAAACCCAAAACACATTATCACTTCAATATATTTTAAATATTTGAACCAAAATAAGTGAACGTCTGAAATCATACCTCAAGTAGAATATTTTACTACTTTCAATATTGAATTATCATATTAAGATCTAAATTATAATATAAGAAGTGGTACCTGATGGAATATCAATGCCTGGGAGATGGAGCCCCAGTCAGCACTGCGGGAAGGGGAGAAGAGATGTAGCAAGAGGATAAGCAGAATACAGAGGACAATGCTGCAGAACGAATACAGAGGGTTGATGATAAACATCATGACCAGGGTACCGAACAGGCCTCCAAATGCAGTGTACCATGTGAAGTACTTGAATGAGGGCCTGTAAGTAAAATTCAATTATAAGTATCATACTGTTAGACGCAGAGTCATGCTGAAGAAGATTTTCTTCAGTATTAAATTTGTTTTAAATATACAAACCTGAAATTTGGGGCAGAGGCAAGTTCTAGTCCCAGACAGGCCAGGTTTGTTGCCAAGTAGGATAAGAGGAACAGAACAGAGTTGATTTGAGCAATGGTGTTGAGAGAACCAATGAGCAGAATGAGTTGTACAAGAGCCCAAGACAGGAACACAGCTACCACTGGGTTGTTGCGATAAACTCCGGCAGACACAAAACTGAGCAATTTACCTAAAACATAATATCTGATTGTAAAATATGATAAAAAATGTATTACTTTCTTCAAGAAATACAATTATTTTCTTTAGTAGTAACAAATGGGCAATGCTTTAATTACAAACTAATTTTTTATTTGATGATTTGCAAATAGTATTATAAATTATATTGTTAATTCAATTATAAATTTTACTAGACAATGTACTCACCGTAAACATTGTCTTTGGCAAGGGCCTCAAGAACGCGACTCGAACCAATGAGATTGCTCAGACTGGCCGAGAAGGTTGCAGTGAGGATACCGATGGTTATGAAGGGAGGCCACACGTTGATTGGCAACATGAAGATGAAGTTGTTCTGGAGCAGGAAGCGTGAGCAGGAAGCCGCAGTGAGCACAGATACCACCATGTAACACACCATGGTGAACCCTACTGCGGATAATGTTCCCCGAGGTATGTTCTTAGCGGGATCTTTCAGCTCACCTGTAAAATTAGTTACACTTCATATTGGTGATGAAGACAGACATTGATTGGCAACATGAACATGAAGTTATTCTGGAGCAGGATGCGTGACCAGGAAACCGCAGTGAGCATAGATAACACCATTGTGAACCCTACTGCGGATAGTGTTCACTGAGGTATGTTCTTAGCAGGATCTTTTAGTTCTTTTTCATAATTATTGAATTTGCGCAAAAAATGTACCAACATAAATACAACATTTTTATATTTTTTAAGTTCAACATTTTTTTTCTTTTTTGCTAAATCTTTTTTTTATATTCATGGTTTTTATAATCTTATTGGATGATAAATTATGTATCTTTTGACTATTTCAATTTTTCCAAAAAAATTTTGCTATGTGACCAGGGAATTTGATATTTATTGTTTTCAGTTAAAATTTCTCATCAACCACATGTACATTTTATGAGTTAAGAAAAACCCTTGCAAATCGGCCATAATGGCTTGCCAGTATAAAAGTTACTATATGTCCAGTTGTAGGGTTAACTAATTCTTCTATTATTAATATGAAAAATAAAAATAATTCTCGTTTAATTTAAAAAAGCCAATGTTACCAGACATGTTGGCTCCTGCCATGATTCCTGTCACACCACTGAAGAGTACTCCAAACACAGTAGAGAAGAACACTGGGCTGCCGTTGCTAGTGTAATCTCTGCCATAATCCGGATACAAGTTGTCTTGGAGTGTAGTAGCCAGTAGTCCAGTGAAGCTCCCATTCACATGGTATGTACTGTTTTGTACCAACTCATTGCCCTCAGGGATAGGTACCTACATCATTATGAATTAAGCTATAAATGCTGAGTAGATCTTAGTGAATGATTACAGTACATAAATCGGTATTTTATCATCAAAATTTGAAAATTAAATTTTAATAGATAGCAATGATTTTTTTTACATCAGATAAATAAATAATATTATACCTAAACTAAACTTAACATAACAAACAGTTTTTGTAATAAACCCAATAACTATGTTGCCAGCATGCCTCAATTCCTAAATGTTAAGAGTGATCCCATAACTTTTAACCATATTTCCTGTAATTATAATTGAACTTTATTGTTTAGTACAAAATACAATAACATGCTCAGCCAAATTCCATGCACCATCATCAAAACACAATCTTCCTTATGTAAAAATGAAGGTTGATGCAAAATTTCAAATCTATACCCCTATTTGTCAGATGGCCTGCAGATATACATGTAAACAGAAGAATGTGCCTCCTGTATGACATTTTTGCTAATGTTCAGCCAATAATTAATTAAACTATCTGAATTAAGCATATATAATAAATGTTAATAGCTACTTTCATAGTCTTCCAATATATATAATAAATAATTACTGTAAAACACATTTAAATATAGTTATCTTCAGTAGAACACTTATGCATGATGAGTCTAAATACTTGTGAGCAATCAAAACTAAGGAATTGATGGGCATAATATTTCTCAATTAAATTATAAACAAATGGTACTACCTCCATAGGTGTTTGAATGATAAAACTTATGATCGTAGAACCGAGAGACACACAGACTGTTCCCAGAATAACAACACTTGTCTTGGCGAACATGCTGGCTCCAATCAGGCAAACTATAAGGTTGAGAACATTCAACATTGAACAGTAGAAGAACCTCCACCAGCGACCATCAGGCAGGATCGGAGGACCATCACCCACCATTATACCTGTAACGTTGGATTCTAAATATACTGGAATCATGATAACACAATTTTCAAAAGATAAAAATCTGTAAAATATAATAATTTAGAAGAGAAAACATGTTACTGATGCCAACACGAACCAAAAGAGTGTTATCGATCGGTGTCATTTAGAGAAATATGTCTGAGTAAAATTTTTTTATGAAACTCACCTCAAGGAAGCCTTACAACAATTGGTTTTTCATTATAATGGCATTACACTGAGAGAGTATGTGTAATGAAGTATTATCATTTTTAAAGAGTCAGGATTTCAGCATTCTATTGACAGTTTCAAACAAAAATTGTAGTTTTTTTTTTCAATTGAAAGAAATTAGAAATTTATAGGAATACAGAAAATATTGTGTTAATTGAATTAAATCTATTAGAGCTACATATACTACTACTATAATATGTGAAATGACTCATGAAATTATTTACAAAAGTAAATTATATCTATATAACCACACTTGTATACCATTTCATTTACTAAAGTTGTTATTTAAACTACTGAATGGATACAATTCTAATACTTCACTTTGTTGTTTGTTTGAAAATATTACAACACTTCAAATCGTTATATATAATTTTTAAATTGTTAAATAAAAACAAAACTAACCCAACTATTAAACAATCTTATAAGTGTGTCATTTAAAAAAAACTTTGATTTATATTTTAGTTTGTTTTGGTTATTATATAAGGTGTGTGATAAAAAAGAAATCTTTCAAATTGTTGTATATGGGAGACAATGATCCACTTTTTACTTTACAGATTATGAAGCAATTAGTAACAATCAACATGACTCAGTTTTTATCATTGGGTTTGATGATGTCTGTCAACCTAGATTTGATTACAGTGAAAATATCAGCCAGCACAAATCATATATTGTTATAGTTAGTTCTAGTGCAAAAAGATTAAAATATTAGTATATTATTGAAAATCAAAATTTGTAACTCAAAGCTTCTCCCCATTATGAATAATATTTATTTATCCAATTAAATAATATAATAAATATTTTAAAATATTAAAATTACCTTTGTGATAATTAAACTTATTTCTTTATAACTTTTTACAGAAGATAGTTCAAATTCAACGTGTATTTTTGTTTATTATAAGAATCAAATAACATGTAGTTATTAACAAATTTTCAAATGTCTACTACAGAATGTAGTTATAGTAAATTTAGAATTTGGCAACGTTAAAAATGTAGTATCAAATATTTGAATTCAAATGAAAACCCCCAATACTTTCTTAAAAATCAAAATTAACACTAATATACTGAGGCATGAGCATCGTAACACTTATATCTTTATAGAACATTATAAAATAACATTATCACAAAATAAAACAAAAATTTTGAAACCAACAAATATCATGGGTGATATTTATTACAAAAAATAACAAAAGCTATTTATTAGAAAATCTTCTCCTTGTCACTAAGAAAAAGTGATGTCATATATAACATAAGAATAACGAAATAAAATTTTTGAATATCAATAAATTAATCTTTTCAGCTTATTAGTGATTTTCTTTCACAACGATAAATAATTCAATAACTATTTCTAAACATTAAAAATATTTTTAATGTTTTTGTGAGTATTTAATTGTAGGCCAATTTATAAGGATTTTAAAACAAAATTAGTTTATAATAAATTAATTATTTCATTTTGTGTTCGCATCCGACAAAAAACATTAAGAAGTAATACTTTTTAGTGGTGATAATTATTTACATCTCAAACATAAAAACAACTTGACAATCCAACCAATACAGCAGTTGACAGTTTTAGTGCTTGTAATTTAATAAATTTCAATCTGATTTGAATGTAGAAAATTCTTAGTTTTGGTTTTTATCACCTTTAGAAGCACAGACAGAATCATTAATTATTGCTCACTGGAATTCTTACTTACTTCATTTCAATATATTATTAGTGAACACATATTGAACAGATGCACCAGATACGATAAAGGATTAAGAGTATTAAAAAAGAGTGTTTATCTGTAACAACTCAATCCAAAAATAATATGCAAGCATTTAAAAAACATATGTTACCAGAGGGTCCAAAATTTTCCACCAGTCCTTCTGAACATCCTACAATGTACAGAGCACTGCTGACCAAATTTGCCAAGAAGAACAATGTTCCTATCGAACCCCCAAACTCTGGGCCGAGAGTTCTGCTGATCATAACTGTTCACTATTAAAGAAAATACAATATATAATGACCAGGCAATATAATGCTCTTTAGTACCTGAAAAAAATATTAAATTCACAATGCTATTCCTATATATTTACACTTTAAACAAAGTGTTGCCAATCATAGATAAAATCAACAATTTGTTTGTTAAACACTACCAAGTTTAAGTTTTCTGTATCTGTAAATGTTTAACCACTTAATGTATATCCCAATAATATGATACAATATATGTTTAATGTACTTATGCACTAAGTAAAATTACAAACCAATTTCTAAAGAGTATATTATTTTAATGTTTAAGTAACACTGTAAAAAAAGCTCATGCAATTTTATATTTGGCACACATCTTCCTGCTGTATGAGTAGTCTTTCATCTACTAAACATAAATATATAAATGTAGTTATTTGAAATTGTTTATTGCAGTCCAAACATACTAAGTCAAATATGTTCAAAAAATCTTTTTGTAACAACTAATTAATACATTACACCTTAACCTTTTCAAAAGTATTTAATAGCAAATAGTATTGAAGCCCAGGAATATGATTCATTAATTCACATAAACATAGTAATCTGGAACATCATTTTTAAATACTTAAAAAATTTTGTTTTTATAATTTGTTTGTAATTAAATTTCAGTATGTGATTTATATAAGAATCATATTAGCTGTTACCCACTGCTTTATAAGCAGTTTTAAAAATAGAAAGACGAAGTATTCTTAGGGAAATCATATATAATGTAGCCCTATAATAGTTTTCAAACAGATATCTGGTACTTATTATTACAGAGCCCATGGGTATGAGATTTAAAAGTTACATACAATTTTTACCAGTTCCTTTTGTTTTGCAAGTGTAGGGTCATAAATTTTTGATTCTAATCAATTATATTTCAGATGCTACAATTTAGTTTGTCTGTCCCAATTCCTTGATCAAGAAAATATATATATTTAAAGGTCAGGAAAACCTACTTCGATCAAAAGTCGTCTAACTCCAACCCCTGTAATCTACATCCGGTCTAAGGTATCTATCTCTAGTCACATAAGTTTGTCTTGTCCTGATAAAGAAATATTTAATTTCATTGTAATCTAAGGTTATATCCAAACAAATTGTAGTTACTCAAGAGAACAGAATAAATTAAAATAGAGTTTGTGACTCAATATAAGATTTTATTAAAATTTTATTTAGTATTCATTTTTAATATAACTTATTTTTAATATAACATTACAACAGTTTCACATCCTTGTAAAGTCTATGACAAATCTACTGCTAATTAATCCACTTTTACAGTATAATCGTAAACAAAAAAATCTTGTGGAAATGTCATGACTTCATAACTGTGAAATAAACAAATATTGTATTTCTAAATAATAATTCAAATTTTCTAAATCTTAGAGACCTATGTAACCAGTGTTACTTAAATAGTTGTAATTTTAAAATTGTGGGTGCTAGTTTTTCCTAGTAAATTAATCAGTCTTAATATTGTAGACGATCCTGTGTTAGAATAGTTTTATTCTCTTGAACTGAAACTATGGAACAAAAACGTTTTATGTTCACTGTTAAACGGTACTTAAATAAGTGCGTCAAAGTAACACCTGTGTCACGACATGTAATGAACAGCTGTCACATGGTAGTTACTGTTGAAAAGTTACATGTAATTTTGGAGTACGATTTAAACAATATCGTGCACTACTTCAAATGCATGAACTTGTTCATTCAACATTTTTACATAGTTGTTAAATACTTAATTTATAAAAAAACGCTCCAATGATTATGAAATTTTATTTTTGTGAGGCCTTTTATGTTCAAGGAATGATTTCAATACGAAGAAACTGGTAGACTGTAGTTGTTAAAGTTGGTTAGTAAATTATTAATTTGATCATTAAACAACATTCTCTGTTTAGAGTTTAGTATAGAGAATGGATGATGAAAAGTGATAACAGAATTTCCCAATTACAATCTAAAAAAAAACCTTGAAACAGGGTTTTACTTGATTTTGAAATTTCTTTGTACCATCAATTAATATTAATGACAATTCTTTGTGTTGTACAATAACTAATTGAAATCTTCCAATTACCGTGGAGTTATAGTACAATTACAATGTGTTATTAACTAACTGTATTGATTTACCTTACTAAAGCACATCTGTAATTATTTTGGTTAATCTGAACAAGGTTTAATCTCATTTAGCTATATCTATATTAATTGGATATGTATCTCTATGATGCAAGGATACAGTAAGCTCCTCCTCCTTCCACAGCACCATTGGTTGATATTGCACATATTGATGCCACAGTAAACAGCAAGATCCCATAGGCAATTCCAAACTGCAATAGAGTCACTAACAGTCCCGCGTTGCCAACTAAAAATCCTGGAAAAAAGACACCTATTTAAATATCTTGTTTTTAAATTTTTGTAGTCAATATTTATAACATATAAGACAAATGGGTGGATTTGTTGAACTTAGACCCAGCTGTACTGGCACCTATCTTAATATCAGCCATGTAAGAACAATGTTTAACCACTTTTACATTCTTATTTTTGGTCATAGAGTTACACAAGAGCTCATTTAAAAGATTTTATCAATATGAATCCAATCACTTTTAAATGTTTTATTTGTTATATTTTTATAGGCTATTACAAACCTCACAACTTGTAAGCACTTTTGAGTTTAAATATTAAAAGGTATACAAATACAAAATCACTTTATTTCTAAAATACATTAAGTATTGAAATGGTGTCAGGTAATTAAAAAAAAATTGTTCAAAGTGATTCATTGTGTACTTTCATGAAACTCAGCCACTTAGTAGAATGGATTGCTGATTAACCAGTCAGTATGGGCATTTTTTCAATCTTCTTCCAGAGAGACATCTTATTTCCTTTGACAGTAGGCTATGTAGCTTCATACCAATGTAAGAGGGTTTCTTCTCATAAAAAAAAAATTAAAATTCAAAATCATATGGATGTGTATTAATTGTACGGTATCTCTAAACTGAGACATCTTATGTGATTCTACTATAAATAATGGGGGCTTAAAAGTCTTTAAAGTTTAAAATTGTTTGTATGGTATAAAAGCTCTAAAGACAGTTTCGATATAGCCAGTATAGCAACAAAGTATAGCCAGAGTACTTGGTAACCTGTTTTTTGATTAATTTTTCAACCGACTTCAAATCTGAATCACATTAAAGTTAAGGAAAACCCAAATTGACTTTGCTGCTTCTACAAAACTTTTAACACTTCATTGGGAATGAACAAATGCATTAAGTTTAAATACACATTTGTAGTATATTACATCAATCTCAGAAAGTGAGTAAAATTAAATTTCAGTGTCTTTTTCAGTAAAAATGGCTGTTTCATGAAAATAGTCCATTTATATACATACACTTCCTTGATTAATGAAACTTATTCTAAAGGTCAAACACCACTTTCCCTTTTATGACCGGCATAGTATCTGTCTGACAAGCAGTGTTCCATTCATTTAAGTAGAATTAATTACTTGAAGAACATTTTAGATGAGAAGCAAACTAATCTCATAATAAGATATCTTATTATCAAGCTAATGTTTATAAACTTACATTGTTATATTTTCAGAAGTATTATGTTTATTTGTCTAAGCAAGTGATTATACCAGAGAATAATTAAAAAGCTCTATATATAATAAATAGTAAGTATATTGTCTTCTTTTAAGTAGTCTAACATCACTCACTAGCTTTATGTAAAATTGTGTATTTCTTCCTTCATCAATGAAAAATGTCTGTAAATATTATACACTACAAATCTAAAACTTAATTCAATTATTAAAATTTAGCGTTTTATCAAATTCCAGCTATAAATTTCTTAGATTTCTTAAACTTGTACATTGAGTGTATTTTGCGTCATTTGATTAGTGAATGTATTTTTCTGGACCACTTGAAGAAACAGTAGAAACAAGAGTAACGTACTGCATTATCACAACATGTTCAATGGTAGCAGTGACGTATGAGATAGTTTATTATCATGACATATTCCAGAGCAAATACCATTCACTGTTAAACAATCTGTTTCTCAATAACTGTGACACATTCTTTTTTCATTTTTGCACTTATAGTCACAATAAGCAGATATGTTCAACAAAGTCAAATTATCACTAAGCACCAAACTTGGACTTTATTCTTTTGAACACGATAAAAAGAGATACAATGTGAAGGAATTTGTTGTTTATAGTTATGTGTTTTTTTTTAATATTTGGCCATTATATATTATAAAAATGTTTCACTTACTCTGAATAATGTTTTTTATTCTATATAACAGTGATTATTTAAGATTTAGCTAGTTGTAAGGTAAATACAACTGTTTAAATCAATTAAATAAATTTCAATTTTACAAATGACCTTCTAAAACGTAGGATAAATATACACTACAAATTTGTGTATTGTAACTATTTTATTCTTCTTGGTTTAAAGATTCTTAGGCAGAACTTCTCTGGAATGCTCCCTGTTGTAAAAAAAGGAAAAAATTGTTTATTTTCAAATAAATATTTTGTTTTTTATATCAGTTATCTGAAAAGAATAGAACTTACTTAAGTATAAAATTTAAGTAAATAAATTCATACAAAGATTGCTAAAAAGCTTTATAAAAAGTAATCCTAACAGGAGTAAAAATTAACAGAAACAGCTGTAACTGACTGAATCCTAGAAGAAAAGAACTGCTTGTTACAGTCACACTAATGGAAACGTTCAACACTCAATATTACTACATAAAGTAAGAAAAAGTTTTTTCAGACATAGCGCCGTGAGAGAGCATTCGTCCTCCATAACAACAATAAGTACCAATGTTTGCATATTATTCTCTTTATTATTTTATTGTAACAACAAAAACAGTTACATACTTTGAATCTGTACATCATTAGAAATTTATTAGTATATAAAATTAAGATTATACAATAATATATCTTTACTAAAACGTCATTACAGAAAGATATGTTCTAAAGTTCATTAAATAAATGTTTGCCACTGTAAAAGCACTTTTAAACATTCATTCAATGACTTTGCCAGACCTAGGGTAAGGTCACTCCAAACTATAAGTAAATTTTCACTTTTTCAGTTTTTGATTGATTAGAGCTCTTTTAAATTTCTTCCTTACAAGATATATATAACACTCAAAGTGGGGAAATAGTTTTCAATCATAAAAAAAACTATTAAACATAAGTGTTACATACATTTTTGAGCATATTTTTGATCAAACAACCTCAAGACTTTGGTTTCTAAGGAAATATATAATCGCAACAATCACTTTCATTTACCTGAAACCATTATATTGTTTTGAAATCAATTTTTAAACAACTATCTAATCCTGAACTGCTAAAAAAATTTCTAAAAGGAAACATCTCAAATCATAATGAAACCTTAGGACCATAAGAACAATCACCAGCTTTTCAACACTGAAATTAGTTGTAAATTTGTTGCTTTAAATTGATCAGAAGCAATTCTTTCTTAATAATAGTTACATAATAAAAATAAAAATAATAGAACACATGGAATTTGTAACTATACAAAACGTAGTCAAAGCTATGGAACTCCAATAATTTGAAACCAGTGTATGAGGATGGTACAGCTGTTACTGATCTTGAAAACAAGATAAGGCTGAAAAGAACTTTAGAGAACATCTATGAATCTGCTAAAGACCTACCTAACCCCACATATAGCTCAATAGAACTTAAATACAACGAAAATGTTTGTTGTTAAATTACAATTTGCTTGCTTGTAGAAAATCTACTTTAAAAATTCTTTAGGATCTAGACCTACATACGAGTATATATTGAAAATGATTCAAGACAGGTTAACAAGATCTTTACCACATGTTTGTTGCATCTATATCTAGTACCTTACCCAGGAATTATATATATTTCAGCAGAAAAAGTAACAATTATATTAAATAATAAATTTAAAAAAAAATCATATTTACATTTATTTTTATATATTTGAAAAATGTTCTGTAAGAAACTATAAAAAGCACAATATAGGAATTATAAAAACTTTATGACCTGAGCTTATATGCAATATAATTTGTGTAATGTGTGTCCTAGAATTAACATTATGTTTCAGAGTGCCCTTAAGTGTGATTTTAATTTTTTATTAAATGCTTTAGGCCCAGTTGTAGTTTTCATTTTTTTGAAATTATGAAGGTTAACCTGAAAGTAGATTACGTTCTGCTCTGTAGCTGCAAGGGGCGGGACTGTTGTGCCAATTTTGTTGACAGGGCGTTTCTCCGTTTAGTGGCTATACAGCTGTGCTAGTGAGAGGTTACTGTCACTACCTGTGTTCTTAATTGCTAAATGCTTTGTTCTTTTACAATAGCAATTTAAAATGTGTGACGCAATTGAAAATCCCACTTGTTGTGAAGTGCTAATAGTAATAGTGGTAATACAGTTTTTGTTTGCTAAGTCCAATAAACCAACTGAGGTTTATCACCAACTCTGTGAAGTTACCGGGAACAATGTGATTACTGAAGGTGGAGTGTGTCAGTGGTACATTAGGTTTAAAAATGGCTGAACTAATGTGCACGAAGACGAACGAAGTAGATGGCCAAGCATTGTGACCGATGAAATTTTCTCTAAATTCAATAAGAAGATTAAAGAAGACCACCGATTCACAATAACAGAACTCTCAGGTTGGTTTTTCTCAAATTTCAAGGAGTCTGTTACACAAAATTGTTACACAGAAGTTAGGTTACCATAAATTGTGTGCAAGATGAGTACCAACTACACACACGACAAATCAGGCTCGAGAAGTCCTAGATGCTTTTAAGTGGGAGGTGTTTTCACATGAACCCCGTGACCACCACCTTTTTCCAGCATTGAAGACCTGGCGTTAATAAAGCTTTATAGTGACTACCAGGTTGAAGTCTCAGGCAGCAGAATTTTATAATGCTGGAATTCTAAAACTGGTCCATCAGTATGACAAGTGCCTAAATTTGTATGGTGACATGTTGAAAAATGAAATATTTTAGTAATGATAGTATTTTAGCGTCACTTTCAAATGTATATAATAAAATTTTTTTCTTATACTGTTTTTATTATATCAAAATGTAATATACTATCTGGACAACCCTTGTATGATAAAAAATTTTCTTAACAATATAGACTGAGTTTTTATATAGAACTAGCAGTTTCCCGCGGCTTCGCACACAATTTCCTGTTGAAAAACAGTACACTATATTCACGTACTATTTTTCTGTCACATTCTTATATACTCCTGAGATAATTGATAGTCGTTCCTTCGTGAGCCTCTTGGGCGCATTATGAAGGTACCCGTATGAACCATATTTCCTACATCTGTCTTTCGTGGTTTTAGCTAAGTGTTCATAAGTTATTCAGTACAATTACTTTATATAGATGAATGTCAATAAACTAATTTGGTTTTAAAGAATCAAATTAGGTTTGTTAAAATAAATTTTCTGTCTAATAAATTTCCAGAATTATTGTGGAGTTTGCCTTGTGCTCCGATCAAGAAAATGTATCAATGAAAACCAATTTCGATCATAAAGCTTCTTCTTTCGGCTCCTTTCATTTACATTCGATCTAACCAAATTCGATTACCTTATGTACAAACTATCACGGCTTTGTACAATGAGGTGGTTTTTATAACAGCGTTCAATAGTATTTTCATTGCATTAGATAGTTTATTGATTATTGGTGCAATCTAAATTTAAAATTAGGTAATAACTTCGTCTATGCAATCTGCATTACACTACTAATCAAGCACTTTACAATAATAATTTTCTAAATTTTTAATGTAAACAAATGTTTCTGCCTCTTTGATGAACTTCAGCTGAAAGTATTAACAGCTGTTAAGTATCAGTTCATGTTGTATTACGTGTCGCAGCGCAGTCTGCCAGATCGAAGGTAAAACATTCTAAAATCAACAACAACTTAGAAATTAAAAATTAATTAATAAAACATTTTCCAGTGGACTCTAAAAGTATGCCTATGTTACTTCCAGGAACGTGTAGAATCACTGTACAAAATTTCACGATGTTTCGTGCATTGGTTCCAGTATTATAACGGAACATACAAACAAACATTCGCATTTATATATATAGATTTCAAATAATGTTCTGAATAAACATAATGTCTCTGTTTCTATTTTTTGCTAAACATTAACAAAGCGTATCACTCGAGGGGCTTGAAATATTTAATTTATGTTTGTCCACATGATATCTCGAGGAATTTACTTATATATAGATTCTTTGTATAAAGTTTGTTTATTATGATGGAAGGGTTGTGAAGGAAACAGGAGTTTTTCCAGACATTTGCCATTGTTTAGTGATATAAAAAATCAGTAACACTAAGTTTCAAAATCTGTCGTCTGATCTCTTCCTCAAGATCGTTTTTAGATATGTCATGTTTGTTCTTACTTTTCTTCTATTTTCCAGTTTTCATCTCATCAATAGAAACTGGACAATTTGGATTTAAAGGAGCAAGGTTATTATCTTGTAACCATTTAAAACATTGCTCAGTGTTTATCAAATTATTTTGAGCCAATATTTGCATATTCATAGCCATTGTGCCTATAGTTGTCACTATCCTCCTCCTACATAGACGAAATAACAGCTGGTACAGTAATGATGTTACTAGTCTAAATAAAGAAAGCTGGCAATGATTACTTATGAATATCTATAGGTCAAATGTCGTATTCGATAGTATCGATATTTAAGATCAATAAACATAATCCGATTGTGTTGGTGGCTGCTTATTATACTGTAGCCAGCTACAGTATAACAAGAGGCCACAACCACAATAGTATCATATTTATGATTATCTAAACTATAGAAACAAAAATGTTAACACAAATTACATTACATAAAAGCTATCTATGTTGTGTATTTATAAAATGGGGTAGGGTACGATAAGCGGACCCGGTTTTTATATCGAAATTGGCAAACGATATTACTTAATCATAACCATCGATATAATCAATCGAAACTGATTAATTATTTTGAACTATTAACTTAAATAATCTATATCAACAGCTGCAAACACTCTAAAATAATACACGTAGGATAATATTTCAATTTTACATAGCCTAAGTAATTCTGAATATTAAAAATGGCAGTCGATTTTAGAAAACTATACAACGTTGCTTCTTCGTGGCTTCAACATGTTGGACTCGTACCGAAAAACCCATTATGTGAAATTTGTGGAAAAGACACAATTATAACTGTGAGAGGAGTATAATATGGTCGTCTTCAGTTTTCCTAATTTTGGTTAAAATAATTTGTTTGATCATTGTAAATATTAAATTCATATTTTAATTTAAAACATATGATTGTTATTGAGGACTATAGATACTTTTATATCGATTGATAGTCTAGGATTTGAGATGCAAATATTAACTTAGGTATCGATGACTATATTCTTCAATATAAAAAACCGGATCCGCTTATCGTACCCTACCCATAAAATGTAATAAACAAAACAGTTTTAACATTTAGTATTTTTTACTGTTTTTAAGGATATACTATGATTCTATTGTGGTGGTGGCCTCTTATTATACCCTATAGGTCCCACTATTGTTTACAAGTATATTTTGTACTCACCAACTCTCAAAAAAAGTAAGGCACTGAACATGGACAGAGCAACTGGGCTAAAAACTCCTGCAAATGTTCCCAAGGTTCGGCTACTGGAAGTTTCACCACCGAGGCTTCCGAATTCCACATAGCCATTTTCTGCAGACAATCCTGCATTTCGTTTGAATCCAAAAATTCCAGCAATGCCATGGAAAATTCTTCTTCGCAAAATTAGAGGAACTTTGTCATTAGATTTTTCACCTGCAGATGCAATATTGTCAGAGTCATTTGTTGATCCTTCATTGGGAGCCAACATTCTGATCATTTATAATTTGAAATAAAGCATAAAACTATTTAGGAGTGTCGATTAGATAAACATAATGGTATACAGATTAATACATTAAGAGATCTCTGCTAGTGTGATATTTCCGGAAGTCTAGCCTAAGTGAACAATATTATTAAGTTGAACTAAATTAATCAATTTATGAAATATTAAGCTATAATGATAAATTTAACCTGTTGGTTCACAAATATAAAACTAAGCAACTCCACTTACGGAGAATTAATTAGAAACATTTCTATTATAAAATGTGTAAACGTCAACAAGTTCAAATTACTAACATAACCAACAATTGTCAACGCAGAACAAAGACCTGCACTCTATATTCGCAGTTTCATTGGTTCACGTTCACTTCACTCACTCTTGTCTGGTCAGTTTGACGTTCACTTACTTCGAACTTCAATAAGCTAGTTAGTAGTCACTAGTGACTAATTTGTCAGTCAAAAAGTGCACAACTCAGAATCTTTAAGTTCCGCAACTACCACAACAAGGGAAATCAGCTGAACTTAGTTGACAGTTGACAGTGTAGCCAACGAAGTGTTAAATTTTCCTTGCATTACCACTTTATTATTTCTACTTTCGGATCAAAAAGTGTAGATACCCGAGTTTGAAAGATAACCAAAAACTAAACTGATACAACTAGAATAACGAGAGGTACATTAAAATTTAGTTTGGATGTTTTTGCATTTACATATACTGTATAAAACAAATTATTTACAAACAGTAACGTCCAGTTTTTATGTCTATAACAGGCGTCACTTTTCAACCGAATTGTAATTATTAAAAAAAATCATAATTTGGAAACTTGTGCATTGTGATCCGATTAAGAATATTTTTTATATTTAAGTTACGGTAGGTAAAAATTTACTGTTTTTGATTGTATTATTTACAATTATATGAAATAATTTGTAGTTAAATTACCACCAGATTATTTTTTTTAATTTTTGACCGGCATCCTGGCGGTTGACACGATCAGGTGACAGCCACGGTATATTAACAATCCTTATAAGTTAAATCTATGCTAAAATCTAAACGCTATTAATAGCGGTTTACATAATAACATGCCAAAGAATGACTGAAAGGTCCCTATAACACGACAAATGCTAATTTTTTTACTAGCTGGTGAAGAATAAAAGTTAAGATAGGAATACAACTTAAAACTCTGTCTTATGATTTAAAATTGCATACTCAAAGCAGTAGATTTGGACCTTGTATACAGATTTTGTCTTAATCGGATCACAATTTTCCAAATTATGAATTTTCAAAGTTGCAGTTTGACTGAATAGAGCTACAAACTGGTACCCCTTTACATTGCCATCGTCATACAAAGTAAAAGTTATTGTTTTTAAATTATTTACTTTATATGTCTAAACGCAGAAATAATCAAGATAAATTAGAATGTAATTTACATTTCATCCAATAGGCGAATCATGGACAAATTGTTCTTTGATTCATGGGGTATGAAAATAGTCACCTTCATTCGGACCGATGTATTACTTAAATCTGGATAACCCAACGGATGTCTAGGAGCGATACATCATAATCACAAATGTCGACATATTGTGGTAAAAAGGGTTAGTCAATAGGTTTAGTTTACTTCCAAGGTTTGTTGTTCTAGTGTGTTGGGCTCTCTTAATTTAAAAGAATGCTGAAAGACTGAATGCCAGGGAGTGTTGTCTACCCTCTCCACCTTTACTGGAAGAGGCTATAAAACAACCTTCCCTTCTTCCAAGATGACAATAAACAGATAATGTTCGTTATCCCTCCTCATGGGATCTTGATATGAAGCAGCCCCTACGACCTTGCATATCTCGAATATCCTGTCACTTAGGAAGCAGTGTAAAGGCTTTGTATAAAAAAGTGCAATGCACTCCACACTTTGAATAACTTTCTGTGCGGGGAGTTTTAAACATTAGTGTAAACAGATTGCAATATTGTATCTCTGGATTTCTTCTCATTATGTAACGATTGTAAATAATGCATTACATTTTAAATTATCTTTAATTAGTGACTCCTCAAATACAAGATTAATAGGTTGGTATTATAACGTCTTCACAGCGAATACTGAGTGGAACCGGCTATCCCGAACCTTATTTTGCGCCGCAAGGCTTCTGCCGCAATCAACTTATTAAACTACTGTACAATGTCTAACTAAAATGCAAGTAGTTAACACATTTACTGATTGAGACTGGCTACTCTTAATCTTATTCTGCGTCGTAAAGTGTCTGTCCCATTCAACATGTTAAACTACAATACAATAGCTGTCTAGCTATGACACGTACAGTTAACACCTTCACTGTAACTTTATACTGAGTGAGGCTACTCTCAATCTTAAATTTTACAACATAAGATGTCTGTCCCAGTCAACATGTTAAACTACAATACAATAGCTGTCTAGCTATGACACTTGCAGTTAACACCTTCACTGCAACTTTATACTGAGTGAGGCCAGTTACTCTCAATTTTATTTTGTAACATAAGCTGTCTGTCACAGTCAAGATTTTAATCTATAATACAACAGCTGCGTGTCAAGTTATAATACTTGTAATTAATACCTTCACTTAGTAAGACTGGCTCTGCTCGCTCTTATTCTGCGCCGGAGATTAGAAAACTATCCTTTCGTGCATTTTATGATCTTTCTCCTATGGTTCTCTGTTAAATTGTCTGATTCTTATTGTTTATGTTTATACTGTTTTTTTAATCTCTTTTAAGCCCCAGCGTCAGATATGCTGTCTTCGAAGTGCACTGGTTAAAAAAAAAATTAAAGTACAAAGTACATGATTGGACCTCCCGAGGTTTAAAACCGTGATCTCTCGGTTAGAGAGCCGAGACTATAACCATTAGTCTACTGAGGAGGACTGTTCACTGTCCAGTAATTTGGAGGTTCAATGGGTCTTGCAATGAACGAGTATGCTAGTTCCAGTAAATTAAGTTTGGCTGCTGAATAATTTATTCCAGAAAACTCTGGTGTAGAATTCAATAATTTTAACAACATTGATCTTGAAAATGAATCCTTTATTTAAGCTGAACCAAAAAGGAAGAGAATCAAGACTACAACCATTAGTCTACGGAGGAGGACTAAAATGTACACACTATAAATGTAAAGAAACTAGCTGATACCTGCGGCTTCGCACGCAATTTCCCGTTGAAAACAGTACACTATATTCACTTATTCTTTTTCTATCACATTCTAAACATTGCTGAGATAATTGACAGTCGTTCCTTCGTGAGCCTCTTGGGCGCATTATGAAGGTATGTATCATATTCCTGCCTCTATCTTTCGTGGTTTTTGCTAGGTGTTGATAAGTTATTCAGAACAGTTACTGTATACGGATGAATCTCGGTAAACTAATTAGGTTATAAAGAATCACATTCGGTCTGTTAAAATTAATTTTCTGTCTAATATATTTCCAGTATTATTGCCTTCAAGAAAATGTATCAAAGAAACCAAGTTTCGATCATAAAGTGTCTTCTTTCGGCTCTTTTCATTTAACTTCGATGTAACCAAATTCGATTACCTTATGTGCAAACATTCACGGATTTGTATAATGAGGTTGTTTTCATAATAGCATTTAATAGTATTTTCTTTGAATTAAATAGTTTATTGATCATTGATGCAATGTGAATTTAAAAACATTACTGATCAAGCACTTTACAATAAAAATGTTTTAAATTTTAAATGTAAACAAATGTTTCTGCCTCTTTGATGAACTTCAGCTGAAAGTATTATCAGCTGTTAAGTATCAGTTCGCTTTGTATTACGTGTCGTAGCGCAGTCTGTCGGATCCAATATAAAACACACCAACATCAACAACAATTTATAATAAAAAAAATTAATGAAATAAACTATTAAAATCTCTAAAAGTATGCCTATGTTACTTCCAGGAACGTGTAGAATCACTGTACAAAATTTCACGATGTTTCGTGCATTGGTTCCAGAGTTATAACGGAACATACAAACAAACATTCGCATTTATATATATATATATATATATATATATATATATATATATATATATATATATATATATAGATTAAAACTAGTGGTTAAAATAATTAAACATGTGGTTGTACTGTCATAAAACAATGTTCACACAGAACAGTTGATTAAATTAATTGACAGGTTTTTTCCTTCTGTTTTAAGCCTCAGCTTAGTTATGTCGGCTTCGATGTACACTGTTTTATTTTTCAAAGTACACACACACACACACACACACACACACACACACTGTTTCGTGTTTATACATAATTGGCCCTCCCCGGGATTTGAATCCAAAACAAACAAACAAAGGCACTTTCGCATTTATAATATTATTCTTGTTATAGTAGGCCTACCATCAAGAGCCTTTCATCGCAAAATGTTATACCAGATAATAAACAAAGAAAATAACAAATAACAATCACTCAATATATATACTCTTTGTACATAATATTGTTACATACATTATATAATATTACACTGTAGTACTTTATATTATTTAACAATGTTGTGAAACAGTGTTGTGTTTCCTAGCTTGGTAATGATTTGTGAGTTTCGCATAATATGTTCAATCTATACACTCCTACAGATAAAGAAATACTATAAAAAAGGAGTATGCTTTTATGTATGGCTCTACGGGTTATTTATCACAAAACTATACATTTTATAAAACTTGATTGTATTTAAGTTACGTTTCGTCAACTTTGGACATTTTTATTGCACATGCACACAATTATCTCTCCCAGGTACACATATTCTTTTTACAACAGGTTTGTATGCTTTTCGATGCACAATATATATATATATATATATATATATATATATATATATATATATATATATATATATATATATATATATATATATATATATATATATATAAAAGGTGTTTGAAAAGTCTGGGTACGGCTTAATATTTTACAAACCATAGCAGATAACATCTATAAACTTTGCACAGTGTCATATGGCTATGTAAACTATTTTTCCTTGCTATTACCATGACATGCCAACCATGGGGGGACGGCCCACAGAGGGAAACATGGAAATCTTAAATTAAAGCATGTGTCGAGTGATACTTCATTTTAAAGAGCTCACTTAGTAGAGCTGAATGCCACAAACCGCATCTCAAAAGGTTTATCCAATCAGAAATGGCGGGTTGTTTTAGTTACACATTGTGAAGTACATTATGCGCTGTCATTTCTGACTGGATCGTCGTATTCTAATGCGGTAGGCGGCGTTTTTTCTGTACATTGCATTCTGTAAAATAATCTGTACATTGCCAAACAAACTGTGACGTAGAAAAAACTATTACATGTTCCATAGTTAAAGACTATAGAAACACACCTGCAAAATAAAAAAATGTATATCATGGGAAATGGGTGAACTTTTAGACTCCAAGGTGACCAATTAATTACCATATACATTAGCTAGTAAACATTTACAATATAATATAAGAAATGTTTGGCCATACTATAAAACCTATCTTATACTAGCGCTATTATAACTCTTATTATAATTTCCTAAGTTCCTTTTAAGTTAATTTAATTTTTCAATACATCAAATATTCTCCATTTCAACTGAAGAATATCATTCAGAACGAAACAATTAGTGCAGTAAGATTATACTAAAACAGACAATTTTGCTCTATACCTTAATAAGAACTTCATTAACACAGTAGCCAAATAGCACAAATAGCCACCTTCACATAAGCCCAAATTAGAATAGTAATATACTAACATGGGAGGTTAGTCAACCCCACGTATAAGAAAACAACCCCCCCCCCCCCATAGAGCCCAACATTTAGCAATTGACATAGGGAACACGAGAAAGAAAATTTGCTACTAAACAAGGTGTTGCTTATTAGGTTGGATGAAACATTTTAAGTATGTAGCTCATTTCATTCTTGAGATGTTCTGTGGACAGACACAAAGAATCATAAAGAGTTTTAATAAGAAAACAATATCAGAATAGTCGTGAAAAGTAGGATATCTGAGATATTGATGAAGCGTGGAAAGTATTTGGAAAAATACAGGCAATTTTAAAATAAAAATATGAATAGTAACAATTTTGTTCAACGTAGATGATGAAATATTGAAAAAATTGTATTTGAAAATAAATTTCCTTTAGTCACGTTAGATGGTTCAAATGGTATTTCAATAGAAATATCGTCCAGATCTCCTTTACTTTCCAGGTCAGATTTGTCTTCAATGTTAGAACATGTCCCTTTACACTGAAGTCGGTGTTTAGTAAAAACAGGTCTGCCTGTCAACATTCACAACTTCTCTAGCAGTCCTTTCAATTGGTGGAGACAAGCTGTAGCAGTGTATTCGGAGCAGCAGCATGGTTAATGAAATCATGCCGCAATTCCTAAACCTTTTCTATACCTATTACTCAGAAAACAAATAATTTGCAAGCCACTGCAACATTTTATATTCTGTGTAAATCTGTTTACATAACTATTTATGTAGATATAAATAATTAATATCATACAGTAACATTAAATGTGGAGTAATGGTTTTGTACATTGTAACACTTTGAATAGGAAATTGTGTATCCTTAATAAGAAAAATATGCAAGACTAATTTGAAAAAGTCATGCACAGCTTTGAAACAAAATGATAATTCATTCAACACTTTATTCCTTGGATCGGGCCAGCAGTAACAGATAAAACCGCACCAAAATGCATTAAGTAGGCTATACAGGTACACATATTTTGCTGTTATTCTTACATTTTTCAAATTTAGGCAACGCATCATCAAAGAAATACAACAAAATAATTTAAGAAATTGTTTTATCAGTGTTAACAACAATTATATTTAAACCCTTATTACTATTAAGGGACTTAAAACATGGTTATCCAATTAGTTTCATACATAAATAATATTCTATTATATTTATATTGATTTCAAAGAGTAAATTTATATTATTTTGTTCAAGATTTTAAATTTAATTGATTTAAATTTTGTAAATACAAACAATTAAACTAATGTTAGAATGGTAAATGCTATTTCAAATTGATTTATTAAGTTTGTAAGGTTTTGTAGTTTGGTTTAGTTTAAGATTAAGGTTGTGACATATTATGAGCAAGGGTTGCTGTGAGAGGATTTAATAATAGGTTAGATTGGCAGTACAATACCCTCAAATGAACCAACACATATTTTATTTTGTGACAACATCTCATTAAATTGATTAAACATTTTAATTAACAATTGATTGGGTCAACCGATATATTAAGCGCAAATTTTAATACCTTAATACTTTGAAGACATATTTAATATTAAATTACTCATTACAATTTATTTTAAATTTAATTCATTATAACATTTACTAGTAATTTTGTAGTGTTGCAATAATTATGAGTTCATGGACTAACGTGAGAAACTTTCTTTTAAATAGCTAAACATTTACATGAATTTACATTTCGAAATTGTGAACATTTAAATAGATATGGAATTGAAAATGATTAATGAACCCTAAAATATACTAAGTTCTTAAAATTACTTACATTATATTTCACATCACACTTATTACGCCTAGAGATATTTTTCCGCACACGAACACCAACACTAGCACTCCCGAACCTCGCTTTTCTACTTCCCGTCCTCGACTTCCTTTCCTCCTTGTTCTTCAGTTTTGATGTTATTCTCCCGCCAGCTCAAGACCACGCCTCTGCCAAATCTCTCCATCATAATTGGTGAGTACCAATTTTTCATATCAGCATGTCTGCCCCTTACATCGTCGCACGGTTATTTTTATATATAAGCATTTCCGCTGCTTGAACAAGCATTTCCTGTTTGTTCACCTTCGGTGTCTGGGCGGATGTGCGTATCCACTTACATCCGGAGGATGTTTGTCTCGAATTGTAATACAAGACTTCCTTTCCAGCAACTATCTGTACATCGATTCTATGAATTTTATTTTACTAATAATTACATATGTCTTACATTCCCCTGGCTTAATGACGATTCTACCTACGAATCGTACTTATTGTCTAATTAAGGTTATCCATTGGGTAGTCACGTTCATGTACTGTAGGCTTCAGGAATTTTATTTTGATGTTGTTAATGTGGATGAAGTAGAGGTCTATAAAAAGAAGTAGTGTTAATATAGAAGTCCAGGCTAATAAAATGTACAAAATGAGTTCCGTGTTGTTTACTATGTTGTTGTCGTCGTGTTTTAGCTGGAAGTGGTGTTGTCTTTGTAGATTGGGAACGAAGCAGGTGAATGCGCATGTAGCTCGGAGAGTAGGTAGTGCTGTTGTGTTGAGAATGCTGTGTAGACATCTTCCTTGTTGTCTGCCAAGTCATGTATTTGGTGTTCTGTCGCAATGTCACAACACCATTCGAAGAAATCTCCGACGAACGTGTGCGATCTTCTGTTTCTATCTGGTTGCTGTCTTTGGATGAATGGGAGGTGTTCTGCTACCATTTGCTGATGTATGAGGGTTTGTAATGTGGAAAGGTTGTTCTGTATCTTGCAATAGGTTTGGGAGTTGTTGAGGTTTATAGGGCAGAAATTTAGAGAGGGTTCGTTTTTAGGTAAATTTTGATGTGTGTTGAAAGGAATTTTGTATATGATAGGTATGGAACTGAAATAAGGTAGTGTCTGAGGCATTGGAGTAAAGTACGCTCCTGTGAAGATTTGTACTAGAGGCTTATTGGGTTCTCCTATGTTGTGGGTTGATGTGCTGGCAAAGGTGGTCGAAAGAGGCATGGCAAGTGCTGTGAGTAGTAGAAGGAAGTGCTGTGAAGACTCAATTTGTCTCGTGGGTGGTCGGGACGGGTAGAGTGCTGTAGACTGGTGTCTTGTAGATTGGTGTCTTGTAGACTGGTTTCTCAGGTTGTGGTTGGTTTTTCTGGTGTCATAATTCTAAAACTTAATATCTACAGGTTACATATACATTTTAGGTTAATATTTTCTAATTAATACATATTTATGCCTAAGGTTTTTATTTACAGAAATCTTTTAATTCGCCTCTCGATGGTGTGTCGTATTTCCCTAGCTCTATGTAATAATATTTACTAAGCATCTTAATCTCTAGTGTTCTTAAATAAGGTTCGATATTATGTTAATTTATTATATTACAAAACGATACTACGCACCTTTGTTTCTGAGGCATATGTAATATCCCTTCTTTGTGCTTATTGTCCATAGTCATCATCATGATTATAATATATGTTGCCAAAAGAAGGCTGTATAGTTTATTAATGAGCAATATTGCCGTGTTAATACATGCTATTTAGATATATGTTACTTCCCTTCAATGGTATATTAGATATGTAATATTTAAACATGTCATTTAAGTCATTTACATGTCATATATTGAAGTATTTGTTTTTCATAGGATTATATAATATAGAACATCTATGTATCTTTCTTTGAGATGCATCTCAGGAAAATTGAGTCCTTGTAGGGTATATTATGTTTACATTGTTATCTACTAACTTAAATAAATATGATATATGTAGTACACTTTATCATATTTTATATTCCTTATTACTAGGCTATATATATATACACAGATCCCTCAGGTAAGTCTAATATGTACGTTGTATCAAGTTAGAGTACGCTTTGTTATTGTAGTAAACGAGTACGTGGGAAACATTACTTGCATACTAAGCTGTCTGAACCACCAGGGCCCTTGGCGACCCAGACCGCTGGCACAAGGCAATGCCCCCTAGTCATAGTCACAACACAGTCGGTGTAGTATAGCGTAGGAAGTTAGTTGAGTTAGCAGAAAACTTATCTGCCTGGGAGACATACCAGAGTCACGGTCAAGTCTTACTAGCCAGTCTAAGTACGGTTACCGTGGGTTACAGACTCTGCTCGTGTCGTGTCGTGTGTGCTGTGTTAGTGTCCTGTGTATTGGGATTACCTATACCAATATCTTTGGTACGTGTAACCTATCACTTAATCACTAAATTACACTAAAATTACATTAAAATACAAAGTAAGGTGTTTTAATTTTCTAAATCTTTTATGTCTTTATTCTCTATCGTTTTCCGACACAATATCGAGATTTTTATATACGAGATTTTTATTTCTGTTAGACTTACTTCAGTGACTCTCAAGGTTATATAACGTTATATTGAATCATTCAAACAGTAATCAAGTTAACCGGTCTCTCAACTCCTGGAGTATAATACCTATTCTTTAAAGCGATTCTTGCGTGACTATGTAGTAGCTTTTTACCCTCATATATTATGAAATTATTGCGAAGATACTTTTCACTCTCTTCAAATTTTACTACAAGGCAGTGAGTGCACAGTGATGTTCATGAGAAATATTGTATATTTTATTCTTGAATATTTTATTATTGCTCAAGTCCCTTCATATTTGTTTTATATTCTCTTATAGAATAATTTCATTCTAGCAACATGTATTGGTTGTTCTGTTAACCTTCCCCTGTGGTAAATTTCTACTGCATATGTCACTTCGTTAATTTTTTTCTTGACAACGAAAGGACCTCTAAATGGTGTTTGAAATTTACTATATTTTTTTGTGTGGTCTTTCGGGAAATGGACCAAGACTTCATCGCCGGTGTTTAAATCCAAATGAGTTTTGTCACGGTCAAAGTATTTCTTTTGCGCTTCCTGGGCTTTTTTCATGATTTTCGGCATATCTTTGCGTATTTGCTCTAAAATTTCTATATTTTCCAACACCATTTTTTCGGGATTAACCTGTAAATATATACAATCAGATGGTAAGTTAGCTTCGTAACCAAACATGAGGTAGTGCGGTGTGTAGCCTGTTGAAATGTTTACAGACGTGTTGTAGGCAAATGTAACTATTTGTACATATTTTGACCAAGTTTGGGGTTTTTCCACAACGTCATGAGATATTGCCTTGATTAACGTGTGGTTGTATTTTTCAACCGCACCTTGTACTTGTGACATATAAGCAGCGCCTGGCCTTTGTTCAATCCCGAGTGCATTTAGTAACTGTGAAATTACAGAATTCATAAAGTGTGTTCCTCTGTCATGATTAATAATTCTAGGAAATCCAAATGTGCAGAATAGATTTAATAATTTTTGCGCTACTGTGTTCGAATCTGCATTTCTACAAGGGGTCGCAAATGCCATTCTAGTGCAGGCATCGGCTGCAACTAGGATATATTTGTAACCATTACTTTGTGTAATAATACCTACAAAGTCTATTGTTATTCTGTCAAAGGGTTTTATGGAGGGTGCAATAGGTTGTAGTAGGCCGTAATTTTTGTTCGTTTTTGGTCTACGTAGTTGACATTCTTCACAAGTTTTTGTATATTGGAGGATATCACGGTACATATTCGGCCAGTGATATCGTAATTTTATTTTTGAAGCTGTTTTGTAATGTGATACGTGTCCACCCGTGTAGGGGTTGTCATGGAATATTTTAAATATTTCTTGTGTTTGTTTTTGGGGTATAGCCAATAAGTTTCTAGTTTCTTGTCCGTTGAAAGTTTTGAAATATAACAATCCATCTATTTCTTCGTAATGTCTTGAAGCCCGTCTGATTTTTTTATTTACCGCCTCAGGTGAGGTCATCGCAAGGCGTATTTGTTTAAAATAACTGTCTTGAGCTTGTAGTAGGGGTAGATTTGTCTGTATTAAAGTATTGACAGTTAAACACACGTCCGTAAATTCTTCATCCAAAGGTTGTTCTAAAGGATTTCTGCTTAAGGCGTCTGCTAACACGTTTGTAGCGCCACGTTTATGTTTTACTACAATGTCGTAGTCTGTTAATGACAGTGCTAATCTGTTTAATCTAGTGGAAGTGTGCTTAAAATTTTTATAAAACTATAATGCGGCACAGTCCGTATAAACTGTTGTTTGTCTACCAAGCGTGAATTCTCTGAAGTAGTTCACAGCATAGGTTAGCGCTAGCATTTCACGTTCAGCATTGCTGTAACGCATTTGGGTATTTGAATATTTTTTTGACATGTAATAAATTGGGTACATTCTATTATTTTCTTCATCTAACTGTACTAACGCTGCTCCGCATCCAATCAGACTGCTATCTACATAAATGTGTGCTTCCCTGTTGTCCTTCCAATGTGATAGTAATGGTGGGTTTGTCAAAATTTGTTTGATTTTTATAAAAGCCTGTTCACTTAAATCCGTCCATTTAAATGCCATGTTTTTATTTGAATCTTTTATTATCTCTGTAAGGGGTTGTGCTATTTTGGCATAATTTTGGATGAATCTGCGGAAGAATCCTGAGCATCCTAAAAATTGTCGCACTTGCCTTACACAAGTTGGTCTTTTAAATTCGGTGATAGCTTCTACTGACTGTTTTTGGGGTAAAATGCCTTCCCGTGATACCTCGTGTCCTAAAATGTTTACACTTTTGTAGAGAAATTTACACTTTTTTGTATTTAGTTTCAAATTAGCTTTTTCTAGTTCTTCTAATATAGTTTCTAGATTATGTAAGTCATTTTCAAATGAGTCACCATAACAAATTAGGTCATCCACGTAACAGATGACTTTATTATAAAGGTGACGGTTTAATATCGCATTCAAGGCTTTACTAAATAATGTGGTTGAAGTTGAAAGTCCCATCGGCAGTCGGCAAAACTGTAGAAGTCTATCAGGTGTTTTTATGGCTAGGATATGCCTATCTTCTTTCCTAACCTCCATGGAATAAAATGCATTTTTAAGGTCTAATTTTGTAAATGTGTGCGCTTTGTTCAAAGAGCTTAAAACCAGGTTTACTGAAGGAATGGGGTGGGCATCTGTTTTCAACTGTGCATTAACCTTCCTGAGATCAGCTACCATTCTGTCGCTTCCATCTTTATTTTTCACTAAAAATACTGGGCTTGCATATTCTGTGTAATCCTGACATTCCTCTAATATTTTTGCTTGTACTAAATCGTCCAATAATTTGTTTAATTTTTCCCTTTCTGTTTTACTCTGCCTATACGGTGGTGAGTTTACAGGTTTCGTATTCGGTTTTAATTCGAGTTTAACAGGAGGTATGTTTGCAGGAGTTAAATCGATTACCTTTGTTGTAAATATGTGTCTGTATTTTTGTAAGACGTCAAGGACTTTTTTGTGTTCTTGGAGGGTTACATGTGGTGAGATATCAAATACTATGCCGTCCTTATCTGTCAATATTGTTTTTCCTGTGTCGCTTGTAGTGGGATGGTGTTCCAGGGTAGGCTGTGCTTCAAGAGTTGGGTAATGTATATGTCCTATCGTAGTATGTGCGGGTATCCTTTTTGGGAAATTTGATGCATTATAAATATTTACAATTGTATCTGTACCATCTTCCCCTTCTGAAAGATATGCATGACATTTCTTTTTTATTCTTAGATTCCTATCTGTTTCGATGGCTGTTCGAGACTCTATACCTTTTAAGGAGCTAATCCTAATATGCTGATGTGGTGCTATAATTATGTCTTGTGGGGCTGTTACATCTGTTATTTGCTGTACTTCTAACTGCTGTGTGTTTTTAAAATTCTTGATGTCTAACTGCCACTGTTCATTCATAGGTATTATATGTTCAATCTGATATTTGGTAATTTTTATTGTTTTATTTTTATAGTTTAACTCCACGCAGTTCTGAAATAGGAATATGTTTCCTACCAATATTGGGCTGTTTAGATCAGGTGTCACATAAAACGTGTCTTCAAGTATTACTTTGCCAATTTTTATGGCGATTTTTGTCGAACCCAAAACTGTTAATGGTATACCGTTAGCCGATATCAACGAGGGTATGTTGCTAGTATTTAATTTTGTTTCACAAACTAGGTCTGCTCTAATAATGTTTATGATACATCCTGTATCTATAATGCAGGGTACTGGATGTCGAGGGTTTGTGGTCAAGGCTACGTCTATTGTTAGGACAGGTATCTTCTTCGTGGTTTTATTTTCGCAATTAAATATGAGTTCATAAATATCCTCTAATAATAATGTTTTATTTTTCCTCGGTCTGTGTATCCTGTCTTGCGTTATTTCTTGCATGTTAGTACAATCTATCATATTTTGTTTCTTCTGTTCCTCTATGTGATTTAAAATCTGTATAGTGTCTATGTCAATGGTTTCTTCCAATCCAGTATGTGTGTTTACCTCCCCCATACTACAATCTGGGTCCTGTTTTACGTGCGCTATCCCCTTTAATACGCTAGGTTTTATCTGTCATGTGAAATTTTCTGAGACTGCAAGGTTTCTTGTAAAGCTGGGTTTATTTATATTTGTTGTCCCCGATGTGTTTGGTTCGCTTAGGGTTGGGGTTGGATTGAACACAGATTGAAGTTTTATGGTGTGTATAGGCTTTTGCATAATAGGTTGTTCAATTTCTTCCATCTTCTTTAAGGGTGGGAATTTTTGATTATAATCTATGGCTTTAAATATCACTTCTGAACTGGTCTTTCCAGGGGTTGATAGTGGTAGTAATTTGGGGTTAGTTGGAGTAAATGTCATAGACTTTATACATTTGTAAGTTTGTCGATTCCTTTGGTTAAGATCTATAGTGTTATTTGTTTTCGCTTTTAGTAAGGGGGAAGTTCGGTAAGGGTTAGTATGACCTCCCCCTATTTCACGTTTTTTTGTTGATTCTGTTTATAATAATTAGACTTGTAACATGATTCGATATTGTGGTTTGTTCGCTTGCAGTACCTGCAGAACAGCTCTTGTGTATTGTTGGTTTTAGGTGCCAAGCGGTTACTTTGGGGTTGATAAGTTAATGAACGTGGCTTGAACCAACATTGTTCAGTGTTATGGTTGTCTTTACGGCAAATAGTGCAATACCTATTTTGTCTAGCAGGTTGTATTTGGGAATGGTTTTGTCTTCTCCTATCACTGAAGGTAACGTGTTTAATCATAGGTGGCCTTTGGGTGTGTTTGGGGTAGTTTTGGCTTTTCATATGTCTATTCTGGTGAGGACTAGGTGTTCTATCATATCTTGGCTTATATTTTGAGTTTTCATACGGGGATGAAGACCTTTCGTACCTGTGGTTATGATTTGAAATTTGGTTTGTAGTTAGGGTAGCTACTAAATTGGTTAGGGTGTTAACTTATGTTTGTAGTTTATGGATGATGTTTTGTTCATATAAGGGTGTACTATAGGGATTGTTTGCTGCAACCCTATTGTACCTTTCTTTGTTTTTCATTTGTGTTAGAACTAGCTGTTCTGTAATTTTTAAATTATTCTCTAGATCACTTAAAGTGTCGTATTTCAGGCCTATAACTCGTTCACAGATTTCTGGTTTTAGTCCCTGTATGATAAAATGTATAATTTGCTTGTCCTGTATTGTAGGGTCATATCTTCGGCATGTTGTTAATATATCCTAAAAATAGATTAGTGTTGGCTCGCTCTCTCCCTGTATTTTGTGTTCTAAAATCATTTGTAGACTCTGGGTTTGTGCTAATGGAGTGAAAGCCTCTATGAAACTTTTAGCAAGTTGATCCCATTGTATGGCTTCCCCTCGTTGTTTTTGCTTGTAGTGTTTGAACCAAGTTAGTGCTGTGCCTGATAAATGCGCTGGGAATAAATTAACTTTAGTGTTATCTGTCCATCTGTTTGAAGTTGCTGCCACTAGGAATTTGTCTAAAAAAATCTTGTGGATTTTCGCTCTGGAGACCTGTGTAAGTCCCAGCTGATATTAGCGGTATGTTTTCCCCCATGGTTGCTGTGTTAGTTCTGTCAGATAGTGTGAGTGGCTCGTGATGTTGTGCTAAGGTTGGGGGTGCTTGTGTCTTGATGTCCGCCTCAGGGTTATGTACTGTGTCATATAAATTAGTTCTCTGCGCTAGAAAATCCTCGATTGTAGCTAGATCCTTATAGTTTTCCCTGTCCTCTTCACTAAGGTAACTCTTTCGTGTAGTTAAATTATTAAAGATGGTTTTAATATTAGGGTGACTTGCGCATATACGTGTTAAGTTCTTAAGTACCGCTGAGATAGGTCTGAGGTCCGCTACAGTGTCTGTGTCTCTAGATTGTATTCCATTTTTATTTAATATTTTTACTATGTCACTTTTGGAAGTCCTGTATGTGTCTAATGGTATTAAATCTTCATGTAGTATGGTTTCCATTTAATTATACATGTCCATTGAAGTACCTAGTTAGTTTACTTGGCGTTACTCTAATTACGGGTTTGAAAATATTTTTGAGTTATTGGAAATTTAATTTATCTTTTAGGTAAATGAGTGGTTTGTCACTGAAGTAGGCTATTTTAGTTAAATACTTTCTTATAAATATTATTTAGTTCTAATTTATACCTAGCCTATGAAACTATGTGCTTGCCCATGTGAGGAATTTGAATGCCAATCGAGTTTTAGCGCCTCCACCATGTAAGGTTTTGTAGTTTGGTTTAGTTTAAGATTAAGGTTGTGACATATTATGAGCAAGGGTTGCTGTGAGAGGATTTAATAATAGGTTAGATTGGCAGTACAATACCCTCAAATGAACCAACACATATTTTATTTTGTGACAACATCTCATTAAATTGATTAAAAATTTTAATTAACAATTGATTGGGTCAACCGATATATTAAGCACAAATTTTAATACCTTAATACTTTGAAGACATATTTAATATTAAATTACTCATTACAATTTATTTTAAATTTAATTCATTATAACATTTACTAGTAATTTTGTAGTGTTGCAATAATTATGAGTTCATGGACTAACGTGAGAAACTTTCTTTTAAATAGCTAAACATTTACATGAATTTACATTTCGAAATTGTGAACATTTAAATAGATATGGAATTGAAAATGATTAATGAACCCTAAAATATACTAAGTTCTTAAAATTACTTACATTATATTTCACATCACACTTATTACGCCTAGAGATATTTTTCCGCACACGAACACCAACACTAGCACTCCCAAACCTCGCTTTTCGACTTCCCGTCCTCGACTTCCTTTCCTCCTTGTTCTTCAGTTTTGATGTTATTCTCCCGCCAGCTCAAGACCACGCCTCTGCCAAATCTCTCCATCATAATTGGTGAGTACCAATTTTTCATATCAGCATGTCTGCCCCTTACATCGTCGCACGGTTATTTTTATATATAAGCATTTCCGCTGCTTGAACAAGCATTTCCTGTTTGTTCACCTTCGGTGTCTGGGCGGATGTGCGTATCCACTTACATCCGGAGGATGTTTGTCTCGAATTGTAATACAAGACTTCCTTTCCAGCATCTATCTGTAAAATCGATTCTATGAATTTTATTTTACTAATAATTACATATGTCTTACAAGTTTCAAGAATGAATTATCAAATTGATTAATTGATTTCCAAAATGTATATACAAAGTAAATAAAATACATATAAAATATCGTTATAGGAAATTATCCCGACATGGGCATCAGCCTGTGTGTGGAGGAATAAGTTCATTAGTCTGCACTACCAATAATACTCAAAAGTCTTAAATCAATATGAATTTACATTAATAAAAACATTTTCATTAAAAAATGAAAAAAATAATATTTAACCTCTATAATAAAACATACAAGGCCAGAGCATGGAATACCTGAGTAAATTTAGTTAATAAAAAATCTATAATCTGAAAGGAATATAACTTATGTAGGAAATAAAATTTGAAGACTTAAAAAGGTAATGTAAAAAACGTACACAAAAAGAGCAATTAGAAAGAATTTAATTAAAAATTAACCAATATAAGTAGAGAGAGACTTGGATCACACCTGCACATCTCACCTGTACATCCTGCACACCCACTACACACACTACTCACGCACACGTACACACACACACACACACACACACACACACACACACACACACACACACACACACACACACACACACACACACACACACACCAAACGCCCTCATTGGCTTGAACTCTAACGATTATACAAACTCACCAAACACACAGACTAACATTGAATATATTACAAAAATACAACATAAATTTGATACATAAAAAACAGCATACCTAGGTGTAGATTGAGGAAAATACTGACGTAACTCATCTCGCCCAGCATCTACTAACCATTTATTAACTAATTATTGTATGACTATATTGACTAATTATAATGAATTAATTATTGTATTTAAAAAAAGTTTGTACACTTCATACATTGTCACGATATAAATACAAACGAAGCCGTAAAAATTAGTAAAATATTAAAATTTATAAATATTTTTATGCATCAGACAACATAAGCAGCCTCTTAGAACACTTTCAGGGGCGGCAAAAAGGGAGGAAATCAGCAGAAATTACTGTACTTTCACCAAGTAAAACATTGTGATAAAACGAGCTTGTGTTACTTTGAAACTCGATTTTAATAACGACTAATGTTATAGAAATACATTGTGACTTTTAGTGTCGTAACCGACCCAGAAAGACCCCAGTAAGAGTTCAGTCGTGAAATTGAGTAAAGTATTCCAGGGGTCGGGAGAAGGTAGTTAGAATGGTGAAACCAAAGGCTCAGATTGAGAGCAGAGTCAACCTAAGGGGACTCAATACGAACGCTCGGTACCATCACAGCCCAGGCTCCAAGTAGGGTATGAGGAGGAATATGGACAATATTAATTTGGAAACAAAGGCGTTGGGCAAGAGTCTAGCAAAAGAACTAAGGTTCCGCTAGGATTTCTCTAGCGGGGACAAGAGAAAGAGACGCTCTGATTGCTCTAGCGCAGGGCGAAAGGTTCCGCTTGAATTGCTCTAGCGGGCGAGGGGATAGAGGCGCTCGGATTTCTCTAGCGCAGGGCGAAAGATTTAGCTTGCATTGCTCTAGCGGGCGATGGGATAGAGGCGCTCGGATTTCTCTAGCGCAGGACGAAAGTTCCGCTTGGATTTCTCTAGCGGGGACAGATAAAGAGGCGCTCGGATTTCTCTAGCACAGGAGAAAAGCTCTACCTGGGGTTGTCTCCCAGGAACGAATGAGCTGCTCTACCTGGGGTGATCTCCCACGAACGAATGAGCTGCTCTACCCGAGGTGGCCTCCCACGAACGAAGTGAGCTGCTCTACCTGGGGTGATCTCCCACGAACGAATAAGTTGCTCTACCTGGGGTGATCTCCCACGAACGAATGAGCTGCTCTACCTGGGGTGATCTCCCACGAACGAATGAGCTGCTCTACCTGGGGTGATCTCCCACGAACGAATGAGCTACTCTACCCGGGGTGGCCTCCCACGAACGAAGTGAGCTGCTCTACCTGGGGTGATCTCCCACGAACGAATAAGTTGCTCTACCTGGGGTGATCTCCCACGAACGAATGAGCTGCTCTACCTGGGGTGATCTCCCACGAACGAATGAGCTGCTCTACCTGGGGTGATCTCCTACGAACGAATGAGCTACTCTACCCGGGGTGGCCTCCCACGAACGAAGTGAGCTGCTCTAACTGGGGTGGCCTCCCACGAACGAAATGAGCTGCTCTAACTGGGGTGGTCTCCCAGTAACGAAATGAGCTGCTCTACCTGGGGTGGTCTCCCAGAAACGAGTGAGCTGCTCTACCTGGAGTGGTTTCCCAGGAACGAATGAGCTGCTCTACCTGGGGTGGTCTCCCAGGAACGAAATAAGAGCTGTATCCGTGGTGAACTCCCAGGAACGAATGAGCTGCTCTACCTGGGGTGGTCTCCCAGAAACGAGTGAGCTGCTCTAACTGGGGTGGTCTCCCAGGAACAAAATGAGAGCTGTATCCGTGGTGAACTCCCAGGAACGAATGAGCTGCTCTACCTGGGGTGATCTCCCACGAACGAATGAGCTGCTCTAACTGGGGTGGTCTCCCAGGAACGAGTGAGCTGCTCTACCTGGAGTGGTCTCCCAGGAACGAATGAGCTGCTCTACCTGGGGTGATCTCCCACGAACGAATGAGCTGCTCTACCCGAGGTGGCCTCCCACGAACGAAGTGAGCTGCTCTACCTGGGGTGATCTCCCACGAACGAATAAGTTGCTCTACCTGGGGTGATCTCCCACGAACGAATGAGCTGCTCTACCTGGGGTGATCTCCCACGAACGAATGAGCTGCTCTACCTGGGGTGATCTCCCACGAACGAATGAGCTACTCTACCCGGGGTGGCCTCCCACGAACGAAGTGAGCTGCTCTAACTGGGGTGGCCTCCCACGAACGAAATGAGCTGCTCTAACTGGGGTGGTCTCCCAGTAACGAAATGAGCTGCTCTACCTGGGGTGGTCTCCCAGAAACGAGTGAGCTGCTCTACCTGGAGTGGTTTCCCAGGAACGAATGAGCTGCTCTACCTGGGGTGGTCTCCCAGGAACGAAATAAGAGCTGTATCCGTGGTGAACTCCCAGGAACGAATGAGCTGCTCTACCTGGGGTGGTCTCCCAGAAACGAGTGAGCTGCTCTAACTGGGGTGGTCTCCCAGGAACAAAATGAGAGCTGTATCCATGGTGAACTCCCAGGAACGAATGAGCTGCTCTACCTGGGGTGATCTCCCACGAACGAATGAGCTGCTCTAACTGGGGTGGTCTCCCAGGAACGAGTGAGCTGCTCTACCTGGAGTGGTCTCCCAGGAACGAATGAGCTGCTCTACCTGGGGTGGTCTCCCAGGAACGAATGAGCTGCTCTACCCGGGGTGGCCTCCCACGAACGAAATGAGCTGCTCTAACTGGGGTGGTCTCCCAGGAACGAATGAGCTGCTCTACCTGGAGTGGTCTCCCAGTAACGAATGAGCTGCTCTACCTGGGGTGGCCTCCCACGAACGAATGAGCTGCTCTACCCGGGGTGGTCTCCCAGGAACGAAATGAGCTGCTCTACCTGGGGTGGTCTCCCAGGAACGAATGAGCTGCTCTACCTGGAGTGGTCTCCCAGGAACGAATGAGCTGCTCTACCTGGGGTGATCTCCCACGAACGAATGAGCTGCTCTAACTGGGGTGGTCTCCCAGGAACAAGTGAGCTGCTCTACCTGGAGTGGTCTCCCAGGAACGAATGAGCTGCTCTACCTGGGGTGGTCTCCCAGGAACGAATGAGCTGCTCTACCCGGGGTGGCCTCCCACGAACGAAATGAGCTGCTCTATCTGGGGTGGTCTCCCAGAAACGAGTGAGCTGCTCTACCTGGAGTGGTTTCCCAGGAACGAATGAGCTGCTCTACCTGGGGTGGTCTCCCAGGAACGAAATGAGAGCTGTATCCGTGGTGAACTCCCAGGAACGAATGAGCTGCTCTACCCGGGGTGGTCTCCCTGAAACGAGTGAGCTGCTCTACCCGGGGTGGCCTCCTACGAACGAAATGAGCTGCTCTAACTGGGGTGGTCTCCCAGGAACGAAATGAGAGCTGTATCCGTGGTGAACTCCCAGGAACGATGAGCTGCTCTACCTGGGGTGGTCTCCCAGAAACGAGTGAGCTGCTCTACCTGGAGTGGTCTCCCAGGAACGAATGAGCTGCTCTACCTGGGGTGGTCTCCCAGAAACGAGTGAGCTGCTCTACCCGGAGTGGTCTCCCAAGAACGAATGAGCTGCTCTACCTGGGGTGGTCTCCCAGGAACGAAATGAGAGCTGTGCCTGTGATGGTCTCTCTTATATAGCAGCCAGGTTGACGCATGCGCAGAACCCCCAATATTCTCAGTCTGCTCCTAGCTGCGGTGCCGGCTACATCTCTCCGTAGGGTTATATGGTCTGCTTGTTCCAACCTGTTTGAAATGGCGACGCTGCTGTTTCTGAATACTTGACCGTATTCGTTATTGCAGGGATGGGGTTGTTAGGGGTCCGTCGGCATAGGGAAAAAGGTGCCGGCTTGTGTAAAAAGGTGCTGCAGGACGTGTGGGAGGTAGGATTTAGGTGGGCGTATAGGAGTGTTTAGGAGAGGGTAAGGTTTATGGGGAAAGAAGCGGAAGGCGATATGGTAACGGGAAGTTTCATCGGCGGCCTAGGGTAGGGTCAAGTGACGGAGGGATCGATCTGAACGTGGGAAAATAGGACAGGGCTTATTGTAATGTCGGAAAGCAAAGGACAAGGGAATTGTAAGAGGAATTGTATATAGGACGATGCCGACTACCTGAAGGTGACGCCCAAAGCGGATTAGTAGGACACGAGGACAGGAAATGTATCATGGTAAGCGGAAACATGGATAACCGCTAGGGTGCGGGCAGAGGTCAGGGAAAAGAGGTACGTGGAACTAGGACACGATGCAGGCGAAATTAGGACGACGCTGGTTGTTTACGGTAGGAGGGGAGTAGGGGAGATGTTTTAGAAGCAGCGGAAATAAGGATTTACTGGCGGAAAGAAAACGAAGGGTGTAGAGCTAGACGTAGGGCCGTGGGAGGAGACGCTGAGATAAGGTAGGCTAGGAACAACGGGACGTCGGTAATAGCGGAAGGCGGAAAATAAAAAGGTCAAGGGCAATAAGGGAATCCGAACCCCGGCAAACAGGGTTTCTATTAGAAAGGGCGAGGAGTAAGGACGGGGACAAATAAGGGTCGTTACAATATTATTTACGTTACCAATAACGTTAAAATATTATTGTTTTTGTAGAACTAAACAGAAACGTAAACATATCAAGTATATTATTTTTATAATACATGTTTTATATATATATAAATATATATATTTGTCATATGAAAATAATGAGTAATAGTAGGTCATGGATTTATTATTTGTTTGCATTTTCTAATTTTTATTTAAAAATTCCTCTTAAAAAATTAAAATGGGATTACTGTAATAACGACAAATGGATTTAATGACAAAATAATTCTTGTATAATGAGTATTTTATGATGATGGAGTAGAGCGGTTGGGTTGAATTATGGTTAGGTTTACGCATGTGGTAGATATGATGGTCTCAGCAACAATATGAAGGGCTCAGGGGAAGAAGGGGGCAAGTCAATTTTTTTTTTTTAGTTTGCTATACCAGCGGATAGGTCAGATAAGTAGCTACCTCGTGTTAAAATTATACAGGAGAAGAAAGAGGCTAGTTAGTTTAAAATCGTATTTAAAAAATATCCATACAGGTTATAAAGGAGGTAAGTCTGAGCGCTTCAGGCTAAGAAGGGGGCAAGTCAGCTGGCGAAGTAAACAGGAAATCGTCTGCAGGCTTTTCGTATCTGTAATATTGATTGTTCTCCAGTATTGATCCGTCAGTGTAGTTGATTTTGAGGTTATGTTTTAATGTTCTGCTGTTGTAATAGTGTTCTTTGCAGTTTTAAAATCTTTTTTGGTGAATAATGGAGAGTGAAAGTGAGTATGAAGAGCATAGTGCAGTGAATGAAGTGAAAAATACGAAGAAGAGAAAACAATTTGGACGTTTAAGTGATGCGAATAAGAAGTTGAACCTTCAGAGCCATACTCCAGGGCCTGATTGCCAATGTAAACATCTCAAATGCTTTGAAAATGTCCCACAACATTGCCGGAAAAGTATTTTGTTGAATTTTAATTTAATGAATTCTGTTGACGAACAAAATACTTATCTTTGTGGGCTTATTTCTGTGCAACAAATACAAAACAGGCGCCCTCGTTTAGCTGAAGATGAAGCTAATTTTCGTGATGCAACCTATTCTTACAGAGTCAGATTTTTGTGTGATGAAACAGTAAAGGAAGTACAGGTTTGCCAGCAAGCATTTCGTTCAATTCACGGAATTGGAAAGAAAAAACTACAAATCCTCCAAAGAGGTCTTAAAAAAGAAGGTAAGGCACCCCGAGACGGTCGAGGTAAGCACAATGTAAGGCCTAATAAACTTTCAGAAGAAGCCAAAACAGCTATAGTTGAACATATAGGGTCTTTCAAGGGCAGAAAAGGCCACTACAACCTGTCACAGTCCAACAAAATATATTTACCAGAAGAATTAAACATAAAAAAAATGTTTGATATGTTCTGTATTAAGCATGAAAATATAAAAGTGTCCTATGAAACATACCGTACAATTTTCTCCACAGAATTTAATATATCATTTGGCTATCCCCGCATGGACACTTGTGGCACATGCGATGAGTACATTGCAAAATCAAAAATCTTAGAAGCAGAAAAATTACATTTAAATGTAAATACAGACACCGATCAAATAGAGCAAAAGGATACTGAACTAAAACGCTTGCGTATTGAGAACACAGTTCATAAGAAAAAAGCTGAAAGGTTCTATGAACGAAAAAGGATTGCAAAGCTCATTAGCAGAAAAAATGAAGACCTTGAGGCAATTTGCTTTGATTTCCAGAAAAATCTGCCAGTCCCCAACTTGTCGACAAATGATGTGTACTATAGACGCCAGCTGTCAGTTTATACCTTTAACATTCACATTTTATCCACTGGAACCAGCGTTTTTTATACGTATCCACAGACTGTTGGTAGCAAAGGCAGTGACGAGGTTTGCTCCATGATTCACGATTTTGTATATAACTTTCTAGATCCCAATGTTAGACGACTGCGCATTTTTTGCGATTCATGTGGAGGGCAAAACAAGAACTGGAATGTTTTTAGATTCCTTCACCAACTGGTACATGAGCAACACAGATTTGATGAAATCATTGTTTGTTTCCCCATAAGAGGTCACTCCTACATGGAGACAGATAAGAATATGGGAGTTATTAAGCAAAAGACTAGAGTCGAGCTACCAAGCCAATGGGCAGATGTGTTCAGGCAAGCCAGGGTTAAGCCTCGACCCTTTGACGTTGTAGAAGTAAAGCAATCAATGTTTCGGAACTGGTCTGGACTTCTCAATAGCATGTATGTTAACAAGTGCCCCTTCAAATCCAGGCCAATAAGAGAACTTAAGATAACTGGAACTCATCCTCGTTTCATCTTTCATCGAAGCTCCTACAGTGGGCATTTTGATTCTGCAGTGGTTTGTAACCGACAAGTGAAAAAACGAAGGAACTTGGCAGACAACGAATTCATTCTTCCAGATTATCTATATGAAGGTAGGTCTTATAACGTTATTAATTTAAGAAGCTTAGTATTAGAATAAGTGTTTGAGTGAAGGCTCTAATGTTATCGTGCTTTAATCAACAAAACGACAATAATATTCTATTTAACACAGTATTATTTTTATTTTTTTATGAACTGTATTTTTCTATGTTCTTGTAATAAGAAATTATAAAGAGTAGGATATGGAGAGGGAGGGATAATTTAGAAAACATTCTGAACCACTCATTTGATTTTTCAATGTAAATGGTTAGTGTTAAATTAAAATTGTATAAAATAAAAATAATGTAATTAATTGTATTCATTTATATAAATTGAATTGTAATTAATTTACATCTCTACATTACAGTTTTTGTTACATTTATAGATTTGATACCGATACCCAAGGCAAAGTATGAAGATGTGAAGCACTTGTCCAGGTTCTGCGAAAGAGAAGCTAGAGAGTACTTAGAAAACTTGCCATACAAGTAGAGAAGCTGAGAAAGTTGCAGAATGTCATGAATATTTAGTTTGTAATAGTTTTTTAACAATTAAAACAGGTGTTAACAAAAAATCACTTTGTGTAGTAGATGACTTAACTCTTTTTTTCCCTGGACATCCATTTATTTTCTATGACTTACCCCCTTTATAACGTGTAAATATGGAGTTTATAAACAATTTATGTTATTTTTAAAAAAATCAAGGAAGGTAAGACAATCTAACCTATAAAATTTTGTAGATTTAAGATAAAACTGTATAAAGAATCTAAAAAAATTAAGAAAACTCAAATTTTATATAGAGATTTCGATCTTAAAACTTAAAAATCAGTTTCCTGTAAAATCTACAAAAACTGACTTGCCCCCTTCTTCCCCTGAGCCCTTCATATGATTCAATAAATCGTCAATTATTCACCTTTTAACAAATGAGATAAAAGTTCATTAACATGTACAACAAACAATATATTTTACCTATGGGGTATAATAATGTAGTATTTTAAATTTATTCCTGATTTTAATTGGTACGTAATTATTGCATTATGATTGAGTTAAGTTGTTCTGTAAAGTATGCGACTCGTGTTACTTTATATACAGTGTGTCCTCTGGACAAAGATATATTACACTACCTACTTCTCAGATCAAGTCAATCACATTTCACAATATAAAAATATCTCTAGTGCTTAGTTTCTCATATATCTGTCTATATGTATATTTTACAACAAAATTAGTACCCTAGTTAAATACAGTAACTAGAAAATTAAATTACTACAAGTTTGAGTCAAATGTTTATAGTAACAAGACCAGTTACTACAAAAAAATATTACGTAGTATATCTTTTTAAAATAATAATAATTTTAATAATTTCAAAATGGCAACCATTAAGACCTTTATACTTTTAAATTCTTAAAAAAAACCCAGAAAATTTACTTAAGAATTACAAAAATAAATGTTTTAGAGGATTTTATTACAAATCTAATGACACAAAAATTATTTTAATCAAATTATAAATAAATGAATTAGAGCAAATTTGCTGTGACAAGACAAAACTGTACATCGCACAATGTAGATAGTCATTCAGTAACAAATGTGATTTAATAAATTTTGTACACACTTGTAAATTGATTTTTGTTATAACCAAACAATTTCTGTACAGCAGTTACAGAATACCGTAGAACAGAAAAAACAGAAATCATCGACCAACTAACTACGTACATATAGCGCAGAAAATGTATTAAAGCACCGAAACACACTAGAGTTTAACAAGGACAAAGTCGACCGTTGAACCAGAATTCGGCACATAAGCATTTGTTAATTTTCTGTTCACCATGGTCTTCTTACAATTATACTTTTTGTACTAGTACCTCTTATGCCTCCTCTCCTACATCACCCACCCATTGTAGTTGAAGACTGTTATTATACGAATATGCAATATATAGAATACTAAATGAACAATAATTAATTATGTCAAGTATAAAGGCTTACATACACAATGTTTAAGTGGTTCAATATTTGTTAAGATAATGACTACTAAATCAAAGCGTAATACATTTGTACATACTTTTATTGATATTGTTTGTATACTAATCATTAATTAATTGATCCGACCAATTAATCGGATCGATCCACCAACACACCTTTATAAAATACGAGTATCTTCGATCAATTAGCTAACTTAACTATAACCTCAGCTGTTCGATTTTTCCTTCATTCTATTACTATTTTGCTCTCACTACACTTTCTCATATCTGGAAAATCGTCTATACTACAATAAGAATAACTTTTACAACAACGCGATGATTTTAAACATTTTGTGAAGGAGTAAGGTTTGTTGTTAGTGATGTGATTAGTACTTTTGTATTGAAATAAAGGATATTTTATTTTGGACTTTGAATAAGTCCAAGAAACACACAACTATAACACGAATAAGTTCAAATTGTTCTTATACATATATTTTTGAGATATGGGTGTAAAATATGTCTGGTTCCAAAGAAGATTTTCATTAATTTAACTGTCATCAGCGACTCATTTGTTATGAAACATTACATTTTTAAATTATTATGACACCATACTGGCGTCACCGGTACTGATAGGGACGTCATTCCTCATACTGTCGTAGAATTTGAGATGAATAATCTTCTAATGCCCATACTATGGTGATAATTCATCATTCACAAGCATTGGCTCTGCAATCTCCCAGGTCCTCTTGGTCATTAGTAATTAAAACTCAACTCAGAAACAGTAGATAAGCCACAACACTTTTAAAACTAATTTGTGGAAACTAAAGTAATTGTAGGATTTTTCAAAATCGTAAGAAACATATTTCGTGGCAATAAACAAATTCTTGTATTATTAAACAGTGAAATTTCGTCACATGACGTCATCATACCGGCGCATGTCATTCGCATGACACACCTTGACGTCATTACACCTGAACGTGTATATGAGGTTATAACTGAGGTTATAACTATGTATATTTGTTTTGGTGAACAGATGATTTACAACAGCAGCGTCACTTGGAATGGTTTAGTTATAAATAAGTTTAATGCGATTTTTCATTTCTTATCAAACTCTTTACCTTTCCTAGCATTGTTACCCATGTTACCCATACGCTCTGTGTCAGTTGTTATAGCTAAGACTATCTACGTTTTGTTGTTAATACACTTATAATCTACTACAGATAGGGAATGTATTTTTATGTTACGTGGAAAAGTCACAACAATGACAATGCTTGGAACTCTCACTGTAAGTAAATACAACTTCAGAAACACTTATACCACTTTTCCTCATCGAATCAAGTTATGAGTACAAGGAAAATGACTGGTTTGAACAAGAAAAGTAATCTAATCAAAACTTGTACAGTATATAAAATTTGGTAATTATTTTTTATCTCACTCTTCATAAATTATTTCACCTGAAAACTAAATCATAATTTTTGGGATAAACGTAGTATGCTACGCATTGACATTTGCTGTTACTGACAATTTCAAATCTACACCTAGTGCAGGGAGAGAGACTTTATAAGGCACATTACCTTGGACGCATACCCTGCTTGCGTTAAATACTTGGAATGTTTATAAGAATAAGTATTCATATAAACTATCGTAATACAAACCTTTTCGAGGTCATGTGTGTCAAGTATTCATCAATAGAAACAAAAATCTATAAACTGAAAGGAAATACATACATTTAGATCAGTTCAAATTCTACTCTCAAGATCTTTATTCTTCCTTGATCTTTGATCTTCAGATAAAAATAAAGTTGTTTATTATTTAGAAACTTTGTTGTTTTAAAATGCCTTCAAGACCCAAATAGCACCTTGTGAAAAATGTAGATATAATAGCTGCTAACAGCACAGCATCCATATGACCATGCACTATACGTTGACCTATTTAAGTAAAAATTAACAGAAACCCCAGCAATTTCGTAATTAGAGTGGACATTACACTCACAACGAACACAATTCTTAATTTCTTTATGGATATAATTTTTGTAGGGTGAATCGTCCTTCTAACAAGAACCAGAGGATCTGCAGTGTTAGTTAAACGTTGGCTGCGACAGTAGCCGTAGTGCGCTTGCTTTTTATTAAAATACTTATAACTCAAGATAAAGCCTCAGAGATGGTGTTGATCCACTCTCTAAAACCATGTTGCCACCATTCGGCCCCCTCAAACGAGATGCCAGCGGCAGGAATTTGGAATCTCTCTAAATCATGTTAGTCTGTATAGGAACATTATTACCCTCTTAGAACAACATGAAAAACTTAATATCCGCATTATTGATAATATGATTAAAAATTGGGAAGTAAAAGTAATTCAGCCAATTCCTCTAAAGTTATTTTCACTCTTAGATAAGGCAATAAATTGTCCTCCAATCTCTTTTAAACAGTAAGGGGTTAATTTTGGTTAACTCATTTAACTCCAGACTGAAATTACTATATTCTTCTCTATTAAGAACTTCTTCCATCTTTACTATGCTTCCATCTTCCATGCTTTACATTTTATTGTTTAAAGCATAAACTTATAATCTATATAAGCCGTTTTAATCCAATTTGGGCAAACGGAATTCAACCTCAGGGTATAAAAAAGAAACAAATAAGCTCCGAGACTTTAAATGTAAATTACTTAGGTTTATATAACAGACGTTCCTTATGTACTAAGATATTCTGTTTTGATTAAGTAACAAAAAATGTATACGAAATTAAATGATCACCATGATCATTTAAATCTTCCCATACAACAGTTGTTTGGATGGCAGTAACTCAAACAAATATACACAACCTACAATTATAGATGATAACGAACTGTTTGAACGACTGAAGAAGAGGACCCAAGCAGATGAAGCAAAAACCTTTTGGCATAGATTTCTATTGTTTATTTCTCTTTTATATATCTCTCTGAGTATTTTATAATATTATTTTATATTTTTATCACTCATACTTCCTAGTAATTCTTTTACTAAAATATTTTGAAATAATGTATAATAACGTTGAACCAGAAAAAATGTAAGTCAAATGAATTGTAACTGAACCACAAGAACCGGAAGCTACTCAAGATTTTTAACCACACGAACTCTTCAACTGATGTTTTTCCATGTCAGTTTCCCAATTAATTTAAAAACAATGTAGTAATATAAAAAGAATACAACGAAAAGTAACAACTAAGTAATTTTTGGGACACCACCAGGATAAAAAACACAACGGTATTTGTCAATAAAGTATTGTAATCATTAACTGTCGAATTATATGTAATTAAATGTTAGCTGTGCAATATATAGATTATATTAATAAGAGTATTAATACAACTAATACTTTCTTTCCAAATTGACAGACTAAAACAGTGCTAGTATTTCCACCAATTGCAGTGACCGATCGTCGAGATTTATTTCTCTGAAATACACTCGCAACTCACGACCGGCCGATAACGCAGACCTTGAGATGTACAGTCTGTTGTTTACTTGGGAATAACCGCGAACATAGATAACAAACAAATCATGTGCCTTCCGGCTACAGTCAACCGCGAGTGAATGATACAGAGCTAGCATATCTTATCTCCAGTGGCCAGAATCATGCTAGTTCCCGACTACATGAACGAAAAAAAAGCTAGTCGTATAAAATTTTTAAAATGTGAAAGAAACACGAGTTTCCTGTGGCCCCAATTCCAGAGCCGGAGTACGATGGCGCGCCCGTCAAAGTATAAGTCGTAGATTACAATAAAATCGGGAATATTATCCAGTTACAGCTTTAAAAACTATCTCATTTTTATTACTTCAATCGCCAAAAAATTAAAATGTTGACACCCGACCAAATTAAAAAAGTTTGTTAAAATTCATACAAAATATAAAACTTGCAGCACCTAATTAAAATATACCGGTATAAAGTATATTATAGAAATGTATGCTACTATTATCGTCAGAGGCGTACTCTGCTTTGGCGGGGTACCCTCCCGTACAGGCGGGGCTGGCCTGTGACCCCCGTAAAGTTATACGAAAAGACCGGTCTGAGTTTGGGTCTGATTATTGTTAGATACTGATTGTGAATAAGCGTGTTAAATTTTATTCTCAAAATACTACATTATATAAGTAAAATCTTTAATAAAGCAACGAGAAATTATAAATCTATATATATATAAAATGAAACTGTTCGTGTGTAACAGCATCACTCACAAACGGCTGGACGGATTCGCCTAATTTTTTTTTTAATTTGTTCGTCTTGATCTGTAGAAGGTTATAGGATACTTTTTATCCCTTTCCCGATTCAGGATTCCGCCCCACTGGTTACAGAAATACCCGTAAGAAATGCATTGCAGCAAACATATGTTATTAAGTGAAAGAGTCTTTTCAAATTTTTAATCAGCTGTTCTTTGTAAACATATATAATGCGACAAAAAATTGTTGTTATTTTTGACAGTAACTAAGTAAACATAAATATTTTTGACGTTTCTATGTAAACAAACATTTTTTGACATTTACAACGTGTCACAAATGTCAAATTTTTGATAAACGTGATTTGATATCTTTTTTACAATTTCCAAGAACAGTGTTATTTTCCATCAGTAAAAGGTTTAAAAAAATAGGCAAGTATTTTTGTTTTCTCATGTAAATATTCTTTGAAGAATGTTTTTCTCAACATTTTTTTTACAGAATTCCTTTAAGCAGTTTTTTGACGAATTTTATTGGAAAATAACATAATGCCGCCAAGAAAAAAAAGTGCTTTAAGCCGTCACAGCGCACGTGCGATAGCAACAAAACGAATTCGTAATAATCAAAGCAACGACCAGCGCGCAAAGGTAAACGAATTGAATCGAATACGAACATCAGCATCAAGAATGATGCTGTCGCAAGAAGAAAGAGAAACATCAAATTTGAATGATAGATTGAGAATGCAAAGTAATCGAGCGGTTGCAAACAGATCAGGCGATGCACGACTTCAACATGACATGTATAAACAAGCTTTTAATTACGATCCTTCAGCAGACTACAATCAACACCCAAAAATGAATATCGGTCACATGAATGTAACTTGCCCACATTGCCATGCACGGAAATTTCCAAACGAGGCACTAGGAATGTGTTGCAGCAACGGTAAACTCAACATTGACAATAATTGTCTAGATAAGATATATTACAAATAGTTAACACCTTCACTGTGGCTATATACTAAGTGATCCTGTTCGAACGTTAGCGGAGCAGGATATCTCGAGAATGAATGTATAAACACTTAGTTCGAACGGGCCTACTCAGCTAGTCACCTGATATGCAAAAGAAAAGTGTCTAGCGTACACTTTCATATTATGTTATTAAAATAATAAATACATAAATTATTTACATTTACCGTTTATAGCCATTATTACTTATACGATCCAAATTTTCTTTTCTTTTTGTGGTGATTTAAGTAAGGGACAAGATCACCGTATCAACTTGCCCTCTGTTAGATTGTCCCAGACAGTATCGTCAGACTAAATAATTATTGTTGACTAGTCTTTGTATCGTTGAAGGTAATTCTAACTCCTTGGAGGAACTAACAGATATCCTGAAGTAAAAACAGTGTATTAAACCCCATTTTAATCTATATCTATTAATATAATAAATTAAGAATGTGCCTCCAATAATTACTATTTTAGAACAGTAAACACAGATACTGTTCTAAAACTTTCCATATATTGGTCTAAATAGCGTATTTCTCGTCGTTTCCCACAACTCTAAAGACAATAAACTAAACTATCGCCGAGTGGTGCGCCACCAATGTGCGTCTGGTGCTGCTACCTATTAGAATATTTACTTACTACGTCATTAATCATCTTGGCCTTATCTTGTCCCAACTTTCCTCGTTATACAGAGACTATTGCATTGCTATAATAGTGAAAACAACACTAACAAGGAGTATTGTGCTAATTTCGTTTATATACATTGGCATATCTAGAGTGACCTAATGGAGAGGGGTTACCACTACAAATTTTCCGTACCTCCCAGTCAAGCTAGGGACGGGAGCACTCCCTCCTCCATCCGGAATATGTTAAAAAAAATGCTAATAATATTAAAGATTGTAGTTTTGAGCCGCCTGAGAGAATTATTATAATTCTTATTCTACGTTCTACAAGAACGGCTATAACATCAGTGAAAATTAACCCCTTTTGGAGGCGCTGTATTACAGAGAATAACAGTGGCTCATAGTTACACTTTAAGAATTACAGTACTAAACACATTCTCCACCTTTCACAACATGACCATTGCAACATGAAAATTTGATTAAAGTGTTCAGTGAACGAGATGTAAAACTTAATGATTTGTCCTTCAAGTTCTTTATACAAAAATAGAAATGAACAGACAAGAACATCAAGATGATTATATTTAATGTATCAATGACTCATCAGAATTAAAATTTATTATACATTAAATAAGTTTGAACGTAAAACTTATTCCTAGAGTAACATTTTATCACACCAGGAGCTTGATTGTAACTGTTGGCAACCCGTTGAAGGCTACCTAGAAAATTATCACCAACTAAATTTTGTTTTATATACTGTATACATACATACGTACATACATACATACATATATATATATATATATATATATATATATATATATATATATATATAATTCCTAAAATTTATGTAAACAAAACACGTTATAGTGTGTTGAAAATAAAATAAATAAAACATTAAAACATTATGAAGCTCATTAGATATTATTTCAATAATCACGATATTTATTTACTTTTAATAGTGGACTTACAGTTTTTGGGAACATTTGATTAAAATATGATATATGAACAGTAGATAAAATAAATCAAATGTGTTATTCTATAACCTCAGATATATCAGAAGTTCAATACCAAAGGGTTGAAAGTTCATAATTTTATTTTTATATGTAGGTTAACTATAAAATATATTTAGATAAGCATATAGTTTTGTATGCATCTTACACAACTTTGGTTGAAACAATATTGGAGAAGCGTAACAGTAGGACTAACAGCGAGTAAAATTTAATCATTTTTAAGGATTATACCAAATCAGCAGATTATCATTATATATATTATCAGCAATCTAGAGGTGTTTTACTTTTATTTTATTTTTGTTAATATTACCTTTATCGGTATTCATTAATAATACAAATTATTTTCAGTTTAACGCAAATTAAAATATAGGCTACGCAATAAAATATATTTAAGAATAAAGTATACTTGAATATTTGTACCAATGGAAGGGGGTTACAACCCCCAAACCCCCCTCCCTGGATACGCCTTTGTTTTTGTATAAAGTAATGGTCCTGATGTGGACCTTGTGACACGCCATCGGTACCGATGACGTCCCACAACAATAGCGTCTAACAATAGCGCCCCATGACTCGTGGTGTAGGTCTCTGATAAGGTTCTAGTCAGCAGTCCTAGTCCTACTCAGGTGTCCTTCAGGCATAAAACAGACACAGCGTCTTTGACCACCAAGATACAGTCCCATCCAAGATAATACCGTTAATACTAACAATATACCATTATTCTGTATTGGCTGAGTGTTATTGAAGTGTTTATCTCAGGGGTGGAAAAATTTCGTTTCCGTCTATTTGTCCACACGATATCTCGAAAACAAACTGACCTATAGACTTGGTATTTAGAATTAAGCATAATTCAGTATAAGCAGCATCGAGTTTGATCATGGTGGATGTCACTTCATGGATTGTGGCTGAGCGTTAGCGAACAGTATTACAGGAAATTGTGATGGCAACGACGGAATCGCAGAATAAACTGAGTACAATCATGGCTTTACCGTTTTTCACACGTGGCTGTAACGTATGTAACCTAAGTATTCCAAAATGTCTCGAGAAATATTTCACATGTAGACTTTAAATTTAGACAAGAATGAGTTCGATGGAGGTGCATGTGCATCCATGGAATTTGGCTGAGAGTAATCGAAGCCTGTCATTAAGTAAGTTGGCACAATTTCTCTTCTATATTCCTGTCTGTCCGCAGGACATCAAGAGAATTAATTGAGCTATGGAACTTCAGAGAAGTCTGTTGCGACACACGTGGTTTGGCGTACTGCTATCTACCCCCATCGCGGATCCCAGGTGCAAGTCCTAAGGAAGTTCTTTCAAAGTAACAAAGTTTAATGTTTCCCCAAATTTTCATGTTTATTATCATTGTATTATTATAAACCTTGCTTTAATTATGATAAATCTGTAAAAATAATATCAAGTAATGCTTTTTTAACACAAAATATTTCCTAAAACATATAACTTGTAACCGTTACTATTTTTGGAACCATTGCTTGTCCAACCAAACAAATTTTTAGATATTGATGACCATGAGAAAGCCATATTTGATATAAATATTTTTTATTAAGTGTTCAATACACTTTTATGAGGTTTTAAGAAAACCCCTAGTTATGAGTCGATGTCAGACCGGACACGTGTAGCAGTCTGGTTGAGATAACAAAACGCTGTGTTGTCAAACTGTGCAAATTAGGTGAAAAGTTAGGACGCGCGGAGTGTAGTCTAACAATTTCTAGATAATCATAATTGAGTAAAGTACTCCCCAGGTATAAAGAACAAAGCCTTTACTTTAAGGTAATCTTTACAGCTCTTCCACATGTTCCAACTCCTTGTTTATCAAATAGGTAAATTCTCAAATTGGAGGAATAATCGGCTTCAACCTCGACTCTTAGACACAAATGAAAACAGCTCTCCAAGTTTATTAATATGACAGCTAAATGATTAAAACATTAAAATAATAAGTTTTTAAATAATTATAATAAAGAGAGGGATTGTACAACACAACGGGTACCAGTACATCAATTAATTGCGTTTAAACTTGGAGGCTTTTTGGTGCTTTGAGTAATTTGTTTAAAGTTTGTAATTTATTAGAAGGGCTAGTTGGAGTCCGATGAAACGTTCAGACGGAATGCCCAACTTCTTCCTGGCCGTTGCGGTGTTCGCCAAGTACTAGGTGGGGGCAGCACTGGTGTATAGCGCGAATGGTTGCAAGCCACAGGGTGGTGTTGAGAGAAAAGGTAAATATGGCTATAGCAAAGGTGTCAACTCTTGGTTCAGGCATACAGTGGTGGCCTTGATTATAAATCCTACCCTCAGAAGGATGGTGGTATCAAGGGTGCTGGTGGTATGAGTAGTCATCAGTGTCCTGTCGAGGATTTTCCCGTGGTACTTGATATTGAAGTCTATCAAGGTCGTTCTCTTTTGAAAAGGAATTATCAGATTATAGGTTCCCTCTGATTTCGCGTCAAGCAAACGGCCTCACACAAGGATAAACGTGTTAACATGTACAGTATCTTAAATTTCTTTAGCCAGGCCTCCAGGAGATACAATGTCACATGATTTGCGAACTCAAAGTGACTAACGTACGGGCGCCATCTACTCAAGAGTTCCACAGGAATATTGTTGGTGTACCACAGATAGACAATAGGTCCAAGAACATCCATGTAGTTTCACTTCGAAGATACGTACTCATTGGAGCTTGGATGGTCGTTTATACTCGAATGCTCTCTCGGTCATAACATTGATTTATTGTATACAGTGGCGTAGTTACCTTGGGTGGCACCCGGTGCCGAAGATGGTGGTGTCACCCCATCGAAAGTAAAAAGCAATAATTTTTATATGATAAAGGTCAGGATATAATATATTTTTTTCTTTTTATTATCTATCACTATATAATAATACACGTTTAACAATTCACGCCAACCAAACACAACACACTTCATGAAACAAATGAGAAATGTTGCAACTGAAACGTCAAAGATCACGAGTATGGGACGGGGAATCCCCACGACATCGTCAGGCTCTTTTGTGGGAATCCCCGAATTATACATAGAGCTGAGCTAGTACTAGTGGAGGAATCCCCGAAAACTTTTTGTGCTAGTGATTTAGTTTTTGTTTGTACATTGTTCTTAAAGTTGAGAGACCGGGTGGGTGTCATCCCAAAAAAAGGTGACACCCGGTGAGGCTCGCCTCCGCCGATCCCCCTTTGCTACGCCACTGATTGTATACACTGAAATAATAGATTTAATGTTTATTATTTTACACGATAATATAGATGTTTTTAAGCTCTTTTTACATCTTTTAAGTTAAACATCATAAACTACTTGACCTGTTAATTGAGTTTCTAGGCTATATGTTTGTAAAACACGTTTTTCCTTTTCAAATTAGGCTTATTATATATAAGCATGTTCAGATAGTATTATGTTTATATACACAAGTAACACTTAACAAACTTGTTACCTTGTATAATGCTCCAAGCTTTCTTGAATAATTTTAGCATTAATTATCACTACATACAAATGATGTAATATAATAAATAGAAACACCCCAACACCTCCATTTAGGTGTAAAAAAACGCCAATCGTCAGTTTACAAGAAAATCGTTGTAGTTAAATCAAATAATATACATTGGACTAAATGCCACGAAACAAACTATTTTAGATATTTAAAAAAAATTAAATTCATCTCTATACACCCTTTAAAATATATTAGAGTAGGCCTAATATTTCATTTCAATCCATTAAGGTAATATCTTAGCTTAAATGTGTAATTGTAAGGTTTCATTTTGCATCACTAAGTAGATGAGTTACTTCAATTAAGAAGAGTTTCCATATGTGGAATTTATAGAGCTTGGTGTGTTTATCCGTTGATCTGCAGAACATTTCAAGGTTAGTTTTGTTCGGCGTAACCAGTACCAAAAGATAATGGTTGAAATGAATGAGGACTGCGCATGCACCAACGTTTCCCCCATCGTATCGCTTACAAACACTACGTAATTAACCGAAACAGTAATAGCCTTGCAGCTCGGATGCTGGCAATCATGTTTTTGTAGGCAACTTGCAAGGCACCAATATTTGCTTGCACGCACTTGCACGCAAGTAGCTGCAAGACAATAATTTCGACATGGCGATAAGCTAGTATGCTATCATCCAGATTACTAGCGTCCATCCCAGCTCGTGTGTTCGTACCCTCATACTGGACAGTGATGGTCTGGTAGAAACGGTGAAGCTTCGATCCTATGGGTACGATGTCACGACCCGGAACAGCTGTCGGGGAGGGGGGGCTTGCGGATAGTCTGTAGAGTAACTCTTGATACCACAAACGGTAGAAGGCTTTACTGGAAATTATGGAAACGTTAGTCATCAGTAGTCCCATACTGTGGTAATCAGTAAATTCTGGAAACACTTATGACCTCTGCACAACGGAGAAGTGTCTCCTATGGAAACCATAGGAGAGATTCGTGAAATTCTTCAGGAATGCGAGCAATGAGGAGTTTCTCCATTACCTTGGACGGAGCTGGCAGTAGTGAAATGGTAAGATAGTTATTAGATAGGGTGGAAATCGTTTTTGAGGATTCCCAGCCCTCGGAAGATTACCAGCATGGATGGAAATCCTGTAGCCTATGGATGGAAATCCTGCATGGGTGGAAATCCCGCATAGATGGAGATCCTGCATGGATTTCCTGGGTAAGTGCACTGATCAATTGCAGCTTAGCCTTCGGGTACTTTTTGCTGCCTAAGTTGTTAAAAAGAATCTGGGTAATGCCATTTAGGAGAAAGGAAGGAGACAGAGTCACTGGGCACTGTTGTGAGCGGTAAAGTGATGTCCGATATCCCTTAGATTATAACTAATATAATCAAAGGCTATACTAAATCGATAGCCAGATGTCGTGACGCGGGAATACAACACATTGATACCCAGACGGGAGCTGAATTGATCGAATCATTAACACTCACTAACAATATAAAAATACATTTATGCGACTTAACAATACATATGGATAAATACAAATATTAAACAATGTTTTTAAAATTACAAACCATAAAAATCTAATAATAACGTAAAAATATAAACAATAGTAAACAGATAGATGTACCGAGTTCCTTGATCAAATTTTATAATGCATTATAAAGAAAATTATATTTGCTGGAATGAAACAAGCTCCTTAGAAATATGACATATACACACGCGCGAGCGCAAATTAACTTAGCATAATAACTTAAATTACTTAATTAATTACTTTAATTACTTACTGAATAACTTAGCGCAAATTAAAAATCTATAGCGTTTATCAGATATCAAAACAATATTATTACGTTATTTGAGTGACAAAAACTGTTCAATAAGAGTAGTTTATATTAAGATAGACTTACTTAACCCGTATAAATCCAGATAAAAAAGTGAAAAACGACCATTATGTGCGATCACTCGACTTACCCCTGTACCATGTTCAAATCGCTACATTAGGCTGTTACAGGTTAAGACAAAATGTTGTAGGAAATACATAGTAAAACATAACAAAGAATACCACTTAAAAGTAAAACAAACAGGTAAATCCAACGTATTTACAAACTGTACAGTGTATTTATTATTTGCGTTCTGTACACATACATGTATATCGTATAATGTTGTATTTATTATTGCGTATCTTTAAAAAATATACTTTTTTATAAAGAAAAATACTTAAGTTAGGACGAAATAGAATTAAAATAACAGATTTGTATGAACTTATAAATATGCCTTTTAAATACCCATGTGCTTGTATTTATTGGATATTTTTCATCGGAAATCGAGACGAATTTGCCGGGTTTTCCATGCGTTAAAAAGGAAGAGGTGCGGGCTAGGCGGCAGTGAACACACAGCAAGGCGTCCAGGAAAACAATGCGGAAAAGCGATCGCTGTACAAAGAAGGAACGAAGACACGAGCGAAATAATTATGGCTTTACACTTTGAGCAAATACACAACTTTACATGCCACGGACAATCTCTGTATGTCGGTACCGTACAAAAGTCAGACGCGACGGTACGCGGAATGACAATTACACTGTAATATGGAAAATGCAGTACAGAGTGCTTCCTCTACCCACCAACCTTATTAAGGGTTAATATGTATATATTTAAATACAGTTTCGGATGTTTATCTTGTTTATTTCCGGTTTCCTGGCTTCATTAGTTGAACGATCACTAGGGTCAATTTATTTTCAACTGTTACATTTGCGGCGAGTGCCGCTATAGATTTGAATTTGGCGCGCGTAATCCTTCAGTAGCCGCAAACGCGATTGCCAGCTGCGCCGACCTCTAGCTCTTAGCTTGAACAATAGGAGCCTCCTACCATCCGGAATTCTTCTGGGCAGGTTCTGGTAGGATGATTCCTGCTAGGTTAGCAAGCTGGGACCGGAGGTTGTGCGGGAGTCGTGCAGCGATCGGGTAGAGTGGACGGTAGAAGTGAGTGTACGTGGCCTGGGACTTGGTATAATTGTTAGGGAACCTTTCGGAACTATATCCAAATTACTAGTTAATCTTTAGTCATCAAAGCTGGTTAGGTTTTGGATAGGAGGAATCTAGTGGCGGATCCACGATTATTATTCCTCTGGAAGGTGCCCTCTTCCGGTCGCGACGACTCGAGGTTGCACATTTGATAAATAAATCAAACATAAAAAGATGCACCGATTTCAAAGCAATGTTTACATATTACAAAGTCTACATTTAAATAAACTATAACAACAATCCTTAATCTAAAATGTATTTAATTAAACTATACGAGAATATAAATAAATAACAATAATTATATTTATATATACATAAAATCTAAATGTCTAATTAATCATTTACATAGATAAAACTTCTTAGTGTTAATTTTTTTAACTTGAGAGGATATGTTTTCTTTGAGAAATTCAGGGAGGAAATTGTACACGCTCAGGCCAAAGAACGAGAAACGTCTTCCGATCTCCCTTGTCACTCTGGGAAAATGAAGTTCCCGATCTTGGCGGGTGCTTCGCTGTGAGACCTCCTCCTGGTACGTTAGTCTCTCTCACTCAGGTCCTGAGGCTCCTTGAGGGAAAGAACCTTGTGGATCATATAGCTAGTGAGTATCCTGCATATGGTTGCCACAGGTAGCAGGTATGTGTATTTGTATTAGCTGTGTCACCTCTTGGTATGCTATTCCATATGCAAGGTAGCAGTAATAATAATAAAAAAGGACCATTAACTGCAGTTTTGCTGTATCTGGTAGTAGATTCTTAAACCTGTAAAGGCCCTTGAGTCTGCCTAAGGGACGCTGAATAGCGTGCGTGACATGGTCAGTGAAAGTGAGTTTTCTGTCCAGCATAAGTCCAAGAGTTTTGACATTTTCACAGACTGCCAAACTCCTTCTACTCAGCATACCCCTCACGCCACTCCCGTTAAGAGCCTCTACTAAAGGGCGTGGTGCTGTGTGTATAGCCATGCACTTATCAACATTGAGAGTCAGTCCATTGATAACCGATCATTTGACATCTCCTTCTAGGTCTGAATTTAGCTGATCAATATCTGTTTCCATCTAGCGAGATTCATTTGAGAAATACAATGGGAGTCATCTGCATACAGTGAACATGAACATGAACAGTGCAACTATCCAAACAACACGTCTTTTCCAATACCTCTTTCATAAATTGAAAATTCCTACAAAAATAGATTCCGGTATGAGTAGGTAGTATGAGTAGGTATGAGTAGTAGTATGAGTATAATAGGTAGTATTCATCTGTGAAATTTCTATTCACTCGAACAATATCTTGTGTCAATACCATGGGCACATTGTGTTAATTTCAAAACAAGAAATAATTTCTAACTAATAGATTTCTAAGTAACGTATATAACATAAATAGTTTTGATGAAGTCTACCTATGATGGAGGTATTTCACCTGCACCATTTTCACCTAATCTGACAATGTCTGCTATGAAATTGTTATCCACAATTTTTAAATTAGCCCGAAATATTGGATATTATTATTAAGAATTAATTAAGATATTTCAGTAGTTTACTCAGAACATTGATGTTGTTTTATTGCAGACTCGCTATAAGTATATTCAACTGCAACATGTTAACCCAATGGCTCTATATTATCTATTGGATTCATGACCCATATGTTTTCAGTTTCGTCTGAAAATTCAGAAATAATGACAAAATATGCATAAGTGATATTACTCAAGGAACGCACCAGGAATTTACCTAAGACCTCGCTATGAGAGTATGGCATCTGCAAAGTTACAGCCTGATAATAAGAAAATATTGTCTGATACATCTAACTCTGGGTTATTTTCTGCTTCTCAAGATGTATAAAAAAGATAGAATTGCAGGAAAGCAGTCCCATTATCTAGATTGTGGTCGATGAAAAAACAGCCCACCCAATTCTAAATTTGAGCCATTTATAATTTATGTAACATATATTTTAAAGAGAAATATAAATACCAATATTTTACCGCCTTTTTCGTGTTTTTGGATACATTTGTAAACTCTTACAACCCTTACAATAAACAAAAACAATAATAGGGAAGTAAAATTAAATAGTTGGATGTAGAGAAGAATAACTTCTTACCAAAATTAAGACAGAACAAAAAAATCCCTAGTTTAACCACTCTCAAAAGATAGTCCTTTACTTGTAATATACATATAATGTACTAACAGTCATAGTGCTCTGGAAGGAAAGAAGGTTTGTTCCTTTAGTACTTAATTTGTAATACATTTAAAAATTATCCTTGCTAACTAGAAGACCCAGAGGATGAATCTTTTCCACCGTTGTCAGATATTTTATCTACATTTCTCAGACTGATTCAAATCTGATTCAATTCAAATGCTCGTTGAACCCATTAGAAAGGATTAGGTATTAGGTAGTGGATTTTGCATGTTCATATTTTAATTTAAGGTCTTCCCAGGAACGGGCTCTTTGTGGCTCATAAAATAATGTTGCTTCCCGGAAAATACCTCCAATCAAGTAGTAGTTGTCGAACAGGAAAATTTTTCCTATCTATGTATTCACTGTCATCCTTTCATATTGTTTTGACACACTTACAAATGTGGATGCACTATTACCTATTCTTGGTGTGTTAAGAGTTATATGATTCAGTAAAGTACGTTCATGTTGTCAGACAGTTGGCCTACTTTAAATGTCTGCAGTTGCACGTAATCAAAACATGTTTTCTCTTTTTTTGTATTCAGGGAGATATCTTAAAAGCCTGTAAATTTAGTGTAAACAAATATTTTCCAAACGCATACTCCATTGCGCCACCTAGTTTATGCAATGCTAGATAGATAAAACTCTGAAAAGTGATTTTCAAAACTTCTACAGTTTTATTGGTGAACTGCGCCAATATTGCTATAGAAAGAGACAGTGTCCTGTCATTTTTATCTGTGAAACTCCTTATAGCATATTAGACACAGAACCAATTTATCAAATATTTTATAATACATGTTTTCCAAACCTTGGTATATCTTTCTCTATGGGCCTGTCGTGTTGAAAAAAAAAACAGTAAGTAGTGATTGGTCAAGCTCGTTATCCAGTCAGCACATGTTTCAACGACGGAAACAATGTTTACCGCCTCTTATTTGGTTTTTAACCGTTTAAAGCTGTGAAATAGATCAGACATACCTAAATTTTGGATGTCAGAACTACCTTACTGTGTCCACCCATTATAATGTTTTGTTGCTTCTATTACTTTACCAGTCCCCTTCTCTGCCAACGTCGACTTTACCCCAAAAACTGCCTGCTACATGGAACCAGGCTAATTTTGGCTTGTAAACGTTCTCAGCTCCAGCACCAATTTTTGCCGATTTCTTTATCTTCTTTGTTTAAAGTTAGTTATTGACCATGGAAGGTTTGAAAGGATAACAGGATTTCGGAAATGTGTCATCGTTGTAGGTTATAAAAAGTATAACACAACATTTCGAGGATTGGAATCTATTCCTATCGTTAGGTAGGGGAGGTACATACATATTTATGTTCGTTATTTTTGTATGTATTAATACTCTCCCACCTGACGAAAGGATAGATTCCAATCCTCAAAACGTTGTGTTATAACTTCTTCATCTTGTTGAGGTCCAGCCGAAAAGCGTCTTTCAAGGATTTTATGTTATTTTCAACCTGATCATGAGAAGCAATGCCAAACCCATCTTCCTGGAGATGTTCCATTACACGACTAAAAGATAGTGGGTGCAAGATGGGTGTTCTCTTGCACCCATTTTGTTATAGTCATCACATCTAACATCCCACAAGCATTGGTACGATTTCTAAAAAATTACTTTCCGAATTGCAGAACATACTGAAACTGTATTTTACAACACACAATATGTAATTAGCACGTTCAGTAGGTTTGCACGGAGCGAGTGTTGCGTTTACTACACTAGCGCTAGTCAATCACGTTACCCATTCTCCCTCACTAGTCACTAGTAACATCAAAAAGATTGTATAAATCACTAAAGCCGCGGTCACATTAAGCTGTTTAGCACCCGCTTCTAACTAGCCGCTGGTAATATTGCCAGCAAGCGGCCTAGTCTGACCCAGTTCCAGCGGGCTAGTGTTTATAGTCACAATCAGAAGTTGAACATGTTAACTTTTTAGCGCTGTCTACCCTCCTTTGGCAGTCACGTGACTAACCAATGTGGACCCCCTAGTAGCTTAAGAGCGGCTATCTAGTTGGTTTTATGCCGTGTTTAGTTTTTTTTATGAATAAGGGATGTTATTAACTTCAATAACTCTTTAAATTTAGGAATTGACATTCTTAAAATCTGGTATAAGTTGATAGATCTTCTAATTCTAGTTCCTTAAAAAGTCATGCCGAGGCTCCCAGATTGTTTCTTCTTAATATCCAGGATCTAACCCACCATGGCCTTATCTTCCGTTTCAACATCTGTTCACAGAACTCCTTAACTCCAACATTTTACTCGCGTCTCAAAATATCACGACTCACACCAATAGATGACATGTTGCACAACTGCAGCAACTGTACTAGCAGCTATTTAATTATTATGTGAAGCCTACATATCCGCTTGCTGATGGCGATATTTACCAGCGGCTGATTAGTAACGGCTGCTAAACAGCCGACTGTGACCGCGGCTTAACGCTCGAGTGAATACTAGCGCCTTATTCATACTAGGTGCTACTTGTTCGTTCACACGACGGCGACGCTAGTTTACAAGGTACTAGTCGAATAGCAGCTAATACTAGCATCGTGTGAACGGGCCTTAACCATACCAAATGCCGGTCATCTAGAATATTTGAATTGTATTCAGTTACTAATCAGCAAAAAAAGAAAACCTCTAATGTAAAATTACGTAATTTATAAATAGATACCATATAATTACAGAAATGGCAAATGTGAAGGGAATGCGGGTTTTTTTAACTGTTCTTTCCCTCCTCCAACTCCGCACGAAGCATATGTTCTACTTTTGAATAAGAGTGCAAACAAATATTAATATTCGTAATTAATTTAATTATTGACACTTTTTAATAAAATTATGTAGATGCATACCTAAAAAAATCACCAAAATTTCTCAAACTACATCGGCCCAGAAAAAAACCTTGAAATTATGAACACTTATAGGCTACTAACAATAAGTCTATTAGATATTATAACAATATAAATCACGAATATATCAGCATTCGATTATAAAAGCTTGTTGATAAGTTTGGAATGAATCAGATTTTCTTACAAGTCATTCAAGGCTGAGTAGTATAGAAGTTTAAGTACACCCCTCCTGTAATATGGCTTAGATACAGCCTGTCTGCACCTGTGTAGGCGTAGGTTTAATCAAAAATTGTGTGCATGAGAGGTAAATGATCAATGAGAGGTTTGATATAATCTATTTTAACGTCATTAATATCTTACTCAGACGTAGATACTGTAGACCGTATAAAGTAAAGCCGAACTTATGCAAAGTTCAGTTCAAAATGCTTCATATGATTGAAACAACTTCATGGAAATAATTTTTTTATTTCTTAGCTTTTAAAAGTAAAAAGTAAAGTAAAGAATGTCTTATTTTACCAGGCGAAGTTAGGTCTAAGAAGCCCTCTCTAACACTTAACCTGGGGATCAACGGCTTAAATGTGACTTCCGAACCACCACCAATGGCCGGACAGGCGGGCCGCTTGCAAGGACAGGATCGCTCACCTTTCCAAGCAGCGGCCACGCTCGACGTTGCTTGATCTGGTTATCTTGCGATAACCGCCGTACCCGCTACACTGCGCCATTGGCAAAACACACTACACAAAACACAACACACACACTACACTAAATAAACACAACAAAGGTACTGTATGTTAAAATAACTAAACAAAACTTGTATTTTAACAATTTCTCTTAACATTAATTAAGATAAGATTTATAGACAGACATGTATTATAATATTTAAGACCAGTTCCCAAAATTTTTTTATAATGTACCAAGAAGTATAATAATTACAACATAAATTTTAATTTAATTTAAAATTAGAATAATTCAGATCTAGAACCCAGATCTCTCACTTGCCGGTCGAGTATGCTAGCACTACACCTATAGACTACTTTGTGTAGGCCTACTCTATGACTGCACCACAGAGCTATTAATTTTTACGATTCAATTATTACATATTTGGCCATTTCTGTCTCATATATGTTTAAACCAAACTTACACATGATTGGATCAAATACCTGTCAAAAGACTTTTAACGTTTTAACGTTCATTAAATTTGTATTAACAACAACAGCTTAATTTACTTTCAATAAAGATTGAATCACAAAAAGTATTAATTGTCATTTATACAAATGTCATATAAACATAGGTGAGAAATGTATCGTTTAGCAGCTAGCCGCCATTTTGTATTTTTATAAAAAAAATCATATTTCTAGAACTATGAAAGCAACTTGTAAAGCGACGGCTACTAAACTTCGTACATAGGTAATAATACATAAGAGGTTTCTGCTAGGTTGAAAGGTTTCTGCTGGCAAGACAGTAAAATATACTATTGATATTTTAGAAAATTGCATCACTAAGATAAAGAAAATAGCAAAGTATTAAACTTTATACGTAATGTGAATTTTAACCAATGCTAAATGCGCACTATTGTTCAATGTCAATTCGTTTTCAAAGGCAACACAACTTACGTAAGATCTCGAGGAGCCTCAATCTCTTGAATACAAATTATTCCGGAGCGTGGTTTACGTAACGCAAGAGCATACAACCATGTAGGACCTCTCGTAAAAAGATGTTTGGCAGTGGCAGGAGTCGATAAAGTTGTACCTACGCTGCAAGATGTAAGTATAAAGTTTAACATTCGTAGTCCTGTACATGTGTCATTGGGAATTACAGAGAAGCGGATGGCGCGGTGCGTGCGGGAGTGTGAGGGTTAGAGCGAGTGAGTGATTGAGTGAGTAGTGAGTCAGTCAGTCTTCCTTCAGTCAGTCAGCTGACACAGTCTGTATGTAGTGCCCGTACACAGAGTCTGCCTCAACATGCCAACAACTGCCACCGGCAGCAAGGTAATCCATCTACTGTAACCTTATCAGTTCTCAATTACCAGGTATTGAGATATTACATTATCAGTTACTGATGTACACAGATCTTATAGTTTCATGTAGATAACAATTGGATATACGTAGCTCCTCTTGAGTGCAATCTTAATCTCTTGTAGAAGCACTTGTAAATTCGTGTTTAATTTGTTACAAAGAAGTACAATCAGATTTGTATTGTAATTTATTACTAACTTGCCTACAAATACGAAATGGTAAATTTAAGTTTTCTAAAAAATCATTGTGATATAATGCAACAATTTTTAATTGTTTACAAAGCCCTGTAAATTAAGTTTGGTAAACATGAATTTTACACACAACTGTGTGAGTTATGTAACATGTTATTAACATACTACTGTAATATCCATTCCAGGTACAATAAATTTGTTCGTGAGTAATCTGTTTTACTTCCGAAACGAATATTCCATCATGTACGGTGACGCAACACTGTTATCTTCACGGTGTGGGTGTTTTTGTCGTCTCTATGTAGTCGTCCTGAATTGGTAGACCTCATTGTTTGCATAATTTGTCACTGTTGACACAGTGGTGTCTGGTTATTTCTCAATATTTGGAGATACGAGTGTCGCCTATGAAAAACTTCCATTCATTCAGCCATTCCAACCACTACTGCGATATCGTTAGATTACAAAGACTTGTGTTTGACACGAACACTTTATCATTAAGCAAGTTAATTAAGTAATGAGGAAAACCTGTTACAGGTACTTCAAGGAAGTAACAAAACTTTATTGGTTCAACATGAAGATATACGCAGGGTTTACCATAACTATGGAAATATTAAACGGCATATTTGTCCGAAAATTCTTTGTTGTGCATCTGTTTGTTTGTATAATTTCTAAAGAACAACGTTTTGAAATAAAAACTGTTTAAACTATAACAAGAACGTAGCTAGGAAAAAATGTGGGGGTCCAGAGAACTGATATTTCCCCAAAGTTGTCAGAGTAAGGCTCCATTTTGTTCCTTAAAATGTTCTTGACCCGTTTCTTTGTTGAGAATGATCATTCAGCAGTATATGTCAGTAATACTGAATTATTTAAATAATAATAATCGTTTACTAAAAATACCATATTCTATTTAGAAGTAAACACATCCACGTTGTCAGCTTTTACAATTCAATAATACAATTATTTAAGTATAATAATTGTTGGAAAAGACATTGGTTTATCCGAAATGTATTATAATAACTGATCATTTGATTGGCTGGTACCATTAGATCACATTGGTACCACCATTTGAAATATATTTAAGCCTGCTTGTATTGCAATACAATACTTATTATCAGTCCTGATAACTTTAATTTTGTGATTAAATTGTAAAATGTTATTAGTTAATTATTTAATATTAAAAACTCCAGTTCAATAAATTTTGGTATGGGATATATTTAACATTTCATAATTTTGAAAATATAAATAGCAAAATATTATTACTTTACTAAATATATGCACCGAATTCCAGTGCTTCAGCTTTAAACATTAAAAAATATAAATATTGTTACATAAAACACATATAGACAGACGGTAAACAAAGCAGTATTGGTGGACATTGTGCTCTATTTGAATTCTTTCTTATTTCCATGCACTTAACCAAATTTTGAAATAATCGCCTGTTATGGGTTACTAATATAACACTCGTACCCTTAAGCAATATTATTATTAGTTTGGTTTACTGTACATTAGGGATTTGTATTTCTTTGAATTTTTATTGCATATTTCTATATTATGTTATATACATTCTATTTCTCTATTAATCAATTTTTAGGTTTATATTACTTCTTTATGAGGCTTATATAACTTTGTAAATTACTGAAATCAAATGTAAAATCCACTTAAGGAAATTGACTAAATTAATATCTGTTGATTTTGTTGATTAGATGTGGCAAGTGTAGGCCTGTCATTGATTAAACAATACGTTTCTCGGCACATTCTACATGGGACACTGTTGCAACGAACGGGAACTTAAAACTATCATTACACATCATATTAGATTACGACTGATAAATGGAACCCGTGTTTATGTTCTTTATTTCATGAGCATCATTATACAATCACTTAGGCTAAACTAATAGTAAGCTGCCATCTGATTACTGATACAATACTATAATCCCTTTAAATCTGTATAATCTTTTACGGTTACTTTTTACATTTTTAAAGTAAAACTATTTTAAGGTAACTTCCCTGATAACATGAAAAAAGGAAATACATGTATCATTCCACAAGGAATTGTAACTATTTATAGTGATAATTTTGGCCATCTTCAAATCAGGTTCACGAGAAAAAGCTGAAGAACATGAAATTTCACATCATTCAATACGACTAAAAGGAATGCCCATTAGCAGTATAAACCATGCAAATTCCCTCAATACGTTTACTAAAAACCGAACATTTCTAAAATCATATTTAACTTCAAAATGTCAGTGCTTTAAGCCAGAACCAAAAAAAAATATTTCATTTCCTTAAGTTATAATTCGTATACATTCCGTAAAATCCCATTCAAAGATTTTTAATTGTGCCTGGATGAAATATTGCCTAAAGTTCGTATTTTAAATTGTATAATTCGTCGGGGAGTGATTGATTTGTTCTGCTTTGTATCTTTGTTATAAAAAAGGTGTAACAACATTTGTTTTAAAAAGATACAAACATCTGTTGCACTGGTTATGTTATATTTGGCTAAATAAGTGTTCATGTCTAAGTAAATCACTCACTGAAAGTAACAAATTTGTAAAAATGTAGAACTGTGTAAGTCAGGATGTGTTACTTGATTTTTCTTATATGTTCTATGACCTTCTGTGTAAAATCCTGTATTGTTTCAACGGCCAACAAGAGATCTTTTCAAAATTGTTGTCGCGTTCTGTTGTTTAGTAATCGTTCCATTCCGTTAGCCATTACAGAACAAGTAACGTATTTACAAATATTAACTTAAAGTCAATGTCAATGTATAGTCGAAAAGACTACCACTGTTATATTATTTAGAAATACCTTTCTGGATCTGAGGAGCCAACATATTAAACATATAACGCCGCATTAATGTGATATAAACTTTGTTTAATATTACAAATAATTTTTCTATCGTTATTCATGCTATTTTCCATTAATATTTTTACTTTTCAGAAATTTGTCGTTCTGACGTACCACATTGATATAAAATGGTAATCAAGTATCGAAATAAAAAAGTACGATTACTATAAATAAATCGTAAAAATATCGTTTTATGAAAACAATTTAAATTTTAATATTCTAATAATATTTTAATAAAAATATCTAGATTTCTAATCAACAATAACGAGTTAAGTGGTTGGTACCACTTAACCTATCATATCATATTAGCTTCACAGTGGTGTTGAGAATACTATGGATTCTGATCATTGACTTCAGGATGATGGATTAGTGTTGGAAATATACTGGCTTCTCGGCAATCCTACCTCGTCAGCCTCAAGGCACTGTCCATTGGCTTTCGTCAGCAACCTTATCTGGGCGACCTCACGATCATATCTCTTAACGTCGACACTACTCACTTGATTGTAACCTTACATTTCCACATATTCACAAAATTTCTCCTGTTGAGCTCAGAATAAATGTTTTCCTTTTTTACAAAATGTAGCAACATTTGTTTTATTAATTTTATGCATACTTACTTATTCCCCCTCCCTAGAAATTCCCTTGGTAGGCAAAATTCCCTTTCCTATGGGCTACATTTTAAAACCAGTGATTTTAGAATAACCAGTTTTATCTTTTTTAAGCATAGCCTACAGTTTTATTTTGTCTCTTTTAGTCATCATACTTATTGCTGGTAGTTTAAATAAAAATTCTCTTAAAGATTTATTGAGCAATTCTTATAAATGTGGTAAATATAACACAAACGACTGTTAAGGTACGAAAGAAACTGAAAGTTCACAGATATATATTTTTCCCCATAATATTTCTTAAATGATCATGACTGGTCGGGAATTTTTAAATAGCATGAAGTAGTGAAACGACCATTAGTCTTATTCCTTAAGAACAGTGTTACACTTAAAATACGTTTACATCTTTAATTTTTGTCTGAAATTTATGGGAGACGCCTCATTTTAAAGATATGACTCATCCAAATGACTTGTTTATCGCTTTAAGTTTCTTATCGTTATACTTGTTGAGTGTATAAATGATAAAAAGATTGAGTGTACAAAAAGGTTTGAGATTTAATTTTCCGAATAATCAGTAATAATACTAAACACTTTGCTATTTGAACTTTGTTGTAAATTTATTTCAAATATTTCAGCTTATAATTACATTTCTCGTTATAATAACCATAACACATTCCTTGTATGATTAGGTACACATTAAAATACCACCATCACTAAATTACAATTCAATATACTACGCGTACTATAATTTTTGTTTTTGTTAACAGTTCTTTATTCATAAGGTTTTCCGCTGTAAGGCTACGTACACCTTTTATTTTTGTCAATATTTATACCGCTTCAACATTTTTTCTAGATTACTATTAATGTTAGTAAAATATGAAGGCAAAATCCAGCGATAAACAATAAAAGTATTATGCACGTATTTCCTGATAACAAGTCGTTTCTAAGTACACAACACAACATGCCTGCTATATAACTTAGCTTGATGACATATTAACTGTGGCTTTTACCATTAAACTTATCAACACACCCTACTGTCTATTACTGTACTTCTATTCGGCACGGTTTCCTAGCGAATACGTTATGTGTGAGTGTACGTATAGATGCAGTACAACATGAAACTGGGGCATTTCATGAACATATTATTAATATAAATTTTTGCCTATAACAATGCAACCGTTAGTCTACTTTACCTTGCTAAATACACGAGAGCCTTTGCTCAACGCTACAGATGTTACGTAACTTGTAAAACTGTGGCATTGAACGGAGATGTCTGTAGAATTAATAATCGCTACCTAACACCTTGACTTTCCTTGAGCTTAGCTAATACTGCTCTCGAAGGTGTTGACCGTCGTAAACAGAACTCGTTTATCACACAACAATTTATGGCGGTTAAAGGATCTGTTTCTTCAAAAGACGTTTCTTCTAGACTCAGGCTGACTTCTTTGTTATTGGTATACTGAACACCAGGCACATAACAGCTGTCGATCCTCTGCACCACCCTTGATACTTCCACATAATCAGCGGATAGCATACATTCAATATAACACGAGGCACATAACAGCTGTCGATCCTCTGCACCACCCTTGATACTTCCACATAATCAGCGGATAGCATACATTCAATATAACACGAGGCACATAACAGCTGTCGATCCTCTGCACCACCCTTGATACTTCCACATAATCAGCGGATAGCATACATTCAATATAACACGAGGCACATAACAGCTGTCGATCCTCTGCACCACCCTTGATACTTCCACATAATCAGCGGATAGCATACATTCAATATAACACGAGGCACCTAACAGCTGTCGATCCTCTGCACCACCCTTGATACTTCCACATAATCAGCGGATAGCATACATTCAATATAACACGAGGCACATAACAGCTGTCGATCCTCTGCACCACCCTTGATACTTCCACATAATCAGCGGATAGCATACATTCAATATAACACGAGGCACATAACAGCTGTCGATCCTCTGCACCACCCTTGATACTTCCTCATAACCAGTGGATAGCATACATTCAATATAACACGAGGCACATAACAGCTGTCGATCCTCTGCACCACCCTTGATACTTCCTCATAACCAGTGGATAGCATACATTCAATATAACACGAGGCACATAACAGCTGTCGATCCTCTGCACCACCCTTGATACTTCCACATAATCAGCGGATAGCATACATTCAATATAACACGAGGCACATAACAGCTGTCGATCCTCTGCACCACCCTTGATACTTCCACATAATCAGCGGATAGCATACATTCAATATAACACGAGGCACATAACAGCTGTCGATCCTCTGCACCACCCTTGATACTTCCTCATAACCAGTGGATAGCATACATTCAATATAACACGAGGCACATAACAGCTGTCGATCCTCTGCACCACCCTTGATACTTCCACATAATCAGTGGATAGCATACATTCAATATAACACGAGGCACATAACAGCTGTCGATCCTCTGCACCACCCTTGATACTTCCTCATAATCAGTGGATAGCATACATTCAATATAACACGAGGCACATAACAGCTGTCGATCCTCTGCACCACCCTTGATACTTCCACATAATCAGCGGATAGCATACATTCAATATAACACGAGGCACCTAACAGCTGTCGATCCTCTGCACCACCCTTGATACTTCCACATAATCAGCGGATAGCATACATTCAATATAACACGAGGCACATAACAGCTGTCGATCCTCTGCACCACCCTTGATACTTCCACATAATCAGCGGATAGCATACATTCAATATAACACGAGGCACCTAACAGCTGTCGATCCTCTGCACCACCCTTGATACTTCCACATAATCAGCGGATAGCATACATTCAATATAACACGAGGCACATAACAGCTGTCGATCCTCTGCACCACCCTTGATACTTCCACATAATCAGCGGATAGCATACATTCAATATAACACGAGGCACCTAACAGCTGTCGATCCTCTGCACCACCCTTGATACTTCCACATAATCAGCGGATAGCATACATTCAATATAACACGAGGCACATAACAGCTGTCGATCCTCTGCACCACCCTTGATACTTCCTCATAACCAGTGGATAGCATACATTCAATATAACACGAGACACATAACAGCTGTCGATCCTCTGCACCACCCTTGATACTTCCTCATAACCAGTGGATAGCATACATTCCATATAACACGATTTTAGTTTAAAATTTTCAATAACAATATCTATATTTATACAATTTAGAAAACTGTTCTATTCTGAACCCATCCTCATTACAAAACCAGATACCTGTCTATTTATCTTGTTTCTCGGGACAAAATGGCCAACTCTGATTTTGCGTTGGAAATATAATTAATTTGAACTCGAAATTTTGCTTAACCTCTTAATTGTTACATAAAATACATAATAATATATAAAATAAAATACATAAAATGGGTACCTGATGCATAATATATAACTAATTTCACTTTTGAAATATCTCAGGGCCCTATTGTATTTATCAAAAGTGCTTTCACTAAGAAAGCTATGAGCTTCAACTTAGAAGTTCCTCTACGTTGATCTAAAATAGTTCAAGTGTTACTGAAATCGCGGAGGCTTTTCACAAAAATTCACGCAATGTTGCATAGAATTTGCGGCGAAGCCACGTGAATATGTATTTAAATACATTAATGTTCATAAAACTTTCATGACATAGGCCAATTTTAATCTTCAGTTATTTTATAAATCGTGCAATATAAATCAAAATTTTTATAAAAACCGTCCAACCAATAAATATATGCATTCAATTTAGTAGGCATAATCTATTATGAAATACTCGTATAACACTCTGCATAGCTAAACTCAGCCATCACTTGACATTGACAAAATCTGTACTTGCTTCATAAATAATTACTCATTACTATTTCGTTGTAACCGTAATTATACCTCCATTCAGTGCACTAAAAGTAATTAATACATGATTTTAAATTATAGAAAAAAGTTTATTAGTTGTAGTATAAACCATATGTCCAGTAAACGTACCACCGATACGATATCGGTAGCATTGTTTATCACAGATTGGAGTATCTATAAACGAACCACGATTCCTCTATATTTTTTATCCGTTTGAATTGTTCACATTTTATAACTCTTCGACCTAGTTTCATATTATTAAATAAATAAAACGTATGCAAAAAACACCTTATCAATGTATCAGATTCTTGTTATTAATATATATATATATATATATATATACTAGCAGTTACCCACGCCTTCGCACGCAATTTCTTGTTGGAAAACAGTACACTATATTCACGATTCTTTTTCTATCACATTCTAAACACTCCTGTGATAATTGATAGTCGTTCCTTCGTGGGCCTCTTGGGCGCAATATGAAGGTGAGTACCATAATATCCTGCCTCTATCTTTCGTGGTTTTTGCTAGGTGTTGATAAGTTATTCAGTACAATTAATTTATATGGATGAATCTCGATAAACTAATTAGGTTAAGAAGAACCAAATTCTGTCTGTTAAAATTAATTTTCTGTCTAAGATATTTCCAGTATTTATGTGGAGATTGCCTTGTGCTCAGATGAAGAAAATGTATCAACGAAAACCAATTTCGATCATAAAGCGTCTTCTTTCGGCTCTTTTCATTTACCTTAAATCTAACCAAATTCGATTACCGTATATGCAAACATTCACGGCTTTGTACAATGAGGTGGTTTTTATAACAGCGTTTAATATTATTTTAACGTATAACGTCTTCTATGCGATCTGCATTACACTACTGATCAAGCACTTTACAATAACAATTTTCTAAATTTTAAATGTAAACAAATGTTTCTGCCTCTTTGATGAACTTCAGCTGAAAGTTTTAACAGTTGTTAAGAATCAGTTCGCTTTGTATTACGTGTCGTAGCGCAGTCTGTTGGATCCAATATAGAACACTCTAGCATCAACAACAATATTTATATTTAATTAAATAAACTATTTAAATTGGACCAAATTGTGAATCTGAACCATTCTCGAATCCCCTTCAACACACACTCAAAATTTCGTCAAAATCGGTCCAGTCGTTTAGGAGGAGTTCAGTCACATACACACGAACACAAGAAATTTAAACAGGGTGAGTGGCTCTTGGTGTGACAAATTTTTTTTGGTTATAATGCAATATAAATATGATATAATGGCGGTTATAAACAAGTCTAACTCCAAAACTTAGGTCTGAAATGAATTATTTTCAGTTTTTTTAAAAAACCCGTGTTTTCGTACATGAATCTGATATTTCTCAGCAACGTATAGACAAATGTGAGCAAACTACATAATTTTTAGATTCTCCGTTAAATTTTCAATTTGAAAAAGTTATCGGTTAAATCGGTAAGAAAAGAAAATTAAGCGTCAGGTCGATTCAAATGGCAAAGTTACTAAGTTTCAGATAAACTGAAATATCATTGAGCCCCATCTATTTACCACACCCTGTACACAAGAATTTGTCAAGTGATATGAAAAACTTTGCCATTTAATAGGCTTTAAAATGATATGCCATATGACCATAGTTAAGTATTCGGTTACATACTTTTATCGGTTTGAATATTAAAAAACATGCAAGCTACAAAAAGATTAAAACAATATAATAACAACTGTACTTAATTTTTATGTTTTATGAAACTGCCTCATAAAACAAGGAATTGAAGATTACAAAAAAGTAAAGCAGTTTAAAATAATTTGTGGATGCTAGTTGCGGATTAATGGTCACATCCTTTATCAATGTTTTAATTTCTTATCTTATCACTTTTACCAGTATTATTGTACATTCATTCCTTATCTTGTTTTATAAGACCACCATGAATTACTTCTACCTCCAATAAACTATTTTTCTGTTCAATGTAGTCAAGTGTAGGCTGCCATGGAGTTCACTACTCGAGAATACGCTGATATGCACTTTATTTACGGGTTTTGTGATGGAGATGCGCGTGCTGCCCAAAGAGAGTATCAAGCTCGCTACCCTGATCGCCGACTTCCAAGTCATTCTGTGTTCTCAAGACTCCATCAACGTCTTGTGGAGGGAGGTACAGTTCACAAAAGACCTAACGAAGTAGGACACATTGCTCATGATTTAGGATTAGATGAAGTAGTTCTAAATTCAGTTCGGAATGATAGTAGTAGACAACTTGCTAGAGACGTAGGTGTATCACAATGGAAGGTTTTGGACATTTTGCATAAGAATAAGTTCCATCCATACCATTGTACGCCTGTTCAAGGTCTGAAAGCAACTGATTATGCTCCTAGAGTACAAATCACCCACACCGGACAAGGGAACAATCCTTTCAAACGCGTTTTAGTATTATTGTTTGGCGTCGAGTCTTAGGCGACCAATTGATTGGCCCTCACATATTTGATGGAACTGTAAATGGAACAAACTACTTAGATTTTTTGCAATACGACCTACTTAACCTTCTAGATGGTTTGAACAATGTTGAAAGAGACGAGCTTATATTCCAGCAGGATGGAGCCCCTCCACATTTTAATGCAACAGTACGTCAATGGCTGACTGAAAACTATCCCGAGTGGATTGGACGTGGGGGAACTGTCGCATGGCCTGCCCGATCTCCCGACCACCTATGGACTTTTTGTGTGGGGTTTTTTAAGCAGGAAGTTTATTCCACCCCAGTAAACTCAGAAGAAGAATTACGAGGCAGAATTGGTCTGGCTGCTCAAAGGCTTCGGGAAAATCTGTCTTTTAAAATGACCGTAGGAACAATGAGAAAGCGAGCAAGAGCTTGTGTGAAAAAAGAAGGTCGCCATTTTGAGAATGAACTGCAATGATTTTACTTTTAATGTTTTGTGCTCATGATGTATTCTAATTTTCATTTACCTTATTGAAAATTGATTAAAGTTCCATTATTAAATATCTTTACTAATGCTCAAAAATTATGTTTATTATACCGTCCTATGACTACTCAGTGTTAATATTTAACCTATACTGGTTTTTTTTTAATGGAAAAACACCTAAATAGTTGGTATGGCATACCTTGTTTTATAAGGCAGTTTTATAAAACATAAAAATTAAGTGCAGTTGTTATTAAATTATTTAAATCTTTTTGTAGCTTGCATGTTTTTTAATATTCAAACCAATAAAAGTAGGTAACCGAATAATTAACTATGGTCATATGGAATATCATTTTAAAGCCTATTAAATGGCAAAGTTTTTAATATCACTTGACACATTCTTGTGTACAGGGTGTGGTAAAAAGATGGGGTTCAATGACGTTTCAGTTTTTCTAAAACTTAGCAACTTTGCCATTTGAATCGACATGAAGCTTAATTTTCTTTTCTTAATGTTTTAACCGATAACTTTTTCAAAATGAAAATTTAACGGAGAATCTAAACATTATATGTAGTTTGCTCACATATGTCTATACGTTGCTGAGAAATGTCAGATTCATGTTCGAAAACACGGGGTTTTTTAGAAAAACTGAAAATAATTCATTTCAGACCTAATTTTTGGAGTTAGACTTTTTTATAACCGCCATTATATCATATTTACATTGCATTATAACCCAAAAAATTTTGTCACACCAAGAGCCACTCACCCTGTATTTGAAATACTATTTGAACGATCATTATGAAATTTTGTATGTATATGTATTTTTCCACGGAGAAGGTTTATATGCTATGCCCATTGATTTAACTAGCCACCAGGCGGCGCGCTGCAAAAGATAAAAGTTTTTAAGGCGCCTACTCATTATAAACTGCAATTACGAGACAGTTACGTATATTAAATAGCCAAATACTGTTTGAAAGCGCTAATTTATTATGTACCTATATTTGTCTTTAAAATAAATTTCTGGTTGAACTTAAAGCTTGGGTATTAGATCACTTTAGAATTTAGTACATGTACTTGTACAGTGGCTATAAACGTACACTATTGACCGATTTTCTTGATCGTGGCAACAAGGGAAACTCTACATCGGCGTTGAAAATACAATTCACTTGAACCAGAAGTGCTCATGCACGTGAACAGCTTGCGAAACGTGTGGGAAGCCGCGAGAAAGTTTTGTGATAGATGAAAGTCCATTTAAGAGAAACAACTTTAAGTGTTACACCACAAGAACACTTAAGTGTTAAAATTCAAACACTTGTACGTCCTTTTTTGGTCTTAGAATTATGGGTGATGTCTCATTTTAAATTTATGACAGATACTTATCCAAACGCTTCTAAATTTTTCTAGTAAAGTGTACACTTGTGAAGTATTCAAACTATATAGTATAAAAAAGTTTGAATTGTTATCTTAAATAACAAATACAAATATGAAATATTATGAAGCGTTTTGATACATATTAATTGTATTTTTAAAATTAACCATCGCAGGAAATTATACAGATAAAAATAAGATCGCAAAAATGTTTTAAGTTTAACATTGTTCTTATGGGACTAAAGACAAGATGGCCGCCAGTACAACAGCCGGCTCTTAAGACTGAATGTAAGTATGGCTCAACTTTATTTTTCACTTTTCTATGCCATTTTTTACAAAGTAAAAAGTTCAACATATCTGGTAACAGTCACATTGCTTTTCTGCTACTTCAGTTATCAAGTATTTTAAGTGATCCTTTCGTTTTATTATATTTGTACTTAGTAGGACAGAAATTACAAATCATTGTTAATTGAAGTGTCTTTTGAATGTTGACTTGTTATAAACGATATTAGTATGTCTTTTCAAATACCGTTTATACATATACCGAGTTATGATGGGATGATATTTAGCTTGAAGTTGAAATTCTGAATTAAAACAATTTACTACTTGGATAGATTTGAATGATATCCAGTTTGTTAAAATCGGTTTTGAAATATGCGTATTAATAATTCTACGTTTTATACTGGAAATAAATACCGTGAGAATAGTTTTTACCGTTACAATTCTAGGAAATGGACCCTGCAACTCATGCCTACAGGCACTACTGCCATTTACCAACACTGCTCACGTACTGACTACTATCGCTCGTGCCTATTGTGTGGTTATTTATCAGTTTATTACATTTTAAACTGTAACAAAAGCGATAACCACTTGGAGTCTTTTGAAATGTAACAGAATAATAGCTATCTCAACATTAGTTTCCGAAGTCTTGCATATTCCTGAAGACTATTTCTGCTGAATATATTTAAACGGCGTAACAACCCTTAATGCTCTCTGAATATTGTTTTAAACCATTTTGTACGCAACTACTATACTGAAGATGCCTTGAAAGGGGTTGGATTCTAATCAAAAACCGGCGTGAACCCTTATGAAATAAATGCTATTAGAGGATATTCCGTCAACAACTTTGGAGCCAAGGGGGAGAAAACGGCAGGGCCAAACAATTTTCAATCAATCAACATAGACTATTTAGTAAGTCTCGCATTTTTAAGCAAAAACATTCGTATAGATATTGTACGCAGTAAACGTTAAGACAGCATTTTTGTTCGGTTCCTTTGAAATAAGATGGCATTCACGTTGTAAGTTTTAGACTTTAAACGAGAGTATATTTGGAACCAGGGGCGCCTAAGGTCCAGAAACAATTTCAAAAACTATCATGGTCTCTATATGAATCGATGAAATTTGGAATTAGCTGATTTTCTGGCTCACATTCAAACTAAGAAACAGTTATTGAGCGAAAGGTATTTAGCAAAAGGATGAAGCTTTAGAATGAATAACTTTTTATTCAACCGGCCTGCAAGTCTTAAGAATGCACGGATTTTAATCAAAATTGATACAAAAACTCTATGGACCCTAATCTTCGAACCAAATCCGGAGGCTTTTAAAGAAAGATTTTGCAAATAGGATCTTATTTTACATGCGGATAGCTTAGACAGGCTGAGAGCTATTAGTTGACCAGGAACTCTCAGACGCTAAAATCTTACGACCTCCAAGATATCTCTGAGGGCAGGACATCCCAGAATTATGTAGTTTCTAGAACAAATAATCTCTCATAGACCATATTTTAGAGACCAAGTGTCCTATAGAGACTGAAGTTTTGATTATCTGGAAGCTCCCAGATGTCGGCAACTCCTTCACATTCTAGAGACAGAAATATCCGAAGAAGCCGGGAGCTTCCAAAGGAAGAAACCTACAGTTACGAGCTTTAAGAGCTCGTATAAGAGTCGGGATACTTTAATGGTCGAAACTTCCAAGAGTGAAAAACTTCTAGAAGCTGAAATCCTCAGGATGCTGGTAGCATCCAGAGTTTAGGATCTCTGAGAGACAGAAACCTTTTATAGGCCCATAGTTTCAAAATTCTCGGAGGATTTAACGGCCGGACACAAACAGAGACAGATATTGTATGTAATCTGATAATCTGAATATATATATATACATATACAGGGTTTGTCCGGAAAGTAATAGGACTGATTTTCTTTCGCCGAGACTGTACTTCGGAGCGTGCGCGCACCGACTGGATTCGGTAGAGGGCGTTCCTAGCTAACGAACAAGCGGCTGGTCAGTTGTCTCCGAGCACCTGAAGAGTCAGGACAGGCATTTTCACGTGACGTGTTTCTGTGAGTGGTGCAAGCCGAAAATGCAGCGTTCGTTAGAGAAGAGGTACACGATTAGATACAGTGTGAAACTCGGTAAATCTGCGACAGAGACATTTGATATAATCAAGCAGGCTTACCCAGATGTTGCTTTAGCAAGAAGTGGTGTGTTTCGGTGGCACCAGGCCTTTTTGGAGGGCCGGGAAGAGGTCGCTGATGAAGACCGTGCTGGAAGACCTTCGACTTCGACAAACACCGACAATGTGACTCGTGTGCGCAAAGTTTTGAACTCAGACCGTCGACTAAGTATTCGTTTAATTGCCCAGATGTTACATTTACCGAAATCTGTGGTTCATGAAATTGTGACGGAGCATTTGAACATGCGCAAAGTGTGTGCGAAGATGGTCCCAAAAGTGCTCACTTAGGCGACCAGAAATTGCGGCTCACACCGCCTTTCTTGTGAACAGCTACCTGACCAAGGCCGGCATCCCAACTCTTCCACGGCCGCCCTACAGCCCAGATGTGGCCCTCCCAGACTTTTTTTTGTTTCCTCGCCTGAAACGGCAAGCATTTTGAGACGACAGAGGGGATCCAAGCAGCTTGCACCGCGGCTCTCAAGGCTATTCCGGAGAATGCCTTCTGTGACGCCTTCAATGCTTGGGAATCACGCTGGCAGCGCCGCATCGACGCAGAAGGAGCCTATTTTGAAAGTTTTTAAAGAATTGTAACGTTTTGCTCAATACATTTTTTTTAATCGACTGTCCTATTACTTTCCGGACAAACCCTGTATATATAAAATAGTCCTCCATATTACACTATACCAGGGGTTTCCAGGAGCTATGTGATTAAGAGCTAAACCTTATAAACTGTAATGGAACTACATAAATGTTGTGTCTGGAGTGGTAACAGGTATTTTTAGATTGGGAATAGATAATACAAGCACTATTACTATTATTGAATCACGTAATAGTGTCTGTAGTTCCAACAAGCAGGCGTTTGTCAGTAGTGTTTGTCTACTCATTACCACTCATTTTTTTCATTGTCGGTTTATTGCAATAGTGATATAGAGGATTACAAATGTTCTTGTATAAAACCAACTTCAGCATTGGACTTGTGTGCTGAAGAGTACGAAATTAAAGGAACCGCCAATGATCAGTTTAGACAACGCTCATAACTTTGAATGTGAAGGCTTATAAATAAATCATGGCTTACAATCATCTCTTGGTAATTTGCCCGTTAAATGGTCCTTCTGGCTCAGACGAAAGAAATATAGGTAGATTTTGTGAAATCCGAAATATTTATTTGGTTTTTTATAAACACAGCATCGTACATACATTACAGTGCAAGAACAATTTTTCTACGGGTCGTACCAAACTGGGCAATGAATTGGCCCAGATGTTTATAAAATACATTTTTTTATCAACTTTCAAATTGTTTGGGGTGTTTGTGGGACAGTTATATCTTCCACAATTAATTGCGAAATAGCATAGTTATACTTAACCTTTGGAACTGAAAGTTGTGTAGAAATTTTCTGTACTACTACATAATGAAAATTAGGATAGACCGATATCATATAAAAAAATCTAGATACTTAATATCCGCGTTGTCAATTATTACTTCTGTGCATATTCTCGTATACTGTGACTCTACAACATTATAATATTATACGGCTGTTTATATTGTAATCTAGTTGTTTTATTAGTTTATATTAACATATGCCTGATATAAATTACTAAACGCGTTATTAATATCGATGCCTTGTTATATGTTATTGATATTAGATTAGAGTATTACATTACTGATTTCAATAATAATACTTTAATGTGTGGTAATTACGAAGGCTTATTTTTTATTCTCCATCTTAACGTTATATAATTAACTGGAGATGGCTTGTTAATTTGAAATTATCATAGCACATGAAATTGTTATGTTCATTGTCGTGAAATGACATGAAATTGTCATAATTTTCAGAGCTTTGTTAAAATCGAATTGGATTCAAAATTTGGTTTACTCGTATTCATTAACAATTCGTGGTAATAGTTCGTGCAGTTTTATATATATATATATATATATATATATATATATATATATATATATATATATATACGTATGAAAGTATAGTATATAAGTATGAAAAAAGAACAAAATCTCAAAAAATGTATATTGCTGGTTTTGGATAGACGAAAGAATGTCGGTATTTTTTATCTTTAACTTTTTATTCAAATCCTCTCCGAGGTTCTTCTAAATTTCACACATTAGTAGCTAGTAATGATTTTCCCAAGATAAAAGAACGTTTCGAAATATTTTGTAAAATATTGAAGATGTAACATTGAATAAAATTTGTATTAACACACATTTTTAAACTTGCATTTCATTGCACTTTTATTACTGTATGCAATACTGTAATGTTTTGTTGTTCATCAAACCACATGAATTATTTTAAGCCTGCTTGTAGAATTTATATTTTATTTCAAACCAAATTAAGGTAAACTTTTAATACAATTGATAAGTGTAGTTATTATAAAAATCAGTAGAGATTTATAAGACCACGACGGATTACGTAATTGTAAAGGTATACACAAATGATGTTTGTATGTTTACGAATAATTGTACCTGTTGTGATATGGATCAACACTGAAGCGAGGGGAACGATGACCTACTCCCGATGTGATTACCTCGACCATGGATTATTGTAGGTCTACTGTGGCCGTGACACGGCAAGGGACATGACACGGTTACGTAAGGCGTCACACTGTACAATACAACGTCAATAACACGATACAAAACGACGATGCGATAAAGTGGCTGGGGGATGACCGGCAGGTTCAAACTGTGCGATAAACTAGATCTGAATTACTGACAACGAGAACATTCTTTACTGTATTTCATATGTCAAATTTCATCACCAGTGAACATTTGAAAAATTTAAACAAAATAATATGTTGATCTAGAAAAATTATATTTCCATTGAGGCGGTTGTCCGGAGATTTTTGAATAGCGACATGACTGAGCTTTTCGAAAATAATATAGTGTGTAAAATTAGTTAGAATTTATTTATGTCGCCCCATTTTTAATTAGTAATTAATTACACCACCGGTCTTTATATCCTGTATAAATAGGTCCCGGCGGAGCAAGTACTTTTTGCGATTCAATGTTTATTGAAATTATATAATATGTATGTAATATATATATGATAATATGTACCCACAAACGCGGTAATGTTGTAATTTTGATTAGCATTCTGTATTTAATATTTTAATTTGTTCAAAACTTGTATTTGTCTTATTTTTAATATTGCTATTTACAATGTTATGAGGATTTTTTATTATAATTTAGATAGATATGTAATTCTTCTTTTGTGTTTAGTTTTTCTCCTTTCCTTTCGATATCTTAAATTACCATTTTATTTCCAATATTTGTGTAGTTATGGTCCATTTCTAATATAATTTAATCGAATTATATTATAATGCCTTAATTGTAGCGAATGCAGGCCACAAAACGTTTGTCGACAGAAAAACTGCACAAACAGATCAAAGTCAAGCAAAAGTAACCTCAAAACTAAATTAAATATGAGTCAATCCTTCGTTAAATCTCATATCCCGGTGCTCGGATGAACGTGACTTAATGAAGGTTGCATATCGGATAAGGCTTCATTATTTGTCTATGTTAGTTAACTGCCACAGTACGTGCTATAAGCTTATATACTAGAGTGAGACGTGTTTCTTGATCTAATTGCACAGCGGCTATAGTGAAGTCATCGATAGAACAGAACACATTTTAGCACCTGATTTCACGTGAGACTTGAATTGTTTCGAATACAGTAGAACTATTGTTTTTTAGTCTCACATTGCCTATTGATTAGTCGTTTAGTTGTTGTGTTGTTAACGATCCCCTATTATCGTGCATTTGTGCACATTAGGCATACGTGTCACATAGCATATGCCTGAAAATAATTGTGTATCGATTAATAACCTATTATTTCCTAATGTCAGGCAATATCTTGAAGTTCTTCACTGTCAGAGCAAAGCACGAAACGCCTGCAAGAATTAAACTTATTCACAATTTAAACAATTTACTGACATCAAAGTAAAATATGAGACTGGCATTATTTCTTAAATTAAAATGATATTGTCTAAATTTATATTTACACTATATTTTATAAATAAGTAAATAATGAAGTTTCACACACTATACACTTTGGAGCGTTCTTTTCTCAGAAACTCACATTAATATTTTGTTTGTAACTATATACAACTACTACAATGCATTTTATGAATGATTTTCTACTCAGGGTCCTCTCTTAAATAATTTCGTTGTCTGTCATTCCTCTGTGCGATAACTCTTATTAGAGAGTTATTAACAAGAGATCCTAGAGACTTGAAACGTGGTAAATAGATTTCTTTCGATCCAAGGAAAGACTATATTGATTTTGGGACATAAAGGTCAAAATTAAAGGTAAAAATAAAACTACAATTTTTACATTATTCTTATGTGTAACCTTGATGTTCGGGAGGAAATCTCAGAATAAATACATTTTTAAACAGAGAACAACCATACAACAATATTTATCATATGACATAGTAACACACAAGATACCGAACGAGCTACTCCCATGGGCTATGTTGTCAGGATTATTAATATAGTATAATGTTGTTAGGAATTTTGAAATAACTTCTGTCCGTGAAATGAGTTTCTGAAATAAGTAAAAAAAACCTCTAAGTTATGTTGGGCGACGAATAACTGGATCTCTTGGCTACGACGTTGGCAGTTATAAAACAAATTTTAGACGAATATTGATTTTAGACTAGACACAATAGTAGTCAACAAATCAAGTAACGTGCTTATCTGTTCTATGTGTGTAGAATATTCTCAAATCGTTCAGAGCATTTTTTTTAATTGTGCTGGACAAACCTTCACATTCAGGAATGTGTTCGTTAGAATATTTCGTCCAGAATAATCCAGCATCGTTGATTTCAAAAGACTTTTATCTAAGGAGAGGGAATTATTTGTTTTGTAGTTCTCTATACATGGGACAATCTTTGTAGTTAACCAGGCGTTCACCAGAGCACAAAACGCAAGAAATAGGTACCGTTCAAGGTTTTTTGTAAACCTTTATTTCATGATTTGGGAACATTTAACACAACGAAATGCATTTTGACAGTAGGTTTTAGTATGTCCATGACGGTGGCAACGTTTGCATTGAATCACCTCCTACTTTTTATTAGGTTGTTCAAATAAAAACTTATTGAGGTAAATGGGTCATCATGCTCTTGCCCGGTAGTTTTAATTATTAAACAATGGTGGTTGATTCCATGGTCTGATGAAGAAGTAATATATCTTTGGTGTTTCTTGAGTTAACTGTTTGCGAATTATCTTACTCGTTATCAGGAATGTATCCATCCGATGATTTGTACTGATTTAATTACAATAGAGGCTATCTAAATGAAAAAAATGTAATCATTAACATATATTTTATAATAGGAAATAAACAAACAAACAAGTTCTTAATCTTAAAAATAAATAAACGGAATGTATAAAACCAAGATTTATTTGAAAATAAACTAACGCGCTGACTTTATATGATTAGTTCACGCTTTAACAAATCAGAACACACATTGAACATAAATAAAATAGAACAAAAAATTATATTATATTTTCAGATGAGCATAAACGTGTGCATCTTAATGGATACTCTCTCAGTAATATCAAAATGTAATAGAACTTTGTTAAAACTTACCACAGCAATTAATTCACATGCAAAATAATTATAATGCAAGTCCTACAAACACAGTAAGAAAGAAATAATGAGTATAAACTAAGTGATAATAACCTTATGATCATTCTGCTGAGATAATTTTAGTTTATAAAAGTACTTGGCGTCAAGCAGCCTGAACGCCAGTTAGCCCAGTTAATGAAGAATTTTTGTCGAGGAAAATTACCTTTTGCTTCCATTTCCCCTCTTTGAACAGCATCGTGCAAGCTGTCGGGACAACAGTTCTAGCTTCGTTACTTTAAACCCGACCGTTATACTCTTTATATGAATTTGTCTTAATATATGAGCTACAAATAAGATTAAGCATTTTTTTGCTGCATGTTGTATTAAACATTAAAAACTATTTCATTCGTTAAATTTGCGGTTTATATACGTTAACACTTTTGTTTGTGACAACTTGGCAAAACTCTTAAACAAAACATTTAAATAATTTCTTCAGCTTTTCACACATACAATGTGATATACTTAAGTGATGGAACTAGTCGGTGGAGCGCCTTAATCAATTGGCGACGCGCTCGCCATAATTCCGTTAGACCGCGTTTTTTTAGCTTACTCATAGAAAAGGAAAAAAATGTTGGGTGAAATTAGAGACAGAATGCGTTTTAACCGATTGTTAGTACCTTATTAAAGGGAAAAGTCTCCACCATTTTATATTTTATCCCTATTACTCCACCTAACCACTCTTTGAATATGCATTTTGTAAGCTGTCGGGGTAAACAGACATTTAGTTGTTATTTTGTTTAATGACTTCAACGAGGCAATAATACAATCTGTTGTGTGAAATTACTTAAACTTAATTATCTTTAATTGTGACTTACGAATACAATCTGTTGTGTGAAATTACTTAAACTTAATTATCTGTAATTGTGACTTACGATTAAGTGAAATACTGTAATATCTCATAATATATAATACATACCTCAAGTGAAAAAGTCAACTAAGAGGGGTTTCACTCTGAAATTTACAATAGGTACAATATTGTCTTAACTGGTTCTCTAAGTTTTCTGAGAATTTAAAAACCTGCATTGTTAAATACAGCAAAGAAATAATTAAAAGGACGATAACAACTCTTTCTTTTCTATAAACACCTAGAAAGGATTCTTAATTTAGTGGAAGTAAAACGTAATCTAAGAAGGTGGTGGGTAAGATACAGGATTTCAGAAGTATATACGCGGCTTAAGATATATAAGTTAGGAAAATAAAGTTGGAACTTATTTTGTTTTAATAAATAAGTATCAATATCTCATTGATATACACGTGGAGAAAACTCATCGTATATATCAAGGCACCAGTTGGATTCTATGAACAACTTCAAGGTCCTGAAATGTACTAAAATAGTTCAGGAAATATGAAGTGTTTGCTTACATTTTGCTAATGCATTTTAACTTAAACGCATTCCAACCGTTATTGCTAAAAATTAGGTAGATATCTTCCTGAATAGCGTAATTGGTACTGTAGAACTTCTGTGACAAGTTTTAGAGTCTTATGAAAAAATATAATCTATAGTCTACTACCATTGATATGACTCTATAAATAATATAGTATTGACAATTTTAACTTTGAAAGAATATCAATAAATTTATAAATAAATAAATAACTTAAAACAATATTTAATGCGTGCGAGCGTGTGTGTGTGTGCGTGCGTGCGCGCGCGCGCCTGTGTGTGATCTTTCTATGGCATGGAAACATGCTGAGGTGATTGTTATTTTTAAATCTTAAAATTTACTCTTGAATTCTAGATCTACCTGCTTCTTACTTACTAAAAGCTTGTCCAAAGTGTTAAATAATAAAATACGATATTGAGAACAGAATGTTCTAAATATAATTGCCAGTCTGTGGTAAACGCCTGAACACACAAAATAGTTCTTAGTTGCCTTTGACAGCCTCAGCTGATTGTTGTTTGTTTTTGCACTAATCTTTCCAGAGGGTCTAATCTGTCAGTTTTATCATTGACTGCTGTAGGTAGTGAATGTGATGTGTTGTTGTTCCCGTAGGGATCAAAGTCGAGACTGGTTGATCGGTAATTAAAATTGCATAGCTTTATTAACACTGGAAGAACTTCTATGTAGGTAAATATTGCAAATAAATGTTGCACGTTATTGGGAAACTGGTGTGATGATTTTCTTGCGATTTGGATTATGCATTATATTACAATTTTCTTGAAAATTTCTAACCTAATACCTAACAGAGGAAGTGGACACAATAAAGATGGGCATTTGAAAACAATTTAACTTTTTTTTGTTCTAACACCTACGTTAGCTAAATTTTTATCAGTATTATTGCTGAATTTGAAATTAATGCATTTTCGCAGTTTAACCCTCAGTTATGATAAGCCTTACCATAGATACTTTTTGAGTGTGATAATAAGTGATGTCAACTGGACAATATATTTTACTGGTGAGTGGGTAATTATTTTTAAATAGGCTATGTATACAATATATGTGCTTGATTGTTTGTAATAGCCTAGTATTATATTTTATACTGTAGTATTAACAGTATAAAACATATTTTAATGGACCAAGGCTATTCAAAATAACCAAATCATATTTTTAGTTTAATACATAAAAAGTAGTAGGCCTATTGACTTACTTAATAAGGATGATTGGACAATTTTACATTATAACTTATCTGAAGATATGCTACGTCAAACAAATTCCGGAATAAATTTTGAATTGGCAACTTATAGTACCTAAATAGCTACCATATTATAAAATATGGCCTATAAATTAGGTAGCTGCAGGGGCAGTGTATGATAATCGGACCCGCTTTTTATATTATTTATTAGGTATACAATCATTGATGCTGTATATATTGAATAACATAACTTTTAATCAATATCAGTGTAGGCCAGCCTAAAATATTAAGTTAAAGTGACATGTTTAAATTAATAGAAATAGTTTATCAATTACCTACGTAATGTCATAAATAATAAATGTTCACTAATATGATAAACAATCACTATTAATCAAACAATAAAATTAAGCCAGGTGACAGGAAAAATTTCATTTAAATAATAAACAACAAAATAAAAATCTTGAAACTGAAAAGACACAGTAAATAATCTTTTAGTGTTATTGTGTATAGCTTTCTAAAGTTTATAGAACAAAATTGTGTTAAGAATTTGAAAATGTGTGTTCAGTTGTTGCAGATAGTTTAGTTAATTAAAAAAATAATTAATGTTGGTTGATTTTATCGATGGGTATAATAATTAAATATTGTTTGATAATTTTTATAACAAAAACTGGGCCCACTTAACTTACCCTACTCAGCTGCAGTATAACAAGTGGTCACCACAATAGTTATATTCATCGACATTCATGACTATTTAAAAGTACTGAGAACAAAATGTCAAACCAAATTACATAATAGGAATTTCAAATAATAATATTGTTCTGCTGGTTTAGCATGTTAAAAAGTAATATATTAATGCTAAATACAAAACTGCCTATTCTATGTACATTTATAAAATATAACAAACAAAACAATGTAACATTTACTTACTTTTTATTTTTTTTCAAGGTTAAACTCGTCTGACTCCTTGTGACACAAAGAACACACGCTTATCACCATTGTATTTGCAACTATTACTAAAATACCAAACATATGATTTTATTTTGAATTAATTTGGAACAATGTTGAACTGAATTACGTTATAGGCTTTTAACCTTCAAAAGGCACACATATATTTGTCCTTCAACAGGCACAGAGGGTCTACTGGACTCCACTAAAAAAACATGCATAAAAGTATAAATATAAATAAATTGCATTTATATAAGTTTTGTTTGTTTCCTTAGACTATTAGTGTCTATTGGTGTGTATTAGTGTGCGCGTGCGCACGCGTGCATGCGTGTGTGTGTGTGTGTGTGTGTGTGTGTGTGTGTGAACTATAATATATTGGATAAAAACAATAAATATCCTATAACAATTATAAATTTTATCTCGCAAAATGCTGTAATTTTGAAGGAAAATTTAAACTCTTTAATAAAGCCATGTGTGTGAGTTTTTTAAAACTGTTACATGCAAAACTATATAGTAGCTGACACTTTATTATATGTAGAAGCAAATGCAAGTATTCATTCCATCTCAATTATGACCTATCTTAAACAATATCACAAACATAGGCAAAATTTTACCATAATAATATAGGCGATATAATTAAAAACACTGGTTTTATAACATTGTATAATTTTTTTATTGGTCATTAACTAAAAATTGTTTTTGGTCAATAAGGAAAATTATATAAATTGTTTAAGAATTAACCATAAAAATTACATTACAACCAATATAATCAAATATAGACAAAATGAGGAAAATCACAACTTGGCTCACAGGGGTCCAGTGGACTCCAAGACAGATATAATTGTGTATTACTCAGCCGATATGTGGCCACCAAGTAAAGTTTGAGGACTTTAGCTGCGCGCGTGACCTTTAGTGTGTGGTGATAGGTGGGAGGGGTGGCGGGGTAGCATTATGCGCTGCGTCCCAAAAACATTTCCTGTGACTCATGGGTAAAACCCTCCTTTCAGGAATCGTACTGACCCAAATAACTCATCACACTCACTACAATCAGTCTGTTTTGTGACAGTGCTGATTGTGGTGGAATTAAGTAATAAGAGAATACCAAATAATAGCAATAATAAGGACTTATCCTTGTTTTTCAGGTGTTTTAGATTTGTTTAAGGTGTTTTAAAAAATAAAGTATTTGTCAATACTAATCTGCAAAACGAAATCGTGAGTTTAAAGTCGTTGAAGAGGTTGTTGCGCCTTCATCTCAGCGGCTAGCACGTAAACGCAACCCGCCACACAGATAGCGATTATTTGTTGAAAGGGTAGTATTTGGGCCCAACAAGCACAGCTAAATTCCTCCAACTGTAAGTGGTGGGGTTTGAAGCCTAGTGATGCCAAATAAAATTATATAGCCTAGGTACCAGAATTTCCCATGACAAACTTAAACTAAAAAATTTGAAAACTAAATTTATGTGGGCGCCTGTGGACCCCAGTGATTTGCGAAGGTTCAAATTATATTATAGTGAAGTTATATGTTTATATGTAAAAGAAGTATTGGTTTTTATGTATGCATTTAAGATTATGTAAAATAACTAAACTTTATACTATGTTTGAGCAGTGTAGTACTTACGATTACTTTACAGGGTAACCATGTCTGACAGTATTTAAAGAATTCTCGAATGGCTTACCACCATCAAGGGTCATTATCTTGTAACCATTTTAAACATTGTTCAATGTTTAAAAATAAATGTTGCTACGAAAATCGCATTGTTCATTACCAATGTTACTAGTCTTCTCAGTGCGTAAATAATTTTACTTTATTGTTTAAAATATAAAAAAAAATATTATTCTCATAAATTAAAGCAGCTGGCAAATGATTAATTATGAATATCCATAGGTTAAATGTTTTTATATTCAATAATTTAGATATTTACTAGCTGTTTCCCGCGGCTTCGCACGCGTCTCTTAAGCTTTGCCCGTATATTTCTTTGCCTTCAAATAGTGTTTGGATATTTTAATATACGTAACTACTGTGTTGTAATTGCAGTTTATAATGTGCAGGCGCTTTGATAACTTTTATATCTTGCAGTACAGCCTGGTGGTTAGTTACATCAATGGGCATTGCGTATAAACCTTCTACATAGAAAAATACAAATTTTCATAGTGATCGGTCCAATAGTTTCTGAGTCTATAAAGGACAAACACACAAACATTCATTTTTATATATTATGATTGCAGAAACAGTTTAAACAAAATTTGTCGTTTCTCTTAAGCTTACTCTATGCTTTAAAACTATAAGTGTAAAGAAATTTATATATAAATATATTTTTTGTCGCATTATATATGTTTACAAAGAACAGCTGATTAAAAATTTGAAAAGACTCTTTCACTTAATAACATATGTTTGCTGCAATGCATTTCTTACGGGTATTTCTGTAACCAGTGGGGCGGAATCCTGAATCGGGAAAGGGATAAAAAGTATCCTATAACCTTCTACAGATCAAGACGAACAAATTAAAAAAAAAATTAGGCGAATCCGTCCAGCCGTTTGTGAGTGATGCTGTTACAAACGAACAGTTTCATTTTTATATATATATATAGATAGTTAATTGATAATAACATAATATTAATAAACTTGTATCACTTTTAATCTTTTATTTTACGTACGATGTACATTTCGGAATCATTGATTCCATCTTCAGGTACAAATAAGGTTAAGTTAAAAATCAATGATTCCGAAATGTACATCGTACGTAAAATAAAAGATTAAAAGTGATACAAGTTTATTAATATTATGTTATTATTATAAAACACTTTTAGTGGCTACATCTCTAACATGGATCAAGTTAATTGATAGTTGATTTGATGGTGTTGGTAGCCGCTTATTATACTGTAGCCAATTAGGTTTAGCTTAATATCAGATCAACACCAAATCTGCAAGTGTTAACAGTGTGCACAAAAAATTGTGAGTTTTAATAGGAAATACAAAAAAAGCTGTTTAGGTATAATAGATGTTTAACCCTTTGCAATACTCACATTATATCAACACCAAATCATATGTGTAAAAGTTAGAGTAGTATTGATAATTATCCACAATACATAGCTGTCATGCCTATATATCCCTTTGCATACCATACACAATATAGCTACAGTTGTTAAAACATGTAACCCACAATGAAGCAACACCGAGAATTGTTAAGGATTAACAATATCTGTGTGTAAAAGCTAGTGAGGAATTGCCAATTCACAATACTACAACATACAATAACTGGTGATATATTGATATTTAACCCTCTGCATTCCCTCATGCAATATGGGTACATATGTAAAGGCTTGTAATTTTCATGTTGCATGGATACTTGAACTATAAGGGTTAACAATTTGTACAATAGCTAGTAAGGTATTGGTTGTGGATTAGATGTACAAAAGAGCTTATATATTCTTGTAACACCAGTAACACAAGATAGTATATTAAACTACTGAAGTTTACATTATTGGTGTATTATTTAATTGATTTTAATTCACAGACCTGCTTAGTAGCCAATTGTGTGTGGTTCCTTTGTTTATGCAAGGCTTTTGAGTTATATAAAAGAATAATATAATTTTGTGAACAGAATACACTGTTCTTGCTAAGTTGTTTGAAGTCCATTAGTATTTGAAACTGGAACATCTGTCGACAAGATCAGCCTTCTCCTAGATCGTAAGGAAACACCTTGTTAGTCAATATTAGCTAATATGGAGAATAGTTTGATAAAATATTGAATCCTATCAAATAGGAAGGGATTACATTTCAGGGGATACATTAGTAACATTCAGCTTCAATATCAGAGTTTCATAAAAATTAGATATATTTACATTACTTCTAGGTAATTTCATAGAAATCAGCTAAAATTAACGAAGAATGTCAAATTTAATCATTAAGAAAACAATACCAAATTTATCAAAATCTGTAAAAGTATGGAATGAATTGTTATGTTTCTTCTAAATAGTATTATTGTAACTTTATTGAAATACAAAAGTTAACGCTTTCAGGTGTTGTGACTTACCGGTACGTTACCGTCAGGAGTGAGCCCAATATGCATAGAATTAAACTGAAACGCAAACAAAATTTTTATTACAAATTTGATTGAAACAATTTTAATAAACTGCAAAATCAAAACTTACAATATTTTACCATTTGTTAATAATAGGATTATTATAATGAGAAGTAAGTGGTTGAAACAACAGCTATGACTGAGTGACATCACAGATCAGAGTACATCACCACATAACTGAATCAGCTATATTGCCTTTCTCCCATCTTTCCACTTCCACAAGTAAGCATCTTAAATCTTCAACGACTGCCACCTCTCAGTAAAAACTGTTCTCATTCAATACGAATGAAAAAACAGCTTATTAAAATTATTTTTAAAACATACCGGTACATCTTCATTCTTTTAGGCCAGGCAAATAGGTGACACACTGGTACATCGCTATTCCTTTCTTGCTAAACTCATACTCTTCAAAGGTTTAAATATCTTTCAAATTTCTTCATAAATATAATTCAGTGGCATTATCCTATCATGGTTGATAGGCTATGCTTTAGTTTAAATATGTTATGTACAACAATAGCAATTGTAAATAGTTTTTTTTTTAATTTCACTTTTTTTCCCTTTCACATTTTTCATTAATGGAAAGTTTAGCACATTTTCTTTCTCTCTGGTGACTGGGATGGCCTCCTTTATTTACCACAGAAGTTGAACTCATTTCACTTCATCTTAATAATTTTATTTCTTCTACTAAATATTTTTTATTAATGGTTGATAACGGAGTGGATACCTTATTATGTACCTACTCAAGAGCATCTGCAGAAGCATTACTATTACATAAAAAAAAACTACATTTGCATATTCTTGTGAAATAAAAGCATCTATCTTAGGTTTTTTCAATATGTGAATAAAAAAATAATACAACTATTTAAATAGTCATTATTTGACAATACCTATGTTTAAACTAAAGCTTAAATCCTAATTACTGATAAAATAAGATAGTGCCATTGGAGTATAGTACTGCTAGTATTTTAAATATTTTTCAGCCCTATTTTTATCCAATACAGGAAGAAGATTTATTAATAAAAAGGAATCAACTCAGTCAAACCATGAAAGACAATGAATTCAGTATCATTGAGTGTGAGATTAGATTGCCAATATTTGAATTATCTATAGTGTATTAGTAAAATTGTTGGTTGCCTTAAAATTTATTACTAGTAGGTGAAAATTGTCACCAATTTGAAATTTTATTTTAGCGCAGTCTCTTGTATAAAATAATTAAAAACAAATTTTTGTGTTTATGTATACATCCTTACAAAACAATACTCTTTGAATAAGTAAACTTAAAGGTCGAAATTTGAAACTCTATCTCTATACTGAATTTAAATATAGTAAATATCTTTCCATTGAGAATCGCTTTCTATGCCAGAATGTTGTCCACCATAGAGCACCATAGTCCACCGAATCATTCTGAGAACGGTTCAGAGAGAGAGAGTTGTTCCAATACATCGAACAGTCTAATAAATCCAGAAATAGGAATGGAACCTAACCTTAGTGAATGTGTTAATGAAATTACCGATGACAAAATTAAAACCCCATCTTATGTAGATATTGTTAAAACCCGAAATTCTAAACGGCTTACAAATAGAATATGCCAAGATGTAAATAACAAAAATGTTGAAGCAAGTCTAGGCTCAAATAGTGACTCGGACACTACTCGGACTGAAACCTGCTCTTTGGTTGCAAGGGACGATGTTTCTCCTTCTAAGACAGAAAATAAGTTAAATGAAGATTGGCAAGCTGTTGGGCCTAGAAGGAAAAATGTGAGAAATAAAATAAGAAAGCTGGACAGTGAGGTTAGGAATGGACTTGGCAAGGCTAATCTAGGCCTAAGCAAAAATAGGGTAAGCCCATACCCAGAGTCATCCAAATACAAAAAGAAACACTCTATTATAATCGGTACAAGTGATAGTGTCTCATCAAACCTTCTCGGTGCTAAGAAGGCTTGGTTTCATTTGGGAAAAGTCGCTATGGGAACGAGTGAAGAGGATGTTCAATGTTTTGTAAGTAAAGCCTTTCCTAATATTACTTTTAGTGTTGAAAAACTTGAAAACAAGGGAGTAAACAAGAGCTTCAAGCTAGGAGTAGATTTTTTTACATAAAGATAAGGTTATGGATTGTACCCGCTGGCCCAGAAATGTAACACTGAAGCGTTTTTTATTCAGAAACACACAAACTCTCAGTGTAACTTAGTTACTCATTTGTCTAACATTCAGTCTAGTGATATTATTATTCCTCCTAGCCTAAACTCCCAAACAACTAGACATAGGTCTAAGTTAAAAAAGCCTATGAAAAATTATAGCTCAGACAAGGTAATAGCCTCAATAAATGTTCAATGTTTAAGGACAAAAATGGAGGTTCTATCTTTCTTTATATTGGAAACTAGACCAAATATACTGTGCATTTCAGAGCATTGGCTAGTTAAAGATGAAATTGATGTGTACACCCAAATTGAAGATTTAATTTTGGCGGATGCCTATTGTAGACAGGAACATAAAAATGGAGGCACAGCAGTTTATGTTAAAAATAATCTTAGATATAAAAAACTTAACCTTGAACAATTTTGTAAAGAACTAACTTTAGAAATTGCCGCTATTGAGCTCTTGGACTCTCAAATGATCATCATGTCGATCTACCGCTCTCCTGATGGTGATTTTGAAGAGTTTATCCAACTTCTGGACAAATGTTTTACTTTTCTTTCTCGAAATAAGAAAAAACTTGTGGTCTGTGGTAACTTTAATGTACACCTGGAAGAAAAATCACGGGAAGAGAACATTTTTACAAACATGCTCATTAGTCATGGCCTATACATTTCAAACAGAGTACCCACAAGAGGCCCAGCGTGCCTAGATTCCATGGCTACAAATTTTGATTCTTGGGATTATAAGGTGGAAGTCATTGAACCTATGATTGCGGACCATAGTGCAGTTATTATGACAATAAAGTCAAGCTTGGAAAATGGCAAACACAAAGAAGTTTCATGGCATGATAAGTATAGTTTTACAAAGCGCGTCATCAAGGATGAACAGCTGCCTTTACTAAGGAGGGCTCTAAAAAACGTAAACTGGCCAATTGAATTGGGTGATCACTATTTATCTGAGCACTCCTTTGATAGATTTCTTCAAACCTTTAATTACAATTTTGACATACTTTTTCCATTAAAACCTTTTAAAAAAAAATCCAATAAATGGAACTAAATGTCATTTTAAAGATAAATCTTGGTATACGGCAGACTTGCGCAGGCTTAAAAACTTAGTAGTTCTTCTAAATGATCATTATAAATCAGCAGTCTCACCAAAAGACCGTGATGAGTACTATGCATTATATTGTAAAACAAATAAACAGTACAGACTGGAAGTAACAGAAGCTAAGAAGGCCTTCAACGTCCACACCATCAGGTCATCCTCCAACATGTGTAAAGCGGCCTGGGATATTATAAACTCACACAGACCCAAGAAGCCATATGCTTCCTGCTCAGAAAGTCCCGACAACATAAACAATTTCTTTATAGAGGCTGTTGAAGAGATAGTGACAAACCTTCCGGAGATGGACTTTAACCCTCTGCATATTGCGAATAGGCCTAAGCCTATATTAGACCACTGTCTAGAGGTGCAGCCACTAGATATTATAAAAATAGTAAATAGGCTAAAGAACTCTAGAAGCCCGGATATCTATGGTGTTCCTTGCTTTGTTTTGAAAGCGGTGATCCATAAAGTAGCAAACCCTCTATCAGTAGTAATAAACAAGTGTCTTAGTCGAGGTATCTTTCCAGATGCTTTGAAGATTGCACGCACAGTCCCCATCTACAAGAAAGGAAATCCTGAGGAACTGGTGAATTACAGGCCAGTTTCAGTTCTGCCAGTGGTGTCTAAGGTCATGGAGTCAATAATGAAAAAACAGTTGGTTGATTTTTTTGAGTCCAACAATCTGCTCAGCAACACCCAACATGGCTTCAGAAGTGGACGTTCTACAACCACTGCCTTATTATCCATAGCATCAAAGATAATGGAAGCTTTCGAGGCTGGCAAATCAATGGCTCTTGCGCTCTGTGATCTGAGCCGAGCATTCGATTGTGTGCCGCATAAGATACTACTTAGCAAGCTAAATTCCTATGGGATCGAAGGAACAGTTCACAAAACTATTTCCAGCTATCTCGAAAATAGACAACAGAGGGTATCGCTTGGTGGGGCTACTTCAGGAAGTAGAGAAGTCATGCATGGAGTGCCACAAGGTTCCATCCTGGGACCTTTGCTCTTCTTAATTCTTGTGAATGATTTAAGACTGGGAGGCAGGGCAGTGCTGTTTGCAGATGACACTACGCTCCTGTCCAGAGGAAAGCTGATACACTCCGTGCTTCAGGAAGCCGAGGACTTGTTAGCAGATGCCAAGAGGTGGTTCACCACAAACAAACTAAAATTAAACGAAGAAAAAACACAACTGATATTCTGTACTCTAAAAAATGGAGATGTCATAGAGGACTGTGATGAGGCCGTTAAATTACTCGGTTTCTGGCTGGACCCGAAGTTAAATTGGAATTGCCACATAGACAAAGTCTGCACAAAACTCTCCAGGGTTATCTTCTTGCTGAGAAAACTGAGAAACATGGTACCAGAGCGGTGCCTGGTAACGGTGTACCACGCACTTTTTCACAGCCACCTAGCCTATGGTATTCTGCTCTGGGGCCATGCATCAGCATGCAGCAGAATACTTGTTCTCCAAAAGAAGGCGCTACGCATCATTACATCTTCAGACCATCTGGAGCATTGTAGGCCTATTTTCAAACGCCTCAAGGTATTAACGCCTCAAGGCCAATATGTAATGAACTCGCTTATATACATAAAGGAGAATGAATCACTGTTTGGGAGAAGACAAAATGTCCATGGCTACAACACCCGCCATGCAAAAGACCTAAACACCCTTAAATGTTGACTTTCAAAATCGTTGAACAGTTTTCCAATAGCAGCGGTCAAACTATACAACAGCCTACCGGAAAGCATCAGAAATATGAACACTATTAAGTTCAAGGAAGCCATATGGTCCAGACTTACAAGTAGGCCTATATATGCACTCAAGGAACTTGAAGATGACCCACTGTTCTAGTCCTGCCACCATAAACCTTTGTAAATAGTGTATATAGTTTTAAATACTTGACAAAATTTTTCTGAACTATTGCAAACAGTTTTAAACAAAATTGACACAGTCTATCTGGTTTTATCAGTCAAAGACGAAGACATCAAGTATCAAGTAAGCAATTACGAAACCTCTCGCACTGACCCGAAGTCTAGCGTGCTTTTAATGTTGTATATCTTTTACCTACACAAAAACATAGATTTGTGTTTGTATAGAATTTTTTGTAGATCTAATAGTTATGATTAAAATTAAAGTTTTAATTTGAAAAAGTAAATTAGAATTTTATTGTGGGTCCCATGCTATTGGGAAACTTGGGGGGACCAAGTTAGTAAAATGTTAGTTGCAATTATAAAAAAACAATTTTTTGGAGGTGGGAATTAATTTTATTATTTATTAGAGATTGAATGTTAAACCTTTATTTTTAAGCTATTTACATTAAACAAAATAAGTTATTATCAAAACTATAGTATGAATAAATGCTCATTATTTGTTTTAATCTTCAATTTAAATTACAATTTTGTGTGTGTGTGTGTGTGTGTGTGTGTGTGTGTGTGTGTGTTGACAGTGCGTGTGTGTGTGTACTTTACTAAACATTATCAGTAAGATTTCTATTGGTATTAAAAGCGATCAGCTAAGATTAAGTATAATTTAATAATAGCCATTAATGTGATAATAGGCCACAATAGTTAAGATAGTATGAATTATTTTCTCATTAAGATAAAACATAGCAGACTAACTGTCTTTTGTGACTCAAGGGGAGTTTCTTCTAACAAATAGGAATCTAAATATAATTTAAATCCTGTATTTTAACTGCATTTCTAATGGTTTCAGTTAATCCTTTTATCTTTTAATTAGTTTTGAATGGGTTTAATTTACAATGGAAGTGTATAATCTGATAAGTAAACTGAGGATTTTGTTTTAATGTTATTTAATCCTTATAGATAACATACAAATTTGATTGTAAATTATAATTTTGTATTTTTACACTTTTTTCCTAATATACCTTAATTATTCAACTCTTAGATGACAATTTAAGCAAACATAATTCCCCTATTCATTAGTAGAATGAAGCTTGAACTTCATAAATATTTATACTTTAAATTTCATCTTAACTTGATAATAAAAAGTAATAATACTATCATTTAATTATTTTAATTTACTAGCTGTTAACCTCTACTTCGCACACAATTTTCAAAGTCAAAGTCCTTTTCTACTTATTAAAGGCACTACGATGTAATATGATGGGAGTCCTATAAAATTGTTAAAATATAAGTAGGCATGCACCAGCTAGATATTATTTAATTAAGTGCTCTTGGATATGAGTAACAGAGTTTAACCCGACTTATATTATGGTTTGCATGTGTATGAGCATTTTTTTGTTCAAATTCATTATATTTCCATAGCCACAGCTGAGTCTGTCTTGTTACCCTGATCAAGAAAATTTACTGAAACAATTCAGGAAAATTACTTCAGTCAAAAAGCTTTTCCTTCTTGCCCTTGTCATATACTCCTGATCTAAGATATTTCCAGTATCAAAGCAGAGTTTGCCTTCTTGTCCTGACGAAGAAAATTCAATTATACATAAGACTGAGAAGCCTACTAAAAGGTGCCTACTTCAGCCGTTTAAATTCACAGTTTGGTTTGCCTTATTGCCCCGATCAAATAAAATATATATATGTAGCTGTCAAAAATCTATTTTGATCAAAAAGCATCTTCTCTGGGTCTTGTAATCAACTCTCAGTTTAAAATATTTCCAGTGCCATAGTTAAGTTTGCCTTTTTGTCCCGATAAAGAAAATATACATACGTAAGTTAAACTCAGTACCCTATTATAGTCTAGGGATAATCCTACCTATCTGCTTCCGTTACATGTAAAGGGGAAATCCTTATTAAGTTCAGACAACATTTCAAAATAATGGTTTATAAAGTTTTGCATTATAAAAGTCTTGGTTTTCGGACTGTAGTCAGAGAAAGAATATATCATTAAGGTATATTAGTGTTCATTTCTCTGTTTTCCATAAGCCTCTGTTATAAAATGCCATATCACAATGTCAAGGAAGCCCATGAGTTTGAAGTACCTTATGTGAAAACATTCAAAGCTTTTTTAGTAAGGTTGGTTTTATAACAGTGTTTAATTAGTATTTACAATACATTAGATTCGTTACTGGCACAATCTGGAGTAAAATATAGATATTAACATTTTGTTTGCTATCTTTATTACACTACTGATCAAACACTGTAATAGCTTATAACATTTAAATGTAAACATATATTTCAGTCAATAAGTTGAACTTAAGCCGAAAGTGTCAACAGCTGTTTGGTGTCAGTTAAATTTGGATTATGAAACATAAATAGTACAATTTCCGTAATATTCCAGGTAACTTTTCTGATCTTTCTTTTGATACAAACCTTTCTAGAATTTCAATGAATATTGTACAAAAATAATTAGCCAAATTGGTGCAGCCGTTCCCAAAATTATAGCACTTAGCAACACATTTTGCTATTCATTTTTATTTATAAGACTAGCAAACACGCAAGCCCTGTGATATTTTTCAAACAGAATTAGACATATCAGGTACATATTATTTCAGTATGTATGGTTGAGAGATTCAAATGTGATATACAATTTTGACTGGTTCTATTTTAGGTTTTTTTTGTATGAAACAATATGTCTCCTAAAACATAATTTTTCAAAAAGTATCATCTTCTGTCTGTTTAAAATTACTTTTTTGTCTGAGGTATTTCCAGTGCCACAGTTGAGTTTGCCTTGTACCAGTTCAAGAAAATATATAACTACAAAAACCAAGTTTGATAAAAAAGTCTACTTTTGGCTCTTAATTTACTTTCTGTCAAAGATTTTTCAATTGCCATTGTTTGCATTTTTGTACCAATGAAGAAAATATAACTTACATACGACTGAAAAGTTACTGCGGTCAAAAAGAGTAATTTCCAGCCAATTAAATTCACTTCTGGTCCAATTTATTTATCTTATTGATGAAATATATACATATGTTGATTTTCTTGTAATCTACTTCCGGTATAAGATATTTTAAGTGCCATTGTTAGAATTTGTTTATTTTGTTCCAAAGAAGAAAGTATATATACTTACGATTTAAAAATTACTGCAGTCCAAAGTCGATCAAGAAAAAAACACATATATAGAGGTTTTCAAAGAGAATTTATATTAAAAACGTGTTTCCAGTGTGTTTTCTGGTCCTAAAAGTGATTTTGATTTTTTTACTCTAATGAAGAAAACATGTGCATGCTCAAGCTAAAAATTACATCTACTTCCCTCATGTTTGCTTCTTGTATAAGGGGTTGAGTGTGCCATCCCTTTGCTTTTCTTTTAACTACTGTAAAAATGCCTTACACAATCTCAAGGGAGCCTACTAATTTCAAATACCTTATATGCAAAAATTCACAGCTTTGTGCATTAAGGTGGGGTTTATAACATCGTTTAAATAATATTTCCAATGCATTATATGATTTATTCACCACTGTGCAATATAAAGTAAACATTAGATAGTGACATCGTCTTTGCAGTCTGCTTTATACTACTGATCAAGTACCTACTGTATAATTATTTAATATTTTCTAAAATTTATATGTAAATAAATGTTTTCACCTCTCTGTAACTTAAGTTGAAAGTTTCAACAGCTATTTAGTATAAATTAACTTTTGGATTAAATGTTGTAAATATTATAATTATTTTCCTGAATTATTAAATATTCTGGGAAATTTTTGCTATTTGTCTCTTCATCAAAACCTTCCTTGGATGTACTAAAAGAAAATAGCCGAATTGGTCCAGCCATTCCTGAGATCAGCAGTCAGCAACACATTTTTAGCTATTCATTTTTATGATAATATTACTGTTAGTGTAGATTCTATACTTTTTATTCTTGGATAAAAGTATGGAATTTTTGCAGAGTATTTTTTCTTTTTCCAAATTCTATGGCAGATTTGGTTTTGTAATTGTGTTCTGCTATAGCCTTATATGTTCACTTTATCGTGTAGACATGAACCATTTTGTTCTCCATGTATAGACTCATCCAAAACTACATGGAATTTCGAAGACTCCAAGTGTACACAGAGAAGTCATATTGTTTATTGAACTCAAACAGTTTTCACTGTGTTAGCTGGCTTGGAATACTGTTGTGATATAATGCCTTTTTAATGCCTCACCTATTTTATCAGTTTTATCCCTTGGATATGAGGAAGATAGGTCGGTTTTGGACATTCTCCGTTTTGATTTGAATCTAGTTGTGACACACTCTGGCACCCGACTTTCATAATTTCATATTGATGCCTCACTTCAACTCAAGTGTACATACAGCTGATTGTTTATTATTGGCTGTTTCTAATATTTGTTGACTGGAGATGACTCTCTACAGCTTTAATTCTGTTAACAATGTTCTGATGCAGGATAAACTGGAAAGCTTAAATTAATTTTTTATCAATATTTAACATCTTAGGATTGTTTATACATCAATATAACTATATAAATACTAACAATTCGATTTATATTTAAGTAATTGTCACTACAGTACATTATTAACACCTAACTTCTCTTGTTGTAGGTGTTATATAAATTTAAGTTCTCTGAATGAAAGATGCAGATTTTTATTTTCTTATTTTAATGTATCAATGAATATTGGTTTTCATCTTTCTGTTTTGTTTTATTAATACTAAAATGTTAATTAAGACCATAATAAACTAATAGTTAGAAGAACCATAATAATTTGATTTAATAGTATTATCACATCTTTGAAACACTATAAAAGTCTATTTATTTCACTTGTCAAAAATGCAAACTAACTTTCATTTTCTTTAAATTAAATTAGCTTGTTTATAAATCATTTGCTAACGCTCTACTAAACTAGCACATTTTTAGTCCAATAACGAAGCTGTGTGTGTTTTATATTTATTTATTGATATAATGTAATATAGTGAGCTTAGTTTTCTTAATGATGACTGTCAATTAGTCAATATAGTGGTGGGCAGAACTAAGTCATTGGCATGTCTTGTGTAATAATTAAGTATGTCATTCAATAAAACTTGTAAAAACATCTAAATTCTCTTGTACATATATTAAGTTTGGAAAAATGCACTAGTCGTAATGTTATTAAAATTAATAAAATATTATTTACAATTATCCCTGTAACCCAAACAGTACAGAATTCTTATAACCCTCCTCTGCCATAGGAAAACTTTTTCTGTACCTACACTATCACCCCATAATATATTTGCATGCAACAAATGAGAATGAAAACTGTCAAAGTCTGCATTTTTAATTAAGTTAATACTAACACAGCTCTTAAGTTTGCGTAGTAAAAAACAAACTCTTGACAACTTTGAAATTAAATTATTTGTATGTTCATATCATATAAACTTATGATATAAAGTGATACCTAAAAGCTTTAATGGCTTCAAAATAGAGCCAGAACTGAGTAGAGTCTCAAGGAGACAAGTACTGGAGGGTAATTAGGTTTCCAACTCAAGTTATGCTAGTGGTGCTTTTGCAGGCTATCTCAATGCTATTGTCTTATCTAGGCATTTAAAATTCTATATAAACTTGATCTATTACTACATTTTAACTTTTCATTCAACTCCTTATGCCTCTCTCTTTCCTTTTGGAAGAGTGTTGCAAATCCTAAGCAATTTTTCTCATTTAAATGTGTACAAACATTCTCTTAACCATTCTTAAGATATCATACACTCTTACATGCACAATTACTTTGTTCATCTTAGTGACGAGTGTTGTCAAATTACAATCATTTTATTATTTTACGATGTTCTCAAATATATTGGTTGTTGACATGGCGATAGTGCTAATTCTTTTATCTGTCAAGAGACAATAATTCTGTCCAACTGATAGTGGTGCTACTAATAGTTATTGTTTGTTGCATGTTTCCACTGAAAGTGAGCAACTCAAACAATGTACTTGTTTCTTTGTTTTTCACTCTAATTTTAATCTTCATTATTTAACCATATGAATATAATTGAATTTCTCTTTCTTTAAATTGCATATTGTAATTAAGTTTATCAAGGCAATTAAGAACAGTAAAATATATTAATTACTGTTATTGCCCTAACAATTGATTTAAAAAATCTAAAGATATTTAACTACTGTATACAATTTAGTGATATTTGTAGGTATACTAATCAGAGAGACAAAGTGGATAGGTTTTGAAGTTACTTGAAGGGTTAGAAGAAGGACTAGACCTAATGAACAGGAAAGTCTGAAGGTAGATTGATTTGGCATTTGAATGTGTGGCAGAATATAAATATTTCACTTTAGCAATTACAATTATTGATATTGCAGATGGAAATGAAATCAACAATAGAACAGCCACAGCACCAAGAACATACATTGTCTTTAGAAAACAAAAGTAAATCTTTATCTTTTAGTAATCATTTCAATATTATTTTGTGACTTGGAAACATGGGTACCAACCAGAGGCTCAAGAGAAAACTCTTATTTCTTTTGAAATAGAGTCTTGAGATAAATGTGTGTTCCAGTCGGAGATAAAAGTGAATGGAGAATCCAACAGAGAATTAAGTGACAACTTATGTGCCCAGACATTTTGACATTGGTTAAGATTCACATATTTAGATATATTAGTCATCTGTGGATAAAAGAAGAACCTGTGATAATCAAGAGTGTTTACCTACAGAACCCAGAAGCAGGGCAACTGCTCAGCAGATCGTGAATGAGGTGGAGTGACCAAATTGACAAGACCATGGTTAGAATGAGAACTACACTACAGGCAGCAAGGATAGAAAGGAATTTACAGGCATTATTGTTGAGACCAAAAGCCTACTTAGATTTAAGTGTCCAAGAAAGTATACAATGCATGTAATTAGAAACATTAAATCTAGGTCTAAAGATGTAAAAGCATATAATGACATCTTCGTACACGGAAGGAAAATTGTAAATTTAATAGTATCTACATAGTCAAACAAACAAAAGCTAGATTTCTTCATAATACAAAAACAGATGTACCAATCATTATCAGATATGTCGTAAATAACTACAACCATACTCCACTAACTGAAATTATGAGATTGTACATTATAAATACTACTGGTTGATAACAATCCCAATCTTGTCTTCATTGTAAGGATTTTTTAAATATTCTTTTAATTATTGTTGCTAGCATGACGGCTTAAAATTTTTACATAACATAAGAGGGCTAATCAGAAAGTAAGGAACGTTTTGGAATTTAAAAAAACCCAAGTACAAGAAAAAAATTTTATTATATACATGTGAAAGAGGGACTAAAATATTACTTTTCTACATAACACCAAACAAATTCAGGCTCTTATAATAGTGGGGATAAGCTTTGAAATTCCTGTGTAATAGAATTCTGCCACCTGTTATCTCAACCACTTAGTAAAACATGCCTGGAACTCTTCATCATTGTCAAAACACTGTGTTGTTAGACAGGTCTTCATTTTTGGGAACAAGTGAAAATCACTTGGAGCAAGATCAGGTATAGGGGGGATGAGGAAAATGTTCCCAGTTGAACGAGTTTAAGAGTTCTTGCATACAGTTTACCATGTGAGGTCGGGTATTGTCATGCAAAAGCAAAATTTTGGATGACAATTTTCCTTAGCGCTTGTTTTGGACAGCTCTCTTAAGATTTTACTATTTTTGGCAGTACTGCTCAGAGTTAAGTGTTGCACCATATTGTAGAAAATCAATAAGAAACTCGGTTATTGTGAAACAATGCTATCACAAATCATTTGATCAACTTTGGCGACCAGTTCATCAGTCACAATACTCGAACGTTTACTATTCTGTTGATCATGAATGTTTGTTCTGCCATTTTAAAACTGAACACACCACTTCCTGACAGAACTTTCAGTCATTATGTTGTTCCCGTACACTTCATACAGTGCCCTATAAATTTCTATTGGTTTTAAGTATTTTGCCAACCAAAAACAAATCACAAACTGCTCTTCACAGCTGGCGGTATTTTTTATTGCAGAACACATTTCAAATTTTAATATAACAAGAACAGGTAGGGGTTCCTGCTGTCACGGCTGGACTCTGACTGAGGTGCCGAGCACAACCACACCAATATATACGCGATTGGTGCACGCCTGGCAGCATCAGTTGAAAACATTCTTTACTTTCTGAATAGTCCTCATCATCCATATCATTATCATTTTTATGATTTTGAAATTTTTGACAGCAATTATTTATTTTTTATTTTATTACAACATTTTAAATCCGTTTTCCAGTACTGTGTGAAAAAAATCAAAAACTGTTATTTTTATATTGTTGAAGTCCCACTTCCTTTTAAAATAACATCTAAACGAAATGTGTGTTCCATGTGTTTGATTTTTAAAACCCATTAGTGCATAAGTATTAATTTTGTATTAATTAATTTGTTTGTTGAAATATAGCTAATTACAAACAAAAAACATGGGAAAATAGTTTTAAAATTTCGAAATCAGAAACTTACGTACTTAGAGGATGTCCGATTTATCAAATGCTATGCATTTGGAGTACTTTATTATCTGATTATGTACATCTTAAATGTAGTCAATTTATGGGATTTATGGTTTATGGTTATAAAAATCAGTTTCACCAGACTGATCTGGAGAAATAATATGCATTTTTAAGCTCAGTGAGAATTTCACCAACAGTAAATCTAAAAAATACAAATATTATTAGTAATTATCGCATACAAGTGTAAATTTGAAATAGTCAAACTACCTATTGACCAACTTATATTGTTACAAATTAAACTAAAAACAATATCTACGCTAACAGAAGTTACAAACACATAATGTGTACAAAGCAAAAAGCTCATATGGCTTTTTCCAGTGTTGTTGTACTAAAACTGTGTTTAAGTACATTACTCAAGTTATGTTTAAATCCTCATTGTTTACTATGCAAGTAGTTTAAATAATAATCATTATTTTAGTATGTAATAATCCAAGGTACAGTTAAAAATATTTTAAATGTACTTAACTAGTTATTGCTTATTTATTGAGTTCGGCTTATTGAGATTAAACCTATTATTAATATCTTCCTAACCTTTTTAATTTTATGTAAACTACTCTTTTAATTCACTTTGTCTAAAATTGAAGCTAATTTTCAAAGTTTTGTGAATTACCGAAACTGTAATACTTTTGATTTAATTGCATTATATTCGTATTTTTAAGTTGTGTTACAATTTAATGTTTATGTTAATTTTTTCAGTTTTTTTATTCATTTTATACTTGTCTATAAGTAAAGTATAGGTCTATAAATTTTTATTCACAATATTACTTATTATAAAAGTACCAAAACTCATAAAAATAAAGTCATGAACATGGATTAATAATATACAATGTCTTAAATCAAATATCTACGCCAGTGTCGTAAAATGCAGTACATAATATTATCACTCAATATTTCATGAATATTAGAATAGATTTTATTAAGTAGCTGTTGAAACATTTCTTCATACTTTCATTTTGTAACATGTTTGGAGAAACCAAAAGTAGTTTTACTATAAAGTTTTGTACATACACATATTCATGTAAATATGACTCTTTTCAAATAAGTTGAGAGAATAATGGGAGATATTAATTAAATTTGTATGACTTGTGTTGTCTGCATGTCATTAAATCTTTGATAGTATGACAAGGCTTTATGCTCAGTTCTTAAAATTTCATAAATATAAGATTGTAACCAATAATAGTGTAAATGTGGTTAATAGTTTTCTCGCTAACCAATTCTAATCATTCTTAAAAAAATGTGAACCACTAGTTAAAACCAACTAACTAGTGGTTAAAAGGAATGACTAACTAGAAGGAATGGAAGGACCGTTTGTGGTCGTCTGTTTGGTCCAAGTGTTTAGATAGAAACACTTCATTTAAATTAGAGGAAATAACCATCAATGTCTTATTTCACAAAACATTGTAATACATCTTTCATATTTTTGTTGAGATTAAATTAAATAGAATTCTTAATGCAAAACTTAAGTTTGATGCTTATATAGTTTAAGGTTCTATCAATTCTTATTCTTAAAATTTAAATTTAAATGTCTCAACTGAATTGTGGTCATTGAATATATATATTCAATTTCAGAAATATTCCTATCCTGGAAACAACTGAATTAATTCAGAAACAGTGTAGTATGTTGACATCTTTTTAATTTCGAACAGGTAGATTATGTAGAATCTTGGAGCATTGGAAAACAGGTTTATTATAGTATCAGGCACTTCACAAATAATTTGTGAAGATGATGGAATCTTTGATTCAGAAAGGCCTTGCACAAAATAAAAAAATATATTGGAAAATGTTGTATTCGTTTATACTAGGTAGATTATGGTTAAACCAATTTACTAACTCTTCTATTGTGTTCTTTATTTATTGAAAATTAAAGATTCACCTTAACAACCTTTCTTACATATACTTTAGTTTTTGTACAACATTTAAACTTGTTAGATAAGTTTTTAGCATTTACCTCTAGCTGCAGTATAACATATTATAAATACATAACATTTGAGCATAGTTTTTTATTTATTTCAGATAAATCAATGTTAAAATAATTTTGCATTATTTCAGCCCACAATGGAATACAATGAAGAGGAAGATAACATTGAAAATACTAAAAGAAGTAGTAAAGAAAATTTGCCGTCAGAACATACGACATTATCTCCATCCAATGAAGCATACTATGCTGACAACCGAGTTTTAATTCCTGACATAGATACAGTAAGTATTAAAATTGTTTACTAGTTTCACAAGTCTGATATAATTAACATAGGTAATCGTGTGACAAGATGTGAAACTAAAAGGGTTTATTTATAATGCATGTTTTATATCATTTATAGTTTTTACCTAGAAACCCAATTATTTAACTCTCTCAGTGTAAGATAATTTATTTAATATACTTACAAATTAGCATCAATTTGAAGGCAAACTAATAAAAAAAAACATAGGTGGTTTGATATCTTAGTAAAACATAGTAAATTGTACATTGTTTTCATTCTGATATTAAAGTGATATTTGACATATTATTTTATCAACATAGGCTTAGAAGATAAACACGTGTCAGTTTTCTTGTTATATTTAACCCATATAAGTGTTATCACATATTCAGTATGATATTTGCCACTTATTGTTTTTCACTGCGGTTTTGTATTGAGTGATCTTGAGTACTCTCACTCTGATTCTGCAACATTGCATGCCGCAGTGAACACATTCATACTATTTTAATTAGTTAGATACCAAGAAATTGTTACCAAAATTTCAAAATGGTAAATATGCTTCTCCCAAATATGTGGCTTAATTGTTAGTATCATCCCGAAATTTCATTTAAATAAATTAAACTGTCTTTGAGTTAACTGCATGAAAAATATTACATATATAACTATTTAAGTACATCCAGAACTCATGCAATTTTTTTAGTACAATCTGTTGCATGTTAAGAGATTTTTTAAAATTAATTTCTTGTAATGAAAATACTTAAGCATGAATAATATCCAATACGAATTGTATTAACATATGTGTGAGATATATATATATATATGCAATTTTATACATGTTAATATTTGATTTTTGTTTTTTTAGGATAGATTTAGTTGGACAAAATTATGGGCATTTACAGGCCCTGGTTTTTTGATGAGCATCGCTTACTTGGACCCAGGAAATGTTCAGTCTGACCTTCAATCTGGGACGATCGCCAAATACAAAGTAAGATTATCTGCTATATAACTTATGCTTTACAAGTTTAGGACCTTATAAACAAATTTTCCCTGAAAACAATTAGATGATTGAAACAAGAGTTATTTATAACATTCAAAAACGAGTAATAGACAATTGTATGTTGAGAAATGAGTATGTCTTCCTACACGACTTATCCAAGAAAACAATAAAAAAACAAATATCGGGTTCTCAAAAGTGAAAAATTAAGTATTTCTAAACCACAATTAAATGTTTCTACATACAAAATTTACATTTCTAAAAACAAATAAATAACTTTTTATCAAGAAATAAATTTAACATTAGAAATTACAAAAATAAAAATCTTACAATTTTAAGAAAATTGGAGTAATTATCTAATTGTATTTTAGTATAGAATAGATTTAATTTTGTGGTAAAGCAGAGCATTTTTATTACTTCTGCTTTATTAAAAGAAAACGGAATATTGCATAAACAATTGCTTCAAAAATTCACTTGTACCAACATTTTGGATACTCACTTTCCCATTGTGCCATCGAGCATAATACATTCCCCTAGATTGCTTTTTGATCTTTAAGTACAATGTGGAACAAAGTCTGCAAATATTGTCCATTTGGTCCAAAATGATGAGTTTCAGGATTCCTTACTGTGAGCCCTTCTCTTTCTTCTATATTTATTCCTCTGTGGATTCTAATTAGCCAAAGAACCAAACTTTGCATTATAGTTTCAATGTTTGCTCTTCCCCTTGGCATGTTTTAAACTCTATACAACTTGTTATTTTCGTCTACTGAGTCTGTGGGAAGGACTTTTAGTGCAAGAAGTTGATATACAGGGTGTCCCTATGTAAATAGATTTGAAAAATTTGTTGCTAATGTAATAAATGGATCACCCATGGTAAAGTGGTTTCACCTAGGGATGTTCATAAAGTCCATGCTGCTTCTCAACTTAGTTCAGATTATTATTTCAAAGGCTATGTAATTAGATGAAAATATATTTAGAAAGTTGTTAACAGAGCCAAGCAAATTGCTAATAATGATTACATAGTAAAATGAAGTATCAAATCAAAGGCCACTGGCGGAAATGTTCTATAAGATAATTTACGAGTGTAAAAAAAGCTATAACAAGATTATGCTAAATATAAAAAATAACTAATTCAATGGAAGATGTCGAAGTTTTTAATTCTCATTTTAATAGCTTAGCTCCTAGAGTAAGACAACATTTAATAAAAACATTACATTTTCACCAAATCTTAGTCATTGTTCCATATTAAATTTTGATCCAGTTAGTATGAAAGAAGTTATATAAAATTAATACTCATATTAAATAATAGACCAGCTTGTGCAGGGGATGAGAACCCTATTGCACATCATAAATGTTCTGTAAATGTGATTGCTCCAGCTCTTATCTTAATTATGAATAAATAGTGAACTCAAGCTTCATTTCCTAAAAACTGAAACTTTCAGAAATCAAAGCAAATATTAAATCAATAGTCGTGACATTTCATAAATCATTCATCTCTCATTTATTATAAATATAATATAAATCGCATAGAAATATAATAATATAAGCTACTTTCAAATATTTTTCTTGTTAATGTTAAGATAATTTTATTATTAGTTAATTTTAAATTAATTTTGTGTTCATCCATCTTATCACCATATCCTTAATTTTAATTAGCTAGTATTTGGCTGCAAGAGTCATAGTGACTGTATGTTCCCTTTTTTTAAGGCCTTTTTGATAAAAATACCTGTAGTGGAGTGTACAATTTTTGTGAGACCCAACCTTTATTATTTCATCAGAATTTCATACCCACGGACTTTCAACTTTCCCAATTATAAATTTTTTAAAGACTATCATTCACCCAAATTTTAATTTTGAAGAGATACATTTTTGTTATTAATCAATATTCTGATACATCAAAATTCTGAATATATCTCTATTCTATGAACAGTAATAAATTTATTACAATATTCAAAAATAGCTGGTACGATCAACCACCTCTGAGTGAAAATCTTCCCTGTTCTACTACTAGCTTGGTGTATCATCATTACAACATTTATTGAATTCTATTACCTAACTTATATTTTAATTGTTCAATTACTATATTTCAATATTGTACCAGAACTCCAACATTGTAATCTTAACTTTTTTATATTTTAACAAGAATTCTTCTGATTAGCTATAACAAATTAGAACTGAAAGAAAATATTCTTTTGTTATTTCGAAAGAAAACAAAACCAGAGTATCTATTTATTCCTTTAGCTTACACATTCTAGTTTTTAGTCTTTATTAATATATAATAATAATTGTACAAAGTTTAAACGGACATCAATAATTAATTACCTGTATCTATTCTCAGTACAATATAAATTATTGTTGATAGTCATAAATATTACTTATAATCAAATAATGTATTGGATCCTACATTATTTTTGGTGTATATAAACAACTACTGTTTTGGTTGCTCACAGGATAAAAACAAAGAAGCACTAGAATAGCTGGGAAAGCACTGCATATTGGAAACAAAAAATATTAGGAATAAAAAGTCAAAGACCTAAACATAAAGAATAATTCACAGACTTTCATTTTAATTAAAACATCTGTACAGATAACAATTTTATGGTGTATTGATTTGCACTGGTAAATGGATCAATTGTTATTGTTTGGTCATGCTTAAGATGTAAATGGACCAACCAAGAATATTTAACACTGCAAAGGTTTAAAAAATTTTAATAAATATATATATATATATATATATATATATATATATATATATATATATATATATAGTTTTAATGAGAGAATTGAAAATTTAAGAAAATAAATGTGTATGTGAGGCTGTGTAAATTATTGAAAATGTTGATTTACCAGTGAAGATGATAATTCAAATTTATAATGATATAAACAGCTTTGTTTTTTATTAGAATACAAAGTAACAATTTGAAAATGTTTGGTTCAAGAAAGTTTATCTCTTTGATGGATGGGAATACAGTTTTTTTATCTTAGGTAGTAATTTAAAATGTATCTATTATGAATTTATTTGTCACCTCGTACAAAAAGTTGTAAATATTTTTGGTTCATGTTTAGCTATTATGGCTGCTGATGAGTGCTACGATATTGGGGTTGGTGATGCAAAGACTGGCAGCCAGGCTGGGGGTAGTTACAGGGTTACACTTAGCAGAAATGTGCTACCGCCAATACCGTACAGTGCCAAGAATCTTCCTCTGGCTAATGATAGAGGTAGCCATCATCGGCTCTGACATGCAAGAAGTCATCGGCACGGCCATTGCCCTCTATCTACTGTCCAACAAGTTGTAAGTGTTCCTACGTTTGACAAAGTGTACAATAGCTATGGTTGTTGAGGCAGTATATACTTTAGGGGCCACTTAAGTGATATTAAATATTATCTAAGTCTTTAATTGATAGGGTTTCATAAAAAATTATCAAACAGGCAAATTTTATTGATTGGAAAAAGGGTTATTTATTGATTGCAATAATTAATTCAATGATGAATTGCTTTTTTATTGAAATGATTATGATCAACGTAATAGTTATGAACTGCAAACAAAAGAAATAAGTAAATTGTCAGACTTTATATAGTTTGTTCCATAAATTAAGTAAAGTTCAGACATCTTGCTAATTGTCTCACTGTGTGCTCTTTAGCTATCGTGGAGGTTTTTCGGTATTTTGACACAGCTACCAGTTTTATAAACTTTACACATACGCTCAACCGTTTTGTAGTTAGTAGCTGAACTGTTGATGTTAGAAACTGATTTTTAACCATTCATTATTAATATGAACAAAATAAAAAAGTAAATTACATTTTCTCCTAAATGAAACCTTACCGGTCCAAGATCAACAGTCTAACTCTACAATATTTTCAGCAATTCACACTTATTTAACAAACAATTTTTTAGGTTTTTTTTTACTTTTAGAGCATTTTTGAATGCACACTTTTATTGAAATATGTAGTAATATCTGTATTATATGAAATATGTTTAACTTGCTGACCTCACATGACATAAAAATTATGGTAACATAACTAATTCTAAATTTTGTTTTGTTTTTCCAAGGATTCCGCTTTGGCTTGGTGTTTTGATCACTGCCATTGACACATTCTCATTTCTTCTTCTGGACAGATATGGGCTCAGAAAGTTAGAACTGTTTTTTGGCTTCCTTATCACTGTGATGGCAGTTTCATTTGGCTATGAGGTACTGTTATTATTTTACTATCCTGTACTATTGCATAGTCAATAAATATCCATTTCTTAATTTATGGATTAAACTTAAATCTTCTATTATTTTAGGATACAATGCATTTAGAATTATACACTCAACATTTGTATTGAGGGATGAGTAACATATTTTTATTGTTTCATTAATGTTATAAAGTCCTTAAACTGTTGTATATACTAGTTACTAAGTATAATTTTGTTAAGCACATATTCATTCTTTTATTTAGTATTTTTTATTTTGAGGATGAAAGATTTAAATTAGTAAATGAGGTTAGCAACATTCTTATGCCTGCTAACCTTTAACCCTTTTACTGCCAGCCATTTTTTTATTGTACCAGCCAAGATTGCCAAGGAGGAAAATCACTGTTGTGCATTCATTTACAAAAAATGCTGTATCTTTTTTATTTTTCATTAGATTTTGCATGAATTTTGATTTTATTTACTCGTATTTAAATGCTGTTTTTAAATAATAAAATTACATTTTAATTTGAAACAAACTCATTATTTTATTTTAAAAAATTATATAAATAAAAAATAAATAAAAAAATAAAAATTGTGTTTTGGCATGTGATAATTTATTTTTAAAAATTAAACTAAAATTATGAGCATGATATCATTATAAACTAGAGCAATTGCTTAGAACATATACCAAATTTGAAGGTGTTACCTTGAAACATAGCTGCACTATGAGGATTTTCCCAAAACTCAACACTCCTCCAATTTCTGGACATTTGATGTACACTGCAATGTTTCACACGAAAACACTTTTTCTTATACCTCTGTTCATTTATTAGTTTATAAAAAGCAATAACACATATATAGCAATAACAAATAAAAAAGTACACAAAACCTAAACCTAATTTCTACATATTACAATATTTAAACGTGCCTGATGTAAGTTTTTAGCACCTTGTGCTGTCCAAAGCAGGTGGCATGCACACCTCTTTTGCATGCCACACAAATGGTCCTTGATTTTTTTCTTGACCCACCACTAGCTGTGCTTATTTTGCTACAAACAGAGCAGTTCCTTTCCTTTTTATCTGGGCAGAGTTTCCATTCCAAATCGCTGGGGCCCATCTCCACCTCCAACATTTGCTGTTAGACGTAATGGCACATCTACATTTTTTGCTTTTAGCCACTCTGCTGCTAGATCTTCAATTATAGAGGAAGTAAATTGCAGTCTCGTCATTTCTTTACCAGTGCAGTTATGTTTGTTACAATATATATGCATTTTAGGATAATCCGAGAAAAAATGTTGAACACTACTTTCTTCCAAAACTTAACGGTACGTCGTTCATCTAAGTAAGCATACAACATTTGATCCGACGTGTCTATTCCTCCCATGAACATGTTATAAGAGTTAATAATTTCTGGCTTGGATTGTACTGTTTCTACATTTTGGCGTACTTTTCGTTTTTGAATGGACAGTGCGACTGATTTTGTAGAAAGCAAGATAACCGGATTTTTTTGAGATGCTTTTTCTCTGTATCCAAGAAATAGCATGTTGCCATTTCTCAGGTACTTCTTTTCTCCAATTTTAAATTTTTCCTTCAATTGAGTTTGGTATAACCTTTTCTGTTCCTCCTCACTGTGCCAGTTACAAAGGTGTCTTTACTGTATAAGAATTGGGCCAAGGAATACTCATAAAAAAATTGTCGACAAAGAGGTGGTAGCCTTTGTTGAGATACTGACCAAGTTCAAGAAGTTTTTTTTGACAACATTGAATGCTAGGCCTACCTCTTTGTTACCATCGTTAGCTTTAGAACCTTTGTAGCAATAAAAACCCAGACAATAGTTACTAACTGAGTCACAAATCATCCACATTTTAACCCCCATTTGTGGTGGTGCTTGTTCGGGAGATACTGTAATAATTGTGACCGGCATTTAGTTCCTACAAGACTTTCATCTATAGAAATTTCTTTATGAGGTGTATAGTATGTTCTAAAAAGTCTGTTGACGTGTTCTACTAGTGGATTGAATTTGGAGCAGGGGTCATAATCTGGTTGGCCACGTTGAGGTAGGGTGCTATTATCGACTATATGAAAAAATTGTAATAAGGCTTTCAAACAACGATTACGGCTAAACAATTTGCCGAACCAAGGCACAAAGTGGGAGTCTGAAGTTGTCCAATAGCTAGCTATTGTTGGTTTTCTGATTATCCCCCATATTCAGGATGACAGCAATGAACCCTTTTAATTTCAGCGAAGGTGGTGTTTTTCCACTGATTAGCTTAGCTCGAGATCCAGGGGAAAAAGTGTTCTGATGGGGCCCTCATGTACTGGTCGGCATATTGATTTTGTTCTAAGAACAAATAGGTTCAGCAAGGTTGTAGTGAAAAAAAAGATTGAAATAAGCTATTGGCTTAGAGTCAGAGGGTGGACAGTGCTTAGGACCTGGTTGCTCAGTAAAATAAAAATTGTGATTATGTCCGGGGTCATTTGTTTCATTTACTGGGGTCCATACTACATCACTTAGAGCTTGTCCTGCATTTAGATTACTAGGCCTAGGCCTGTGACTATCACGAGAAGATAAACCATCATTTATGTTATCACTAGGACAGCCTATTAGGTTATTCCTTCTAGGCCTCCCTCTAGGCCTACCAGTGGAAGTTGAAGGTAAACTTATCTGTGCCATATCCTCCTCACCTATCTAATAATTCCCTCATTATCTGATGGTAAGATAAGTCAGGATCGTCATCAGTGTCATCCACATCACTTTCATTGTCATCACTAGCCCTAACACTAATATCAGATTCATTCTCGGCATCTGAATCTGACAAATTCTGAAGGAAATCGTCACTCAGTTCGTCTTGCACATTTTATTCCACCATCGATTAAACTGTTAATTATTGTTCCCTCACTCACAGGAGAGTTTAGATCTAACTCTTTTACTCATTTTATCTTTAATCAACAAAAGTAACAGTTCAAAAAAACTTTCGATAACATTGTAAACAACAACAACAACGAACGAAGATTTCAGTAACATAACCCAGATCAACTGGTTTTGACAGCATGTCTAGGTAGTTTCGTCAATTCTAGTCAAAGACGACGAAAATAGAAATCCAAAGTTCTTCAAATGGCTTCTTTCATTATCCTTTGCTCCTAAACAACCAAAATACGGAATATTTCGGCATTTGAACATAACAGTAGCCAGTAACAATAAAAAATACCGACGTTCGACATATCGGACGTTGGCGTTTTCGGCAAAAATGCCGACGTCCGACATATCGGACGTCGGCAGTTAAAAGGGTTAATAAATGTGATAAAAATAAAAAACAATGTGCTTTAGCCCTTCGCATGCCACTAATAAATCCATTAACTTTCCTATAACACCAAGACAAGTAAAGAAAATTAGTTTTCTTTAAGTTTAAAGCTAATTTTTATTACAAGAAAATTATAAAAGGTAATAGCAACAGTTTATCAAACGGCGCATTTTACTTACAATTAGCGTATTTGTTAATAAAAATAAAAAATAATTATTTACATAACTGTTTATTTCAAATAAATTTAAATTAAATTAAATACACCTTGTCACACTATAAAACAAGATAAATATTTCAAACTAACCACAACACTACCATACAATGAAGAATAACAAAGTAAAGTAATAAATACATAGTAGACGTGCACTCGTGACAACAGAGATAGCAGTAATACACGCCACAGATATGTTTGGTTATGGCTCTGTAGGACACGCAAAACTGACGAGCAGGTGGTCGGCGTTAGACAAAGGGCGCTCCCTTCCCCCTGCCGCTGAGTGAAGGTCGTTTATAAATACTTCCTAGGGCAAGCGAGTTAAGTATGGAGTGTGCACCAGGCATTCCGAAGGCCTTTTGTGTACTAAAACCTCTCCAAGAAACATAATCTATAATATCGGATATAACTGTATTTGGCGATTTGGTCAAAATCTATCATTCTAATACTGTCCAATCTCTTCCTCGGTAGACAAATGACACCACAAGTGTAACAGTAAAAAGAGAGGAATCACAAAGAAAGTATTATTATGTACAGTATTACATCTGGAACCTGCACAATAAGAGAAGTTGTATAGATTCAGATTCAGATTCAGATTCCTTTATTATATTGTGTTTTATGATTCTACCATGTTGTACGGTATGTTTTGATATTATTTTTCTATTTCATGTTGTTTGTAATGTAAGTTTATATTAAAAAATGTCTTCTACATGAGGAGAATATCAGTTTGTAAATATCTAAACATATTGAAATGAAATGAAAAATGTCTTTATTGAATACAACGTAAAATATACTCAATTGGCGAGGTTAGGACTATCAAGTCCTCTCTTACACCTAACCATAAATTAATAAACTATACTATTAGTGTAAAACAAGAGCCACAATACAGTTTGCATTACTATTTTACATTCAAAAATTATAATCTCTATTTATATAAAGTAATAAAATAAAATAAAGGTTCTCTATGAAACAAAAAATAAATAAATAGGATAAAACTTACAAGGAAATTAACAGACATTCCATCACCATTCATACAAAGCCATCGTCCCTGAGTCATCTCCTGGATCTTCATTTTTAGAATCATATTCACTATTCTCTGTTAATTAATAAATAAAATTAATAAATCTATTCTAGTCTTGTTGCACTGATTAAGAGCAACTGTTACAAGTTGTTAAAACATCTAACTTGCTTTTATACAAACTACGAAAAAAAAATCATTAAATCTTAATAGATATTTCTTGTATGATAACTTTAAAATTAAAGTAGGTAATAAAACATTAACAGACCCTACAGATATTGGAAACAGTTTTAATGATTATTTTGTAAATATGGTTGATTTATCTGGCCAACATGGTCTCCAGCATGTCTGCCTTGATGAGACATCTAACGAATTTTCAAATGATAATTTAAGAAAACCAACTTTTAGATTTAAACCTGTGACTGCTAGGGATGTCAATAATGTATTAAGCTTAATGAAAAATAATTATTCAAGTGGAATTGATGAAATACCAGTTATACTTTTAAAATCTGCTAGAGAACATCTGTGTGAAATACTAGCACATTTAATAAATTCATCATTTATATCTGGCATCTTCCCTGATAAATTAAAAATAGCCAAAATTTTTTCCGATACATAAAAAAGATGACAAAAAAGAAATGTCAAATTACCGTCCAGTATCTCTACTTCCCTCAACATCAAAAATTTATGAAAGAATCGTTCACTCTCAGCTAATGGCGTTTTTAGAGGAACATAATCTATTAGACGATAACCAGCATGGATTCCGTACTGGTAGATCTACAATAAGTGCTGCAGTACAATATTTAGAGTCGATAATAGATTCTGTTGATAAAGGGGAACATGCACTAGGTATTTTTATGGACCTTTCAAAGGCTTTCGATAGCGTAGACCACTCAATTTTAATTAAGAAATTAAATTGTTTAGGAATAAATTCAACAAATTTAAAATGGTTTCAATCTTACCTTAATAATAGATTTCAATATGTAGAAATTCCTTCGATATCCTTACCAAATAAAATCTCAAGAGTATCCTCCAAACTTAAAAAAATAGTTTTTGGAGTTCCGCAAGGTTCAATTTTAGGACCATTGCTATTCTTGTGTTACTTGAAAGATATGCACCTTAGCTTAAAACACATTCCCCAAGAAAACCTGTGTTTATATGCAGATGATGCAAACCTCAAATTATCATCTAATTCAGTAGATGAGATAGAGAGGCTTTCATATTTGGAATTGAATAACATTAATTCCTTTTTAAATGAAAACAATTTAAAATTAAATATAAATAAAACAAATTATATATCTTTTAAAACCCAACAAAAAAAGGAAATAATTGAGCCAATGATCATAGTAAATAACCAACTAGTAACAAAGAATCAGAGTACCAAATTCTTAGGTCTGACTATTGATGAAAATCTTAATTGGGATCAACACGTACAATTGTTGATTACAAAATTAAACTCGGGAATTTATGCTTTGACGAAGATGTCTTTTATCTGTAGCACTGATACATTGAGGACAATCTATTTCTCTTATATACACTCTTATATTGCATATGGCCTCTGTTTGTATGGTGCTACAAAAAAATCAAATCTTGATGAAATTCTCCGGATACAGAAAAAATCTCTGAGAATTATGTTAGGACTAAAAATAAATGATTCTGTGAAAGAATATTTTAAGGAATTCAAAATTTTAACTGTCTACGGTCAATATATAATGGATACAATTATGTGCTCTAAAATTAAAAACTTAAATACTGGTATGACCAACGTAATTCATTTGTACAATACACGTAATAAAAATGATATTTTAATACCTCACCATAGGCTAAATTTTTACACAAAAAAAACCAACATACATTGGATCCAAATTTCTTAAATCCATTCCACTTGCTATCAAACAAGAAACAGAACTTAAAATATTTAAAAGAAAGCTTAAGGCATACTTGATAGACAAGGCTTTATATTCATTAGATGAATATTTTGATTTGCAAATCAGGTAGTTTTATTTTAGTTTTATTATAGGCTTATTTTATATTAGTTTTTAGCTAGTTTAAACTGACACTATTCAAATGTTACATCATTGTAACTAAAATGAATAAAGATTTTTTGACTTTGACTTTGACATATAGTAAAGCCCCACTGTAATGTTTATCCACTGACACATGTTCAGTCAACACAATGAGCGGAACGTTTTCAATTCAAGTTTTTCACCCTCCAAATCACTGTTTGTATGATTTCTAATGTCTGGAAACTATTCAGATTATTCAGGAATAAGTTCTGAAATGTGTACAAATTATTAATGCATTTGGACTGATGTAAAAATTGTAACAAATCTTGGTGTGCACCCCTTCCCTTTACTATTGCACCTGTACTGCTTCTCTGACAGATTTGCGAAGGGGGGGGGGTGGATTTCAAGGTACTGTCTGGTGGATGCATGGCAAATGAGCGGTGCTGCCACCATCACGGCCTTTGTAGCCAACAATCTTTATGTAAAACAATAATGTACAAGGAAATACATTATATAAAAACCAAATTTTCTAAACAAAAACTGTATAAGTTGGGACCGTTACAAGTGGGTGTCGTTATATATTGGGATTCTATATATAAAGTTGTACCTGTATTATGTTATTTTTTACATGGTGTTTCTAATGATTTACCCCAATACCAATGAAGGTAAACTTTGCCATACATATGTGATTGGATTATATCAGATATACATACATATATATATATATCTGTAAGTAATACGTTTATAAATAATATGATAATAATGTTTCTAAGATTCTATTTTTTATTTATCTATAGTTCTTTGTAGCTTTTAATTTGTATGTTAGTATTTATAAACATATACCAAAGAAATGCATGTATTTTATTTATAGGATAATGTTTCTTTCTTAATTAATACATTAATTATCCTGAACTTTGGAACCCTTTTTCATTGGTCAAATTTGTAATTGTAAAATATTTGGTATATGAATTAAAAAATCCAGTACATTTCATATTAGAGTCTAGTCTAAAACTAAAGTATGAAAATCCATAAAAAATAATAAATGTGTTATGTTTTGCATAGAGCTGTGATTTTGTGTAATTACACTAGGATTTCTTAGCAGTTACTTACCTGAAGTTATTTCCTGAGATAAAAGTGTTAAAATATTATTTTAAAGTGCATGTAATGATATGATTTTATACTTTTTTTAAAACTTTGTTAATTATGGAGAGTAACATAGTGTAAATTACATATGTTTTGGATTTACCATTTAAAATACTACATTGGATGTTTATTTGTGTTTCTGTGCCTACTTTGTAAAATATCGTCCTAATAAAAAAACAAACGTAAAGTAATATAAAGAGACATAAATTATAGAAAAAATCTATTATTACCTTTACTGCGGCTCCATACTAAGAGATACCAACTACTTTAAATTCGATTCTGGGCTGAAAGGCATCTGCCGCGGTGAACATGATAATCAGTAATGTCTTGTAGAATAGGGTTAGATGTTTTTTTATATGATTTCAAAGAATTATTACTGGTAAATGTTATAGTATTCATTTTTAAGGAATTTTGTTGCAGTTCCTAGTAGTGAAACCTGAAGCGAGTCAAATCCTGAAGGGCCTGGTGATCCCCTGGTGCGAGGACTGTGACTACCGGGCATTGTTGCAAGCGGTGGGCATAATTGGTGCAGTTATCATGCCTCACAATCTGTACCTGCACTCTGGGCTGGTTAAGGTGAAGCTCCTTTATGTTAAATATTTCTCTTTGTTTAGTCTACATTTACATTTACTACAATTATGAGGAATCGCATTTGTTTTGAAACAAAGCATATAGATTTCAGCTGTTTAGATAATTCATTTTTATTTGTTATACAAAACCACCTTAGTTGTCTTATCTTCTACTGATAGTGGCATTATCTTTTAATGCATGGTGCGATTATTCATGTTGTAAATTAAAATTAAAACCCTTTCTTTACAACTACACTTATTTTCGTAGTCCACCAGTTGGTCCACCAAAAGGTGGCAATTTTAAAAGTCTGCATCTTTTTTAATTAAAGAAATGTGAGGTAAAGGTAAAAAATGTATTTGGAACAAATTAAATCCTACCTTTATCTGATTAAGTTTAGGGTGTCTCACTCAGCATGGTTGTAGCCAAACTTACACAACAGTTAATTAAGGTTTTGAACTCACAAACCTCCTCCCCACCATGTGGCATTGAAAAATATCAGTAAAAGTGTGTTTTTTTTATGTAGAACACCAAATGTATCGAAACAGTTGAACATTCTTTAAATTCCCCTTCAGAATAAATACTTTGGTGAAATAATTTACTACCATTTATCCACTCTTGTTCTTATACCACAACCATAGAGCCAACAAAAAATATTATGATTTTTATTAACACACAGAATGAATAAGCACAATTTCTTGTATTATTGAAAAATGTCCAGATTTTTATTTCTTTAACTTTCAATGCTCTATAGAATAGAAAAATTATCCTTATTGCAATATGGAGTACATACAAGATTTAAATGGCAAAAGGTATATCAATGAGAGTAGAGGACACATCTGACTTCTCCACATGCCAACTTCAACGCACTTAGAGAGAGCTGATTGTCAAGCAGTCTAGGGTGTCAGACTGAGTCTGATGGCACTTCTTTGTAACTATTTTCTATGGCCATTGGATTTTCTATTAGTACTGTCAATATTCTACTGTACCAACTCTCCCTCTTATTACGTTTTAAAGCTTATAAATCCTTGCACAGGCCAAAGGACAGATAGAATAAGACTAAAAAAGGGATCAGCCTCTGTTTTATTAAAAGAACTTATTTTGTTGTCTTTAATATTGCAAAATCTGCTACTTATTAATTAAAAACTTACTTTTAATTAATTAAATAAGTTAAAAAGTTATGATTAAGTGCTTTTGGAACTTATTGAGATTACAGTGAACCCCATAATACCCACAGTAGTTAATCCATTTAAAAAATTTTTTCACATATTTCCTATATGATTCCTAGAAGAATTTGAATACTGGATGTACGAAACTAACAATTGTTGATTTGTATACTTTGCAGGAACAGCTTCTACAATTGAAATAAAATGTATGAGGACATTAAAGAATTAACTCTGGAACAGGCAGTTATATAATGCCTCTATTTAATCTGTTTTACAAAACATTAATCAATGTTACTTATTGTTTCATTCTATAAAAGAATTTGTAGTATAACATTCACTGTAAACAAAAAGTTAGATAAACTACCTTACAATAATCACGCATAACATTGGTGTAGATATAAAAATTATTAAATATTACTTTTTAAAATTGTCTGGAATAACCAAAATATTGTTATAGTTATTTATTTATACACGATGAATAAAAAATTTACTTTAAGCGATATATATTTCTGCACATTCAAACCATGCAGTGTCCGCGAGCCACCCACTAGTGCTAATCTAACATCATGAGGTTAGGTCGACAACATAACATCCATAATTGATGATATTTCTCAATGTATTTTATCTATCCACATGCCGTCTTTATTATTCCTAAAAGTACTTCCACGTAGAAAAATGATGGGCTCTAACTTTAGGATTCATCCACACTGGCTTAAAATAATTTAAACAGTACTGAAACCATTGGGACTATTAAATAATAAAAGTTGAAATCCATAGTTTTCATTAGTCGTCATAAAAACTTTTAATTTCCGACTTCAGAGCCCCAAAACACTGCTCTTTAGTCCAATAAATATACTTATTCTAGTAGTCTAAAATCAATGAGGAGATTGGAATATAATCCAGTGATTATTACTTATATCAGGAGGGCCTAGTATGCATTTTAATAACAATATACCCATGATGCCTCTATTATTGAGTAGGAAATTACATGTGAAGCCATAAGTTACTGTTTTTTTAAAAATTAAGAGGTCACTTTAAAAAATTAAATAAATAAAACCAATTACGTGCTTATTATTTTACCTTATATATTATGATGCTTTAAAATTAATATCTGGTTTGTTTGTCTATAATAGTATAGGAAGTGTGTGTTTATTGTTTAATGGCATAGTTATTGTACTAACAAATAAGACTTTAATAGTACGTTTTGGCATTTTTATTTATAAATAAATACACTTATTTAACTAAGGTTATATTTTTCAGTCCAGAGATATTGACAGAACAAAGCCTTCTAAAGTGAGAGAAGCAAATCTGTACTACTTTGTGGAAAGCACCATAGCTCTTGCTGTCTCCCTCGTTATCAATGTATTTATCGTAGCTGTGTTTGCTCATGGGATGTATAACAAGACCAACCAGGATGTAGTAAGTATCCCACCCACTGTAGACCCTTGTTTATATATTAGTTTTTAGGAAACATATTTAATTGTATTTTCTTTATGCTTATATTTTGTCCTAGTAGCAGTGAAGTTACGAGGGCTCTTCTTTTTCCTCAACTTCAAAGATGTTATAAAATTAAAACTAATGACAATTATTATGTAATAAATGTAGCATCAAAAGTTACGTACATATATGGCTACTTATCAACACAATCGACATTTAAAGTGAGGCAATTTGTTGTACTGAGATATAAGCTTTTTAATAACCTCTTCATAGAACATTGCCTCCAGTGACTTGAAATGGGTTTCCACGGAGTTTCAGAGGGTTTTGTCTGTTTAGAAACTCTGCCCTCTCCTAGCTACATCTTCAATTCAGAGAACAGGCGGTCAGTATTAATGAGTTCGGGCATTGGATCATACTGTTCGACTGGCAGCATGGTTAGAAGTTAAAAATAACATCCCCCTTATATTTATTGTGGAGTATAAATGAATTCGAACATGTATAGCCATTACCGTACAGGTTAGTAATTTTTAATATTCAACTTTTATCACTCGAAAATAGATATTTTAATTTTCCATTGTCTCATTTTCATTTGTTTCATTCACCCAGTGTTTCATTTCCTAACTGTCTTGGGTGGAAAATATAGATATGAATTTTTAAAACCCCTGGATTGTAATCAAAATTCAACGTGTATTTCATTACTGGTATGATAGTACTTATAAATCAATTATATGAGGAGAATAAAATTTAAAAGGCCTGACAAAAGTGGCAGCAGTCAGTTAATGAAAAAACTGAAATTAAAAACTAGTCTAAGATAAGAAAAGAAGTAATGGTACAAGTGAATTCTATTAAAATTAAACTAAAAGAATTTTAATCAATAAACAATATAAATAAATTATTAAAAATTAACTATAAGTAGTAGAAGTGTTACTAAATTAAAAAAGATTGAAATTACTGTTATTTATAATACAAATTACACATTTCATAAGTCACTAGAACACAAGCACACCGTTTGTATACATACTCAGGTCCTAATATCATCTCAACAACAGTCATACCAACACTAGGAAACTACTCTCCCCTCCTACACACAAGATTGTAAGACACAATCCTACCACACACTTTGCCTCAAACACCACACGTGGAACACATTTGTATGTATATTTTGCTAACAAATTTTTAAATGTCTTTTCTTCAGAAAGGGAGCTAACCCCTCCTTATATGTGGAGTAGCTATAATTTGGATATTGTGGATTGAATATCTAAGAAATTTGAGGCAATGAATTTTAACCACATTATTCTTATTTCGAATATGTACTCATATAAATGTATAAATCTTCACAGTGAGAAGCTCGGTGTCAGAGTTGGTTGGGCCTCTTAATTAACCATATGGGAATTGAGGATTTATGCTATCAGTTAGTCAATTCAATCAGACAATACCTGAGTGGTGTGGAACTCTTGTTAGAATATAGAACTGTATTTTTCTCCTCACCGGATTGTTAATGATTCTTTCTTACGTACATTTCGCTTAGGATAGTTACCGAATATTCATTTTATATGTTAGTTTGATAACTATGTAGAAAATTACAACAACCTATATTTATAAACTTTTATATTATGAACTCCACATTATAGGGTTATCTTTATGTTAGAATAATAAATCGTAAACTAAAACCCTTTTAAATTCTTTTATTTCAGACACGTGTTTCAGTATAAACCATCTTCAGTGTGAACATTAACCTCTAATTAAATTATAAACAAAACAAATAAATATACACCTGTCGACTATTTAAACAGATGTTAAACTTATATGACACAGTTGTAATTTTGATTAAGATTCTGTGTTTGATATTTTTTCAAAGATAGGATTTGTTTTATTTTTTAAATTGCTATTTAATATGTTGTGAGGATCTTTTTTATAATTTAGATAAATGTGTAATTCTTCTTTAGTGTTTAATTTTTCTCCTTTCCTTTCGATATCCAAAATTTCCATGTTCTTTTCAATATTTTTGTAGTTATGTCCAGTTTCTAATAAATGTTCAGCGAAATTTGATTTTATTGTAGACATGTTGTTTGTTTTCAAAGCTTGTATATGTTCTTTAAACCTTTTATTAAAATTTCTGCCAGTTTGTCCAATATAGTAGCTTTCACAGTCACTACAGTTAATTTTGTATACTCCACATTGTTTGTATAAATCTTGTTTGTCATCTTTTTGGCTTATTTTGTTTTCAATTAGTTTAAACGTATTATTTCTTGTTTGGTAACTGATGGAAAATTTTGAATTTTGAAAGGTTTTTCGAACAGCTTTGTTTATTTTAGTATTGAAAGGTACACATATATATTTCTGAATTTCATTATTATTAGGATTAGGTCGTATTGTATTGGTTTTATTGATTTTTCTTGTTTTTTTCTGAATCATTTTGTCTACAATATGGGGTTGATATCCATTTTTGACAGCTAGATATTTTATGATTTCCATTTTCTTAGTTTTATTTTCATCACTCATTGGTATATTTAACATTCTGTTTATCATTGAGTGAAATGCTGCTAATTTGTGTTTCCATGGATGGTTAGAGGTTGATGGTATTAGAAGATCTGTTTGGGTTGTTTTTCTATAAATTTCAAATGAGTGGTTTCCATTAAGATTAGAAATGCTTATATCAAGAAAGTTAATTTTGACTTTTTGGATTTCTTTTGAAAACTTAATTTTTGGGGATATAGAATTGAGGAATGTTAAAAACTGGTCTGCTTGCTTCTCATCTCCTTTGAAAAGACATAAGATATCATCAACATATCTAAACCAGTAAATTATTTTATCTTTAAATGGATTAGTAACACTCATTATTTTGTTGTTTTCTAAATGTTGTATATATATATTTGCAAGAAGGCCTGAAAGAGGAGATCCCATTGCCAACCCATCTTCTTGTTTGTAAAAGTCCTTTTTGTATTGAAAATAATTTTGATTAACAGTAGACTTTGTCAATGATAAAATATCGTCAATTTAATTTTAATAGTTTAATTTTAATATTTTAATAACCTGTTTAAATAGTCGACAGGTGTATATTTATTTGTTTTGTTTATAATTTAATTAGAGGTTAATGTTCACACTGAAGATGGTTTATACCGAAACACGTGTCTGAAATAAAAGAATTTAAAAGGGTTTTAGTTTACGATTTATTATTCTATTATAAACTTTTATATTCTGAAAGCAATGCTATCTTTATCGGACATATCACAAAGGATCCAGAAGAATATATTTTTTGGTAATCACTATTGTGACACATAATTTTATACCTTGATCTATCTTAAATCCACATGTTCGTATATTTTTGGTGAACTATAATGAAAATTCTAGATGCAGTTATATGTATTGATTTATAAAATTTATATAAATAAATATATGAATATTATATTACATATATTTATATAATTTATCTAAGGATTTCATTGTTTATAAAACATTTTAAGAAGTTCTAAATTATTTTTGATTATTAATAAAAATTTAATACTCCACAAATCCAGATAATTAACCTTTAGAACACAAGTACACTGTCAATAAACATACTGATGTCTTATAAGTTGTCTAGAAGTTGTGATATTACAATTCTTTTTATATTGTTATGTATTGTTTAAAGTAGAACTATTAAAGTTATAAAATTGTATTGTAATATATGTATAGGATTTGCAATCTTAGCTTCACAGAACAAAGAAAAACAGTAAAACTAAAAAAAATGGTTATGAAACGCTAACCAAGGCAAAGTTACAATAGTACAAATAATTACATAAGATAGCAGTACGAGGTGAAAAGATGTAATACAAAATGAATACATTTCTGTAAAAAGACCAAGATACAAAGCATTTCAAGTATGTCTCAAGTAGAAGCATAGAATAAGGTAACAATCACTTCACAAGGAACCAATACTGCCAACAGATGAAATTATAAGAAACGTAAAAAACAACCATGAATAGTGGAGGTCATGAAAGTACAATGAGATGTCTTCAGGTGCTTGGCTAGGAGAGAATAATCTTTACACCACTAGCAACAATTATTTATTATAATACATGTCAGTTAGGATAGAGAAATTGAAAATCAGTCACATATGAAAAACACTGTTAAGACACGCATATAAGTGAAACAATTCACTGTAGTGATTACAATTTGGCATATTGGTTATATTATTAGTTTGCCTCAAATATTACTTATGCATTTAAATGCATTTGTATAACATCTTGTTTGATTATTCAGTTCAACTGTAGCCCATATTGTCTGTAAATAAATTAGGTCATAATTAACCCACTTACTAACCCACAGTGTATTTTAATATTTTGTAAGTTACAATACATTTTCTCTTTCACAGAATAATAAAATTTTTCAAACATAAAAAAATGATCCATACACTTATTGATATAGAAATAAACATTACATAACATAATTAAAATAAAGTAATACCAGTGCTTATTATTTTAACAAAAATTAATTACCCGTTTCAAATAAAATACAGTACATCTAAACATACGAGGGCTGTTCAGAAAGTAACCTCCGGTCGATTGAAAAAAATACACCAAGTTAAGTAAAAATATTTTAATATATACATCTTACAACTACATCTTTGCACTATTTTTCGACATAGTCTCCATCACGATTGAGGCACTTATCGTATCTCTTCACAAGCTTTGAAATTCCTTCTGCATAAAAATCACCCGCCTGTGCCTTGAGCCAGCCTGTGACCGCATCTTTGAGCTCTTCGTCGTCATCAAACCGCTGGGACCCGAGCCATTTCTTCATATGCATGAAGAGGTGATAGTCGCTTGGCGCCAGATCTGGGCTGTAAGGTGGATGGTTGAAAACGTCCCACTTGAAGGACTTAAGAAGGGCTGTTGTTCTGCAAGCAGAGTGAGGACGGGCGTTATCGTGCAAAAAAACGATACCGGAAGTCAGCATACCACGGCGTTTGTTCTGTATAGCCCGTCGTAATGTTTTTAGTGTTTCACAGTACACGTCTTGATTAATGGTCGTCCCACGTTCCATGAATTCAACCAACAACACCCCTTTGGCATCCCAAAACACCGTTGCCATCAGTTTTCTGGCAGAAAAATCTTGCTGGGCTTTTTTTGGTTTGGTAGGCGAATCTGAATGTGCCCACATCTTTGATTGTTCTTTTGTCTCAGGGTTTACGTACTTAATCCAGGTTTCGTCACCGGTCACGATTCTGTTTAACAATGGTTCTCCTTCGTCCGCATAACGTGACAGAAAGTCTAATGCAGAGGCCATTCTTTGAGTTTTGTGGTGGTCGGTAAGAATTTTGGGCACCCATCGTGCACATAACTTACGGTAACCCAATCTTGCTGTCACTATCTCGTACAAAAGAGTCTTAGAAATCTGTGGAAAATCAGTAGACAACTCCGCCATTGTGAAACGTCGATTTTCACGAACTTTTGCATCAACTGTCTGAACGAGTTCGTCAGTCACCAAGGATGGTCTACCACTCCTCTCTTCATCATGAACGTTTTCTCGTCCACTTTTAAATAAACGTACCCATTCACGGACAACTCCTTCACTCATAACTTGTGGTCCGTACACGGCACAAAGCTCACGATGAATAGCTGCTGCAGAGTATCCTTTGGCTGTAAAAAACCGTATAACAGCACGCACTTCACATTTGGCGGTATTTTCTATTGCAGCACACATTTCAAACTGCCACAAAAACTAAACTAGCGCAGGTACGATGTTCACTCGACTACAGCTTGATGCCGACTGACCTGCTTAGTGCGTGAATGCACAGATGGCGCGCTACTCCCCTCCACTACCCGCACTGTGACCAACCGGAGGTTACTTTCTGAACAGCCCTCGTATATAAACAATAAAATTCATATCCTTAACACTTAACATCAGTATACCATTACATTGTATTACATAAACGTTTAAATTTTAAATTAAATAACACTACACAAACATGGACTGTTCTCATAAAAAACAAGATAAGATCTAATTTATGCATGTTTGATCATAAGATATAAATTATAAGTCACTCCTCTTATTCTGATTTTGTGAAGTTTTTCAAACAAAGTACTGTGATTTACAGTGTCATAAGTTATTTTTAATATCAATAAATAATCCAGTTGTATTTTTTCCATTGTTCAAATTGTCGTAAATTTCATACATATTAATGCATTTCAGTACTTAATTTCTCTCTGTATCCAAATATGAAAAAATTAATACTATTAACCCTTCCCACGCGGCTAACGCCTAAAGACGCGGAACTGCCGATGCTTTAAACGCGGATAACGTCTACAAACGCAACAGCTTTACTTTTGAAATGGCGAAGAATTAGTTGTTAAAACTTCCGTAAGAGAGCAGATCGATGTTCCTTTCGACTGTCGGGACTATACAAAACGCTTTGTCACCGTTGGTGGACTTTTTAACGGTATCTACTCGGGTTGAAAGCAATCGCCGCCATTTTTTGTATGGCCTGTGACGCGGCATACGCCTACAGACGCGTTCGTTTCATTCAGCTGTTTAACTACGTGTGTGTTGGTCGTATGTTGGTTATATTGTTAAAAAAAAGTGTTTTGAATCAGTCCGTTGTTATTCTTACAGTGTTTTAGTTTGTTTTTACTAACATTTAGTATAATTTTTTGTTATAATGGCTAATCCAGATGATCCAAGTTTTGACGAATGAGCGCATTTTTGGTATATTGTGTAATATTTTTTTTCAATTATTTGTTTTGTATTTTATACCAGTTTCACCATACAAGTCCAGTTTATTTATTCTAAATAAATAAGGTTTATAAGTACAATATTTGTTTCATTTCCCTTGTAGGCTATCATATAAATAAGTTTGTGTTGAATTTCACATTATTACATTTTAAAATCTTATACTGAACTTATTTGTTTTATGTATTAATTATACAGGAACTTCAGTTACAATTTACTTATTATAAATAACCTGTATAAATGTAATGTAATCTGTCAAATAGTGTTCCTATGTACATTATCCCGCCATGGAGTTTATACAAAATTTCAAATATTTTCGTGCGTATAAAATTCTCAAAAATATGTAATATTACATGTTTATTATTTTTTCTTATTAAGGTACTACCAAGGTATATGAAACAAAAATTAGCATTGGGAAATTTTAAAAAAATATTTTTTTATGTCTTAGCGTTTGACAGTAATTTAGATTAGCGCTTTAAGGGTTAAAAATACTTACTAATTTTTTCAACACCTTTGAGAAAATAGGGAGTAGTGAAATTGGGCAAAAATTAGTGTTTTCATTGTTTAGGCCACCTGTATATATTGGGATGCCACGACTTTTTTCAATTTTTCAAAAAAGACATCAGATTGCAAACTTAAATTAATGATATGTGATAAAAACATCTATTATTTGTGGATATAAGTTTAAGTAAGTAAGTCTATCCAGTTCTTAATGTAATTACAAATTTTATCATTATCCTACAATAATAGTTATAATAATCAGTACTATTTTTGTGAACTTAATCAACCTCAAATATATAATTGCTCTGCATATGGACATTGATTTTCATATGTTTACAACAGTATTATCTGCAGCAATATAAGTTTTGGAGTGTGTCTGCCGATGAATGGACTGTTTACACCTTTATAAATATCAACTTACTTATCAAATTATTTTGGTTGTTGTTGATAATATTTAATGATGCTAAAAGAAAAAAAAGTTCGTTGAACTTGAAATAATTGTTGGTATCTTATGATTACACAATAGACAGTATGCTTTAACAACAATATCATCAAGACATGTTTTTACTAGTAAATTCTATTATTAAGTGAGAAGTCTATTTAACATTCATCATTCCATGAGAAGAACTCATCGAGTGTGTAGTATGCGTGGTCTTGTAGTCAACACAGTAGGGTTCTCTTTATAGATTCTGGGTTGTCTTTCAGATGATCTGGTAGCTTGTTGAATTGTTTCATTCCAGCATATGACGGTTTTTTTCTCGAACAGTTCTGTTCTGTGGACTGGTAGAGTGTAATCCTGCCTGTCTAGTGTAATGGCAGTGTAGATCTCTTTGTTTTGGAGGATCCTTAGTTATACAATAAAGTTTGGTTTCTAGGATGTAAATGGATGTTATTGTCAATATTTTCCATTGTTTTAAAATGTTTCTGCAGTTCTCTCTAGGTCCTATTCCGGCCATTACCAGAACTCTGTGGAGATTGCCACCTGAAGAATCACCTCAGACTGCTATTCCATAATGGAGGTGGCTTTCGAATAACGCGTGATATGCTATTCATGTGGCTTCATGAATACTGGTTGTCTTGGCTCTTTGTAATGCAAATAACGCTGAGTTAAGCTTCAGGCAGAGGTTATCTTTACGGTTTTTCTAGCACATGTTCTTGTCAAGTATTATGCCTAGAACTTCATCAGTTTCTTTGATATTGGGCAGTTCAGTTAAAAACACCTTTTTACTGTCCAGACTAATTTGTTTTGTTTATTTCTCATTGAGAACGAGTCCTTTTTTTCATTGTATATTCTTGAGCCATGTTGAAAGCTATGTATGTGTTAATTACCAATTGTTCAGTATTTCTATTTACTGCAAGCAGAACAGTGTCATCTGCGTACATGATCATCAGAATATTGATAATATTCTCTAAAGTGTACTGGAAAGTCATCTATAAATAAAATAAACAAAACTGGTTCCAAGGACCGAGCCTTGTGGAACTCCTCTTCTCAATGGTAGGTAGTGAGATTGTACTGATTGTATGAGTCCCTGGGTTGTTTTCTTTAGCTCCATTATCTGCTTCCGTCCTTTGAGATAGCTTTCAAACCAACTGAGTGCTGTTTGCCGGATCCCAACGTTTAAAATTTTAGTCAGTATGAGTTTATGTCTAAGGCAATCAAAGGCTTTACTAAGATCAAGGTATAAGCTGGTGATGGTGTTGCTGATTTCCATATTGTCAATTATATATTCAGCTAGGTCAATAATTGCAGTTGTGGTAGATTTTCTAGAGATAAATCCAATTAGCTTCAACTTTTTTTTTTATAAATGAAACTTCATTAATAAAAATAATTCTGTTGGTTTCAGAAAGAAGTCTGTGAAATAAACCATAATCAACACAGTGATATCTTTCCAGTAAGTATGAACTTCTTAATAGAAATTCTGTATGCTCTTACACAAAGTAGTTACAAATATACATAAAGCTAAGCAGTGACATCATTTTCAGAGAGTTGTTTTACAATTCATATTATAATTAGTTGGAGTTCCTTGTTGAATTTGGAATAGTTCTACAATATTCAAAATATATGTCATATTTATGCATTATGTTATTAACTGACGACAGTGGTTGTTTACTAGGTGCAGTTCAGTAAAATGGCAATACTAGCATTTTTTATCTGTACCTCAAAATTTTAATGGGTACTCTCTTTTAGTAGTTTAATTTCAGATTGTCATAATGTAACAAAAATGTGTAAAATATAAGTTGTAAAGCTTCATAAAAGTAGTACAACCCAGTAATATTAGCACATTTTCAAAGTAAAATTGAATGAGTTATCACATATTTTTTATAAATAAAAAGTATACAAATAACTCATTGAAGTATCAAAAGAGCATGAAATCTGAGTAAGTACAGCATAGAAAATTAACGTCTTATCACAGAGTGGTTTCATAATAGTAGGGGCGGTTTTCACATTACATCATTATTTTATGATGAGTAATTTTGAAAAAATTAGTACAACATATTATATTAAGACAATTTTTAAGTAAGTATGCAAAAAGATACTACGTATCCTAAAATACAATGGTTAAGATAGGGAGAAGCATTCAAGCAATATTTTCACATCTTGAAGATCCTTTTGGATATAAGATGTTTCACAAGATACAAGATAATTTTAATTGGTCATTAAATATAAGATGATCATTTATAAATAGTGACTTAGTGAGTGATATGTGAATAAAAAAATTCAAATCTGAACATTTTTCAAATTAAAGGGTTAAGATGTATAGGTTGGTGTAAAGTAAGTTTCGTTATGATTATTTATTTTAATTTATTTGCATTTGTGTATTTACTTTCTGAACTAGCCTAGTTTGTTCTCAATTTTATTACAAATTTATATGCATAAACTACTATATCTAAAACAAAGTACTAAGTATGAGCTCGATTCAACAAACAAATATGACGTTTCAGAACAACACCGATCTAGTGGATGTGGATATCTTCAAAGGCGGAGTGTTCCTGGGGTGTCAGTTTGGTATTCTGGCCATGTACATCTGGGCAATCGGTATTCTTGCCGCAGGTCAGAGCAGTACCATGACCGGCTGCTATGCCGGGCAGTTCTGTATGGAGGTCAGTATACCTGGTAATAACTTTATTTTGGAATTTTTGATTGCCTCTAGTGTTAATCAAAAGATAATCGACCAAAATGGATACAAAATCAATATTACTAATTACAGTATGCATTATAATTTATGGTTTGTGGTAATTTTTCAGCCCTAATCACCCCTTGTGAAACCCAGAAAAGAGTCACATAAGCTTTATAGTGTTTGCACAATTTTAAACTTTGATCAAGAGGGGCTTCTATATTCCTTTGAATGATATTTTTCTGTAAACTTGATGGGTGGGCAATTATTTATGACAAGGAACTCAATAAAAACTCTTTGTTTCAGCCGCAACAGAAAACTGTTGTCTCACTCATCTTGTTCAGTAATATCGGATTAAAGTGATCAATCAGAATGATATGCGGCACACTTCTAACTGACATTTGTTTCTTTTGAACAAGTCTAAGTCTGATAAGCAATTTGGTAACTTACTGGAGCAATGGCCTCGGTGACATTTACCTATCAGTCGCCCCTCATAACATTTTTCGCAATCACTGCAATTCATTTTATTACCTTCTGAATTCAAAACAACTTGTGTTTTGGTTTAATTTGTATTAATAAGAGCAAAATGTTTGTTTCTTGTTCTAGAAATTATGTTTTTAAATTTGGATTTTTATGTGTTGTTTTATCAAAAGTATTGCTCGTATTAGTAAAAGACTTACTAATACGTTCTTTAGCACTAGTCATGTATGTATGAAAATATAGTCGTTCCAGCTCAGTCGAAGAAGTAGGTAGATTTTGTAACAGCAGTTAAATCAATTATTTAAAATTTACATGTAATCAATATCTTAAAAGCTGTGTCTGATGATGCTTACTTACTTACTTAACACACTCGTACAGAGTGGTCTCATTCACCGGCAGGAGATCACATCTCCGCAAGTTTTTCTTGCACTCTGGTATTTTTGCCCTCATTCTATTTAGAATCTTCCACATTATATAAGGTAATTCTCTGCCAGGTGCCAGTTCCTCCTTTGATGTTATGGATGAATTTGTGAAAGAGGATTTCCTCCTCGTTTTGCAATTGCTTGCTGGTGATCCTTCCAATAACTGAGTCCTACCAAAAAAGGATGCTATGGATGATGTCCGATGATGACATGAGTGATAACAATTTTGTTTGAACCTAATCGTCAGTAATTTTCACAGGGATTCTTAAACCTGACTTGGACGAGATGGAAGAGAGTTTTATTTACAAGAGCTGTTGCAATAGTCCCAACATTCTTTGTGGCTTTCTACAACAACATGGCTGATCTAAGCGGCATGAATGACATGTTGAATGCCATAATGAGTCTTCAGCTGCCATTCGCCACCATACCTACGATAGCTTTCACAAGCAACCCTCACATCATGGGAGAGTTTGTCAATGGATGGTAATTACTTTATAATCTCGATCATACTAGTAATCAGAATTTATCAAATGCTGTATAGTACTGAAATTAATATTTTAGGTTTGGAATAAATTAATTGATGAATGTGATGTGTTGTTTCAGGCTAAACAAGTTAATTTCAATTTTACTATCCTTGCTTGTAATAGGCATAAATGTGTTCTTCGTGGTTGATTCGGTCTTAAGATCGATGACAGACAACTACATTTTGCTGATTGGACTTGGACTGTACTCAATAATCTATCTCAGTATGTGTCTGTACTTGATGCTGCATATGATCATGAGCATGGGAGGATGCAAGAATATAGCCAATAGTTCTGTGAGTATTTCATTTACTATGTGATAAACATTAATAGAATAATTCATCTATCATTCATGAAAATCATTCTAAATTTGTAGAAATGCCCACATTATTCTGTATGAATTTTAAGTTTGAAATAATCTTAAATGATTTATATATATGGCCTGCCAAAGATAAAAAAGTGTTGGTTTATAGGTGGTTTGATAAAAAGTACAAATGAATAGAATATTTCACTATTATCCAAATTGTTTTATTTTTAGGATAAGGATATTTTAAGTATATTGTAGTCAGCTGTTCATTGTAGATTTTATCTACTACGTTATGTAATATTATGAGACAGTAAATGTCTGATTTCTGTGACGTTTATGGAATAATATTGCAGTGTTTGAGGACAATATATTAAAGGTGAACATAAATAAAATACAGTTATTAAACTTCCATATAGATATAAAAACAGCCAACCTGGTCTATATTTTCAGTGACCTTATGGGAAATGATGTTGTGAGATGTCTTGTAATAGAGCTGGATGAATAACTGAAATTTCACTCACATAGTGAAAATCTTTGACGAAAGATCAGTTTGACACTCGTGCCCTTTTCAACCTGGTGGGCATGGTAGACCGTGGAGCGTGGAGTCTTGCTCACTGCCTACTACGGCCTATTGTATTCACAACTTATGTTCATTGTAAGGTGGGGAGAGTTGGTGGTTCCTTTTTTTCATTCAATTTGCAGAAAAAGGCTGTTTACGTTAATTTTTCTCTAAAGAAAAATTATTCATTATAAGAGGTGTTCTGTTTTAATAAAATTATAACTTTTCCTAGCATTTACTGTTTAATAATCCTCAGCTTCAGGGAATCCAAACTTCAAGCCTTTTTCAAATATTATAACCTTAGAGCCTTCCATAAATTATTCTTATAACCTTAGAAACAATAACAGTTTTAATATTTGTTCTGATTTCACTTTGTTTTTAAATAACCATCTTTTTAAAATTGTATTATGCTATTCAATAGCCTTTCTGATATCTTGAAGTTAGAATGAGACAATAGACAATTTTTTTTAATTGCTAAAATAGCACTTTAATTGATAGATGTCATTATAGTTTCCTGAATTTCTGGCTGATGGTCATTAACCCTTTGAGTGCAAGGGATCTCGCTACAAGACGATGTAAACACACGCTTGCGTGCCAGAGTTTCGGAACGAGATGATTTCTATTTCATTTGTAGTACCTCCGTAATTTATCCCATACTGGTTTGTATCATACCAAAGGCCAACACATTAAACTAACCTTTTCAACTATTATTTCTACTTTTTAATGCTGTTAGGTGACATAAACAACTAACTAAAATACAACACTTTTTCAGTTGGATTGTGATCACGGTTTCGTGACGAATAGCAGAGCGTTTTTTAGGTTTTATAATTGTGTGTTTTTATTAATTTAAAATGTTTCTAAGTTATATTAGATATTAAAATTAACTAAACAAAGTAATGACAGTCACAGTGTCCATGAAGACAGTGTTGTAGAGTTTGTTTGAAAATTGCCTGAATAAGGTTAGGTTTATGTTTTGAGTTTCACTGTAGCTATATGGATGGTAACCTTCAGCCGATTAGATGGGGTGAGTGCTGACGTCAACCGTGACATACACGAAAGGGTGGCCGTAACTGTCACCTCCACACCACTACCTTACAAATATAAAAAACACAATTTGTAGAATATTTTATTAATTGCATATTATGCATTTGTAATGTATTTAACGGTAACGCATTTAATGTATTATATTTAAGCTTACTTCAATAAAATTGTACGCTTGAATAAATTAAAAAGGAGAAATATAGAACAACTCAAAATTAACAATGTACCAGAATCTTTTCTTTGTAGTTCATATAGTTTTGTTTCTCGCAATTTTACTGGAATGTTTTTATTAATAGTCATTAAGAGAAATTATAATTAATTATAAATAATGCTGTAATATGTATGTTATTCAATAGCATAACATAACTGGAACATTTGTTTTATTTCCAGATAGTACTCAAATGGTTATAATTTCATTTTATATTGTAAATGATAAGGGGAAATTAGTTCGTTTGCACATATATCTTACTCTCGACACGTCTTGGCATATTTTAAAATTAAGTCTTCCATTTACCAATTAAAAATAGCTTTATTATCAAGCACTTATGTATTATCGGACTTTAGCAGGACTGTAAATTCTTATAAAAAGAACCATTGTACAGTTTACGGTATATAGCCTACAGTCTACACCACTACCTAACTTTTCTATTGTTTCTCAGCAAAATACTGTCAATTATACAAATGTCTGGATGAGTCAGACTGATGTAAAGTAACACTTAAACTGGGACTTGTAGTGTCATACATCAATGTAACAATTCTTATTCATTGTTATACCACATAGGGATGTGTCATTACGATAGCAGATGATGATCTAGAAAAGTTGGCATCTTACATGAAAGAATTTGAAGCTTGCCATAAAAAAAAAACCTGAATATGTTCATTAACCCTCTCCCGCTAGCATTGTTTCCAGGCGCTCACGGTGCTTCTAACCTCAATTAATTCGCTCTGCCGATCGCGCTCGGTCAAAATACGCGGCGCCTCAACTTACACATGTTCTGTCATTGTAACTAACTATATAATTAATATATATATATTAATTATTTTACAAAAATATTTGGTTCAATGAAGTTGATTGTACGAGACCAGGGAGGGGGCACACGGACAGCTGAGCGCCGGTGGCGCGGGGTTGTTTCTTGCACAGTTACTTGGTGAAGGTCATTGTCTGGCTCGCTGTCACTGCCACTGCCACTGTGATCACTCCGGACTACATCCTCAATGCCACCAACCACTTCACAAGGCTCTGGTACATCACTACACTCACTTGAATCGTCGCAATCACTACTAATAACGAGATCGATTTCACTGTCACGAAAGTGTACGACTACAACCCGCCATTGTTTCCGCACAACTAATAAAATAGCAAAATAATGGAATAAATCTACTGTAAAAGGAAAGTAAATGGTCTTCTGATAGCAAACAACGTAGTAGTACAAAATATTGCTACTCAAGAGCAGCACTTATCTGCTCTAGTGGGTAAAGCAGTGCGTGCCGATCTGTGCCGTTTAACCTGCAGTGGCTATGTGATGGCCGTGCCAATTCATGCCTTGCGAGCGGGAGAGGGTTAAGATGTGATTGGCCAAACACAAAGAATTGCGTTAGAGCATTAACAGTCTAGATAAAGTTATAACAGTTGTATACTATAGTATTAGCCATAATAAACAGTACTGAAACTGAATCAGTTGTAGTTGCCTTCTCGATCAGCTGATTCAATTGTCGAGTATTGCAAAGGCTTCGTGTTCATTCCTTCTTTCTTATTTGAGGTTAGTTTTTGCTAACATGGTGCTAACAACAGTAGAGAAAGCTTTTATCGTAGAGCATTATTTTCGCTCATACGGAATTGGACGTGCTGGTCCAAGCTTTTCATACACTGCATTACGTTTTCAGGACCATTTCCACAAAAACCCGCCTAGTAATGCTGAGATTCTTATTGTTAAAAAATTTCGAAGAACAGGTAGTGTTTTGACACACCGAAAGGGCTTTTCAGGTCGCCCAACTACTGCCTATACAAATGAAAACCACGAAAGAGTGTTACAGCAAGTGTTACAGTCACCGAAAAGAAGCCTAATGCGAGCTTCTCTTAAACTGAATATTAGCAATACGTCAATGCGAAGAATGTTCAAAAACATTGGGTTTTCCCTACAGGGTGCAAACTGGACAACCTTTGAACTGTAAAAACAAACTAGCCAGAGTTAAGTACTGTGCTTCAATGTGGCAATATGCTATGAAGAACCTGAGTTTCTGAGTGATGTATGGTTTACAGATGAATGTCATGTACACCTTAATGGTTTCACAAACAAGCAGAGAACACATTTCCTTGCATTTAAACGTCCTGATATTGTTGTAGAGGGGCCCTAGCATAGTAAGCGTGTACCCATTTGGTGCGCTGTGTATGGGAGGGGTATAGTGGGATCATACTTTTTTGAAAGTAACAATGGAGAGACTCTTACTGTAAATCGGTATCGATATAGGGCTATTCTTGATCAATACAATATAAGAACTGTAAATTCTTCAGAGAGAAAATATACCTATTTAGTAAATAATGAGATTTACAATATTACATTTATTTATGTAACGTATAAGTATTATAACAAAAAAGGACAAAACACAAACCTGATCTTTGCCTTCATTTTATTAGCTCAGAAGTACTATAAAATAACTATTTTAGGACCTAATATTTTAACATTTTCCCAAAGGAGGGTCCCCGGATCCCCCTATTGATTAGGGGGGTTTTCCATACTTCCATCTATCTGCATGGTGTTCTGAACACCCCCCAGAGAAGATTACTGGGTGCGCCACTGTTCAGCACATCCACAGCTTTCTGCTTTGTGGGCATTTTGATGTACTTGGTACTCAAGTAGCATACTACATTGTACAGAATTTAAGAGCAATCTGTTTCTAGCACTACAATGGTACTGAAATAAAATCTATATACAGGGTGTTTCAGAGCACCTGTGTAGTATCTATAGTAGCCAAACAAACCGAGCAGCATAATTCGTTTCAAGAGATACCTCCATATTTCATCACAAAGAATTCAGTAAAATTATTTTTTAACTGTTTAGAGGATTCTAAAAGATAACAAATTCAAACCTCCTTGAATTTATTGACATCAGAAGCTCCAAGAAGATGCATAACTTCATTGAATGAACCTATGCAAGAGAACAACTCCAGCAAAATCCGTTATTTTTTTTAAGATTATGACAAAATAACTTTCTGTTATTTATAGTTATCTAAGTGTCAAAGCAATATTTTGTAGATTTTTCACTTTTAAAAACAGTAAAACTTAAATGTCAGAGGTATAATAAACAACATAAATAAAATAATAAAATATTGTAGCACAAGTTATTAAATAATACAGAATTCAGCCAAAATTGTCAAATTGTTACGCAGGAGGATGTAAATGAGGTAAAATCAGTAACAGAAAAGGGCTAAGTAAGTTTATTTATGTTAAGTAAATTTATGTCGCAAATACAATTATTCAGGAGGGGGTTTGGTTCCAATTATTTTGTAATATAGATGTTCTACTATGAGTAAAAACATCATATACTTCTCTATTTATTTCTTACCTTTGTGTGTTCATGGTTGTGCTGATCCAAAAACTTTTGTACTACAAGATGATGACCATCGATAGGTACACTGAGTCGCAGGTAAAAAGGGCATCCTGTCCTAAAAGTGCTGCAACAAAAAATCATAACTCAAAATAAAATTATGTACATATTTATTAGTTTATATGTATTGTTTACATTGTTTCTAAGAAATTCTACTTTACTCCTCTAAAAATGTTTTCAAGTGTTAAATATCACATGCACGCATACACACACACACTCAGTATACTTGCAATTTAATAATGTTAATTCAGTACCTACATGATGCTAATATCAAAAATGGATTGGCTGGTAAAGGGTTACTGAAATGTAATACTACTTGATTACGTTATTTTGGTAATAGGTTAAAGACAAATAACAGAATTTCCCATCTCTAACGGCAGCTATTCAAATATTGTACACATGATTTTACTTTGTTTGAATGAATGTAGAATAATAATGTTGAACCAAATAACTATAGGATTGTACTAAACAATATTGTTATTCTGTAAAACAAAATCAGCTGGCAATTATTAATTATGAATATCTTTAGGTCAAATGTATTTATATTCTATAGTTGATATATTCTAATCGATTTTAAAAGCCTATAACATAATTCAGTTCGACATTATTCTTCCAAATTAATTCAAAGTTAATTCAAGTATGATGGTGGTGTACGTGTGTTCTTTGTGTCATAAGGAATCACACACGTTTATCCGTGTAATATTAAAAAGAAAGTAAATGTTACATTTTTTTTGGTGTAACATTTTAAAAATACATAGCCTAGATAGTTTGTTATTTATCATTACTAGATCAATTTTTAAGACATAAAATCAGCAGAGTTAGGCTATAATGTTATTTGAAATATTTTTTACGTAATATGGTTTGACATTTTGTTTTCAGTATTTTTAGATAGCCTGAATATTGAGGATTTGATACTCATGAATATTGATGATTCGATTGTCGTGGTGGCCATTTATAATACTGCAGCCTGCAGCCTACCAACTGTACCTATATTGAAAGCACTTAATTTTGCATAATACAGAGAATAGATAAAGGATTGTTTTTTTTCTTCACATCTGAATTACTATTTTGTCTTTCTACCACCTGTTATTGTGTCAAATGTTATAAGTCTAACTTATGTTCCCTTTGTAATATATTTCAAAAGAATAAAACTGAAAGTGATATTGTAATAGTAGTAGAATTACCAAATGGGTTTGTATTATGTCTCTGGCCAGCACTGATGATAACTAATGAAATATACCCAAAGGTTTCATCTTCAGGTCTCGTCCAAAAATACACAATTTGGAAAAGTAGTGTTTTCATTAACATTTAGTAATATTTAAAGAATTTTCCAATTGCTCCAAGTGTCTTCAATTTTACCCTAAACTGGATTTTTATTTTGTTTCCGTAGAAAAGTCACTGTCTAAAGTGATTTTATCAATTACATAAACATCTTGTTGTTATATTTTCTGATGGAAAATTCATTTACCTTTCAAAAGAATTTAAAAGGAGCTTTTAATGATCAAATATTTTAAGTGAATTTTTTTCTGAAACCTTGCGTTTTAGTAAAAATAATCTCTAGTAATTCTCAAACATGATTTTTATTTTGTTTCTATGGAAATGTTGCTGTTTAAAGCGATTTTTTTTTATTTTAAAAATTATACAAATATTTAAATGTTAAATAGCTTCTAGTAATTCATTTACCTTTAAAAAGAAGTAAAAAGGAGCTTTTTATGATGGAAAATAAATTGTATGTAAATTTTTTTCTAAAACCTTGTATTTTTGTCCAGATTCCTCTGGCACACAAAAAATAACTCAGCACTTTTCAACATGGATTTTATTTTATTTTTGGCACTAAAAGGGTTAACCTAAGAAGTATTATTTTATTTCTTATTACCTCACTTATTTATGTAATTAAATTATTTTAGTTTAATTCCTGTTTATTTCATTGTTATTAGAAAGTGACTGGATTGTATGTTTTAACCCAGCCAATGTTATTTTGATTGTTAATCTGGCTTAATAAAAAACTTATGATAATATAACAAATGACATATTTTAGATTACAGGGCAAAACAATGTATTGCCAATAAAGTTATTATTGGTATCATAGGTGTAATTCTTAAAACATTCATTATTCACGTAATTTAAATGTTTATAAATTATACAATAAAAAGAATAACTAGAAGTGATAGTAAATAATATGTAATTGGCATAAAAGTAAATTACCTTTGTGGAAAATTGTGGAGTTTTGTGCCGATACAGAGTTGGCATACCCTTTTTTTAAGGTGATATGACTGAGATTAATGCCCAAAACACTTCTTCATGGATCTCGACAGGAGGAGGTCCCTACCCCCAACCATGCCCATCGTGAATATCCTGTCATTCCAGAAGCAGCGCAAAGGTTCTTTTAGGATTAAGTGCGAATTATCAGCTTCTTGTCCTAAGAGAACAAATAAAACAAAAAATAGGAAACCACAGAGGGGATGCCTTATACAGAATCATGTACTGTTCTGAGAAAAACCAGTGGGCAGATCTTGAGTATCAGTGCTTAATAAAACACAAACAGCGATTTAACAGCTCAACGTCCTCCAAATACTTTATCAAGCACAAAAATATTCCTAAACTTTCAAATACTGCTTTAATAATTTATTGTTTTAATTCAATTCAATAAGTAGTATATTTTATTAGAGTATCATCTCAACCACATTCATGAGTATTTTTAAATTATTAGGCTACTTTGTGTTTTTTCTTCAGTAACTGGAGAAAAATTATGTAAATAGCAGAGTTGAATTTGATTTTGTATTTTTGTGATCAATTTTTAGCCAAGAACAAGCTAAAAATTGATTATTTAAAGTTGCAGGAATTTCAACTTGTATTACTATGTAATTTAAAGTTCAATATCTGGGCTGAATTTACAACTTTTTACAAATATTTTTCATAATTATTGACATTGTCAAAAATATTTTATCAATTCGGTATTCCCTTTTTATATAAAATTTATTGTTTTAAAAAGTAAGTAAAAATACCTTGTTTGGCAATTTTTTAAATATAATTTAAAATTAATAAAATAAAATATTAATTAAAATCTGCTGTAAGTAAAAGTAAAATTATTTTACGTTAAAACGGAAAGTGTCTGTCAGAGATTTAAATAATTTCTTGATGTTTTAAAGGTATTTTTTACTCGTGTTTATTTATTGGCCACATACTCACCCAGGAAATAGTTGATCATATTAGTGCTAAGTTACACAGTTAACTTGAGTAAATATAATACTTAAATTAAATACTTTATTAAACTTATCTCTAATTCAATTATGGAATTAAATTGTAAAGTTCACAATATTTTCAAGATTTCATATCTTTTACTCTCATTTTATTACCAGCCTGTTGTGTCAAGTGAGGTATCAGATAAAGTAGGCCGGCAGAATTGTGTTCATGTCGAAGAACCGACAACAAACTCAGAGGTGAGCTGTCAGCTGTCTGGTCGTGTGTGGTGGCTGCGGGGCTTATTAGTAATTGGGTTTCATTAGTTATCGCAACAATGGTTGGTGGTAATCATTTTTGTCTATAATTAAATATATGTCCAAAATCAGCTAACACAAATTTTAAGCTTTTCATATACTTATTTTAAATTTTATGATTTGTAAATGTATGTGTGTTTGTAATATTTGTAAAATTGTAAATTAAATTTTTATATGTGGAATTATCTTAAAACCTTTTGGTTACACTATAATAGAATAATATTTTTAGGAACAACCATCAAACTGTGGTTACTTAAATTCTTTTATCTTTTCTGTAACTAGAGAACATTGATCAATCAAACTTTCTTAGCCATAAAATTATACAATTTTCAACAAGTTATCCTTTTATTTCAATAAAGGATTGTTTTATTTAATGGGAATAATGTGTTAAGCTCCATTTCACGTTCCGCTTAGTGTCTGAAATCGGACACTGATGCAGATTGACTCCTGGAATCTGGAGTCCACATCTGTTTGAAGATATCCATAAAAATTTTATGACGAAGACGTTCGAAATGAAATGTTTGTATCGTTTCGACATCAGAGACACCTAGGCTCAGTTTGGTTACCCAGCAGCTTAACACATTATTCGCATTGAATCAATCCTTCCCATCTTAGCTTCGTCATGTTATATTCAAAAAGTTACTGAATTGATTGGATAGTTGTATTTGTTATTACACAATAACAGTTCACGTTAGAAAATGATTATATGCATACCCAGTCAAAGTTTAAAATTCAAGTAACATTACAGATACCTGTACTACGAACATCAGACACAGCAACGATTATTGTATCCCCTGCGTAGTGTTGTTAGTAATATTTATTTATCATTTCTAGCCTCAAGCCCTGTTGCAAACCCCTGTTAAGGCCAGACAAAGTCTAAGTTAGCCAAATGAAGTGTTGAAGCTGCTCTTAGGATTTATTAGAAACAAACTTGTTTGTAACAAATTGAAATATCATGAAATAACCAGCTCACTGAATACCAAGGTCAGACAGTCTCCTAAATGTCACGTATGTTTGTAAAACAACCTGTTAAGGTTCGTTTTATTTTTTAGAAATAAAAAAGTCACACAGAGCCATGCCTGGAGAATATGGAGGTTGGGGTATTGTTACATTATTGTTTTTGACCAAAACTTCAAGAACAAACAATGAAGTGTGAGCAAGTGCATTGTCATGGTTCAAAAGCCATGAAATATTTTGCCACAAATCTGGGTTTTTTTTTAATTGTTTTGCTTCATTCAAACGGTGTTGAACTTGCAGATAGTACTCCTCATTTACCGTTTGACCTTGAGGGAAGAATTCATGATGCACTATGCTATTAAAATTGAAGAACACAGTGGGCATAACATTCAAGTTTGACTGCACTTGTTGAGCCTTTTTCAGTCTTGGCAATCCAGAATGCCTTCACTGGGATGGTTGAGCCCTAGCTCTGATGTCATATCCGTAATCCCATGTTTTGTCACCTGTTATAACACGTTTCAGTAATTCTGCATTGCCGTTGACTTGATTTAGTGAATCCTCAGCAACTTCCATTCGCTGCTGTTTTAATTTTTTTTTTTTTTAATTCTACAATTTTGGAATAAATTTTGCTGTTACATGTTTCGTGCCCGAAACATTTGAAAACATTTCATGGCACGAGCCAATTGATATTCCAACATCTGCGACTTCTCTGATCATAATGCACCAATTGTTCATAGCCATTTCTTCCACTTTTTTCACGTTTTTATTAGTTGTTGATATTCTGGGGTATCCGGAGGGTTCGTCAACTTCACTGTCTTCACGGCCATCTTTGAAACATTTATACCACTTTTAAACCATTATTTTTATCATTGCAGATATACCATAGGCCTTGGTTAACATCTTTCACACAAAATTTGTTACAAATTCTTTGATTTATTTTTTTTATATCAGACGAAAATCGTTGATATCATATGACATGTCTAGTCTTAGCAATTGCAACTGAAAAATTAAACAATGAAAATAGCTGGAAATGTTATTATACCTCAGGAGCATGAGTGCTAACATAATAAACTCAACAATCCCAAAAATTCAAAAATTCCCATTACTTTTTGAACACACCTCGTTGTGTCTTAAAAATTTATGGCAGAAACTGAATGCCTTGTGTTGTAACCAAGATAAATTATAGTTCATATAATACCTAATACTTAGTTCATCACCTAAGTACAAAAGCTTTTCAACATTTTTCATAACATTAACCTTCTTAGATAAATATGTCACATTAGATTTTGCTCAAAATGTCAAATACAAATAAAATGTATTTAAAATAAAACTGTGTTAATCTTGTAAAGTATTTTATAGTTCACAAAAGTCAAGTAAAATGTAAGAAAATTTTCACTGTTGTTGAAAAAGTAGTTTGCATTCACTAAGTCTTAACAGGCTGTGCATGCTTCTTATGCCTGTCAAAGATCTAAAACGAAACACACATTGTGTGCGTATGGTTAGCATCTTGACTTCGTCTGCTAAAATACAAAATGAAATAAATACATTACATAATAATATTGATCTAGAATTACATGTACAATTAAAAAACAAAACAAAAATAATTTAAACATTTTATTATATTGTTTTGTAAAATATTTTTTCTATTGTTATAAAACAAATTTCTATTAAAATATTACAATAAAATACAATAGTCATTTATTGCCATCAAATACAAGTAAATGTACAATAGAAATTGTAAAAGATTATTTAACCTACACTACATATAATATGCATTGTAATTTAAATAAAAAACATTTAAATTCTACTAATTAAGAATAATTAAAATGTTAACTACCTAATAAATACGCAATAAATAAAATTACAAGCATTAACAAAGTCACACATAATGAAATAAAAAAACAACAGGATATAGCAATACATATACAGCATTTCACAGTATATACTCAAGAGTCAAGAATACAAAGTACTGTGCGATCAGACTTCTAATGTGGTACTCAGTGGTATTACTTATGTATAAAAAACAAACAAGATACAATTACTAATCACATACAATAAGATTTCTAATTAGATAGAGATATACTCAACATTCCTACAGTCCATTAATTCTTCAATGGAATAAAATTCCTTTCCTTTTTTATTCATTTTTATTTTATTATATATAATGGCTTTAAAATATTTATTTTTAGAGGTTTCAGCTTTAAAGATTTCCCACCCTTAGTTATGTCTCTCAATTTAAGAGACAGACCCTTTCTCCCTTCACCATAGATAGTCCTTTCAAACCTCTCTCTCTGGTTTTTGGCCTCCTCTCTGGACACATTTAAAATTTTTGGTGCAAAAACCAGAACAGGTTCTATTTTTCAGGAGCAGCCAACACTGATGTCAACCATTGGATTCCTAGAAGGAAAAAAGCAAACTTTTGTCTTGAGGATACTCAGACAAATAAGTATTTATCAGTATGTATAAATATACTGATAAATAAATATATCGTTAGTTTATATGCCATTTCACATTATTTGCACACAGCTTTGTTGTTTTGAAGTTTGATTTGCACAAAACTAACACTTTTTATAGGATTAGGTATCTGCTCTTAAAAATCATTATTCAGATTGTCCCTTTTGTTGATGATTATAACAAAGATAATTAATTAATTGATGGCATTGTGTGTGCATTTACCCAGCTTTGACTTTAATCAAAAATGCTTTTCAACTGCACCTGATCTGAGGTACTTTCTTAGTGTTCTGATCCATTTTAGCTCCTAGAAATAAATGCAGATGAATGAATCTGATAGAGTATGTATATTATTTTACAACAGTAATTAAATGTTACTGTGTACTCATCTTTCTATTGCATTATAAAGACATTAAAATATAATTATATTCAAAATAAATATTACTTCACAATGTTGTTACATTTTTATCATATTAAAACAAGGACACATAAATACTTATTGTAAATTGTATTGGTTGTTGCATTACATTCGAATTTGTGTCAATTTTAAGAATTCTTTGTTGTTTGAAGTATGTCTACAAAGCCAAATAAGTCTTTGTTTCCTGTTTATTAACGTTCTTGCTAAACAAACAGTGTCACCCATGATCTATCTGCTCCCAGTTGCTCAGAGTGGAAACAACCCATTGAACCATGCATAAACTCTAGATTAGAAATACTTGACACAGCTGATTGTGTTTAATAAAGAACTACACTGCACTGATACTACTGTAAGCTTATTAACGTGAAGTTCAGCACTTCAAGATTATAAAATGTTTTTAAGACAAAAAAATCTCTAACTTTCTAAAACATATATTTTTCAACAAAGACTCATAAAAATGGAAAAAAAAATGGCATCTAATTTATTTTATTTTACTTAATTTGTGATGAACATTTTTATTTTGGTTAAGTTCGTTCTATTTTTTATTTTAGCCCCTACTTTGTGTGCTTAGTAATTGTTTTACTTCTATTTCTGGTTTTATTGATAGTGTTTTAAACTATTATAATGACAATAATTGCAACAGTCCTTTTTATTGTTTAAAATATATTTGGATGTAAAAGTCAGAATATTAGAATTTAACTAGTTTAGAATAACATTATCTATATTCCTTATAAAGTACATAAAAGTAAAAAATTATTACTGTTGCTTTTATATTTCAATATAAGCCAACATTTTAAATAAATATGTTAAACTAATTGTATTTTTTTTCAGTTATCTGTAAAATATTTTGGAAACAAGTTCTCGTCAAATTTTCAATTGGAAACAGATACAGCATTCTTATCAAGGTTGGTACATTTGTGTGAATGTATGACGTCATCTTAATAAAAACACTGAATTTTATTTTCATTGTTTATTATAGAAAGAATTGATTAGCTTTTTGAGTTAGTGGTATAGTCAAGTACAGTATGTCATTATGTGAACCCATATTACACGTAGCAGAGAAATCTAATTGTTCCCATCAATTAGATCTATAACTATTTAACACCACTATAAATCTAAATTTTATAACATGCAAAAGTGAATGATAATAATTAACGATGATATATAATATGATTAATTAGCTTATAATATTTTTTGTGAACATATTATGTAAAATTTTCAATATAAATGTCAAAAATCAGTTTGTCTTAAAAAGTACATCTTATTTTTCTAGAGCTTTTTCTAAATCCACATGCATTTGTTTTAATTTTTATCACTTATAATATAATTTTATTAAAGCTTTAATGTTTATACCAAAAGTCTTTATGTACCTTGACTGGTACTGTAAACTAAACTGAAATTGTAAATTATTCAAATTAATTGCTTTTACTAATAATGTTGTGAATAAACTAGCTGTTAAAAAAGAAGTTATACTGAAAACAATTATAATTATAGTAATTTTATGTCAAGTTATAAAGAGTCTATGTTTGGTGTCGGGAGACCACCACAATTAGAGTTTTTATTGTGGTTGATAATTCACACTTCAACTACTGCACAGCACAGTGATAATATTGTGGGCTTCAAATATGGCCATTACTGTAAATTTAGACAGTGAATTTGTTAAATTAAAGTGTAGATTTTTTTGTTGTTTTGCCATTTTACCACAAGTCTTTTAAAAGTACCATTGCAAGTTTGGTAATGAGCACATCTATTAAACATTGATTTATTAGCTTTCCAAAATTTAAAGTTTTAAGTAATACAAGGTAATACTCGTAGAATACAAAAGTAAAATATATCTATTGAGATATTAAATAGTTATTCAATTATTGTGTTTCATTATTTCTTTTTTATTTATTTAATACGTTTTTCATAGATTAGGTAATGATGCTTTAAAGAATTAAATGGGAGTTAGAACTGCTATGAGGGTTCACACATTGTTGATTTCACGTAATGCTTCTCCTTGGCTTTTGCTATTAGGTAACATTGTTCTTCTATCTACATACTAAACTATATTCATTGTTTCCCTCTGATGTAGTGATGAAGATATTCCTACTTGCAGTGTTAATGCATGATTTGGGGAGCACACTCATTATCTGTATTCACCACTCAGCTGGTCTGGGGTACGTATTGTACTAACAACTCTCTGTGTCTGTCTATCCTGTATGGTGTAGTGTTTCTTACTTTCAAGCTTTGTCTTTTTCTTTAATATAATCAGTTTGTATTTTATTTTGAACCTGTTATTTGTAATGAACGGCAAAAATGTATGCCTGGTGTAATTTTTTTTTTAAACTAGATCGATATACTTATTTTTTTGTATAAGTTTTAAGGACATATTTTAAAATTTTCATTCAACATTGAGCTACTAAAGTAAAACTGCGTATAAATTGAGTTTTAAAATTATAGTCTAGAAGCTATATTTGATTGACTATTAGCTGAAAATCCATAACGCATATTCTTAGGAAGTTTAGATAGGATTGTGGTCTTGCAAATAGAATATATTCTATAATTTTATAATTAGTATTTATTTTTACATTATAACATTTTTAATGAAAAACATTTGCGCATTTGGTTTATTTATTTCTTTATCTGAACTTATTAGGTTAGTTTCATGAGTATTATTCATGCAATTGTAGCGTGTACCGGACCTTGGGTTTGCGATGTATTATTTGGCAGTAATTCCAATTTATCCCAGTAGATTGTGTAACAATACAGTTTCTGCATACTTTTTGAGTTGTGGCCATTTACATATACAACCACTGAACACAAAATCGTTGTATTTTTAAGTAGTTTTTTGGTGTTAATTGTCAGTGCATTTTTTCTGAAGCTGTTAGCGCTTTGTTACATCTAAAATTACAGCCTTGCTTACAACATTTCTGTAAGTTTCTATTGCCAGTTTTACAAGTACTGTGTTATTGTTTATTTGTAGCAGTTATTACTGTCTTCTTTTCTCCTAGTTCTAAAGGCTAGGATGTAAAACACAAAAAAATGTATTACTCGTTGTTTCAAAAAATAATAAATTCATGACTCAGGTCTTTTATTTTTATATTATAATATTATTTCAAATGTTAATAAGATGACATTTTTAGTTCTGTTATTTGTTTATATAAGGGGTCTAGAAGTAAAACCAATTGTATGTAAAACAGAAAATATTTCAGGAGAATCAAAACACTTTTTGCTAAAATATCTCAACATACTTTTGTGGATTATTTTTACAAAATCATTAGAGCCTGTCGAAAACAGAGAAATAGGGCCTTAAATTAATTTGCTTGATAATAAAAGCAGGAAGCTTAATATCAATTTAAATTTACTTCTCACTCATTTAGCTATCTGTTTTTGCTACAAGCTTTCTTTTTTGTCGATTTTTGTTTTTAATTGACAGGGACCCAAAAAAACATATAAGGTATAAATTTTTAGGTATCGTTTTAAATTCCACATCCTCTGCAATACTGTGGACGTTGTCGTACACCTGTACACAGTGTACCTACATCTGTTGGTAAAACACAGATGCCATTACGGCAACAATTGATTGTGTTTACATTCGTTTATGATTATTTAAAATAGTGATGGAACGGAAATCACTACCTGTGATTTTCTCATAGCTCTTCTTTCATCTCAGGTTAACTTGTGATCACTGTTCAGTTCGGAACAGGTCTTATCAGTAATTTGTCTTACACCGCTCAGCCCTTGACAAATGAACTGAACTAAACGTTGTCGTTCCTTACTGCAATGTTGAACAGCTCTGTTGTGCTACTGAACCTTATTCCCGCATATTTTCTATTATCTGACAACCACTATTGAATTTTTGGTATGAATTTTCTAGTAGAAATGAAAAAAGGTCTTCTTTACAGTTTATTAATATTTAACCGTTTGAGTGCCGGAACATCGCTATCAGCGATCCCGCATTATATGCAAGAAATGCCAGAATCACTGTTAGCGACTTCTGCAGTAACGCTTATATTTTATATAGTATTTATCTAAATTGGCTCAATGACTATACATACGCATTCCAAAGGCTTCAACGTAACTTTTGATGTAGGTTTTGTTGCATTCTGGTTAGATTCTGATTTTTACAGCGGTTGTAAAGTGAGCGCGTCAGTCGAGTTTAGAATCAGGCCGTCACGTGTTTTTTTTGCGCTGCTGTTTATTTCACAAATGATATTGAAAGTTTTTAAGTTTAAATGGGTTTGTAGTGTTAGTAACTTCAAATTATTTTGTTTGTGTATGTTGTACTAGTCTGTGTAAGTAGAACAATGACTTGGCCGCGAGTTACGGTGATCGTAAGCATCTAGTACTTTACTAAATACGTTTGTATAGTTTTTATGTTTTTTGTGTTTGTTCAGTGATATTTATAAAAAATGAGTCGTAAAAACATTGCTGACAATAAAGACCTAGTATTGCAGGCATTAGATTTAAGCATTATCAGTGTAGACAATATACAGAGTGTTAGGTTAGGTTAGAAAAATTTCTAGTTTTGTAGTGGTTCATATTTTCATATTTATTTTCAAACTTTATTTATAAGTATAAAAAAATGTTTATATATCTTTTTGTAAAGAATTAAATGGAGTATAAGATAGAATAACTAAAAGTTAAAAAATAAAATATTTCAATAACACTAAGTTGTGTCAAAATAAAAAACTAAACGTTTTTGCTCTTAAAGTTTTTGTTCATGATTTTGTTTTTATTTGTATAAAAACGTTAAATAAGTGATCAATGTATTATATGTATAAAGAAAATATATTTATCTAAAAAAAAAAAAAAACAAAAACCCAAGACATTATACCAATAAATAAATTTGTTATGAATTTTTAACCAGACCCTTGCAGAATCAGGCATTTTCGCTCGACATTTTATGCATACCATATAGCAAAACGCTACAGCACTCAAAGGGTTAATATCTTTGCTCTTGGTAATGAATGTAAATATAAATTATCTTACAAGATTATAATTTTATCCCTAGTTAAACTATTTATTTCAAACATTAAAGATTAAAAATAAAGAACTATTTATGACACATAAATAATATTTTAAGTTGTTACGCAAATAAGTAAAAACATGGTTTGTGTGATAAGTGCGTATGACTCCACACTTGGTTGTTCTTTGGTCTCTGAACTCACGTACTTAACCCATGTATCATCACCTATGACTCTGTTGAGAAATGATTATTCTTCTTGTTCGTAGCCCATGAGAAAGTGAAGAGCAGAGGCAATTCACTGAGTTTCGGACAACATTTTGTGAGGTTCATTGAGCACAGAAATGTCAGTAGCCTAACCTTTCTGTCACTATCCCGTACTTAACAGTCCTGGAAATTTGTGGGAATTCATGAATAAGTTCTGAGATAGTGAACAGTCGATTTTAACACCTTTTTCCATCAATTTTCTTGATGAGTTCATCAGTGACCACAGATGGCATGCCACTCCTCTCCATCTTTGATGTTTCTTTGGCTCTTTGAAAAATCTAACCCATTCATGAATAACTCTTCACTCATTACTTTCGGTCCATACAGAGTGTAAAGTTCTCTGTGAATTGCTGCTACTGAATACTGCACGGATGTGAAAAATCATATTACAACATGCACTTCACATTTGGCAGGACTTCAATGATAGAAGACATTTCGAAAAGCTGCAGAAAACATACTAGCGCATATACAACCTTCACTGGACCATGAGTAAATAGCAACTGATCAGATGTCCGTGGTAATGCAACAATTGTCGTGCTATCCCCTCCAGTGAGTGAACTGTGCTTACTTTCCAAACAACCCTGAAACAAAAAAAAAGTTTTCTACATGACAATGCTCGACAACATACGGCAAAAGGTAACGCAAGATCTCATCACATTTTACTGAGAATGATTTGACGTTATGCCATACAGCACTGGTCTATTGGCCATGTGTTTTTGCAACTGAAGAAGCTTGAAGGTCAGCACCATAATGGCAAAAGTAGCATGAAAGTGGCCATGTTGAAGTGGTTGTTAAATCAGGCAATCAGGCTTTTTTTATGTATTCAAACAGTACTTACACGCATCTTGAACTTTTACTAAATATGGTTGTAAAACCTGCTGAGGTGGGATTTTTAGCTCTTAGGAACATCTTGAGATTTATAAAGAACCTCCAGATGACATGGGTTGTCTAGATAGATCCTCAGGGTCGCGTTGACAGGGGTATTTTCTGGCCCAATCAACCTTATTGTTTTATATCATATGATCAAATCAGAGCTCTAATGAGGCCACTTTTTAACATTGAAAACCTCTGGAAAAGTTGTGGTTGCCTGCTTCTTTTCAATTTTACTATTGTATGCAGCTAACTTAGCAGGAAAAAGTCCTATAAATAAACAAAAGTTTCAAAATTTGTTGTCGTTTGTCATTTGTTAGGTTTTGCTTCTAGACCCTTCAGTAAATATTCTACATGAACACTACAAAATCTTTGTCCTATGTGTCATGTTGAATAAGTAAAAACTTCTCCTGATGAGTCTTACTTTAAATCAAAATGTATAGTAGTTCTGTTTTAATTTCAAGCAGCTCCTTAATAAAAAAAGTAACTGTTATTGCTTGAAAATAATTTTTCTAATAACATTAAAGTTAAAAATAAAGATCCTATAAAACAAGCAAAAGCATTTTATAATTAGGATGTATATTTGTAATAAATGTAAAAAATTAAATCTAAAACTATAAACTGTTTTCAAAAAAATTATATCAGTAAAAGGTCCTTATATTTTTAGCCAAATTGGTAGTTTTATTTCATGCATCACTAAAAAAAAAATCAGTTGGACCAATGGGATAACACAGTATATTGTATTAAGAGAAATTTTGAAATATGCAAATAATTTGTACACAACTACTTTGAAAACGGTTTCAGTTATTCTAGTTAAATCCTAAAAATAGACATAATTTATACCAGGGTGTGGTGATTTTGTATAGCAAACTATAAAATCATAAACCAAAATTGTTTAAATTAATTTATGTTGTTTTATCAAAGTCAAAGAAATATCACAACTACTCAAGTTTGAGTATAAGAGTTATATTAATGAAGACATGGTAGGCTGTTTTTGTGGTAGCTGTTAAAAAATATACTATTGCAGTCTTTGGAAGATAAGTAGTTAACCTATGTTAGACTGTTTATTACAATACCTTTTTAGTTTTATATAGCAGAATTCCAATTTTTTTATGGAAACTGTGTGAGCACTTACATGGTGAAAGGCTTTGCTTCATCTTTTTGTTGGGTCTAACCTTTTTTCCATATAAATCACAAAGATTGTAACCAATAATGTAAAACATTTTGTATATATATTTTTGATGTTTCAGGCATGTTCCCAAATATACAGTTAACAACGAGTTTGACAATGCCAAGCTTTAACCTCACCTTCTCGGAGGAAGGTTTGCGACTGATAAATATCAAGTGCCTAGTAGATATTTGACCGTTTGTCCTCGAATTATTTTGTATATGTGTATTATTATATAGTGTAGGTAGTCAATGGTATAATTTAACTGCATAGCAACCAAATAGTATTTGAAATCGTTGAAAGTTAAAGCTAAAAGCATTTTTGTTGTTATGAAATAATTTTAGTAGTGCAATTGAAATTAAGGAAAGAAGAAGACTTACTAAATAAATTAGAAAGGGGAGATAGAGTGAAAGTAAAAAAGCATCCTCTGAAACAGTAACACATATATTGGATTACATTCTAATTTGAGTAAAGAAGAGGAGTTTAATTATATAGAGGGCGTATCAAAGAACTTCTTAATGTAATCAAAGTTTATTCACTCTCATTAAAAAAAGAAACATCAGTATTTACTGATAATCTTTGTTAATACGTCTATAAATGGCTTTATGAGTGTATTTTAAAGACTCACCAGAGATAAATAAAAATAAAACTAACCAAAGTGAATTGTTGGGCTATTTGATCTGCAGAATTGTTAAAGAATATTTTAATTAAATAGCATTTTTAGTTCATTAAAAAAATCTTTTTCACAATCAGTTTTTGCCTAATGTCCTCAACAAAAATGTTTAGTAATTTCTGTTTTAAATTGTATAAATACAAACTCTCAGAACAATATACTTGCAGTAATTGTGAAAATAGTATATTATAATTTACTTACGTGGAATATAAAAAAGAAAATGGCATTCTAGCAAACAGCAATTTTACAAAAATGACATTTTTCTTTCCTGCGATTTAAAAATACTATTCTATTTTCTATGTGTATATTTATATTAATTTTTAAGATTAAATTTTATTTTAAAATGTTATATATTTAAATATGAATTCATACCAGTTACAGGGCTGTAAATAAATGTTTGATATTTTATTTGATCTCATTTTTGTACACCTAATGATGACATCACATTTCTAATTCATTTTCCTCACTGAGATTTGTTTCTGTGTATTTTTTTGCTACCTATAACTTTGATCGAAACAGAAATTTTGTTTACAGGTATTTTGTTACAAACATTATTCATAAGAAGGTAACTATTAAATGTTCAACTAAGATATGAAGAAATAAGGTAGCAAATTGTAAATTAGATGTACTTACAAGCTAATTTTACAAATAAAATAATGTCTCTTTTTCTTTAGGAGAAAATAATATTATTGTACAGGTATTTGATAACAATTGTGTAAAGATGTGGCTGTTACAAATTGTAGTTTTTTTTAAGCAGATGTTATTTTAATATATAATTATAGCATTGTGAAAACAATAAAGCAGTAAAATTATTATTATGGTCTTGTTACCCTGGATGTAATACTCCGAGTTTTAAAAACCCAATACCTATCAAAAATTGCCAAAAATGTTAAGGAAAGTTTTCACAAATATAAACGGTTTTGTTTATTTGTTAACCTACTTCAGTGAATATTTTTCGCTGCTAAGACTACATAAAAATCTAAAGCACTATCTATAAAATACTCTGAGACCATCTCACTACCTAGTAGTTTCTAATTTTGTCCCTTATATCAATTGTAAGCAGTTTAGCTATGTTTTACAGAATAGAAAAAAAAGATATAATTATATTTTTGCATTATTGCAGTAGAAAAGGGTAAAATAAACACAGACAGTAATTAAACTAAAATTTTAAAAACATTCATTAACACCTGACTGAAGTAAACAAACTTCGACATGAGTGAATGAAATGGTGTAACATACGGCATACCTCAAAAGACTGTCAGATCGTCACGGAGTTACAGATCCCGAGGAGATCTGATCTCTACGAGTTACGGATCCCAAGATGGTGATCGATCAGAGTAACCAATCTCTACGAATTACAGATCCCAAAAGGATGACCAATCTCTGTGTGGCTTGGATCATGACAGAGTCTGAGATTTGCAAAATTCTGTGCTTTGGCAAAGGTAATTTATTGTAAACCATCCACATCCTATCCTAAGGTCCTCATTCATTCAGTTTTTTATGCCTATCTATTAGTAATATATGAAACATTTTATCTGTCTCTTCATTGACAGTGATTTTGTCGTTTTTTATCACAATGGATTCCTTCAACTTCTTTTGCTGTCTTATAAAATTATTGGAACTATTTATAACTGTGAATATTAAGTTTAGCTCCATTTCACTTTCCACTTAGTGCAGCGTCTGAAGTCTAACGCTGTGACAGACTTGTCTCCTGGAATCTAGAGTCAACATCCGTCTGAACAGATGCAAAACAGTCTGCGACGAAGAAGCTCAAAACAAACTCTTTACATTGTTGTGACATCAGAAATACCTAGACTACAAACGAATGTAATCCAGATGAATTGATGTTCTCATTGTCTCATCAGGTGTACAGTAGAGTGCATTACAATGTTTCTGATACAATCCCAAATAACAGTGGAGCAACTGAGTTTTCTACACATAACATAGAGCAATGGTGGAAAGGGTTGATTCAATATGAATGTTAAGTTCAGCTCCATGTCACCTTCCACTGAAGGTCCTGTTTGATCTCTTCAAATGAATGTTATTCCAGATTTCAAGTGTCAAGTCTGTCACAGCGTTAAGACTTCAGATGCTGCACTAAGTGGAAGGTGAAATGGAGTTAAACTTAAAATTCGTTTTGAATCAACCCTTCCTATCTTTGCTCTACATTATTATAACTTTCTGCAACTACTGTTTTGTTGACATGTTGTTGTTTTGACAGTTCACTATGCAAGACATGCACTGTTGTTTTTTTAATATACAACAATACAAATATTTCTTGTATGAAAATGTAGGTTTTGTTTACCTCATAGGCTTAATAATGTTTACAACTACGTGTAATATTTAACAGTTTTGTTTGAATAGAGTTTTTATTAATAAACACTTGAAAGTTTTCTCCCACAGCAGAGGTGCCCAATCAACTCTGCCTGGTAGCACCAGAAGCGTGTTGTAGTAATTTGACCTGGAGAGGGTTAATATTTAAATAAAAGACAAAAGAGATATTAGATAAATAAATGGAATTTTATTTTTAAGTTAGTATAAAGCTAAAATAATTTAATCCTCTGTACTACTACATCCAATATTTAAGACATTTGAAAAAAAGGAATGAAAGCTCTGCTGACATCTTATGTTGTGGACATTTGAGAAATCATGTACATTTTTAATATATGCGAGTAAATTTTGTTAAAAATATGAGCAGTTTTAAGTAGCTTACTTGTGTACATCATGTTTTTCAGAGTTGACCTAGTCGTGTTTTTGGTTTTTCTGACTAAATGCGCCAGTGGTGCATTAGGTTTAGAAACGGTCGAACTATTGTTTGATGATGGCCAACAAAGTGGACGGTCAAGCATTGTGATCAAACAAATTATCTTTAAAGTCAGTGAGAAGATTAAAGAAGACTGCCAATTGGCAGTAACAGAACTCTCAGTTTTCATCTAATTTCAAGGAGATAATTACATGAAACAAAACATAGAAGTTAGGTTACCATACATTTTGTGCAAGATGGGTACTGAAAATCTTAACAGAAACCCATAAAAATTACCCACACACGGCAAATCGAACTCAAAAAGTCCTGGATGATTTTAAGTAAGAGGTGTTTCCACATCCGCCTTGCAGTCCACACCTTGCACACAGCGACTACCAGCTGTTTCTAGCAATGAAGACCAGAGTAGCTTGTGACACAGTGCTTTGATGACAACATGGAACTGCGGGAGGGTGTGACTACCTGGTTGAAGTCTCAGACGGCAGAATTTTAAAACACTTGAATTTCAAAACTAGTTCACTCCTATGATGTGCCTAACTAAATTTGTATGGCAACTATGTTTAAAAATATTTTTGTGTCATTTTCAAATGTACATAATACAATTTTTCTTGTACTTTGTTTATATCAAAACGTAATCTACTTTCTGGATAGCCCTTGAAGTCTAATATGAGAATGAACATTAATAAACTTCATTACTGTTATAGAAATCTGTTACTTCTAACATATCTAGTTAAGAAGATGATTCAAAGTCAAAACACGTACAAATACAGAGTATGCCAATCCCATTTGGTAAATTAACAAAACATGATATACAATTAAGGTAAAGCTCATTTCTAACCATCCACATACTGTCATTGGGTAGTGTGTGTTGTAACTGAAATCTGTTACTTCTACACAAACATTCTGTAGATGATGAGACGAATCAAAGTCAAAGATCAAGCTCTTGCGGCGACAGTTTTATTTGCCATCAGTGTGTTTCTGAATGTTCACTTTGATAACAGACTCTCAAAAGGATCAGTTCTCGAAAGGGATCTGTTGCTCAAACAATGATACCACTCACCCAAACATGTCTGTTACAAAGTGAAGTTTGCTGGCGCATTCGAAATAAGCTTGTGGAAAAAACTACCAAGGTCATAAGACCTTCACATCATGGCATTTGTAGTTTTTTAAACTGTAGAAATAACCTCTCTACTCTTATTGGTACACATTCTGTACCCTTTCTTACGTGCCCATTTTGCAAATATACGTCTTGAATTGTATTAAGGATTGGAATAAATTATCAGTCAAAATATCTGGTAACATTGTTTTATTTTTTAACAACATATAAAGCTTCTGCCTTTATAACCATTGTTATTTTTAAAACAGGTCATAATTTGTTGGTAACAGAGTGAACAAAATCCAGTTTAAACCAGATAAAGACGTAATAAAAAAAGAAAATACTGCATTTTCGTTAAAAAAAGACTTGACAAACTTTAACATTCAAATCCATATGACATACTATTTCTAAGTTTATTATAAGGCATAATATTAAACATTAAAAACTAAAATAATAAAATAAGATAATGTTACAAGACAAGAAAGTTGCAATAAAAATTGCAAGATGGACCACTAATCACTGTTTTTACAATTCCTATGAATTACACATCTTTTCTCAAAATGTAGGTAGGACAATAAAATAAAAAAATATAAAATTTAATATATGAAATATGAATGGAACACATTTTAAATTCTAAATAAATTACCACAATCTTGATCTTAACATTGTGAAGTCTCTTTCCTTTTCTAATAAACCTTCCTATCTTAAGTAGTAAAATATTTTTCAACATTTCAAACCGTGAATGTAAACATAGTTTGTAACTTTGTAAAAAAATAGATGTAATTATTTGTAAAAACACAAAATAAATCAAGTACTTTAGAAAAAGTACATTTCAAATTGTATACATCATTTTAGGTTTAAAACAACATAAACTTACATTAATATCCATGACATAAATTATAATTAAGTAATATCCATGAATTATATCAGTAAGATGAAACTTCTGAGAATCCTCCCTCATAAATTGTTTAAAGTTTGTTAGAGGCTACAACCAACACATGAAATTCAGTGAACACAAACAAAATCTGATACTTTGCAAAATGAAAATAAAGAAAGCATTTCAACTCTGATTCGTGAAAACAAAACTTAAGTTTAGATTTTTATTACGCTACATTAAAGGTTAGCCTTCCATCTGCCAGTTAATGACAAGGTAATCGCAAATGCACATGTAGTTTTATACAACTAAATCAAATGTTTCTAGATAAAAACAATAAAGCAGTTGTAAAATTTGCAATCTTAATTTCACATAAATGTTGCTTTAACCTTTTCTACTTGGATTTTACCACTCCAGCACAATCGCTTGTTTTCACTACTCCAAGATGTTGTGCTTGATCAGCTATTTGACATTAATACGGCTAACTTCCAATTACAAAGTTTGCCAAAGCTGTTTTAAACTTAATATTTGAAAAAAGTCAATGAATATATTTTTACTGCTTTGAAGTTGCACAAACTTTTTTTGTCACAACACTGCAGCTGGTAACACTGGAAGTTTGTTGTTTTTAGAATTATGAATCCCGTGTTGTGTTTTCTGTTCATGATTAGTGTTGTTTAATTTATTTATTACAATTACTACTTAAAAATCGTGAACCACTATTAATTAATGTATATTTTAAAATAGAATATTAGAGACTAAATTTGGAGTAATTTTCACCCAAAACTATTTAGGATCTTAATCAATAAATTATTCCTTAAAATTGCTTTTATACACTTTTGTGAGATTTTAACAACTCTGAATAGGTGAATAAGCTTTTAAGTAGTTTTCCAATATTCTTTGTGTTAGAAACATAAGTAAAACTTTATCTAACACAAGAAAATAAATTTCTAATTGGCAATATCTGTGTATATCACTAATAAATAAAATATTTTATGTACATAAATAGAATTTTTTTAAATTCATATTTATGTACAAAAGAAGTTTTTTATTTTTAGTTTATGGCAAAAAAATATATAAACATGCTTTGAATTTTTGCTAAGTAATAATTTGTGCTTAATATAATGTCTAACCAATATATAAGCCAAACATATGCCGTAGCGCAAATAAGTCCATAACAATATTTCATATAAAGCCATGCATACAAAACAAAAATAATACAAGTACAGGGTGAGGCAGTGAAACGGCACGATTTCGATAGTGGTTGTCGGGCGCGGAGGGGGGTTGCGAGAGTGGGGGAAGTGACCTTGGGCGTCTAGAGTGGTGGAAGTTTCAGTAGCCATGGAGCGTTGGTCGAGTGCGCAACGTGCATATGCCGTAAAGGCATATTACAAAAACGCGGATAGTGTGGTTGGTGCTCAAAGCGCCTTTCGTCGTGAATTCAACCTGCCGCCACGGGCTCCCGTGCCATCAAGGAAAGCCATTCTCCTTTGGGTTAAAACCTTTGAAGATACTGCTAGCACAACAAAGAAAAGAGGCGGCAGCACAAAAACAATCCGGACACCCGAGAACATTAATCGTGTGCGCGAAGCGTTGGGACGAAGTCCGCGAAAATCCGCGAGACGGCACAGCGCAGAACTTGGTCTCAGCAATCGATCAGTAAGACGGATTTTGAAGAGTGACCTTCACTATCATTCATACAAAATTCAGGTAGTGCAAGCCCTTAAACCAATTGACTACAATAACCGTATACGCTTTTGCCAGTCAATGCTTAACGTTATTGAACGAAATGAAGAAAGAGAGCATAACTTATGGATGAGTGATGAAGCCCACTTTCATCTTAGTGGGTACGTAAATAAGCAAAACTTCAGATATTGGTCCTCAGATAACCCGCAAGAACTTCATGAAAAACCTCTCCATTCTGAAAAAGTAACAGTCTGGTGCGCAATGTCATCTCGTGGAATCGTGGGGCCCTATTTTTTTTAAGATGAAGATGGCAACACAGTGACGGTAAACTCTGGACGTTATGCTGACATGTTGACCATTTTTGGTCTGCCTGGAATTGATCGACATGATCCAGATGCTGAAACACTCTTCCAGCAAGATGGTGCAACAAGCCATACTGCTAATGTCTCAATGGAATTGCTCAGACTTGCATTTCCACGACGTCTAATCAGCAGGAATGGCGATTTCCCCTGGCCTGCCCGTTCACCAGATCTGACGGCACCAGACTTTTTTCTTTGGGGCTACCTCAAGTGCAAAGTCTTCCAGGAAAATCCACCAAGAACAAAAGAAGACCTGAAGGAGCGAATTCGACAGGAAATTAACAACATTCCAGTACAGATGCTACGAAACGTCATGGGACAATTTCATCTCAGGCTTAGACAATGTGTGCAAAACCAAGGACGACACCTCACTGACACCATATTTAAAAAATGATTGTTTTTAAGTTAAATCTTTAATTTCCACTCTTGTACTTGAGATCCATGTTCAACTATTATGATTTTACTTGTAAATAAATCTTTGGTGGTTTTACAAAATCGTGCCGTTTCACTGCCTCACCCTGTACAAAGGAACAACAGGATCTAGGTAATTAAGCGGAAAGACTTAATTCAAATTATATTCATATACACCTGCAGTTGAAATCATTTGCTTTTATGGAAAGGATTTCACCTACAAATGCCCAGGATGCGCTTTGAATGATTACTTAATTCCTTTATCCGTTTTTATCGGTTGCTACCACATATTGATGTAAAAATGAATTCACTTCTAATATGTACATAAATCACAAACACCTGCCCACAAAATAAAATCATTGCAACTGATAGATGATCATATGATAATTAAAAATACCAAGTAAAAAAGCATTTGTCCAGAAAGTTTTATTTTGTATGCAATTTAGAAAACATGTGTTGTAAATACACTATAAGTATTCTATAAAACTTTCGAGCTGGCAGACAGGAGTCTAAAATACTATTTTAAAAGTAAAACAATTACATGATAAAGTTGAAAATTACCTTATAACACATTATTAAATTAAATTATTTGGAACAATATAACATAATTCTCGACCAAACTAAACTGATATAAAGTTCTCAAAATGTGGAATGCAAGAAAAAGCAGTGTAATTAATGATTTCCAATTTTGGCTCCAACAAATGAAAGCTAACCTATGCACAATGATTCAGAAAAGTATTACCTATTGCCTTTGAATTTATATACATACACAAAATCAATTATATCCAGCAGAGTAATTTATGCACATTTCCAAAGTACTAAGCACCATGTTTTGAGCTATGGATAATCAGAAGTTAACCATGACAGCTATATAGTGATCAATAAAAAAGATCATTTACATCAACTCAAAGTTGTAATCAATTCATTAGAGAAAAATATTGTTATATTTTATACATTAAATATGTGTTTTTATACACGTGTATTAGGCCTATACATCATTAACGATTGAAATGGTTTGGCGAAGGAGGTGGAGGAAGATTAGGATTAAAATTTACACGTGTGTGATTGTTGTAAGGTGCATTTCTTGACTGAGGAGACTGAGTAGGCCAAAAAGGTTGAGGTGGTGGGCAAGGTGGCACAAATGGGCTGTTTGGCAAGGCAGAAAATGGTGAATTAGGACTCTGTGGAGGCCTTTGATTCCAGAAAGGTGAAGAAGGTAATGGATTATTATTGATCACAGGATTATTTATTGGAGTAAAAGGAAAATTACCCCATGGATTTTCAGATCTAGAAGATGGTGGAGTCCATCTTGGATAGTTATTGGAAGCCTGCATATGGTTAGGAGGAAAAGAGTAGTGGTTGCTAGTTTTATTTGATAACCCCGGAGTGGTGTCGGACCTATTCTCAGGCTGAGAAAAGTTTAAGGTGATGGGGTTGGGGTTGCCGAAGCAAGGTGGGGGTGTCCTCATGAGGTTACATGGGTGATCAGGTCTAGGTGTTCCAGGTCGTGGAGGAAGTGGAAATGGGGCATTATGAGGTGGAACTCTACCACCAAACATCGGTGGTCTTCCGAACATCTGGTGACTAATATCGCTATGTACAGAAGCTCTCACAGGATGTTGGGGGGGTGTTCCTGGAGGTGCTATGGCAGGAGACCAAAGGTTGTTAAATCCTTGCATCCTGTTTCTGCTCCCATTTTGATTGTTTCTAACTGCAGATAAATGCAGGTTCCGCTCATTCATTCTTCTCTCATAAGCAAAATGTCTCTTCCTTGCAGGTTCATCTGGATCTGAATCCACTCTAAATACAGCCTGGAACATTAAACCCCGAAGATTTACTAACTTACATAGTTCATAATCATTATTATTATTGCCATAACATGTAATGTAAAAAACTTAGTACCAATTATATCACTTTCATGAACTACATACCAAAACAAACTTTAAGTGAACAAATTGGTTTAATCTATTGAGGATCGATTAGTTAGGCCGTGCAAGTCTAAGCATGCATGAATTAATTTGTGTCCACATTGGCTGCAGATAAGTAATGCCGGTCTGTGCTGTATAAAGCCGCCTGGTGTTTATATTATTATCTGTAGTGTTATTATTAACAGCTCATAATAATACATGCAACCAATACCATAAAATGTAAAACCAGTTGCTATTGTAAAAACTGGTGATGACAACAATAGATCAGTACTGCTACATTGCAGAGAGTAAATACAGCTGATTTTTCAACTTCTACATACAACAGAATGTTTACAAACGTATTACTAGAAAACTAAAGAAAACCCGTTATTAAAACATTACATAGACTAGTAATGACATTCAGGCTGTCTACAAGAAACTGTTAAAACTATTAGGAGGTGAAATTAAAAGTAGATTACTTTTGTGATTTGTGCTCGTAACCGTGCCACTAAACCCAGCTACTGCACAAAGAGATATTTCATCAGTCATGTGCAATGTGTTAAGAATCACCTGGAGAAGGCAGAATACAACAAATTCCTAACACAATTATTGTTTAGTGACGATGCTAATTTTGATTTATTACTAAATTTCAAAATTAAATTATTAGTTCCTAATAACATGAGTGATTATTTGTACTAAGTGAGACTTTGATCAATTGATGCATTACGATAACTAAAGTAAATTGGAAAATCACGATAGTTTTGGGAGGAATTACTTTCTTGTTGTCAAAAATATTCGTAAAGCCTTAATGACTACAGGTACGGGAACATGCATGGACAGTTCCTCCTACATTGCTCTCTGTGACAAGTTACAATGCCGGTTTCAATAGGAAATCCCCCTACTTGTAAGGTGTGTTCTGTGATAAGTTTTTGTTGGCTACAAACCAATTAAAATTTATTATAAACTGTTATCGATACTTTTATTTAATTTCTTTTCTAAATTTGGTTTATGATAAACTACAATAAAATGATTCTTCTTGATAAATTTGAATCTGTAATGTGATGTTTACAGGAAAGGAATGATTAGTGAAATTCGAGGGAGACAATCATGCATTGATTTCAAGAATGGCCATATTAATGTTAATGATGGAAGACCATAGGGGTAAACCTAGCCTTTATTCTGTTGAACAGGTTATGAAAATAAGTAAATATTTTGAGAAAAACTTTCACAAATATGGGACTTTCAGAAAAATTTCCTTCAAATTTCACAATGTTGGGGGGGGGATGGTCAGAGAATGTTTAAATTATTACATGAGATTTCACAACAATGGGTTGGCCGTATGAGACCTGCAGGTCTAGCATTGCATCACTGGCCCCTGAGATCATTAGGCTTCATGTATGCTATTGTTTCTTGTGGTTTGTTTGTTTCTCCTACTATCTCCAGTGATGTAAAATCTATAATTGGATTGCAATAAGTGTAGAAGCAGTGGATCAAATAGGTAATGTTCATTAAAGTTTGAAAGTTTTGCCTTTAATGAGTTAAACTATACACAAAATACCAAGCCATTTATATATAATTTGGTCAACTCAAGGAAATATTAAAATTATATTTATATAGTATTATGAACTCTACAGTACTGTAAATTATAGAATAGCAATTACTTCTACTATAGTCTCCTCTACAAAAAAACCACTCAGTAACATGATAAACAAATTTACCAAGAAGAATAGTTTTATTCCAGATTGTTTAGTCTTGAACTAATCTTAGCTAATAAAATTAAATAAAAGTGTATACATTTACTGAGGAGAGTGAAAAATATAAACTTAACAAAGAAAAATGTTCAAAACAAAGTAAAACTTACTTTGCGGTTCCTATTCCTAGACTTCTTTTTCTTAGCTCTTTGTTCCTGTTCATCATCGGAATATTCCAAATAAATTTCAGGTGGTTCATCATCGTCTTCCCAAGATGCATCACTGCCTTTAAGTCTGGAACAAGAAATATTATTTATTTAATCATTATCGACCATCACTAGTTTCTAAATACATTTTGATTAATATTACTTAGGTCATATTAATTTCTGATTCTATATCACAAGTTAAAATGGTCAGTCTTCTGCACATAGCAAATCTTTCTATTAATATATCTAAAAATAAAAGCCTGACTAAAATTATACGTCTTTGCACATTCCTTGTGGATAGCAATAACAATAATAAGTAAAAGGGCATCCCAAAAGTAACTTAGTTTTGCTGTTTTGAGAAGGGACGGAACACTGCCATTTTGGTATCTGTGTGACTCACTTCAGCATCCAGCTATGGTAACATACAGATTTTCTTGTAGCTGCTTTATTAAAATTATTAATTAAAATGTGCAAAATTCAAAATAACACCCTCTGCAAATTACAGTTTTGATTAGATATTTGTCAACAAAAACTGTAAAATGAACTATCGTGACATATCAAACTTTGTGAAGTTTATAGTGAGAACATTAAGAGAAATGAGTAGTGGTGCATTATGTTAAAATATGGGTACACTGATGTTCATGATGAGAATTACTTGAAATGACTAACCAAGCATTTTCTCAGATGGCAGGCTACAGTGGACCATGGAATCACTAAAATACAACAGAAGGAAAAAATAGGACAACTTGTAGTAAGACCTTTTTACCACCAAAGATGCGTGAACTTGGTATAAGATGCCCACCAAGCACTAAGTCAGCTGACTGTCAGAAGGTTGCCAACTCAACAACTCACCCAATAACTGAAAAACTCTGCTGTGAAACATTCATTAATTTACCAACATCTGTCGAAACGATTATAAATCCGCTTAAACAATAGCTAGAGCTATAATTTTCGTTATTTTCTTTGTCTTTCATTGCTTTATATTAATTAATACAGTTTCAAAAGCATATATTTTATTGTTATGAAAAACAAATATTTAAAAATATTTTCTTAAAAAATTTGATTTAGTAAAACATATTAAAAAAAAAATCTGTGTTTAAAAAAAAATTGCAAACTTTGGTGATTTTGTATTGTTGGATCACAATAACACCATTTAGGTTCTTACAAAAAATATATGTTCAAAATTCGATTAAAAATTTTAAAACACTGTTTATAATAATGACGTATAACTGTAAACCTGGAAAAGTTACATTTTATAAAAAATTACATATTTTAATATAGTAAATTTATAATTACGTACATTTATGAATATTAATTAATATATATACATAATTTCAATAAACATTGAATCACAAAAAGTACTTGCTCCGCCGGGACTCGAACCCGGATCTCTCACTTGCCGGGTGAATGTGCTACCTTTTTTCTTAACGTTGTAAGAAAAACCATAACTAGAAGCCCAATAAAAATGGCAAGTTGTTTTAAATAAGCAAAATAATGTGACTCTTTTAATCCTCTGACTGATGACCGACAGCATAGATGTTCATTAATACTGCTTGTGAACTGATAAAGACGGCACAGCCGTCAGTTAAATTTCTGCTATTATTACAAGAAAACCATTTAAGTTATAAAGACATAACTTGTACCAATTGAATCTTTTACTCGTAAATACCAATTCATTTTATATAGTTTATATTCGTAATATTACTCGTTATCAGCTGATATCGATCCAAAGGCCGCACGGCATTCAGCTGGTGACATGCTACAACGGCCCTGATGTTCTTTGTTGCTACTGTTGTTAGGTTATTATGTAGGCTAGTTGTTTATGACTAATTGTTATGTTGTGAAATGGGCGATCCTGGAAGTTCAAGTGATAAACGTGAACTACTGGATGATGAAATTATTAGTTCTGATGATGAAAGTGACATATCGGCAAATGAAGTGTATGATGATATATCTTTGTCTGATTTGTTGTCAGGTAGTCCGGATGATTATAAACCGTTGGAATGTGAGTTTGGTTGTGAAAAAAATCGATAGTGACAATGACAACAATTCACCATTCTTTTATTGCATTTGTCCAGAGAATTCATCAAGCATCAATATGGATGCGTACTGCAAAAAAAGTACTACACGGTTAAATTTTTTTATAAAAAAACTTTTTATTTACTACAAAAATGTGTATATTTTGTACATTTACAGTATTTTACTATCTAAAGTCATGTGAAAGCTACATAAAGTGAAACTTAGAAAACAAAAAATTGACAATACAAATTATTCAATTTATGTATAAATAACGAATCAGGGTCCTACAGGATTGTACATAATGTTTATTGTATACTATAGCAAAATTAAATGTATGAAATATTTTTAATATTGATGAAACCCGACTGACTAGTCCTAAAGGCTTAAGAATTATTTATGTATTAAATATATTGTGACTTACTTCATGAGCTGTGCCAGAAACACATAGTTAGTGTATTTTGTCTTTGGAGCAGAATAAACCATTTGGTCAACACATATATTCTTATCCTTGATGTGGTCTCTTGAATTAAATCTAATACAATAGTAAGGTTCGGCCACTGGTCCAAAAACATCAAAGATTTTTCCGAGGGGTTTTCCTCCTTCTATAAAAAGTACTGTGTCCAAGTTGTAGGCTGGCATATCTTTAAAAGCCTGAACTACCACTGAAATCAACATGGTTAATTTATTAGACTAAAATGTATAAGGATGAGTAAAATACTATCTAGACTTTATTCTTAAAACATTTATTGGAAGAAAAAATGCTATTTTAACATATCCTATTTTCCTATATAATTTTCCCTTTTAATAAACCATTTTCCACACTGAATCTAAACTGTTGATGCTGTTGTCAAAGAGTTGCATTTGTAACTAACGCGATACATATTTTCCCACACCTTTATAGTATTCAAAGTGGTGTCAATATAATTATTCTTTGAGTGGCTCAAACATGTAGAACTCACACGGCAAACATCAGGAATGTAGAGCATACGTTTCAGTGTTTTCCAATTAATTTGGTCCAATGTTTCTTGAGTCAATGAAGCTGTATAGTCAAAGACGTCAAACTTTGGATGTGAGTTAAAGAGCGCAGGTTCATATCCTCTCCGTAAACATAGCACTTCTTATCACTATCTTCGACCTTGTACCGTATCGACTCTCCCCCTTATTCTGTTTCATAAGATCCTCATACAAGTCAGAGACTCATTAGGCAGATTATGGCCTCTCCTTAAAGAAAAAATAATAAAAACTATTTTGTTTAAATTGTTCAGACCTTATTTTTGATGAAGCGATATAACTCCTAATAAAGCTCTGGATTTTAGTGTTAATTTATTTTTCTTAAAGGTAATACAGTATAATAAAAATTTAAGTAAAATTCAGTTTATCTGATTTAAATAACTGCATTTTATCAAATGTAAATGTTATTTTTTTTTACTTATTTGATAAAAAACAATATTTTAATTTACAATACATGAAAATTAAAGATATAAATCTACCTTAATATTTGGCTAAAGATTAAATTTAATGGTAAAAATTAGAAGAAAATATTTAAACTGTTATTAAGAAATAACACATTTAATTTTTTTGTATGTGTGCGAGGATACCATTAACCAATTAAACTAATATATTTGAATGTATACAATGATATTATTAGCCAATGACGCTAATGTATTTAAATGTGTACAAGGAAACCATTAGCCAGTGATGTTAATATATTTAAATATGTGCAAGGATGTCATTAGCCAATGAAACAAATATATTTAAATGTCGTTTCTCAAATATAATTTACAATAAAGATATATTTATACATCAAACCAAATATATAACAGAAAATATATGTACTTGCGAATATATATGTAAAAATTGAAAAATGTATAAGTATTATTTTTTTACTTTTGAAGTTTTTTTAACAAATACTGTAGCAACACTTATGTCATTTGTTATATTGTTATAAACGTGGAAAGAATGATTGTAAAGTTTTTTTCTAGGAACACAATAGTTACATAACAGTTTTTGAAATTATGTCTGTGTGCACTACTTTTCAGTCTACCTTCGTATAATCTTCCAGCTCATCACCTCTCACTATACACAAAGAAGCCATCATATACAGGCAGGAAAAACTTAATGTAATTTTTAATAATTTCATTAAATTTATTTGTAGGATCTTCATCCAGAGGCTTGTATGTATTTGTATCAATTGCCCATAATGTCCTACTTTCCTCTCCAGATACCCAAACTGTTATGGCTAAAGCACCTAGAGTAATATTTCGAAAACCTCAAAATTTGAAAAACTTGTCCAATCTAAACTACTTAAATTACATCAACTATACTTAAGTTACTAATGGATGTGAACCGTGCAACAAACCACATTGCGGTTCTTGCAAAATTATGAAAAACTCTAGGAAATTCAAAAGTAGCGTAACTGGTTTAACATATCCCATTATTGGCAAAGTAAACAGTGACTCTAATAGTGTAATTTATGAAATTAATTGTAATTTTTGTAACAATCAGCAACAATCTAACCACCTTAGAGTCAGACTAACAGGGCACAGATTTGATATTTTTCATAAAAACAAGGAGAAGCCACTGGCCAAACATGCTGCTGAGCACAAAAAGGACAAAAATAAAGAGTGTTGTGATCTTAAAGGAATTAATAAGGTCTTCCCTTGTCCTGAAGAAAATTGAAATGGATTAAAATGAAAAAATCTCGAACAAGCCCATCAGTTACTTCTAAAATCTAAATATCCAAATGGTTTAAATTTAAGATAAAATTAACTTTTCCAAATTTCCTTCTGTGCCATTAATAATACAACAGCTGGCTCTCTTTGAATGTTTTAGTTGCGTATTTACATTTTTGGTTATTTTCTTCTTATTTTTTGTGTTTCTTGTTCTTTTGGCATTTTTATTTTGCTTCCTGAAGATGTGGATACAAAATCCCACGAAATATAGAAGCTTGATATCTTTGTTTTTTATTTAAATAAGTTAAATAATATATATATATATATTATATATATATATATATATATATATATATATATATCTAATATATATACAGTATATAGTCTGTGGTATGAACCAGATCTCTAGGGCTAGATTTAAACAAACAGCTATTTTAAACGATTACTAGTGGAATCCAAACTACCTTTATGAATTTATTCCTAAACCAATATAATTTGTATTAAAACATAAATAAACTTAAATCTTGCAAAAATGGATGCAACTTAAATTTGGAAGACAAAATATTAAATCAATTTGTTGAGAATGGGCTGCTAGTTTTTTATGTGAGTAAAACTATTTTAAAACATGAAAGTTACAGTTTTACTTACCTAAACAATCTACTATCTGATAAACCTTCCCAATTGGTGTGCAGTCTTCTTCAGGTACACTTATTTTTAGGTCTTCTATTGGCGGCAAATCTTCTAGGCTAATTTCCTTTTTTGCCTTGATGGGTTTACAAGGTTTTACGTTGAAATTCTCATACAGTTCATCACTGGAACACACATTGTAGGTAAATATTACTTATAATTTCTTCGGATTGAATTTTACAACATTTCAATCATTGTTTAATTATACTATATACTTCTATATTTATGTAAATTTCATGGCCAGCACTAGTTATTCTCTGCCCCTTGAAAAAATATATTTTTAGTTTTCCCCCTTTCAGTTTGATAATTGTAGATTTTTAAATATCACAAGCGAAGGCAAAAAAAGAAATCAATCTACAAATACAGGATAAGACTCCTGTAAATTGTGGACTGTTGTATCGACTCAGTATTGAAAAAACCCCTTTTCTTTGTTTAAAGTTTATAATTGACATTTGCTGCCTTCTCATCTTTGCACTAGCATGATAAAATATCCCTGGTCACACTGGCCCTCCCACAATAATAACTAACTTTGGATATGTTCACACAAACTATCATAATTTAATGTTTTTAATTACGAGATTTAAGCTTTGACTACTTTGCCATGGAACAGTCTTATATCATGCACTCTATATCAGTTTTTTGAACACATTTTATATTTTGATATTCCCTAATTTTGATAGACTTCACTAAAGCTCAGCAAACAATGACCGTATAGGTGTGTTACCATGATAAGGCTAAAGAACGGATTACAAAAATACTAAATTTAATACATATATTTAATTCGCATTGGCATCAGTCAGTCAGTATTTGGAGTACTTGACATTTACATTGACTGTTAACCCTTTAAAATGAAAATTTTCGCAAACCTGCCTACTACTAGTCATCCAACTTTTGTCACTGACATGAATCACCTGTCATTGTTATTTGCAATTTTTAAGAGGTTACATTTTAAAATATAGCAAACATAAACTGTCTACAATAATAACAAGTTAGGAGTAAGTTACACCATATGTTGTGTAACAGGCTTCACTGAAGATGCATGCAAAATTTCTAATCTAAAGCTATTGCTCATTTCATTCTCAAAATGTACAAACAGAAGAGAAATTCTGCCAACCTACTGAGTCACAGAGTTCAATGACGGTCAGTCAAATCCCATGGATATACATGCACCTTCATCAAACTTATTCTTGTTTATGTAGATATTAATACATTCATATTCATTCTGGACATCTTAAACTGAACCTTTCCTGTTAATTTTTTTATGAAAATCTCTTTAATATGATCTTGTATAAACAATGTATAAGTCTTTCCAAATTACTTCCCTTAAAACGAAATGGAAAAAGCTCTTTATGGTGATTTATAGCCTAACACTTTTAATATACAGTAGAACCCCTCATATCCGGCCTCGGTTTTACCGCACCTCGGTTTATCCGGCCACTTCCCGGAAGCCAATAGCGAAATTTATTTACCACGGCTTGCAGACGCGCAGTTGCACGCACTAGTCTCCCACGACTCTTGTGTTATTTTGGTGTATCTATTTGTTTACATTTTCCTGTGTTGTCCTCAGTTGAGCTAATAGGTTTAACCTGTAAACAGTTCGTTGATTATTTCCAGTCCGGTTAGTACAGTACAGTACAATTGTTTTGTTTCGTCAAGTGCTGTGTACTGTAGGTTGGTTTATCCGGCCGAATCGTTATCCGGCCAGGGGCTCGGTCCCGTGGTGGCCGGATATGAGGGGTTCTACTGTACAATTTTTAGTAGACAAAACTTTGAGAAATCCAAATGCTTGACTCTTTTACCTACACTGACAGTATATTTGTATTATTAAGTGAAAGAAACTTGATGAGCAGAGAGCAACTTCAATATTTTGGGATGAAATACTTGTTTGACAAATCACATTGAATGTTTGATAAGGCAACTCAAAAACCCAAGACAATATTTTCAAAACAAATTATCTAAAATATTGGGGAATAAACCTTCTGTTATTTTGGATATTGCCATCAGATATTTACTTTCTTTGTACTGTTATTTTGTGTAAGAAATATTTACAAACAGCAGATACCCACAGTGTCACATGCAATTTTCAAAATACAAATACATTAGCCTTCTTAGTGAAAGCACATGTGATGATGGAGCCCTTATGATGTTTTAAATGGAAGTAGGCATATATCATCCTCTTCTTGTCTCTTAGTTGTAGGTAACACAGATAATAATAATTAATTAAACCCCAAAAAAACTAAATCAATCAAATAAAAATGTTAAGAATAACACTTAAAAATATTTATATGATCGGTTTATAATTAATAGCATTAACATTATTTTAATGCTATTACTGAGATATCATTTCCTTTCAGTAATAAGTTTTCAATGTACATAATCAACATTATTGGAACCCACATTGTTTCTTACCTGTCAGAATCTGATGAGTCAGATATGATTATTGAAGTTGAACTGCTTGATGATGATGAATCCGAGTCTGAATCTCTATCTGAATCTTCTTCATTCTTGTCCTCCCTATATTGAAAGCTTGCTTCACATGCCTCGCCCTCTGATGAATCATCAGTATCATAAGATTTTAAAAGATTTAGGGAGAAATTACTAGTGACTATGGATTCTGCTTGAGGAATTGCATTGTTGTTCGAGATAACAACTGATTTGTCTGTTTCTAGTGACATAAGATCAGTACCATCGTTGGTATTGAGCAACGATACACCATAATGAGGCAAAACATTTTCTTGTATCATATCAAATACACTTGGATTGGGATTTATAAGAGATTTTCCAAGAAGTGGATGTTGAACTGGGAGTAACTGTTCGGTATTGCTAGTACCTGCTGTCTCTGTATTACCACAAGGTGATGAATTGTGACAACCCATTTCAACAGCTTTAGTAGAAACAGGTTCAATACAATTCTGTACTTTAGCATCAACAAAACCAATGTTATCAGTGCCATTCATGTTCACAGAACCTGAATTAAGTTGTTTGTCATCTATAAATTTTGTTTTTCCTAGATCTGAGGTGGAATTATCTGTTTGTTGAGAGTTTTTATTATAACCACTGGTTTCATTTGTTGTTAAACCACATTTTTCATGACAAAGTTCATCATCTTCACAGATAAGGCCATAAACTTTTGAAATAGGGCTTATTTTATGAATAAGACTTTCAACAACTTCACATTCATTGCTATTCATTGCATTGTTTTCAGAAGGATCATTATCTAACTGTCCTTCAGCCAAAGAACTAAATCCATTATTAACCAAGCCCTGTTGCAATACAATTTTTTTATTTGAGTTACTTTTATCATTGCTTTCCAGTTCAATATGGTTATCCATTTGCCCAAATTTATAAATAATGTACAGATAGATATGAGGTTGTCCTCAGTTACATTTATTATTGTGTTACTATGTTATCTTCTAGATAATATCAGTGTTTGCTCATTTCTTCTACGTGTTTATTCCTGAAAAAAAAAAATGTCGTCAATTTTATCAAGCATTGTATACAGTTTCAATATATTGTACTTGGTACTATATTGTTTGATAAATTATAATTTTTAATTGGAACACTACATTAGTTATATTAATACCCTAAATTACTCAATATATTCTCTGGATATATATTTATTAACATAATATCCAACACGTTTTCTAAACATCACAAGTACTAGTTTTGTAGTGTGTAGAACCACTGCACCAAGAAATTAATTATAACTGTTTTCTAAAACCAACAAACATTGCGTACGTAATTCAATAAAATTTAATACAGAAAATTCCTATTAAGTAAAGAAATAAAATGAAAACGCAGTTTGAAAAAATGTAAAGAAGAAGAAACCATGTTCAAAAAAGCAGACAGAAATCCTACGTGGAGTTATATTTTTTTTACAATAAATAATCTGTACTACGTGAAAGGAGTTTTTGTTTCACATAGCTCCTTATTCATCATTTTAGTTGAGACATCACCTACAGGGAGAATCAAGAGATAACGATTTCTCGAAATATTAATTTATACAAGACCACCTTTCACGGCAGTCCAGCCTATTTTTGGGATTCTTATGTCTATTAGTCGTCTGATGGAACTGTTTATTACAGCAGTCCAGAGCCTACAGGTACAATGCATTCCCCAAATATAAATTTATACAAGACTGCCTTGCACAGGAATCCAACCTACTACTATCGGAATCCTAATAGAGTTTGGAACTGCTTATTACACAAGTCCATAGCCTATAATAACTACAACAACTCGAAATATCAATTAACATCAAACTTGGATAAATACAAAGTTAATTATGAATGGTTCTGGTAATAATAAAATACTGTTTAAATTAATAGCTACTATTTTTTGACTACATTCATTATACACTTATATGGTAATTTAACCTCAATCTACAAAACCTAATAGTCACCCATTAACTCGGTAAAAACTCACTGATAACTCTGGCTTGATCAGTGGGCGAACTGGTTTTGTCAAGTGTAATTCCTAGCGCCTTATGGTGAGCAGCCAAAAAACTAATTATAGGGCAGCTCATGGTGGCTGGCCAAAGTGCTATTGCCGTCAATTTGCGGGCGCTTCTTCTTCGCTAGCACTGCTTGAAAACTCGTTATAGAACTAATTGAGTGTTTGTTTAAATATTACAACAAAATAGTACCCTTAAAACTTGTTGACGGGAATCAATGAAAAATTTGGAAAAATGACCATTCTATCATTGAACTTTCAGGAACATATTCCCCCAATTTCAAAAAGTTTAATTCATGAAATTGTTGTGGAGAAGGAAAATTCTCTAAAATTACTGTATAAACTTTCACTGATATTTAAATATATTAGGAAGTGAACTTATTATTTTATTAAATTTGAGATGAAAAGTAGTGTAGAAAGGACAATATAAAAGTGAATCAAACAGTGCAATCCTATTCCGCTATCTATTTATCTATGTCACCTTCAATTGTTTTACTATCTTAATCTTTTAATAATGTTATAAATGTGAAAGTGCCTTTTTATGTTTGTTTTGCTTTCACGTGTAAACTGTTCAACAGATTGTTCTGAAATTTTTCATATAAATTCTTACGGTTCCTGGGATGAATTTAGGTCTATTCTTATTTTGAAAATCCATCTAGATTACGACTAAATGGTCTTTAAAGTATGAAAAATACCAGGTCTCTTAAGTTTGAAATATTAATTTAAAGAGCCCATCAAATCTAATACACTGTTCTGTGTAAACATTGTTTATTATTTTCAATATGTTTACATTTTTAGTGAGTAAAAAGTGTAAAATGAGTAACCAAATTCTTCAAACAGGATTAGATTTCAATAATTACACAAGTACTACCTCTGTAAATGTCTTAAAACCACAAGATGATCAGAATTTTACTTCAAAGACTCCCTTTGAAGCAGTCGATGAGAACTATTTTGAACTAATGTATCAATTCCAGCTATTTAAAAAAAAATTTTTAAACTGTTACTATAAATTTAAAAACTGATATAAAACCCATTTTAGCTCTCTTTTGAGAGAAGTAGGCTTCTGTAATATATATTTTACTACAAACAAAACATACTAGGAACAAAGTAAATTACAATGGCCATAATTATAAATCTTGGGACGTATTTTCTTGATTGTGTGGCAACAAGGCAAACTCATAATAGGCATATAAGAGACAATGTAATTTAACTTTTTCTTTACATTTACAGACTGTTATAAAACCTAAACTAGTTGTCTTTTGACAGAAGTAGACTTCTCGAGCTGTGTATGTACATGAATTTTCTTACTCGGGAAAGAGGCAAAACAGCTATGGAACAAAATATACAGAGATCCAAGTAAATTACAATGACCATCAACATACACATTTTAACTTATTTTCTTGATCATAGGAAGAAGGCAAACTCAACATTGTCATCAGAAATATAATTCACTCAAAGTGCTCATACAGGTGCAAAATCTACAAAATCGGGAGTGAAGCCCCAAGCAGCTGCTAGTTGAAATATATTGCAAAGTGAGTGTTTTAAATAACATTTTTGATCATTGCTAGTGTTGTAAAAACAAATAAACTAAAATCAGCAATTAAATATATTGAATGAAGGTAACATAGCCACTCTCTGTCCTTATTTACTATTTGTTATTACGTGATATAGGTAGGTAGGTACGTAGTTCAAGTCACATGGGATGATCTGGTATGGGAAAGTACTAATCAGTGCAAGCTTCAGAGGTGCCTACAGTGCCACCCTCCACTTCTGGTGGAAAAGGAAAAATTTCCTTCGAGGTAGTATCTAAGTTTAAGCACAGATCACATATGAGCTCATAAGGGTTGTTCTATCTATAATACATGCGTACCTACCTATGCATATCATATAATAAGAAATAGTAGATAGTGACAGAGGATTACTATTTTATCCTTGTCCTTCAGTTCAGAATTCTTTCAGTTGGGCCATTCTTTATTGATGGCAACTCAAGAGGTATAAATACATGGACAAAACAGCATTCTTCCAGCAATAAACGAGTTCATACAAGGTGCTTACGAGTCTGCATTTTAACAGGACAGTGCTTCATTAAAATGTGCTTGTCCGAACATTCTTAGTTCAAACATTTTCGAACCTAGATGAATAGTTCGATGTGGTGCTATATTTAAGTGACCTGACCATTCACCTCTAGATTTTTCTTTTGGGGATTTCTCAGAAGTAAAGTTTATGATTGTGTCAATCCGCAAACATCGATGAATTAAGAACGAAGATTGAAGAAGCCTGCTACCTCATCACACCTGAAATCTTACATCTCAGATTGTCAAACATTTCCAACACCACATCGACGCCGATCGGAAATTCCATGACAATTAATGCAGACTTCGGTGACCCCACACTTCTGCGAAAAAAGGAAAACATTCCTCAATATAGTACCCTAATTCAAGCTCAGATCACGTGAGCGCTCAATGACTTTATATATATTTTTAATTACATACATATGCATTTACCTACTTCTAAAATAGTCTAATAACAAATAGTAGGTAGGGACAAAATGGCTTCCTTCTCGCCGACATCATTTCCTTTTGGGAGGCAGAAAACTACAACCGATCATCATAATGACATGTTAATTTCACCGTAAGGTAAATAAAGTTTGTTCTTTCTATAACCTAATGTAGTTTTTTTAAGTCCCCAATAAAAAAAAATAGTGGCCTCCAGATAATATCTAAGTACCTAAATACCCTACAGAAGACCACAGGATATCCTAAAGGATTGTTAATTTGCTCAATGTATTAACTTCATGTAAAAACTTGACATTATAACTTCTCCATCATATTGTGATGAAACATGGGTAAATCATGTTAATTCAATGCTTTGATAGTGAGGTTAAACTTCACACTGGCATTAACTGAATAGTTATGATCTCAGGTGGCAGATTTCTTCTTAGTTGGAAATGTAAAACTTGTGTCACACTATAAAAGCCTCATTTCAATGGGAATCACATTGAAAAATAGCTTAAGAACATAACTATCAAAACTTTTAAAATAAAAGTTTTTATTCACTTTGATTTTTTTTCAAAACTACTTGTCTGTTGCTTTCTGGACAGCCCTCGTATTTTGCTTGCAAAATATTTCAACACACTTGCACAATTCACCAACTGTATGTAATAACCAAAATAATTGGCAGCTGATAATATAATAATAATTACTCAAACACACACTGGCTAAAAGAAAATAAACATTGCAAAATACAAATGGCAAAAACCAACCGTACTATATAGAAGCAGGGAAGTGTTAAAATCACTAAACTATGACATTTCAGACCAAAAATAGCATTGGTGTTATGACTAACAAAGACATTGTATCAGCAGCTTGTTCCGCAATGGTAACTACTTAACAGAGGACAGTAAAAACTATTCTGATAATAAACTATCTGAAAATATCATGACTCATAGTACACGCCAATGTATACTTAGACCGGCTGATAATTTATTTTAACCGAAATTTGAAACTTGTGTTAGTGAAAATGATCGAACTGAAACGTCTGCATTATCAGACTTCCCAGAAGCAGTATATTATAATTATTTTTAGACTAATATTACGTCTACTAACTGGTTGAACTAAAATATCCTAAATAACCAGTAATATTGGTTTGGTTGTTCCCACCACTACACACGGCCCTAAATGTAAGTAAATAACAAATTTAAGGGCTATGAAGAATGGTTGTCACTATGTTACTGAATGTGTTGATAGTGAAATGACTAAAGCTGCTAGAGTTAAAGTATATTAAGAAATTAGACTGACTACAGTATAATAAGCGGCCACCATGGCAATCAAATCAACTATCAATTAGAAATATTTTAACTAGTGATTATAAATACATTTGACCTATATTCATAATGTCAGCGGTTTTTATTTTACAGAATAATAATAGTTATTACATTTTTAAAAGCCTACAACATGATTTGGTTTCACATTATTGTTCCACATTAACCCTTTGAACCCCAGACCAAAATATTGATGGTGAGAAAAATGTACCAAAACCATTTGACCTAAGACCTACAGAGAATCCCCGGAGCAGAAACAGCTGTATTGCATACTGTTCATAAAAAATTAATACTTTTGCTACTTTTTATGCTATTGTCTTGTATTACACACCAAAATGTCCAGAATGAAATTGTATACACAGAAAAATGTTAGTCTGAAGTATAAAACATTGTTTAACAACATTAAAATAACTTTAAAATATATGTATATAGATTTTTAGGTAAAAAAATAGATTTTAAGATTTTTTAATTCAAAAATAAGAAAACTTTACTATGGGCACCCACATTTTATTTTAAATTTAGATTTATATGTATGTACAAAAACAATTATATTGATATCTCTAAAGATAAAGATTTTGCAACTGCGACCTCACTGGGGCCGGTTGGTCATTGTCCGGAGTAGGCCTATCGGCGGTGATTTTTTCTTCTTCTTCTTCTTTTTCTTTTTTTTCCTTTGGGGCGGCCTACTGCCATGCACTTAAGCCTCAAGGGCTTTTTTCGCACCCCGGAAACACCATGAGGCCTACCAGTCTACAACTTCAGCAGTTCAACAAACCGCCAAAAACAACCTATCAAGTCCTCCTGGGAAAATTCACCACCCCTGTCCAAGCTACCAAAGATGGCATACCGCTCTCTTGCTATTGCAGAGCAATCAAAGAGCAGGTGCTCAGCAGTCTCCTCCTGCTCATTACACCTTCCACAGAGCGGATCCTCCTGAAGGATGCCAACTCTGTGTAGATGCTTCCTCAGGTGACCATGCCCCGTAATGAGACCAATGACCTTAGAAGACATTGATCTGTTTAATGAGAGAAGGTCCGAAGCCACCTTGGAGGATATCATTCTACTCACTCTCAAACCCGGATGCAACCTCCACCTTCTCCCATGCTCCGCGCGAATCCATTTCGAGACAACCCTAGAGGATTCACACCTTGGAACAATCGGCGGTGTTACCGCAAGAAGTAGATAGCTGACTAAATGGCATTTCTTCGTCATCTGAGTCCGAGATAGTTGGCCTATAGGTAGGATCAACATCAGTGTCATCACTGAAAATTGATGAGACATCAGACCAATCGTCATCTGATAGGTCAACTTCCAGTTGTCTGTCCAATTCACTCGGGTGATTTACAATGTTGTCACTCATTGTTTACAGAACTGATTATTACTTTAAGATTAAAACTAAAGAAAAAGTGACTAAAAACAGTCCTCAATTACAACATTTAACTCAATTCACACGCACAAAGACAATATGTAATATTAGACCGCTTTGTAAACAAATACAGCTGTGGAGTAGAAATGGCGTGGTGGCAACAGCTACGTAGCAACAAAGAGATATATTTTTTTTTAGCATAGATGTTATTTTAAATACACTATATTACTAACAAAAAAAATAGTATTTACTAAAATACTCATAAATATATATTAATACTCATAAAATAAGTATTTTACGATTTCAAATAAATATGTATGAAACGCATATACCATGGCAACGATATTGCGTCGCCTGGGGATTCTCGCGTCTTCATTGGCGACGATATATCGTCGCCTGGGGTTCAAAGGGTTAATTAAACAAAGTAAAATCATGTGTATGGTATTTGTATAATGGCCGCTAGAAGTGGGAAATACTGTTATTTGTCTTTAAACTATTACCAAAATAACATGGTAATTGTACTGCGTTCCAGTAACCTGTTACCAGCCGATCCATTCTAGGTATTAGCATCATGCTTATACTGAACTGACTTTACTAAATTGCAAGTAAACTGAGTCTGACTAAATCTATGTTTGGGTCTTTTTACACATATAAAGATTAGTATATAAAGATTTAAATAACTCACTACAATTTAATATTTATTCTAGAACACTTTCTAATAAACTACTTATAATTAATGATAACTGAGATCAAAAAAGTGAATGAAGGTTAGTTGGGTTTATTTTTATTATTCCAGAAATAAATCTGTACAGGTCCATTTTTATATTGATAAGTATATCAATCTATTGGATCTTTTGTTCCCTGTCCCTCCCACTAAATCCAACTCACACCACTAATTTATTGGCCTCTCAGTAACCTAAATAACAGGAAAGTAAACGTTTATAAACTGGTCCATTCCTAGCCTCATTGCTTGCATGATAATGGTCTCGACTATTACTCGTTATTGAATTACCTAATATCATAAAGACACAATGAGAACGCCAAATCATTCAGCCAAACTATTACTGAAATAACATGGTATTCCAGTATTAGGTATTCTTGAATAACCCTGTTACTGACACTAATACAAATACTCCAGGATGGCTGTAAGTAAAATGAAGATGTACATGTGTTATTTGTCACAAGGTGTCAGACACATTAAACTTTCAAAATAGAAAAAGTAGCTAAATGATACATGGTTCTGTTTGTTTCATTTTATAAATACACGTAGCTTAGATAATTTTTTAATCATTATTAAACTATTACTTTTTAAGATATAAAAAACAGCTAGCTAAACTATACTGTAATTTTAAATACCTATATCGTAATTTGGTTTCAGTAAGCCTAGTTATATCAAGGATTCGTAAATCATGAAAATCATATAGTACTTCATAAGAATGCATGGGCTATTGATGATTTGATTGTGGAGGTGGCCACTTATTATACAGCAGCCACTAGACAATATGTATATTGTTTGCATAGCAATACACTATACAGTATAACTTCCCTCCTTTCATTTTAATTTAGGCTGAAGTATAATAAGCAGCCACCAACAAAATTGAATCATCAATGTTCAAAATGTTCGACCAAACATGATTTTACTTTGTTTAATTAACCCTTTGAACCCCAGGCGACAATATATCGTCGCCAATGAAGACGCGAGAATCCCCAGGCGACGCAATATCGTTGCCATGGTATATGCGTTTCATACATATTTATTTGAAATCGTAAAATACTTATTTTATGAGTATTAAAATATATATTTATGAGTATTTTAGTAAATACTATTTTTTTTGTTAGTAATATAGTGTATTTAAAATAACATCTATGCTAAAAAAAAATATATCTCTTTGTTGCTACGTAGCTGTTGCCACCACGCCATTTCTACTCCACAGCTGTATTTGTTTACAAAGCGGTCTAATATTACATATTGTCTTTGTGCGTGTGAATTGAGTTAAATGTTGTAATTGAGGACTGTTTTTAGTCACTTTTTCTTTAGTTTTAATCTTAAAGTAATAATCAGTTCTGTAAACAATGAGTGACAACATTGTAAATCACCCGAGTGAATTGGACAGACAACTGGAAGTTGACCTATCAGATGACGATTGGTCTGACGTCTCATCAATTTTCAGTGATGACACTGATGTTGATCCTACCTATAGGCCAACTATCTCGGACTCAGATGACGAAGAAATGCCATTTAGTCAGCTATCTACTTCTTGCGGTAACACCGCCGATTGTTCCAAGGTGTGAATCCTCTAGGGTTGTCTCGAAATGGATTCGCGCGGAGCATGGGAGAAGGTGGAGGTTGCATCCGGGTTTGAGAGTGAGTAGAATGATATCCTCCAAGGTGGCTTCGGACCTTCTCTCATTAAACAGATCAATGTCTTCTAAGGTCATTGGTCTCATTACGGGGCATGGTCACCTGAGGAAGCATCTACACAGAGTTGGCATCCTTCAGGAGGATCCGCTCTGTGGAAGGTGTAATGAGCAGGAGGAGACTGCTGAGCACCTGCTCTTTGATTGCTCTGCAATAGCAAGAGAGCGGTATGCCATCTTTGGTAGCTTGGACAGGGGTGGTGAATTTTCCCAGGAGGACTTGATAGGTTGTTTTTGGCGGTTTGTTGAACTGCTGAAGTTGTAGACTGGTAGGCCTCATGGTGTTTCCGGGGTGCGAAAAAAGCCCTTGAGGCTTAAGTGCATGGCAGTAGGCCGCCCCAAAGGAAAAAAAAGAAAAAGAAGAAGAAGAAGAAAAAATCACCGCCGATAGGCCTACTCCGGACAATGACCAACCGGCCCCAGTGAGGTCGCAGTTGCAAAATCTTTATCTTTAGAGATATCAATATAATTTTTTTTGTACATACATATAAATCTAAATTTAAAATAAAATGTGGGTGCCCATAGTAAAGTTTTCTTATTTTTGAATTAAAAAAATCTTAAAATCTGCTACTTTTTAATTTAAAAAAAAGCTATCTATAATTATCAAATGTAATAAACAAAACAATAAATTTACATACCTTATACTATTTTTAAGGATAAACATGTCTGGTTACTTGTGGACGAAAGAACACATGTACAACGACATTGCTCTTGCAGCCATTACTCATTAACCAAATATGAATTCACTTTTAATTAATTTTAATTTCCAAACAGGATTTTACTTAGAATTAATTTCAAGCAATAATGTTGAACTGAATTACATGTTATGCTTTTAAAATCTTATTAAAGAGAAGCTATACTTTTATATGTAAAAATATGTATTTAAAATTTAAACCAAAATTACAATGGAAATGCACCTGGTCATTGATAACATGTTTGAACTTTTAGGATATATTATCTTGAATAGTCCAACAATCTAGGAGACCACAAGATCCTAGTGGACAATCTAGTCCAGGAATCTAGGGGATTAGGGGTTTCTGAGTGGGGGGATAACAAGCTAAATTCAAGCCGAGATCATGTTAGAAAGCCTAAACCAAAAGCCCCTGGTCAGCAGGGCGGGCTTCGATGACGCCTCCCACCCCGCAATGCTGGCAAAAAAAAGAAAAAAATTCTCGAGTAGTACCAACTTTCGAGCTCAGTTCACATTAGTGTCCCTTTCGTTTTGCCATGCCAAAATTTTATTAATCATAATCGGACATTAGAAATGCAACCAGTCAGCTGCAGAACATTTTAATAATGATCAACAAACACCATTGTTCTTGTAAATGTCACAAGCCTACTCAGTACGTAAATTAAATAAAAACAGCTAGGGCCTAGCAATGATTAATTCAGAATATCTATAGGTGAAATGTTATTCGATAGTACTGATATTTATAATCGATAATCATGATGGCCACTTATTATACTGCAGTCTTAGTTTAATAGAATATTCTATTATGTGTTTATAACTCTAACAAAAACAATACACTAGGCTAATACCAACCAGTTTCGAATTTCATCACACAAAAATAAAATATAGGCTAATTGAGTTCATTTAAAAATTCTAAGTCTTTCTTCTTAGATAGCAGATTTATACTCTCAAAAGCGTAGACCATGCAAGTTATACTTTAACCACGCTGATTCAGTGTAATCGTGATACCTTCATTGTTAAAACTTATATACCATTGTACTTATACAATAATTACATGTATATTAAATGATTGCATTAACATTACATGAGCAGGTAATAATAAACAATGAAATAATAATAATAATAAGCTATACTAAACATTAACTTACATTTCATATTTAGACATCCATTTCCAATCCTAACCTCAATCCATACCCCGTCACGATCACACACATTCAGAATCACAAGCTATTTTTGGTTGTGTTTATTACTTTTATAGTACCAGTACAATGCAGTGCAGACTATAGAAAGACCCGTACAGGTCTTTTACCAAAATATACCACTTATATAAATTGTTATATATATATATATATATATATATATATATATATATATATATATATATATATATACAAGTACAAAAACTAAAAATATACTTTAGTAAATATATATCAACATAATACAGTACATATGTTAGTATATATTTATTTGTAAAGATTTAGTTTAGTCTATATAGTATTTAGCTCCTAACAGAAATGGTAGAAATGTTATTTTAATTTATTTACAATTTAAATACAAACTCTTGCTTATTAAAGAGAAAATATTAGATTTACTGACTTCCCTTCCAACTTAAAAAAAACGTTTTAATCGATTTTTGACAATTTTAAGACATATTTTAAGTGTACACTTTTTTAATACGTTAATAATGGGATGGGGATAATAGTTCAACTATATAAAGAATTGAATGGGTACGACGAATAAAGTTCCCACATTATTAGTTTTTTATAAATAAACAAAAATATTATAAACTGAACATTTTTTTAATTTTAAAGGGTTGATATTAAAGTTTACTAACGGTAGGATAACAATATAAAGCAAACTTATATGTGTAATATTATTTAATATTATTTTTTACAGTATTGCCTCTTTTATTATTACATATAACAAATCTGCGTTACAAACTGTAGGAAAATAACATATATGGTACATTACTGAGCATGAAATGCTTGGCCGATTACATTCATATACCTTTGCTTTGAACTATTGGTAGAATGGAACAAATTCCTATGGTAAGAATTTTAACATTACATCCAATCCTATCTTTCTTGCTGCCTTAATAGGCAGTTGGCATTTATAAACAATTATAAATTCAGGAATTTTGACTGGAGGGAGATGTCGTATCTGATGTGCTTTCATTTTCATGGTAAATAAATGTGTTTGCCATACTTGTAAACATTGCGAGATATTCTTTCTGTCTCACACAGTTTTAGCCTCGACCCTCGCATTTTAACAACGAGAGTGTTGTGTGCTATTAAAATTTTACTTGACAAGTGACTTGAATATAACATCAAGGTTTTCAAAATCATCAGTACAAATCATAAATAATGAAAACTTATTGACTTTAATACCTGGATACTGCTTCTTTAATAGCACAAGGTCTATAGATTTTGTCGTTAAGTTTAAAATTAAAATATATTTTCTTTGAAATAAAACTCTAGCTAAGATCGCTATACTATTCAAAGGTAGCGTTCTTTTTTCTGTCTAAAAAGCTAAAACTGGAGAAAAGAATTGTTAAGGGGAGTCGGTTGACTATATAGCGCACATGTTAAATTACATAAGTTTAGGAACATGTTTCTCAATAACCAATAAACATATCAAGATAAGGTTTGTTTTATTTGAATCTGCTATTTCTTACCTATATTTGCAGCACAGCAAATTTCCATAGCACTAATATAAATATTAAAAATGTGTTTTTTATAAAAGTCAATTTTTTTTAATATATAACTTTTTTTTAATTATTATTAGACTACATACAACAATTTGCTGTGCTATAAACATTGCTCTAGTTACGAGGAACAAAATTTAAAAAATGTCATCAAAATATATTGAGTGGTTCTAGAGAAACGTGTTCCTAAACAAAGAAAAACACGAATGTTCAGAAAACTCTTTTTAAAGATTGCATACACATTAATCAGAAACATAACAACATTTAATGCATTCCAGGACCACAACTAGGGTTTTCAGGATCCTCCCCTTGTTCATATACGTCTTCTAAATGCCTTTTAGCTGCAGTTACTTTCTGGCAACACTTTTTCTCGATCTCTTCCACAGCTTTCTGCGCTTTGTTGATTCGGGTGACATCAATTTTTTTCATTGTTTCACAACAATAGCATGCAGGTGTGATCCCTAGTTTGCTCAACACTTCACATTTTATTATGTTTCCTTTGCTGAAACTTGCCACAGCATCAAATAGACCTACTTCTAATGTTCCCTTCATCACGAAGGTTGATTTTGGAACTCGCGACCAAATTATATTGTTCAGTGATTCACTGGGGTTTTGAATCCCACCGTGCAAACATTTTGATAACAACGATGGATCTGATAAATCTCTAAGTATTTGTTTCACCTCTTTCATGACAGCAGGAGCAATGCGTTTGTGATTGTTGTGATCATAAGTTTCATCATTTATTTTAGCTAGTTGGTACTTACACCAGGTATCTTGGCTAGTACTTATATCAGGCTAGTAGTTGGTTCTGGTTCTTGACATTCACTAGGCACAACTACTTTTTTACCACCTGGATTTCTTGTCCCTGTAAAGCACTTTGCTTTGTTTTTGAAGGTTTATGTGTTATAAACTACACAGTATAACTAAATATTATAACTTAGACTCAATGAAAGCAAGAAACACAATGTATGTGACAATAATAGACAAACAAAAATTAGGGTTATATCAAATCTCAACTGACTGTAAACAGATTGGTTGACAAAAAAAAAAAAAAAAAAAAAAAAAAAAAAACCTTGTATATTCAAAGCAGCATAAAGCAGGTTGGCTAACATAAGCCTAATAATAAATATGCGCTTCAATAAGGATTATGTATGACAATGATGCAGAGTACATGAATTTTACGAGCCAAAATATGCTGAAGCCATTTACATAATATTATATTTGGGTGTGATATTGTTGGCCGATTTGAATAAAAATTGCACCAAATTAAACAGGAGAGTCTAAAGATTAATAAAAGCAAATAAAACGTTTTTTTGTGTTTTTATAGATTTTTTGTCAACCGACTCCCCTTAAGGTAGTAGAGTTATTTGGAAAGTATATAATTTATTTTTGGTTAATAAATATCAAATCGTAAACGCCTGATTGTCAACATAGGAAAGCAGTCTCTCGTCTTGCCGGCAATAGTGTAAGTCTTTATTATTTAAACCACGCATATTGTAAATGTGGGTGTCAGCTCTAGACTGAAAATAATCGAAGTTAACTCTGATATAAACCAGGCTCTGAGGAATGTATTAGCCAAGAACTGTCTGGATCCCCAAGTCTTTACAAAAGTAGAGCGCAATGGGCTCGATAACCCGCAAATGATATGATACCAAGTACATTTTCTGAAATAGAAGCGCAGACTGACAGCACGCTGCGTGACCTAAGACCAACAGCCCGTATATAAGGTTACTACGAAACAAAGCATTTTAAACCGTGACCAATTTACATTATATAGAATGTTTCTTAGTCTTCTGAAGAGGAAGGTTATTCTACTCAGCTTGCTGTAAACATTTTTGACGTGTCCTCTCCACGTCAGCTTCGGATCAAGAGTAAAGCCTAGTATCTTAATGTTAATGTCGGTATCTATATTTCGATTTTATACAATCCGTCGGGTTTTTCTTTACTAAGGCAAAGTTTGTTTGTAGAGGACTAGTCCACTGCCTCCTCAAAGACACTATTCACATGGCTGATGGAATCTTCTAGTATTTTACTCCTGTGGAAAAAGTAATCGTCCGCAAACAGTAAACATCTCCTCTCAGACCTAGGTCAGTTATTAGGACGAGAAAAAGTAACGGCCCCTTTATTGACCTTTGTGAAAGACCGCGCTTACCATGCTTCACAGGTAAAGTTAAAGATGTTGCTTCTACCACTGTGAGAACTGTAGTATATTCTGGTAATGGTACCTAATTATAAAGTGTACCTTGCCACTGATACAACATTTGCCCAGTTCATCTAAGAGGAGTTCATGTGAAATGTAGTCAAATCCTTTGATAAGTCAACCAGTACCAAAAGCTATAAAGGCACAAATCTCAAAAGAATCCAGCCCATAGAACACTTTGCGTTTGATAGCAATATCAGTTGATCTGCCATCCTAGAAACCATGTTGTGCATCATTGTGGGTCAAATAAAGAACAAGGTGTTTTTTTATTATAAGCTCAAAACTTTAGATAAGGCTGGTAATATTGAAAGTAATACAGCTCTCAACAGTTCTCGGGTTTCGTTTATTGCAGATATCCACAGTCCATGATAACTTCAGGCAAACTGGAAACTCCTTCTTGTCAAACAAAGATTTATCATCACGGTCAGGAGATTCACAATGATTGCAGCAAAATGTGTACAGTAATCAGTATCATGCAAAGTTTATACGGATTTGAACTTTTGCAGATGCAATAATAACTACTCATTTATGTACACGATTTTCCCTTTTTCGTATTCTCTATCATTACAAAATCCCTATCGCAAGAAAGGAAGCTACGATCCATAGCTAAACATTTCTGTTCTACAGTAATGATGTATTACTGTTAACTATACCAAGTATTGTATCAAGACGACCATTGTTACTTGTCTATAAAGCGGTCAGGCCAAATTTCTAACGCACGGGCCTCGCCTTCCTTAAGGTCAGTAAAGCCTGTGATTATAAAGTTAATGAGACATAGAAACTAATGCTCCAAAAGCCCTTTTTGAAACAGTTTCGTCCCGTAATCACCATATTATTATCCTTAATTGTAGCTAGCATAATTATGAATGGCTAGGCTGTCTCTGATACTAAAATATCCCATGAGTAAGTGTTGCGCAGAATAAATCTTGCTATAGATCTATGCATAGAACTACGTATTTAAGGGCTGTTATCAACTTTTTTTAGAATCATCAGGAAGCGACTTTTATGCAACTTCAGCTGAGTTGTAATGAATCTTATGGTTGCCTCGGACAGCTAAAGATATTGTTACCTCTAAATAAGATGTAATACATGACTGATGTAATGCAAATAAGCTGAGCTTAAATAGGGAGAAGGTTCAGGACATACAACTTTGCTTTCGTTTTGGTTCAGAGAGATTGGCATCCTTAAATTTCTTGGGCTTCCATCTTTAGTCCAACCTCAAATGCACTCTCACATTGACAATCTGGCTACAAAAATTCTAAAGGGTCTATTTATGATTAGATCATTGAGAGGGAATGTGTCTTCTGATGTTCTCCTTTGCATCTACTATGGTCATGTACTATGGCCACTTGTCCCATGGAACTTTTCACTTTGGGCGAATTGTTCTTATGCTCACAAATTATTTGTGTTACAAAAAAAGCTGTCTGTCTTATCTGTGGTGCGGACTGGCAGGTTCACTGTAAACCATTTTTTGTTAAGCTAAGTATCCTTACTCTACCATCTATATATGTTTTTTTTAGTTCTCATGTATGTAAAGGAGAACTTGCAAAGCACAAGTTAGTGGCACACATATATTACAAGAAATAGACATGATGTAGCACAAAAAAATGCATGTTTTCAGCGACTCAACAAAGCTTTTTGTATCAAGGGATTCAAATGTACAATGGATTACTTGAAAAATTAAAAACTCTGACACCTCGTAGTTTTAAGATAGGACTTAAGGAAATGCTATTGAATAAACCACTGTATAATATATCAGATTTTTATGGTGAACTAGCTTAAGTTTATATTTAAGTTGCAAATTGACGACTGTCATGCATTTTGTAAAATGTCACCGACAATAAAGATTTCTGATTTCAATTTGTTTTGATTCTGCTATGTTATTGGTTGAAGCCATTTAAACATGTGAAGGTTAAAACTGTTTACACGAGTTAGATCCGGCCATAATAAATATCAAATTAAATTCACAGCTAAAAAGTCATGCTACAAAAATTTGAAATATCAAAATAGTATTGGTATTCAGCAATAAAGCAAACAGCTTCCACATCTGTTTTATACTTATTATTAATTTAGACTTTTTTTTAATTTTACGCCTGGAATCATTATTTTCCTGCTTTGGAAACGATAAAATATGTTGTTTGATAATCTCTGAAACAATAATATTTTTTACTGTTTTCACCTAGCGCTCATGAGCCTTCCAAAGGCCTTTTAAACTTAAATTAAATAATAACACGTAAAAGATTTCTAGTATAATTTAGTCTGTCATTGTTAAAAGGGTTTATGTTACAAAGTTTAAATATTGGGATAAAGAATTAAAACTATTTTTAAAAGAATAATTAATTACTTTTAGTAAATTATACAATTTACAGTTGTTAAAATTGTATACTGTAATAATGTTTTGCACATGCTTATAAAGTTTTAGTTTGATATATTTACACAAATAAATTTCTGACTGTTCAAAAATACCACCTTTGAACAATAACATTTGTTCTTCGTTTTCTCCTAACTACTTTTTAGCAAATAAAACAATTAAAGGCACAATAGTTCGATTTACTTGTACAATGTGATGAAAACAAAATTATATTAATAACTAATCACTTTAGAGATTGAGAGGAAAACAGGTACAAGTCCTTTGTTTGAAGCGAGGTGAACAGTGTGGGACACAACTGTGGAAATACGATCGAATCACTACTTTGCCAGGAAGCCATCTAGCAAACTAAAATTCTTCTTATTTGTATATCTTAAAAAGGAAGTCTCGCAGCTACGATTCTTTTGCTTAGAATCAGGTGTAAAAACAGCTTTATTACTAATACACTTCTTTTTAAGAGTTTTGGGCACCAGGTTTTGAAAGACGGAATATACTGACCTAACACTTCCTTCTTAATGCTTTTTTAATTAACATAATGTTCGGCAGTGCAAATACGGCGAGTCTTTTGGCTGCCTTTCGATATTCCCAAATTCAGTTTGCAAACGAGAAAGGAATGTTCTTTTGTTGGAAATAAGTGTTTATTTTGAAGAATCTATCGCTACCAGATAGATTCAGTTAAAACCTACGTACAGTGTAATTCTCATTCTGTCAAGTCAAACCATCGCTAAACGGAATAAGGTATTTTACAGTTTCTGAAATTTCTGTTTTAATATGTTCACGTAAGAAGGAGCATACCTTGTCTAGTGTTTTATTGCTTTGTGCCCATTATAGCAGTATAAGTAAGCTTTGTTTGTTTTTATGTTAAGCATACAATATAACTAAACAAAAAAAAAAAAAAAAAAAAACAAAAAAGCTAAACAATATAACTGGCGCAAACAAACACTGTATTTCAAATGAAGATAATTTTTCTTAAAAGCCACATAAATAAGGCATTTTTAATGAAGAATCTTGAATATTGGAAAGAAGTTTGAATTATTATCATCCAGTGTCTTTCATTGATTCCGAAAGGCCTTGCGCAATGAAAAAAATAATATTGGAAAATGTTGTATTTATTTACTAGTGATAATAATTCAATGCATTTTTAATTAAATAATGTTTACTAACTATACGGTATTAATAACCTTAATAACTCATCGAATGACTACAAATATTTAATTTATATGTATGCATGTTAAAATATTATTTTATTTGTGAATATCATTATAATAACTTGTGTGTCTGCAGATGGGTGCCCGCTTGTTTTGCGTCCCATATAGTATATACATTTGAGCCTAATGCATTCTTGCTTTTTGTTTCTTTGTTAAACTATGATCGTAATCTAGTTCTTACCTGAAAAAACTTGCAATCAGATTCATATGTGACCTTGCCAAAGGTCATAAGTTAATCGTTTGGAGGTTAGATTATTGGAAAGCACAGTGTCTTTTGGTGCTGTCAAGTTCTAAAGAGGCGTTGTTTGTTATTGTATCTTTAAAACAGAAGGTAAAGTATTGTCGGGTCGAATTCTATTTTAAATATGTACAATAACAGGTTTTGTAGAATCTTTTAGTTGATATCATAATGTTGTAACTAATGATAGGTTTGCATCAGAATATTATAGTATTTTATTCATTAGGCCCAGGCTTTAAACATTAGGTCTATCTATATTTACCTATTTTTTCTCTATTAAGTTAACTAAGATAACTCTGGAAAATTGCGCTCCAGTGTGGATACTCTGAGCTTTTGTGATTGTTACGAATTTATTGTTACAGTATAACAAGTGGCTACTAGGCTGCAACAATTTAATCATAAATATGTCTGGGCTGCAATAGTATATAGTAAATGGCCAACCCTATCATAGTACCAAATTATTGATAAAAAAACCTAAACTATATAATAAAAAAATATTCTTATTATATTTATTACAATTAATTATTATCAGCTCTTTTTATTGTAGTCTATTAAATAATAATAATGTTCCAAATTAATTCAAACAAAGTAAAATCATTTGTATCATATTTGAGTAATAGCCGCAAGTACAATGGCAATGTACACATGTTATTTCTATCACAAGCTAACAGGGACGTTTAGTTGGGTAGAGTACGATAAGCGGACCGTTTTTAAATTGATATTGACAAGAAATATTACTTAACCCTCCAAGTGGTAATTAAATCACTTTAAAGTGTTGGGCTGTTTTGAAACAAAATGCATGGTTTCTTAAAAGCCACGTTTTAGATAGAAATATACATTCAAAGATCATTTGTGTTATATATCATTCTTTTCAGAAAAACAAGCAACTTTAGGAAAGAAAGATAATTCAAAACAATTACCACTTTTATCTAAAAAAAGTCTCGATGAACAGTAGATAGTTTGTTTTTCTTTTTGTTTTTTTTTAGATGGTGAGGTTTTAAATGTGTTTTAAAACATGTTTATAAATATTTCAAAATATACAAATTGTTTCAAATTTCATTGTGAACAATAAAAATGTCACTTCAAAGCCTTTTTAACAAAAACTACATACACAACATATAAAAACTAAAAAAATGTTCTGCACACCAAAATTTGCACAATGGACACATTCAAAGTAAACACTTCTCAAACAATATTGGTTTTGATGTACATATAACCTCACAAAAGCTAAATGTCTGTTATAATAATAATTATGAATAGTAAAAAAATCTTATTATGGTCCTTTTGTTTATATACATATACATATGTATATACACATATTTTAATTTGACTAAAGAAACTTAGAGTCAGATTCTGATTGCTGCGCTACCCTCTTTCTTCTGCCTCCCCCTACAGGCCTCCTGAAGTGCTCTAAGGCACTGTAGCAACTCATAATAAAATATAAAATACACACACAAGAATCAATCGCGTGCAGTGAATAATAACACAAATCAAAACAATATGTCGCGGCCAAACGATAACTAACCTAGACGAAAACTACAACAAAGTAGAGCGCGGCAACAGCTGACAAAATCAGCTGACTGTTATTTTTCATTCTCCTCAAAGGCTTACAAAATGGAGCCAGTGCGTAGAGAAATCTCTCCTACGTTGTACTATGAAAATTACGGAATAATTAAATAAACCGTTTTACGGCAATTTAACAAAAACGAACTTATCGCACAGTACGATAGTAGCTTGGAGGGTTAATAATAACTATCGATATAACCAACCAATACTGATTTTAAAATAATAACTAACTTATATCAAATATAAATACTTTTTCATATAATATATGTATTGTCTTTTATAGACAATAAAAGACAGTTGCAAAAGATTGTGAAGGATCACGAAACAAAGTTTAAAAAGTGGCATATTAGGCGACCAGCTTGCAGATCATCTCTGTGAGTATTTGTACAGAAGAGAAGTACGGTTTTCTGAAGAGGATGCTTGCAACAATTTTTTGAAAGCGATTAATCATTGTTATGCAGAAAAAACAAATGGTTAAGCATATTTCCTATTTTCTGTTATAAATGTTTTGTTTGTTATGAAGCAAGCGATGATTGCGTCTCTGGTGGTGGGTACGCGAACCATGTGAAACCAGGTACACTGGCCGTTCACAGCTGTCCTGTAGGGATGATATATTTTCTCAGAATGATTCATAATCAATGTTATGGGGTTACATAAAGCATAAAGGCCAAGGTTGTCTGAGTCTGACAGGTCAATAGATTCTCTAATGTCAGATGACCTATCAGAAAATTTTGGGACATTATTGAAATAATAGCCTAAAACAAGCTAAAAGCCAACATAATAAACCATACTATGATATATAACTAATAATGAAATTACTATCAAAACAGTACGTATCAATTTAAAAAGATCCATAGTTAACCTGTTTTTAAGTAATTAGCACCATCTCACAAAACAGACAGACACTGGCTTCAAAATAGCTAGGTGAAGATGATCTTTCTTGGAAGTTTTATGACATAACAGTTATCGAAACAGCACAACATATTTCACCATTAAAATCAGCAATTCTTTCTGTTTGAAATGGTATATAAATAGTGGTGGTAGTGTTGACTTATGTAGACTGATTTCCACTACAGAATTGGTTTCGATCAACATTATATTGCCTATTCCTAGTCCCAGGATTAAATCATATATTAAGTTTTTGATATTTAAAAGTATTTACATTTGATACAAATGGTATTTACATGAGATAATTTTTCAAATTATAATCGGTCAAGGTATTGGTTGATAATATCGATGGTTGTAATTCAGCAATGTAAAAACTGGATCCGCTTATCATGTTCTATCCCTAAATTCAAATAAAAACACTGAAATGAAATAAATATAAACGTATAAAGTATGATACTAAAAATAAGTAAGTAATAAAGTCAAACAAAAATGCAATGCTCACTCAACAATAAACTACGCACTTTGTTTTTATTTATATCTGATATAGATATTTATATATAGCTAGTTGCAATGCTTTATTATATGTTCTATATCATTTTTAAGACATTGTTTAGATTTCATTTTACAATTATAAAAGAAAGATTGATTCTTTCTAATCATTTTGGTATAGTGCAGGTGTAACATTTATTACGTTTTATATTTTAAAACAATGAATTTGTAAACATATATATTGAGTTAAATTTTTATACAGTTATATTTTATCTCTGTATATACAGACATTGGGGTCAAAAGGGTTAATGTGACATTAAATTGCGAGTTGCACTGATCCCTTCCGTGTGATTTTTAAAGATTTGGTTGATATTAAATTAAACCTACATTGACTCATATCGCTCGCAGTCACAAAAATCTAAATTCATCTTCAGATTAATGAGTTCTGTCTACAAGTAAAAAAGTAGGTACACAAAATTATAATTTAGGCATAAGATGTGAATATAATGAATAATCACAATAAAATTAACCTCTGTTGGAAGATTAACGATACATTACATTGTTACAAGAGAGTTTATGGGTAATGTTATAATTAACCATCAATCAATAGAATATTTTGCTTTATGGAAATGAGTGTTACACCATGTCATAGTCTGACACTAAGTGTTAAAACAGAGTAATCAAATTTGATTACTCTGTAATCAAATTGATAATTGATTCTTATTTCAATCTTTTATATCGTCATAGTTTTTGAGCACACAGTTGATTTAGATAAGAAAATTAAAGGTTGAGTTAAAATGTACTTTTAACTGTAATCAATAGTGTAATGCAGAATACACCTGTAGGTATTTGCACATGTGGTGTAGCGGGTAACTGCTAGTAAATATATTAATTTTATTACTGTCTGTATATGTAAATTTTCATAGAGAATAAATAGTGGTCTATGTTCAAGAACATTTGATTACCAATAATTTTAACTGATTTCTTTTGAAAAATTTAGATTTCTAATATTACTCTGTAATGTTCCTATATTATTACGTCAAATCTGAGAGTGCATTGGAAATAAGCGATTTAAGTATTTCTTACATAATGTACTGTAATGTATGTATGTGTGAATGTACATTTTTATCTCATTATGTAAATTTTGTAAATTTAGCTTTATAAACTGTATATTTTTTATTGCAAATTATCATAGTTATAATGATTTTCAAAATAAAAACAGTGTATGTATTTTTTAAGTTACACCAAAGCTTTCATAAAAATTTCACACCAGTTGTAAATTTTAGTGTACAAATTTTGCCCCAATTCTGGCTGTGGTCAAGGATAAGTCGCACATAAGGACTACATGTTTTCACAAAAACTGTTCAGATTATCTGTTGCAAGAATAATTATACTTTCTTCTACAGCCCAACTATACTGTGTATGAAAGAAATAAAAAACCAATTGTAATAAATTATGTCGTTACTTCACAATTCTCATTAATGAACAACATGTGTACCTTATTTTTGCTCAACTTGATAACTGTAATTAAAATTGACATTGTGCAATTCCATTCAGAGTATGGATGATGACCATCATGTTGGATTCATTCCAAGATACATGAGACAAATGTGAAGTGGCAACGATAGTCAGTAATCTGCAATATTTTAATTGATAAAATAATTAATATAAAATAATTCACTGAAACCCGACAAAGATAAAATTATAAGCAAACGTTACTAACCTTATATGATATATGTAAATCCAGGTTAACCTCTCTTATCTGACTGCTATTATAATAACACTACTTAGCAAGCGCTTATCAGTAATAGCATACTAAATATTACATAATTAAAATTACGGTTCTTCATTAGTATGTGTCATTTATAGTGTTATATCTGATTCTTCATCTAAAACTGGTGTTTTCCAAAATCTGTTGTCTTAGTTTTAAAAAGTAAAAATACACAAATCAATGGCTAAACACATTTCTGTTTTATATTATTTAATTATTTTAGTTTTAAATGTAACATTACTAGAAAGTGCTCCTTTCAAAGGTATTTATATACGTTAAATCTATTTTGTAGTTTATAGAAAACCAAATATGTTATTTAAAGTGTTCATGAGTAACTTACTCTTTTCAAGAAAACTAGAAGGTGGTAAGCTAAATTTGCTTTTTAGAACTCAATAACTTTAAAATAAAACAAAACAACTAAATTAATGTGTTTTACACAAAGTTACTAAAAAGTAGTAAATTTAACAAATCCTTTACAGTTCCATAATATAAATTTTATGTACATGCATATAAATTATTATATTATTTTGTAATACATTTACAATATAATATTGTTCCCAGTAAATGAAAATACATCATAGTTTTCATTGTTTTTTTTTTCTAGGTAAGATAGGATGCAAGACATTAAATTAATTGTAGACAAAGTAGCTGTACCATTATCAAATGTTATAAATCAGCCTGTATCACAATGTGTTTTTCCTAAGTGGTTAAGAAAGTCAGTAATAAAATCTATGTATGAAAAGAGAACATTTTTAAAACTGCTATCCAAAATCTCCTTAGAAAATGTTTTAGAGATATACTGTATGTGTTAGATCATATAAATCAATATTTATTAGAGAATAGTGTGTTAGATAACAGTAATATTGGGTTCTGAAAAAAATATGAGGAGCTACAGAAATGGTTCTTTAAGATTCTGAAAGTGTTAAACACCATTGTGGATAATATGCCTGTGAATATTTATAAATGTCTCAAAAGCTATCTGTCAGCCTATTGTGACTGATAATAATTTTCCCATCATCATTTGTCCGTTAATTTGGACTGTGCTCAGGGTTAACTCTTCAATGTTAGTTTCATTGCCATGTGTCTGGTAGTAACTCTGTATACGTAGATGTGGTATCTTAGAACTAGTACTTAAAGGTTATAATATGGGGAATTTCATTTATGTTTGTTAAATATAATCAATACTCATAATAGTGTAAACAGTATGTATTTAACAGGAGAAAACTAAATATTACTAGAATATTAGTTTAGTAAATGTTTTCCAATTATTAGTAAAAAGTTTGCAACTCATAAATTGCACGATTTACAGGGAATTAATTTATAGATTAAAACACATATTCTATTGTTTAGGTAGCAAAACAGGACCTAAAAAGATGGATGAAGAAAAGAAACGGTTTATTGAGCGTGGCTCACATAAAGGAAAAGGAATTGCTGTCTTCACAAGTGGAGGAGACTCACAAGGTGGGTTTGATTTATAAATATTTTAAACTTCATTGGAATGTAACGGATTTACAGTTGTACCTTGGGATCCGAACCATTTTACATACTGAGTGGTTTCTTTCTGATGGACAAAATCAACTCTTAATTTTCATGTAATTTGGAGTCTGATTTGTAAATTACTTGAGTAGTAAATATTCTATGATGTGTATTATTTTCTTTCTTCTGTGTTGTAAAACGTTTAAAATTAGTTGTTAAATACTACTCCAAATACTTAGGTAACTTACCTCATTAAAAATTCAAAATGAAATGTTACGCAACTTTAAAAAAAGATACAATAAATTTGTTTCTTATTTATATAAAGTTCAGCCGGGCATCATCAGTAAAATTAAAAGATTTACAGTATTAGGTTTTAAAACTAAATTCAGTCCTTTTTCTGTAGTTCCTTTCCTCTAGTTCTTTTGAATATTCTTCTACGGTGTGCTGAAGTAATAGTAATTTCCTCTCAAGGTTGAAAGACTATTGCTTTCCAAATAATCTAGGAATAGGTTGAACAGTCTTGCTTCCATGTATGAGGGCTTCTTGATGAATATGACTGTCTTAAAGACTAGAATACTATAGTCGAATAGATATAACTTCCGAATCGGCGAGGCGGGGCGTTCTGACGTTGGAGTGAGAGGGAGAACTGCCTGGTTGGCTACCTGACCAATAGGAGCGAGGAGCGTCTGAAAAGTGGTAGGCTTATTTTACTGCACGCTGGTACATCTGGAGGGTTTGTTGCTAATTATTGCTTGTTATTTGCTTCAAAGCAAACCACAGACTACCATGAAGAAATGAACCATGACACTTTTTCAAAATGGTTCAGAGAATCACTTCTACCTAAGCTTTCTGCTCCATCGGTTATTGTTATGGACAACGCCCCATACCACTCCAAGATTTTAGATAAGGCCCCAACGCAAGGTAACAAAAAAGCGGAAATTCAGGCATGGCTTCGTGAGCATAACACACAATTTGCAGAAGATTTTACAAAAGCCGAGTTGTTAGAAATATGTGAAATGAATAAACCACCGGTCCCCAAGTATATTATAGATGAGATGGCTAAAGCCCAAGGACATAAAATTGTCAGACTGCCACCTTACCATCGCCATTTCAATGCAATAGAAATGGTTTGGGCACAAGTTAAGGGACACGTTGCTCGGAACAATAAAACATTTAACATGACTGAAGTTAGGAGGTTAACCGAAGAAGGACTTCAACAAGTTACAACCGTAGAATGGACGGATATCGTAAAGCACACAAAAAAATCTATTTTAGAAGCTTGGGCACAAGAAGTTCATTGAAACAGCAGTAGAGGAAATGATAATTCACGTGAATAGAGATGACAGTGACAGTGAAACTAGTGACTTTGAAGATTTTGCTGACGAATATAGAGTGCAAACTGACCAAGGAACACAGGAAATATACGTCAACAGAATGTATGCTGACGGTGTTTGAAGTATTTTGACAGCCCCCGCAATAAATATATTCGTGCTGTGAATGCAATATTAGGTTTTCAGAGTACCCAAATTATTTGTCCTTCATGATATCCGAATTATTTAGTAGTTGTAGATTATTATATAGTATAATGGTAACATATTAATATCGCACATATTTGTGTTAAATTAGAGAAATTTCGTTTCTGATTACTAGTATAAACAATCAAAAGACAACACACACTGACGCGTTGTTTGTTGGTAAGTACGCTGGCGCGCACCGTCTCATGTTCTCTTCTCAGTGTTCGGTGAGAAAGCGACCGCTCACGGCAGTGCCCGCACCAACGTGGCAACACCGCGGCATCAGTCTCCCCACTGCTCGCTGCCCCTCCACACCCTTCCAATTCGAAAGTTATATCTATTCGACTATAATGACTTTTACACATCTTGCTTGAAACATTGTATACCTCCATTTTTTTAATAAATATTGTGAACAAACTTGTAGGATGGATTGCATAATGAATACGACAGCCAATATTCACAGCATCTTGAAGATCTATTTGTGTCTTTCTTGTCATAACTCTTGATAGCTTGTTTTTGGTTGAAAAAGCTATTATCCAAAACTGAAAATTGAAGGTTCTTACCGGAAGAGCTGACCCACAGTATCATTCATTATATTGATGTGTGAGTCAAAGAGTGCATGTAAGCTGTTCGTGTGAGTGGGTTTGTGCTTAATGCCTTCGTTAATTTAAGATTAAACAAGGCAGCATGGAACAGCATAAGTGTCAATATGACAATTTCATGAAAGTCAGTTGTCAGTGACAACTCCAAGAGTGGTCTTCATGTTGGAGAGCAATAAGATAAAATTAAACTGTTTCCAGTCTCAATTTACTTGTTAATAAGCAGAAAAAAAAACCATCGGAAAAGCGTATAGCTGTATGGTTCCAAATACTTTATAATTTATCAGCATGAATAAAACAGATCCTAGCTTGTTCCTTGGGGAACCATTTTTTCTCTTGCTTACGAAGAAAATAAACCTTGGAATATTCCAGCTTAGCTTGAAAAGCTCCTTGAATCAGAAATGTATTTACGATTTTTATCTTTGGGCTGTATAGTCCTTCAATATAGAATTTCACACCTTGTAGGGAATGCCACCTTCTCTGCTGAAAGTGATGTTTTCAACTTTTTAATAATTTTAAAGGTGATCTTATAGGTGAAAAAATGTTGCAAGCAAGTCAGTGAAAATAAAATTTTACGATAATGTTTTTAAAATTAATTGTTTCAGTCATAATTAATATGCTATTATTTATTTACAAAAATTGAATCCTTCCGGGACAATCATGGATAGAAAAATTAAAGTGCCAGTGGTCTAATCAGAAGTGAACTGTCATCAGGAAAAATAATTAATATGTTGAACAATTTGAGGTGCTTGGCGAATTATTAATTAAAATTTGGAATAATATTAAACTTGAACTTGATCTATGAGGTATACTACCTCTAATTAGTTGAAAGGAGAAGATTGGTTTTTATGGACCAAGCTGTGGATACTCATTGCCTAGAGAAGATTGATCACAGAGCCCCTAGACCAGTCGAGATCAACTCATATTTTCAAAATTGTTTCTCATCAAAACACATGCTATAAATTTTGAAACGTTTAGGTAAATCATATTCCAAAGAGTCTCAGTTTTCATTATTAGAAAACACATTTACATCACAAACTTCCACAGTTATATTATGAAAAGTTCAAAATTCGTTCTTAGTTATTACGTTATCAATGATTAGCCACCATGATGAATTTCATCTTTCTAAACATTAAACATTTTTTGAAAGAGTTATTACTACATTAATTGATTTATTTAAATTCTTATAAAACATTTAATTTTCTTATTTTATGATAATAAACAGTTTAAATAAAAGGCTCCAAGTATTGTAACTTATGTGTAAATCAACAAATTCTTTACATAAAATCTAGTTTTAAAGTTAAGATTGGTAAAATACAAAGTTAATAATAATACTCACTGGATGCATTTGTTACGGATATCTAACATGTGTGAGTGTGTACATGCAGCATGTCCATGTTGTGTTGTTTTATTAAGTTTAAAAAAATTTGTTTTTATGGCATTTCATTATGATTTGTTGTAGGTATGAATGCTGCTGTACGTGCTGTAGTACGTATGGGAATTTATCTTGGATGCAAAGTATTCTTTATAAAAGAAGGTTATCAGGGTATGGTTGATGGAGGAAACAACATTGTTGAAGCTAACTGGTCATCTGTTTCATCCATCATTCATAAGGTATGGTTTGATTATATACAACTTTTAAATATTGGCTTTTTCCTATAGAAATGATTAAGTGTACTGTATTATGAAATCAGTAAAATTGTTACATTTTAAAAGGATATTGTCTTGAAACACTGTTTTTATCCATTTTTAAGGTGCAGAGGAAAGTTTTACACACAAACCAAAGTGCTTATGTTTTTGGAGTTAGATACTGGAACACCAAACCATAAATCCAGTATTGCCATAAACTGAACACTCTTTGTCTGTTTGGCAATTATCAATACGGAAAGCCTAGATTGTTATGGAGTAGGTTTTGTATTTGACATGATGAGTTAATGATCTTAATCTGTGTTGATTGTTAATTCTATGCCACGTAAAGTTAATTCGTTTTCAACATCTATCTAACACTTACTCTTTTCCAACTTTCAAGACCAGGTTCCAATTTTGCACTTCTGCTATAAATGCATGATATCTCATGTAGTTAGCAGAATTGGAAATAGTCATGTCCGCTTTAAATGACATACTTTAAACGTTCCTGATCTATTTTAAATAATTAAATTTTAAGTTTATAGAACAGTGTTTTGGGGCCCTGAAGTCAATGAGCTAATCAGTTTTTAAAAGTATCAATGAAATAATTTGAATTTCTATGTAACATTGTATATGAGACTGAATAGCACCAATGATTTTTGTAATACTTGTACTACTTTATACCAATGTGGAGGAATCCTACAGTTGGATAAGATGGATTCTTAGAATAATTTTGGGAACACAGATGTACACATATTCAAGGAGGTCATATCATTTTAGTTTTCATACAAAGTTTTAACACAATTGTATATAACAGTTGATAGAAGCACAAACATATAAACTATGTAATACTTATGATTTATTTAATTTGCTGAAAGGACACATATGCCTGCTGCTTCACGAGCCATCTAGTTAGATATTTGTTCTTGGAAAATATGAATAGTTTTAAATCCGATACAACACAATGTATACTCTTCCTTTGACACTAATCAGCCTTGCTTCAGTGCAGGATTTATATCAATGTTTATATATCTAATCAGTATCGTATCCCTCACAGTGCAGAACAGACCAATGGCCCTCAATGGTTTTCTCTGCCGTAAACAATTGCACTCTGTGTCTGCTGCTTCACATTGTGATACCGTTTACAACTTTCAGAGTGTCATGGCACTGGAATCAACTTTCCTCAAATTGTATTCATGAAGGGACTTTAGTAAATTTCCTTCATCCATCCTACATTCTCAAAGGAAGCCTATTTCTAGTACCTTAAATGCACACATTTACAATTTTGTTACTTAAATTGATTTCAGGACTTATTATCTAGAGTAAACTTAACAATTATAATTCATGAAAGTACAGTATAGTAAAATTTAGATAATAAAACTTTCATTATTATTTACAGTGCGGTACTACCTATTGAAGCGGTTGGATATTTCTGTTTCCTGAATTTGTGCTCTACAACTAATCAAACTGTCACAACAAATTCTGTTATTTATAATGGCTGGTAGTTGTTCCTTTAAATACGAGGGTTGTCCATAAAGTAACCGCCGTTTGGGCGTGGCGTGATAAGTAGTGGGGGTAGCGCCGCCATTCTCACATCGGTGTACGCAGCCGTTTAGTACGCTTCTAGCTGTGCTAGGGAGAGCATCGTGTGATCGCGCGTTCTTTCGTTACAACGTAAAACATGCATGCCGTGATAGAAAATCCCGCCAAGTGTGAAGTGCGTGGTGTAATAAGATTTCTGTGGTCGTTAAGAGCAGTTACACAGCAGCTGAAATTCATCGTGAATTGATTGCGGTGTATGGCCCAAATATTATGAGCAAAGGCGTAGTCCGTCAATGGGTTTGTTTTTTTTTAAATGGAAGAACGAACGTTCACGATGAATAACCGGAGTGGTAGGCCATCTCTCGTCAGTGATGACTTGGTGAACAAAGTGGATGAGAAAACTAGCGAGAACCGTCGCTTCACAATCTCGGAACTTTCACATCATTTTCCTGAAATTTCTCGAAGTCTTGTGCATGAGATAGTGACAGAAAAACTAGGCTATCACAAGTTTTGTGCTTGTTGGATTCCAAAAGTGCTCACCGATGATCACAAAATGAAAAGAATGAGTTCTGCCATAGACTTTCTTACTCGGTATGACGTTGAAGGAGAAACATTTTTGAATGTTGAAAAACCGTTTTTGTGTTGAATGTTGAGACTTGGGTAGCCTTATGTGAATGCCAAAACAAAACTACAGTCAATGCAATGGGGTCATACCGCTTCGCCAAGCAAGCCAAAGAAAGCTTGCCAATCTTTTTCAGCAAGAAAATTGATGGCTACAGTTTTTTGGGATGCTAAGGGCATCTTGCTCGTTGAATTTATGGAGCGTGGTATGACCATTACAGCTGCAGCCCACTGTGAAATCTTAAAAGGGCTATGAAGAACGATTCAAAACAAGCGTCGTGGTGTTCTGACATCTGGTGTTGTGTTTGTCCATGACAACGCCCGCCCTCATACAGCTCAAAGAATAACAGAACTTTTAGAAAAGTTCAAATGGGACGTTTTTGACCACCCCCCCCCTACAGCCCGGACTTGGCTCCCAGTGATTTCCATCTTTTCCTGTACATGAAGCGGTGGCTTGCATCTCAGAAGTTTGCGAGTGATGAAGAGCTTCAAAACGCTGTGACAGGTTGGCTACGTTCTCAGGCGGCAGATTTTTTCAGACGGAATTTCAAAAACTGTTAAAAGATACGATAAGTGCTTGAATTTGTATGGTGAATATGTAGAAAAGTAGAGAAAAGCTCTAGTTTTAACATTTATATAATAAACTTTTTGTATTTCAACTGGTTTATTTTTTATTTCAAAACGGAGGTTACTTTGTGGATGACCCTCGTACAAAATTGTTTGGCACTGCCAACGTTTTGACTTGATCAGCTACATAAATATAAGCAGTTTCAACCGTGTTTACAGTAAATTTTCTTTGAATTAATTTTTAGAATTATGAGTGGTATTTTAGAGTTATAAGAAATCTATATATATTTTTTATTGTCTAAATCTGTCCTTGAGGTTTGTATAACTGCATATCAATCATCCAATTATCTACTGTAAACTTTCACATAATACTAATACGATGATAAACAATTAATGCCAATATTATAAAATGCAAATGATATTACCATAAAATTTTAATACATTCAAACATCTTCTGTATTTATAAATTTACATTCAATATCAAATACTAAAAATTAACACGAAAGTTAATGTGTTAAGAATAAGAAGTACTGTAGTGAAACAGAATATAAAAATATACAGTATATGTTTAATGAATATGTTGTTACTCACAGGGTGGTACAGTAATTGGTTCCGCACGATGTGCTGACTTCAGAGAACGTACTGGCCGGCAGAAGGCTGCCAAGAATTTGGTGGAAAAGGGGATCACCAACTTGGTTGTCATTGGAGGAGACGGATCTCTGACAGGCGCTAACCTGTTCCGACAAGAGTGGCCAAGCCTCCTAGATTCTCTGTTGCAGAATGGTATATAATTAAGTGATCCTAAATAATTACAACTTGTGCTTAATTGGGTGGAGGGGAGGTCATGGGAATATTTTCCTGAAAATGTATAAGACCATTGTTTGTAGCTGCAATATTTTCTTTGTCTGCATGAATTTTGTTGTAACATTGTTCCTGTCTTGAGTAGGTATTAGTATTTAGAATACAGATACATCAAATTACATTGCATTTGAATTTGAGTACCAAATAACCCAATTTTTTTTAACCCTTGGGCATAAATATTGCTTTAAACAGAAATGAATCACTTTGAGAGAACATCAATATAAAACATGACAGTTTGAATATTGATGTGCTAGAACATAATTTGTATGTTGTTACAAAGTGTTTAGTTTTCTGTGTTGGTTATGCATTTATTTTATTTTTAAATTAAATGGAAAAAATAATAATATTTTAAAAGAGACTTGCTAACTTGGGTGTTAAGAAATTAAATAATAGCAAAAGAATATTTTTCTTGAATTTAGACAGCTAGGTATTTGAAATTTATAAAGATAATGTAGGTGCTTATTAGTTATTTACATTTCCAATAGATATTAGTGGAACATTTGACCACAAAATGATCTTCTACACTTGGTGGGAAATATATGCCGCTACCTAATTGGATGTATTTCTCAATATCCATATTGGTCCGTAAACAACAGAACTGCTGGATGAAATCAGTCATTAGCGGGAACTGTAGTGTAGTTACGTATCTTCAATATTTTTTTCTTCTTTATGCTGTGTTTTGAACCTGTACCAAGTCACAACAAACATCCCAGCTCCAAAACGTTAAAAAAGAAAGTGCAAACAGTGCTATAATAGATGATTTATTTTAAATGTATACTTTTTGAGTGTTCAAATTCACATTTATACCACAAATTTTGCTAGAGACCCGTTAAAAAGTTACTAAAACCAACAGATTTAAAATATTTTCTATTCAGTAGGCTACACTCTAGGACTATTGGATTTAGTTTAATTTATTCTTGAAACTCTTGAACTTTCCTTTAAATTTGGAATTAAAATCAACATTGATTACTCTCAGCTGTTAAGTTAAAGAAATAAGTTAAATTAATTGTATAATGTCATGGTTCATGATAATGGTATTAAAGTTATATCTACAACATCTTGTATCAAATTAAGTTTACCTTCTCAGAAATAAATGCAACAGTCTTACAGTTTAGAATAATTTTGAGTTTTCTATTGGTAGTATACTATACACAAACAAAAATCTACTTTAGGTGCAGTAAGTTGCTTTTACACCAACAATGAAACAAAATAAAATGAAAAACGTAATTATAAAGTGTCCAACTGCACATGTTGTCGAACATGTCATTTAAAGTTTGATGTACTTCAATAGATCTCTTTCACATGTAACAAAGAATATACTGTTTTTTTAATTAAAATTATCAGTAGTACTCAGTATTGACAGTGTTATATCTTCTTTATCAGTAACTGTTTTGTTTAAAGATTAGAAAAAGACTATGACAGTAGGTATAATTAAATTTGTATAAGTTTAGCCTAATTGACAGGAAACTAAGAAGACTGATCTAAGTGGATTACGGTTCATATAAAATAATAACATATACTTAGTTATATTTAATCATGGTTTATATGCTCACTCATCACTAATTCTCCAGCTTGTTGAAAGTTGAAATTTGGCAGAAATATGACTCACGATTTCAATAAAAAAATAAATTATTTTCATAAACATCAGAAAATCCGTAGAGGTTGGATTGAGGTTAGAACCCCTAGGAGAACTACGGTTTTTTCTAACTTCTTAATGTCATATAAAGATAAAATTTGACACTCACGTGCCAAATGATGTAAATAGAAAAACAAAAGTATATTCACGAAGATCAACTATCCATAGGAGATTAAATGGAGTTACAATCCCTAGAAGAATTGTATTTTTCAACTTACAGAGTGAAATGCACAAGTCTTATGCTCTCTACAGATAAAATAAAGGTTTTTCATTAAGATAGAGCTTCCATATGGGCTGAAATAAGGTTGCAGCCCATAGAAGAACATATTTTGTTTCTTGAACTTCCTGCTGCCCTTGTAAAGTGAAATTTGAAACAGATGTGTATTATGCTCTCAACAGACTACGACACTTAAAATGTCTTACCAGACGTAGTTGCTCTTTGAACGAAGAAGACTTTTCAGATCCGTCTATAAATATATTTTTTTCATTGGGACAACTATGGTGTAAGAAGTATCTTAGACCAGAAGTAGATTACTTTGATTGGAAATAGACATTTTTTGACCGAAGAAGGCTTTAGACCCTTACATGTATACATTTTCTTGATCTGGTTATCAATGCAAACGCTTTTAGGGCTCCGAAAATCATTGACCACAATTAGATTTCAATGGGAGGAATGAAACGCTTTTTGACAGAAGAATATTTCAGGCCTATATTTTTGTGATTAAGCAACATTCCATACGTTTTTACACCACCGAGAGTAGGTACATTCATAAAGGTACATGAAGATGACTAGGTGGAGAAAAGGATCCCTTGCCAATACCTTCATACATCAGTGTCTAGTAGCTCTGACATATCATTGGTTTATGAAATGTAACATATTTGAGGAAAAGCCAAGATTTTGATTCTGTACGGGTTATTTCTAAAATTTTTTTAACTTGAGGAATGGTGCACCCTGTAATGTGAAATACTTATTGAGAACGTTTCAGTTTTATAACTACCTAAGTATTTTCTGTCAAACCACATAGTTATTGTTGCAATTATATACTTACGATACTCATGTTGATGTTACTAAATATTTTAAACCTGAATCCAGCCAACAACGCTTTTATTACTTGGACTATCAAGTAATTATAATATTGTATTAGTGAAGTTGTTAAAGTAAGTTTGTGGAGCAATATTTCTACAATTGCTTCTCAAGAACCAATTAGATGTCCATTTTTGTCTTACTGCCTCTTGTATATTTTGGAGGTAAGTCTTAAATAGTGGTTTTTATTTTCTTCTGCTGCTAAAACTACATAAAGTTATTGGAAAGGTTTAATAAACTGATACAAGGGAGCATCAAAGGATCCTACATAACATAATGAAAGAATTATCACACAGATTAACAAATGCCTTTTTCCTTTTTGATCCCAAAATTAATGGCGTTCTTATTTGGACCAAGAGGAATCTAAGTACAAACTTTCAACCAAGAATTATCACACAGGCAGATGGATGGACTACCACCATCACCCTGTGACCCCCCTCCCCCAAATCAATAGGGTTCTTTCTTGATCCAAGAGGAACATATGTAGCAGGTTATAATCAGGAGTTATCACACAGACAGACAAAGGGATAAATGGCCCTATAAGCAGTAGGGATTTTTTGTTGATCCAAGAGGAACTTATGTACCAAGTTTTAAGTATCTAGGATTTTTATTTTGAGAATTATTCCACAGATGGACAGACGGACAGATGAAGATATTGCCTTTGACTTTTTAGATCCCAAATCAATAAGGGTTTTCTCTGGACCTATAGTAACTTATATACCATGTTTCAAGTATCTAGGACAGACAAGATATAAGAAGGGCTTGTCGATGTCAGGGTTTTTGTAATGCATTTCTAGATTCATACAATATGTGCTTTGTTATATTTGCTGCTTATTTTCTGGTAATATATATTTTACATTAATTTGATATTTGAAATAAAAATCTGGTAATTATATTAAATATACAATTTTTGTTCAGGTGAAATCACAAAGGAACAGAGAGAGAAGTACAAGTACCTTCACATTGCTGGCTTGGTAGGTTCCATCGACAATGATTTCTGTGGCACAGACATGACGATTGGAACTGACTCAGCGTTGCATCGGATTATTGAAGCTATTGATGCAATAGTTTCCACTGCATACTCACACCAACGCACATTCATCATGGAGGTCATGGGTCGCCAGTGTGGGTCAGTATTATATTACAATAAATAAATAAGTTTAAGTGACTAACAATTAGTTAAAATCTAAACATCATATAAATTATGAATAGTGTAATAATACTATCTCTACTTTTCGATAGTCTTTAAAATGTTGCGTTTATGTTTTAGTTCTTCCGAGAGTGCAATATAGTAATTTTAATATGACCGTATCCTCTTTTCTGGTTGATTTCATGATTATATTTAGTTTCAGAGTTATTGTTTAGTTTTAAAGGTTTTTGAACCTATTAAAAAAAGAGTTAGGTGCATTCCTGTTAGTTTGCATTATGATTGTAAATTTTATTTTTAAAATAAACTATAATTTTACTTTAGATTTTGGTATTTTTAGTAATAAAACAATATAAAATTTTCAGTATTTGGTTAGTAATCCTTGCTTAATCCAACTTTTTCAATTAAAAATTTTCTAAGAATTAATCAGTTTTGTATAACTAAAATATTTTCCAAAATATAAACTACAAGTAATAAGTTGTTTTTTTTTCAAAGATATTTTTATTATATGTTCTTTCAGCATTCCTTTACATTACAACCAATATAAATGGAAACAAGAAAAAAAAGGGATGATACAGAAGGAGAAAGGAATAATATGAAGGGCACTGGAACCCACAGCACCGACCCTTTTTCACACACTTACCACAAACAAAATAAGTAGACAAATTACTTATCCCTCACAGCTGTATAAATAGGTAATCTTGTTCCACATAGATTTCGAGATGGCAGTCTCGCATAACTGAGATTCCCCTTATCAGCTGAGATGTGAGGACCAAATTTTAAGAACTGTGTGCTCTGAGATTAACATGCATTGTCAATTCTGTACTTTCGAGACAAAAATCCATCTTCAGTAACTGGCTATCCCTTGGCATGCAGACTATTTAAGATAGAAACATCATTTACTCACTATTCTCCTGCTACAAGTTTGCATTATATTACTACACACTTCGATACATGGGAACCAGCATGGTACTACACATTTAAGTGCCGTTTCACCCTTGTTGTACATATTCTTGTTTAGAGACAGTTGATCCCAACATGGACAAACTGAACAATTCCAACTTGAGATTCAGAGTGAAACAGATTCTACTTACTGATAAGGACCTTCCCAAAGTTAAAAATCATCCATTGACTGCGGAGTGCTCTGGCCCACAATTCCTTCTGTAGGTACTTGGTAAATAGTTGTGCTCTACTGTCACAAGTACTGTAATGTTATTCCGAATTTGCTTCCGAGTAACAGGAAACTGCTGCTGTAATGGCTGCAACTTGCTAAGGATCTAAGCAAGGTAGGTGATAGCCACAAAGAATACAATGGTTCTAGTCATCCAATGTAGTGTAGAAAGTGGTAGTAGGTTTGTATTTTGGCAGCCAAAATCATTGCCTAAATGAAACAGGAACAGAGCAATCTCAAATTTCCATAATTCTAAAAATAAAGCAAATATGGGAAATGTAAACAAAGCATAAACTTATATAGGAACTAAAAGTTCTTTCATTATTTGGTTAAGATACAAATGAGTATCACCACCCCTTTATAAGTTCCAACTTGACCTTGAAATCCTTAAAAATATAACACTATTCTACCTAAGCAGACATCCGGGGAATAAACGCATCTTCCTGTAAGTTGAGTGTAGGAGCTGAAGATCATCATGGTCTTCTAAACTATGCAGACTGAGAAAAGACGCAAAACACTAAATTTTGTTGGATTCAAGAAATGTTAGCCTTTGCGCTGCTACCACCAGACTCATAAATATGAGCTAAATATTGTAGCAGCTAAATAAATAACCCCACTAAATAAATAACTGATAACCCCACTGTGATTTTGCGAACAAGAGAAGTTCTCAATGGAAACTAAGAAATTGACTTGCTGCTTCTTAATCTCTAAAGTTCATATAACAGGGCACAAATTTCAAAACAACTTCCACAACTAAAAAAAATCAACAACAATGGAATGCCCTGACGCGCCAGAGCCTTTGGGATAAGTTGCAACTCCTTGCCTGCAGCTGTAAATATTACCTTAGTGTTGGTAATGTATTAAAATTAAAACAAGCTTAGGTATAATAATAAAATATTATATATGTAACTATGCAATATAAAGGTTAAAATTATAAACATTTTACCAATAACTCTATTGCTCTTGCATTTTATAGTACAGTAATTTTTATAATCTATTATTTATAACGAATAAAAAATAGTGTAGCAATTAATTATTTGTAATTATTGTTCCCGAGAGGTATTGTGGGCAGAGTGACAAGCTGACATTGTTGACTGACAGCCAGTGTGCACTGGCACCAGCCAAACAGTGCCATCCAAACTTGCTACATAGTCTGTGCTTTTAACAACACCTGCTTACTATTTCAGACTACCTTATTTGAAATTTAGTATCATAAATTTAATTAAAAAGGTTTTATTAATATATACTTTCTTTTAAATATGTAACTTATTCACTTATGTGAACACTTTAAACACTGTATTTAAAATAAAAAATTACTAACTAAAAATGTGATGTAGCAAGAATTTTGTTACTTAATGAATTTTTTATATGAAAAAAGTAAGCACAAGATTGAATAATATTATTTAAAATTGCAATGGATGAAAAATTACAAGTAAATCGTGTATCCAACTACTTTGCACAAAATAAACACAAAAATAATTATATTGATATATTTAATTATAAAATATTATTAAATCATGAAGCTCACATACAAATACACTACAATTAGAATTGTTATGGAAAGTCTAAATATTAATAATTTTTAAAATAACAATATTTTGACATTTCCCTCACTTTACATATTATTGGAAACTAATTTCTCTCAATAGTAGTATTCAACACTTATTTACAAGATAATCAATAGTAATTATAAATATAATATATGCCATCAAACAGCATTTTAATAATATTACAATTACAATAATTTTATTTGAACACCTTGAGAAATAAAATTTTTATATCAGTAATTACTTTCTCCTTCTCAGTGAGACAACCTGCGAGCAGTTGGTGGAAAATATTTAATTAAAATATAGAACAAGTTGCATTTAATTATCTTAAAGTTATTGGTATAATGAAAATAACAATAAGAAATAACATATACTACCTAGAAAAAAATTTTGGTAATACAAAATAAAAATATACTACAAAATAATAATCATAAGTAATTTTATAATGTGAGGTACATCAAAATCTGTACTAAGAAAAATAATTTAGTATAGTGAGATCTACTAAAGAATATCACAAACGGTTGTCCTCCAAAAAAGCTTGTTTACTTGATTTTTGGGGAGGGTGGCTCTGAAAAGATGAAGAATGTGTTTTAAGGAAAATTCTCATTTTTACCCATTATTTTTTTAAGCCCCATTTATTCAAAATTAATTAATATAGTTTTCTTTTTTCATCCAGTACATTCATTTTTGTAATTTATTGTACAAATTAATATTTACTAGATATAGCATTGCTATTAACATTTTGTTTTATAGTTTGTGTGTTTATTATTAATAAAAATTTGAATACATAATTTTAAAAAGTTTTGTCCTCATATATGGAAGCTTTTTTACTGTAGAAGGACACCGGTTCCTTTAAGGAAAATAAAAATTTCTTGAAACAAATTTATTACCTGCTTGTTAGCACTTTCAATTGTATAAAGTAAGAAGAACTCAGTCAAGTTTTAAGTTCAATATTGAGGAAACGTTTATTACTATAAATGTAAAACTGCACATGATTTATTTGTTACCGTATCATTGTACCTGTTATAACAGTGATATCTACTAGCTAAACACATAAATGAAGTGTCCATAGTTTATCATGTATAGTAATATGTATTGATGTGGAATCAGGTACCTGGCCATAGTAACAGCCCTCACTAGTGAGGCAGATTATGTGTTTTGTCCCGAGAGCCCTCCTCCCACGGACTGGCCCATCAAGCTATGCAACAAGCTGGAGCAGGCAAGGCCCCACTTACCTTGTCTTGCTTACTGACTGCTTCAGACTGCATGTTTAGACACTAGAAGTAACATGTATCCAACTTCTTGAGGTGATTCAAAATGTATATAAAGTGAGGATTTCCTAATTTGTGTATCCAAAAATGAATAATATAGGACATTGTGTTTGCGCATACGGAAGTGTAATTTACATGGTTTAGCGATATCGTATGTGACCAGTTTGGTGGTCTTGAACATCCCAAACCCCCTCTAGTTTTCGGTGCCCATCACAGATATTCCGTATTGGTCTACTTCCTGCATTGTGAATTACTTAGTGATAACATTGTTTTATATAAAAGGAATCTGGCTTGAAAATGCATCATGATTCATTGAAATACATAGTTAAAATCAAACAAATATAATTTTTCACTATACATACTGATACTAGTTATGAAGAATTTTCTTTAAAATATTTTTTTTGCTATTAGTAAAAAGTTAATGACATTAAATCATTTATTGATGGAGTAAAAAGTGGATTCCTTATAATTGTCAGATACCGTAGGGGCTTGAGCAGTTCAAGCCTACCAGATGTTCACTAAGCCCAAACTATAACCCACACGTGCGGATCATCATGTGCCTTTTATTTTTGGATGTATAAATTAAGGAACCTTGTGTTTTAAATGGCATACACAGTCTGCAGATATTGTACAAGGTTGGGTTTCAAGCCAAGTTATCGCTGCAAATACAATTATACGATCAGTTCTAATATTTGTGTACATCTGAAAATTAGAACAGGATCAGTGCTGTCACTAAGTGGTGTAAACTGTCGCTGTGCTGTGATAGTGTATATTCGTAGCGTCTATATAGGGTGTTTTGAACTGTGTGACAAGCTTGGTGATTAGTACTAATGATATGGTTTTTAACTTTTTTACTGAGGTTGGCCATAATATGAAACAAAAATTTGATCAATAAAATATTTTGTTACCATTTGTTCGAGTATCACAAGATTGGAAAGTGCCTTTGAAATTGGTACCATTTTGGCTAATTTAGGCTTTAAATTAAAGTAACCACACGTCTTAGATTTTAAAATAATTTGTTATTTTTACTATTAGTAATAAAAACCTTTTACTTTTCTTTTTATAGTTTAAAAATTAAATAATGGCTGTACCTCATCCTCTTAAAATCAAGCAAGGATTACTGCATAAAAAGACACAACATTTTTCAAGCTATCTGAAAGTATTAATAAGTTTCTTTAAATACCATTTTGTATATCACAGACATTTAGCATTATACATGAATTTATTGAAGACTATTTGAAAACACTATTATTTACATAACATCAATAATATTTAATCTGATTTAAACATTGTATATCAGATTAAAATATTTGTACAATTTTGTGTCGTTGTATCACCATCCCTTTTTATTGTTTTGCTTGGTTTTTGTTGCTTTCTAACCACCTGCACCTGACAAACCAACCATGAGCAGTGATTGTTTGTGCCTGTACTAACGTCAGCATTTACCGTGTGAGTGTAGGTATCTAGCCTTAGTCGCTGCTTTGACGAGTGAAGCTGACTTTGTCTTTATTCCCGAGTGGCCTCCAGAAAGGGACTGGGCCAACAAGATGTGTAAAAAACTTCTCCAGGCAAGGCACTCATTAACATATTGTAATATTTAATATTCCATTCTATAGTAGGATCTTTGCCATCTGTCTACTGTAGAATCAATTAAATTGTTAATGAGTTACAAATTGTGACTGTTCAATTCTCACTACTTTTATTTGAAGTAATTGTACCATTGACACAAGGTGTGGCTAGAAAAAACCAGACTGAGGCTGGGAAATTAAAAATTTATTACTATGTACATGTTTACATGATACCCTTCAAAATACAAATTTCTTCAAGTCCTATAAATTGTACACAAAATTAGTGCCTTAAATTGCTCTCCGGAAAACAAATTACATTAATATGTTCTTTTTCTTATTGTTTTCTGGCATTGCTTAAACAAACTCAAATCTTGTTCCTATCCTATGGTTTAATGGACTTGTTTGAATGAAATGCCAGACTTGTAGGATGGGTGATCTAAGATGAGAATTTAAAAACCAAGACATACCTAAACTGACAAAGTGTTGTGAATTGGTAATTGTTTTTTTTTTTAAGGATCTCTGAATGATTTTGTTCAAATCATGTTTTATTTCTTTCCAGACTCACTTTGAATTGTTATAATGCAAAAGTTAAGTAATTTCGATTTGCTATTGAAGCCAAAATCTTCTTTGATACAACTAAGTTTCTTGAATAAACTGATGCAACACAGTATCGAAGGACTCAACAGAACGTAACAAAAGTCAAAGAGTTTCAGGAAAGCTTTGCTGCCCTTAATTAATAGAGAACTTGGAACATATACCAAGTTTCAAGTCTCTAGAACCTTTCTATCAACAGTTATTGCACTGACAAACAGATAACAACACAATTTTAAGAAGGATTTCCCAGGCTCTTAATAATAAATTGTAACAACTGCTACAAGGCCATAGTCTCATTTCTATGAAGTTTACCTCCTAGAGATTAAACCATAACATGTAAAATTTTGGGAAGTTTAAAACCACTCAAAAATCTTTGGACACAACAATCATCACCATACAATTATTGGTAAACCATTAAAAAGGTTTCTGTTAAATGTTTTTATGTAGTTTTTATACATTGTTTTATTTTCAAATTATGAAAAACTTTCAACTAGCGGATTGAGTGAGTTAAAAATATGAAATTCAGATAAAAAGGTACAGGAGGGGTAACAGGACTGTCACCTCATTCTTACACTTATTGTGTTAATTGACCTACTGCACTAGTGACAGTCTGGCTCTTTTATAGCCATATCTTGAAGATATCATCTTTTTAGCAATTACAAACGGTTTAAGACTTTCTCCTCCAGTGTCTTAAACCCACCACCACTACTACTATTTATTTTGCTTTAGAAACCCACCAGCGGTTATTTTTAAGGCTATTTGTATGATGGATTCTTCATGAAAAAATAAAGCTAATAAGCTGAAGCAAAATACACTTTAATATTTATTGGTTGTCTTTACAAAAAAGTGTTGTCTTTGGTATTGGTAAATTTGGGTATACTAATTAAAAAAATTTTTTTTTTGTTTAGTACTTTTTGAAAGTGCCGTAACACAATAGTTTTAAATAATATACAAGTTAGTGCAATATAGTGTTGTGGTTAATAAACCAAGCTGATTTTTTTACACTTTGCGTAACTAGTAGAGATGTGAAAAGTAGATAGAAATATGAGAGAAAAAATTACAAAGGCTTGCTGTTAGTCACACTAATAGTACTCTTAAGTAATATGCTGCCTGCCGCCTTGGTGGATGATTTGGATAACTTAACGGAACGTAGAGTTTGATATATATATGTTTACTCAATTTTTATTAAAAATTACTCCAAAAACATTGTATTAGTGAATTAATGTAATTTTATAAAATGGACAGACAAACATTGTGAATCAAAATTTCAAATTTTTCTTTGTATAAAACTTGTATATTTTTCACTTAACATCTAAATATAATTAGTAATGAAATTTGGTTTTTTAATGATTATTAAACCTTAAAAAGGTTTGAAATTGTGATCCAATATTTAGTTTTAAATGTTTGACATGAGTAATGTATGAAAAAGAAACAAAACATTTAGATAAATAGAATCAATAGTGTTTTTTTACAAAATAAGGCAATGATGGAACACTTTTTACACAGTTAATAAAATTGTTTTTATGTAGTCTAGTTTTTCGCATTAGTTTTATTATTGGCTTTTAATATTTTGTTCGTGGTCTTTGTAACATTTGAATTTATACTTTGACAAATTCTATAATGAGAGAACCAATTTGATATATCTAATTATTGCATTTGTGTCTGTGGAGTATGTTTGATGCAAATAACTTATAATAATTTTTCAACTGTGCAATAGTACTTAAATTTAGCTAACTGATGCCCATAACACAAATTTACCCTGTTTTCTAAACCCATCACCATAACTCTTCATCTGCCAGTATAAAAAGTAATAACAATTCAAACGATAAAATATACTTGTCAGCCATTTTCTAAACGATTGTCAGAACCATTAAAATATTATTTATTATAAAAATATTTTTCATTATAATAGCAAAAGCTACCTTTTGACACAGCAATTGTGAAGTAGAAATAGTACTTTGAGAACATCTGCTATAGAAGTGCGAAAATACAAATTGAGACTTAAAGTGTTTTTAAGTCTACCAACTGACATAACGTGTTCACTACTGGTCCTTACAGTCGAACACAAGCGTTTATCATTACCCCCTCCATAGCCACAGTGTTAAAGTGAACTTAGTTTGTGAGTTATATGAATAATTTTCTTTAAATTTTGTTTCTTCTTTTTACATTTAATAAAAGTATTGTTCATAACAAAGATTACATTTATTTAATGTTTTATCAAATTTCTGATCCTTTCTTCATCTCACGTGATAACCCTTTGTACTTATATACTTTAATATGATAGTTACAAATCTGAGCCATCAGAGAAAACGGTCAACAACATAACAGTGCTGATGTCAGTCAGCTATTAGCAGTCAGTTCATCTTGTACATGATGTAGTTGCCTGGAGGTGTTTAATTATATCATTTTGAATGTTATTTTTGTGATAATTTATTATTGCTTTCTATATGACATTAGTTTTATAATAGTAATTGTGCAGCGATGATCAAAATTCTTTACATGTTATGAATACTGTAGATTCAGTATGAGATCTTGTGTCGTCTTGTTAGTGTGGGGTTTTTATTATTAGTTATTATGTATTTAATTTGTATGTGTGTCCTTAACGTTACTTTTAATAATATGGCAAGTAATCTAATCATATATTATTTGGAGATTATTCTCTCATAGGTTTCAGTTTAAATTTTTCAAACGTGCAACAAATATTTATTTTTGCTTTTTATTTATTCTTATATTTTTAACATGATATTTTGTAATTGTTTACGTTTATAAAGAGTAATATTTTACAGTTTTCATTAACTATTTTAATAATAAACAATTATTTGTAATATAAATTTTTCATTTATTTGTTTGATTTTTAATAATAATAAAATAATAATAAAGTAATAAATATCCCGATAGTATGTAACACCTTTGACATGTAATATGTAAAGTTATAATCTGTACAACTGTACTGTTTTATCAGACACAACCAACAATACTATTTCATGGGCTGTCGTTATTATAATGTAGAAACAACTAAATTATTCATAGGAGTTCCAGTAATGAAAATTTGTTTGTTATACTTTAAGGATTGTCCCTTGAATAATTTAAAATACATTCAATTAACTTAAGAGTTGAATATTTAATCCTAAAGTAACATATATTCACGAAGCATAGAGGTAATTATAAATCGTGTCTACATTTAAAATAATGGCCATTTTGTAAATAACATGGTAGTAGCTATATGGTGAACTCATGCGTTTAGATTCGTCACTTGATTTTCTATAAACTAGGTGACGTACAACTGGCAGATGGAGAGTTAATGAAAACAGTACACACAAAGTAGACAATTACATTTCATTTTTGCTTTCAATTGAAATTTATAAATTAGCGTTAAGTAAATTGTTTTTCAAGCCATCACAATTTGGTTAAGAGTTAATTTAGTAATTATTGTGGAGTTTACAAAACAAACATAGTAATATGTGAAAGTAACATTTAAATTGAACTTTTATACAATGTTAGTTATTACTTTTTTAATATGTGTGATTTAATTCCTCATATAATTCAACTCAGTTGCATGAAAAACCCCAATCTACACTAGAATTATTTGTGTTTGTCACAGTAGTGGCACCTAATTGAGCTGTAACATAAAGCTTTATGTGCTAGAGCTTGCTTTGTGATTCTTAGTTGTAGTGGATATTATATTTTTTTGTTAATTAGGTAAATGTTATTTTCACTTTAAAATAAAGGAAAAATCTTTAATTAATTATAATTAATCCCTATTTATGTTTCTTTATTACTGATGCTTTTATGTAGCCAATTAAATTTTTCACTGCTGAAATTAATTAAACTTTTAACTTAAAATTAAACATTTACAATTAACTATCAGACTAAATGAGTATTAATTTACTGTGTTTTGTATTAGCTTGGTAACATTTATATACCTTATGTACTGATTAGTGCTAAGCTAGTGAACACAGCCATTTAGAAACTGGTATTTTTAACTTAAAAAACTATTCACTTATATGGCAAGACCCAAAAAGGCTCATAATGAGTAAGACATCCATGGTCTTGTAATCCCAAGTAATTATAATAGCTTTTCAAAATTATAATTTTTTTAAACTATGTGAATGTATTACTATTACTTAATTATTGTAGATAACAGGTTTTTCTATTTTGTTTTGATGGATTAGGAGAGGGCGGCTGGACAGAGACTGAACATCATCATAGTGGCCGAGGGGGCCATAGACCGAGATGGAGTGCCGATCACAGCAGAGAAGGTTAAACAGGTGGTTGTCGATAACCTCAAACAAGACACAAGGATCACAGTCCTTGGCCATGTGCAGCGGGGTGGCAGTCCTTCAGCTTTCGACAGGGTTCTGGTCAGTCTTCAAGCACCAATATATATTCTTACACTTTTGCTTGATTAGTTCTATTTATAATTACTAGATAACGGTAAATTCTTTTGGAAACCAAACAGGGTCTAGGATTTGGAAACCCATCTGGAAAATATGAAAAAGACTTATTCAAAATAACCGTACTCTCTATTTGTGCGTGCTCTTTCACCTTTGATAATGAAATTCTTTTAGACATTCCACTACAACTGTTTGAATATTTATATTACGACAGAACAAAAAAACAGGATTTATTTTGCAAAAATGTTATAATAAATAAAGTTAATAAAAATGTTTACAATAATTGAACCAAACATTTATGAATAACGAAAATTTATTCACAATATGGACTCAAGTAAACACTTTATTTATCACTACATATCAGATGAATTATTATATTAAGTTTTCTCTGGTATTTTCTACAAAATCCTAGTTGGATGTCTTAAGATTGTAGTTTGAGAATTAAAAAAAAAAAAACAATCCAATATGGCTGCCAGCCAACAATCTCAGTGAAAGTGCTCCAGTAATAAGTTATAGTTTTAGTGGTAAAAGTAAAAAACAACACCTAACTTGTGCACACTAACAACTGTCAAGTACTGTGAGTATTTTCCATTTTTTTAAATCAAGAAAACAAGTTCAATAACAACAACTTTACTTACTGCAAGAATCCTAAGCATATGACATCAACAAAAGAACACTCAAGTAACCATTACCAAGCTTAACAATACAAAAATATATGTATATTTTACATATTAAACAGCACTATTACTGATTTACAAAGGAGAAGCTCTGTTTAATTTAAAATAACATTTATAGGAATAATCTGGTACCATATGGTGACCTACTTACACACAGAAGTGATGAAGGCCGCCAACAGGCAATATTTTGCACAGCCTAGCATCAACAAGCTGACATAATAACAACTCAGCATTGGCACACATTTCTACAGAGCCTACCTGAACTCTATTACTATATAGCTATTTAATTTTTTTCCTTTCTGCTATTTTTAACAATTTGACAAAATCTACTAGATATTACATCACAAAATTTATACAGGCCTGTATAATATGGACAAGCAGAATAAGACAACTTTTTCTGTAGGTGAACATGTGTTTGCAAAACTAAAAGGTTGTCCACAATGGCCAGCTGTTATTACTGACACAAATCTTGGCAAAAATGAAAACAAATACAGAGTTACCTTTTTTGGTGACAATAAAACTGCAGAAATCAAACACGCTGATCTGCTCCCCTATATAGAATATAAGACAACCTTTGGCCAACTAAAAACAGACAACTTTAAAAATAAACTAATAAATCAGGCATTACTAGAAGCAGAGCAATCTTACAATAGCTGTAAATGTGATGACCCAAATAGTGTTCTCCATGACTCCAAACAGGATCTTGAGGACACACAGCAGGTGGAGGCACAAGAATGTGAGCTAACCATAAATGACATTCAAACTAAAATACAGAATAGTAACGACTCAGATCTAGAAACATCCCTTTCTCTTGCCGCTGAAGCTGGCAACATACTTCTTTCAGAAAACTATAAATTAAAGCAAGACCTACATGAATTGACTCTAAAAAACTCCCATCTGGCTAAACAAATAATGGACTCCGACCAACTGGGCCACATGAAATACGAAACACAAATTGAGGAACTGGAAAATGAGAATAAAAAACTACTGAGTAGATCAGCATCCCTTACAGATACCATACAACAACTGGAAAAAAAGTTGTCAAAAGAGATTGACTTGCGGATACAATTACAAACAGTCTTTGAAGAACAGGACCAGGAAAAAGAAAAAGCTATCTGCAAACATACAAATGAAATACTACAACTAAAGAAAACAATAGTACACCTTGGCACAAAAATTCAAAATAACGGCTATAAAAAAAGCCAAGACGATATAACTAGTAAAGATACGGAAACCCAAACTGATCACTTTCCCTCTGCCCCACCAAACAGCTCTCCATCTCTCCTCATACAAGTTGGACAGTTAAGCACCCGACAAGACAAAGTGGAACAACAGATGAAGCTACTACTAGACCAGTTACAGAATAAAGATCACCTTTATCCACTATCTCTGCCTACATCTGACCTTCACAGCTACCAAAGTACTGGGGAAATAATATCACACTTCCCAGTACAACACTGTACCAAGGATCCCAACGAGAACTTAACCGGGAGAGCCAGACAAACTCCTACAGAAAAACTGAGCTCATCACAAATAAGCGGGAGAGCCAGACAAACTCCGACTAAAAAACTGAACGAAAGTTTGACATGGAGAGCCAGACAAACTCCTTCCAAAAAACTGAAAAACTTTGTAAGCTTGTTGACAAACACTGCCGCTTTGACCAAGAATAACAATCCTACTATAAAGAGAAGGGATAACATGTTTAGCGTGTCACTGCAAGTTGCAAGAAGCAAAGCACAGATTTACACAGCGGAAGTGTCACTCCCTCCAACACTGGAACTCAATAGAACACAACCTGTGAATCCTCAGTCAGACGGCAAAAAGGCTCATCCCCAACATGCAAAAATAAAAGACATCAATGAGGACTATGAAACCTTCTTTAAGAAAAACATTGACTTCTATAGAGAGCTGATAAATAATTACTGGCCCAATAACAGCTCAGAATATGCTAAATTGACAAATTTAATATCCACAAGTCGCAATACATCTACAGAAACCTCCGCTGTCTCTGATTGCTCACTGAATATCCCAACGCCAGAAAATGGAGAATTTTTTTTAGGCCACAAACAACGAAATGAAACGAACATCTGACAATCCTTCATCAAAACATCAGGGGGCTACCAAACAAAGTTGACAGACTAAACCATTTGCTCAATGAAACATCCCCTAGCCTTTTAATACTGACAGAACACGGCTTGAGTCAAAGTGAAATTTTAAACACCAAAATACAAGGCTACAATCTGGTAACTGAATTTAGCAGAACAGATCACAAGCTAGGAGGTGCCGCTATATACTGCAAGGACAACCTGACAACCAGTGTAGAGGCCATTGAAATTACACACTTTTGTGAAGAGCTCCTCTTTGAGGCAGCAATGGCACAGATCAAAATTAAAGAAAAGCAAATATATCTCCTTGGTGTATATCGCCCTCCTGGTGGAAACACAAGAAGTGGCCTAAACTTCTTATCAAACATCCTAGACCACAGCCAAGCACACAATAAGTTATTTTTATTACTAGGGGATATAAACATTGATAGCCTAAAAGAAAACAACCCTGACAATTTGATGCTACAAGACGAACTAACCACACACAACATAAGAAGGCTTCCCCTTCCTGCGACACGGGTAACAGCCGAGACGAGATCCTCGATAGACTGCGTATGCACCAACATTCTAGAAGCAGAGGTAACTGTAACTATTTTACAAACTGGCCTCTCCAACCATACAGCCCAATTGAGCCTTAACCTAAATCAAGAGACCAACTCAACATCAAAACTAAAGCGACAAATGGGGAAAAAGAACCTTGAATATCTCAAATTCATCTTCTACAACAAAAACTGGAATGCTGTTGAAACTGCTGAAGACACAGAAACTGCATATAATATATTCCATGACACCCTTTGTACTGCCCTAGATATCTGCTGCTCACAAAGGAAACACAAGAACAGAGGCCCTACCAAACCATCTCATTACTATGACCTGGAATCTGCCGATATGAAAGCCTCCTACCTACAAGCCCTCAACACCTATGAAACAACAGGAGACATTCGAGACAAAGAAATAATGAGAAACAGTAAGAGGATATATGACCAAAAACTAAAAACACTGCATCGGCAAGCAAACTCAAAGCACATAGAAGAATCTGACAACAAGACCAAGGCTCTATGGAGTTTGATTAATAATGAGAGGCGTGGGAAACAGTGCAACCAGGAGTGCCCTAAACTTAACATCAACAACACCACCCTACATAATCCTACAGAAGTAGCCGAAAGCCTTAACACTTACTTTACTCAGATGGCTGGCATGACAATTCAAAACCAAATACATACCCTAGCACCTGGGTGGACAGGAAAAAACCCGACCTTATTGCACATTTCCTTACCACAGTCATTTTGCATGACACCAACAACTTGGACCGAGGTGAATCAAACAATTTGCAGCCTGAAAAACAAATCGTCCAGTGGCATAGATGAGTTTTCTTCAAAGAGTGTGAAGTTCTGTGCAAATGAATTAACCCAACCCCTTGTAGCAATCATTAACAAATCTTTTGCCGACGGTCACTTCCCCTCAAGGCTTAAAGTGTCAAAGGTCTATGCAAAACACAAGAAAGGGAAGAAATCAGACCCTCAGAACTATAGACCCATCTCGCTAATATCTACATTTGCAAAAATCATAGAGAAACTTGTTCTGAAGCGATTGATGGCCTACCTTAAACAACATGACCTAATCACAGTCAACCAACATGGATTTCAAAAAGGAAAATCAACCATATCAGCAATTATTAGCCTAGTAGAATCAATCATTGACAGCATAGATGACGAAAAGTACGTAACAGCCCTATTTCTTGACTACAGCAAGGCTTTTGACTGTCTGGGACATGACCTAATCTTAAAAAAGCTGGAAAATCTGGGAGTAAGAGGCATAGAGAACAAATGGTTCTCCAGCTACCTCCGAGGAAGGTCACAACTTGTGGAGGTACAGCATACTGAATCTTCCATCACCAGATCATACACATCAACTCCAAAACCACTGGCACGAGGTGTGCCTCAAGGATCGGTACTTGGCCCAGTTCTTTTTATTCTTCTAACTAATGACTTCCCTACTTTCATCGCCAGCTCCAGTACTGACTGCATAATGTATGCAGACGACACTACCCTTCTTATAAAAAATGACACAGCAGATGAACTATCCCTTAACTCCTTGACTTCTCTCCAACAAGCCATCAAATACAGTGCACTGAATGATCTGGCAATAAATCCTAATAAAACAACGCAAGTGCATTTCAGTAGGAAAAAGGAAATACCAACAAATATTGCAGACATATCAGTAGTTGATAAAACACAATTTCTGGGCCTGACTATCGATAGTACACTTTCATGGAGTCATCATGTGAGCACCATTTCCAATAAAATATGCGCAGGCATATACGTTATGAGGCGGCTCAAATCAGTGGGTACTCAGGGATCCGTCAAAGCTGCTTATTACGCACTGGTAGAGTCCCACATTAGATATGGTCTTATCATCTGGGGCAGCTCTACTGAAAACCTGAAAAGGATACTCACCCTTCAAAAAAAGGCAATTAGATCCCTCGCCAATCTTGAATCTCGACAAAGCTGCAGGGAAGCGTATCCAAATTTAGGCATTCTAACTGTACCAGCCTTGTATGTATACGAAACAATTCTACATGTTGACAGACTCAATTTTGACACTTACAACGATTTCCATGACTACAACACACGACATGCCTCCAGATATGTTCTACCCCGCCATCGAACAGCCCTCTTTGAAAGAAAACCGTCCTACATAGGACGAAAACTCAGAAATCAACTGCCAGAAGACTTCCAATTGCTAACTGGAAACGCACTGAAGAAAGCACTTCAAGAATTCCTTGTCAAGACTCCACTCTACACCCTGGAGGAGTTCCTGGATGCAACAAACACCTAAGCGACTTTTCCTATTACATTATACTATGTTTGACTATATTACTGTACTTAATGTTCATGTAATAAAGAAATATTGATTGATTGATTGATTTTGGTACTTCCTGACACATTCTAATATAATGATATTTGATAATGAAGTTTTTGTATGTGACCAATTTGAAGCATTTTAGAATTTATGGTACAGTTTGAATTATTTAATATTGTAACGTTTAATAGTAAAATAACCATTTCTCAATCTAATAGATCAACATAAAATGTTTTGATTTAATTTAAATCTAACATAACATAGAAACATCTAAATTTTAAACCTGTGATCAACAACTTCACTACTGGAGAATTAATATGTGGGTATAAGACAGTTTTATACTTACAGTAATTAACATTTTGTGAACCGTGATTAGCCACTACAGTTTATGAGAACGTTTTTGATCTTTGTTAGGCGCATGTTAAGACACATAGTTAGAGTAAGAATATGTTTTATTTTTGAAACTTTTATTGTAATATTCATATTAATATTATATTGAGTTATTAGAGGTTTATAAAATCAATGCATTTATAACAAATTAGATAAAAGTTTAGGTAATCCAGGTTTTATTAAAATTTATTTAAGGGTGAGTGTGTATTTTTTTGTATTTTGTGCTTAATTACGGTTTCTGATAAAAAAAAACCAAAGTGTTTATTCTGGCCAAATTGAAGTCTATAACTGTAGTTCAATGTACATTTTAATGTGAATACAGAACAGATGCACGTCATGAATAACATATATTTCAAGAAATTTAAAGAAACTAGATTAGTCGTGAAGTAGAAATCAACTGGTAGACCAAGAGTATCAGACAAATTGGTAGAACTAATTAGACAATCTGGACTCAGAAATCTTAAGATGTCCATACCTAGACAATGCCTAGAGCTAGGTATTCCAAAAACAATTCACAAAGTGTTATCAGGGTGGCCACCCAACTGGAAAAACGGGGAATTTAAAGGACCGGGAATAAGCCAGGAATCTTCCTGTAAAACTGGGAAAATCTAAAAAAATTTATCTCTTAACAACTTATGAAATAAAGAAACAACTTGCAAGATCTGATTAATCTCGAAACATCGTATTTAAGCGATGTGGTCTGTGAAACTATGAATGAAATTCGACTCATGTTCGTGAGCCTCATCTGACACAGATTGATTCAAGATTGCCTTCATTAGTGTAATGGAGTTTATCTTGGTTAGTTCTATCCCTGTGTCACGGCAAGTCCCCCAACACGTTACAATCCACTGGACAATTAAAGTTGGGTTATATTTTGATATCACGGTCACATCCAGACCTTGACTGAACTAACTGAATTTACACTGGTAAAATAGGTGGTAGCGATGAATCGCCACAGAATTTCTCATATACTACTAGTGACTAAACTTGCTAGGCCACCGTTACTTTGTTGAATTTCTTGTAAATACAACTGGTGACGATAAACCTTCACTGTTGCATTTGAAGTAAAAGTTAAATACAATATTACAATTGTTTATTTGGTTTGAAAATGGACTAGACTATCAGAAATTTTCTACTAGGAAAACCGGGAAAACACCAGGAATTTTAAGAGGTTTGAGTGGTGGCCATCCTGGTCATATAAAAGACTGAAAATACATACATATAAAATAACCTGTTGTAGGAATTAAAACCTGATGATTGTGTTAAACATTTCAATTTTGCCGTTGAAATATGCAACAAGATTGATGAAAAGTGATTTTTTTTTTAATTATACAATTTTTACAGATAAAGCTATATCCATATCAATGGATGTATTAATAGATACTATTCATGCATATCGTCTTTGCAGAAAATACAACTAATGGAATTGTGTATCTCAGTAATTTAATCAATTATTGCTTTTCTCATGGATATCCAGGAATGTTATATTTTGATATCACGGTCACATCCAGACCTTGACTGAACTAACTGAATTTACACTGGTAAAATAGGTGGTAGCGATGAATCGCCACAGAATTTCTCATATACTACTAGTGACTAAACTTGCTAGGCCACCGTTACTTTGTTGAATTTCTTGTAAATACAACTGGTGACGATAAACCTTCACTGTTGCATTTGAAGTAAAAGTTAAATACAATATTACAATTGTTTATTTGGTTTGAAAATGGACTAGACTATCAGAAATTTTCTACTAGGAAAACCGGGAAAACACCAGGAATTTTAAGAGGTTTGAGTGGTGGCCATCCTGGTCATATAAAAGACTGAAAATACATACATATAAAATAACCTGTTGTAGGAATTAAAACCTGATGATTGTGTTAAACATTTCAATTTTGCCGTTGAAATATGCAACAAGATTGATGAAAAGTGATTTTTTTTTTAATTATACAATTTTTACAGATAAAGCTATATCCATATCAATGGATGTATTAATAGATACTATTCATGCATATCGTCTTTGCAGAAAATACAACTAATGGAATTGTGTATCTCAGTAATTTAATCAATTATTGCTTTTCTCATGGATATCCAGGAATGTTATTTTCAATAAGATGGTGCACCTCCGCCTTTTCATGGATTTGTATCATATATTTTGGGTGAAAAGTTTGGACATCGATAGATGGGCTGAGGAGGACTTATGCTCCTGGCTCCAAGGAATCCATACCTGACACTTTTGAATCCTTGACTTTTTGTTGTGGGGGTATATTACACACATAGTTTATAGCCAAAACAATTTGTGACCTACTTGACTTGAAAAACAAGATTATTAAAGTAATGACAACCGTTAAAAAAGTTATAATAAATAACATTTGGACAGAACTTGAATATCAATTGGATATTTGCCAAGTGACTAAAGGAGAGCATATACCAATTTATCAGTTATCCAAACAACTGTTTGAGATAATGTTTATGATGAATAAACAACATTCACTGTAATCAATTCTGTTATGATTTAAATCATATTCAAAGCACCACCATTTTTTAATGGAGACCATGTATTGTCTAATGTTGTAAAAAGGTTGTGTAGGTACGCCCGATGGGAGCAGAGGCTGCAAAACCCCTATGGAAAAAATACCACTGCCTGATGGATATGGATCTCAATTGATGGCAGTCAGACAATGATGTGTCTATGGATAAAAGTTTGTGGATTGCACCAATGGCCACATCATTGAAATCTAATATGCCTAAATGATTATATAGGGATGCCGGATGGGAGCAGAGGCTGTGATGGCCCTGATGGAAGCCACACCAGACACTGAGGCATGTGTTGTCTCACTTGATGGTAACCAGGCTGTGAGACTGCCTCTAATGGAGTGTGTGGAGCGCACTAAAGCTGTGGCACAAGCTATGGCAGATAAGAAGTGGGAACTCGCTGTTCAACTCAGAGGAAGGTACAGTTGTATTTATTAGGTTCCTAATACAGGGAATTTGAAATCAGTATAGTTTGGTTCTAGGTGTAAAATCAATATACTATCAGGCAGTAGTACACCAGACCAAGTATAGTGTAACAGGCTTCTCTGAGGTTTTTTGCACAACTTCATGGCTATAAAAAAAATCTATAGCTCATTTAGTTTGTAATGTGTCCTGCAAAACAAAAGAAATGTTACATCCTCTTGTTGACTAAAGAGAAATTATCTCAGCCTACTGAGTGGTAGGCTTTAAGGATGCTTAAGTAAATTCTATCGATGGACATGCCCCATCATAGAACTCATTATTGTCTTGTAAAAATTAAGTTTCATGAAAAATTTAAAATCTACAAATGAAAAATATTTCTCAAGATATCTTGTCACATGATACATTCACATTATTGTTCATTAGGTTAAGTTTCATGACAGTGTTAAATTATAAAAGTTGCAAACAGCTAGGGAGAGTACTGCAATGCAATATTGCGCTGAAATCAAATCTTGTCACTGACTTTTAACATTGACTTTCCATTCTATTATTTTTTTAATTTTTACTGTCTGAATAAAACTCTCATATGATTGACCTCAATTTGTTTACAAATATTTTATTCTCCAATTTTCTGATTGCCATCCCATCATGACCACCCATAAAACCAATGTAAAAAAATATTTGGTAATTCTCAGCAAAATCTCATGGAGTGACATGTACCGTCAATGAACTCAGTCTCACTTATATAGAAATTCAAACTTTCAAGACTATAGATCAGTTCATTTCCGAGATATCATGTGGACAGACTCATGCTGGATAGATGTGAAACTTTTCCAGCCCTTCAAGTAATAGGCTTTGCTAATGCTCAGCCTAATAATATGAAAGTAATAAATGTAATAAAGTGAATACTGTGTATTAGTAGAACTTATTTATTCAAACTGACTGAGTGTTACATTCTCAAATCTATAGATTGTGTTATATTCAGTGAATGTAACCTTCCACTTTTGAGGTTTTCTTTAGAACTGTTATAGCTTTTTTAAGAAATTAAATTTATTGTAACGGAAAAAATATGTTTTAATCTGTAAAGTCCTTAAAATAAGCCCAAAAAAATTTTTGGACACACAATTGTTATATTGTTGCAGAATTTCTATATTAGTTTTATTCCAATGTTAAACTCTTTCTTTTCTTTCTTATGAGAAGTTTTAAGTATTATATTAAACTCACAAAAAATACCCTACAAATTTTAATAATTGTATTTGGACTTAACTTGCTGTGTGCTGCATTAATGTACCAAATTTTCAAATTTTAAGACTGCTTCATCTGTATGTATGCTCTATACTTTTTTATACTTAAGAAATTTAATTTAAATAAATATATTTATGGATTATTTATAAATTTTATCATTGAGAGTACGAGATATTTAAATTGTACTGTCTTATCTTTGCATTCTTAAAAATAATAAATTACAAATGATTTTGAACATTTTTATTCAAGATAGAGTTTTAACAAATAAATCTAGTTAGTAGTTTTTATTGTAATATGGTATGATTGATTTTCTATTTAAGTTACATCAAATCGGATGTTTAAAAAATTAATTAATGAATAATTTCACAAGTTTTTTTTCACAATTAATTGTGAATTATCAGTAGACAAAATAATTAAGTACTTAGTGGGTAATCAATTTTGTATTTATAAAATATTTTGTTTAACACACTAACTGCAGTGTACGCTCTAGTGATTAAGTGTACTAAATATCAATCAGTATAGAGCTGTAGTGAAGGTGTTAACCAACTTTTATGTCAGGATAGCGCAGAGATAGCAATTTATAACACAATTACTAGTTATATGAAAAATAAAAAACGTAAAATATGACAGTTACATATACTATATACATAGAGCTGTTGATATTTTAAAAATCACATTTGAGCATCATAGAAGGGCTTATATATTGGTTGTTTACAGGAGTTTTGCACGCAACTTAGAGACCTACAAAATGCTGACCAGATTAAAACCTCCGAGGTCAGCTTTCGATGAGTCTGGTAAAGGATTGGTAAGTCATGGAATCATCTTTCATCATTTATTATATTTTTGGTATGTACAAGATATGTTTCAAAGATTTGTTGAGTGGAATAATAAAAATACAGAAGCAGAATACACATGAGAAATGTGATCATCTCCAGACACAATGTACTGTTTGATGTTTGTTTAATTGCTGAAAAACTCGGTAAATCCTTGTTTTTATAATTGCTGTTACATGTTACTGAACTTCCTTGACATCCACAAACCGTGGTTCCTTCGGGTTCTTTAAGATGAGGTAATAAAAAAGTCACCCATAGGAAGATTTGACTAATATTTTGTGAGTCTCCATCGCATTTTTTCACAATTTTAAAACAGAAATTAATGTTGTATTCATGGCTTTCGATACACATTTCTCAAAATACTATTGAAATCAATATAAGGAGCCTCACCCAATCCTGGACAGGAGACAGATCCAGATATGTTCATATATACCTGTGTGCAGTACTTGCACACATGCAATATTAAACACAATTTTTTAGAGAGAATGTGTATATTCAAATTCAATCAAATTTATTCAAATTCCTTAACAAATTGATCATGAAATTAAAATTCAATAATACTTTTACAAATATCAACTATATCAGTTTCTTATTTGCTTAGCATAAATTGGTACTACAGTGACAGTCATGGTATTACAAATACCATTTATACATGTCCAAACATCTGGTTAGATATGGGGGCTATTAGAAAAATTAAAACAAAAGTGTTTAATCTATAGTTAGTAAAACTTTCAATGATATCAACCACTTTAATCGGTAAATTTAGTCTCCAGAATAACTTTTTCACGTTTCTGTTAGACTCTACTGAACCATATTACAAACCTTCACAAACATTTCTCCACTTCATGAACCTAACGAAATCGGAACTCCAAACAACCTTTGTGTTTTTATGTTATCACTGGACACTATTGATGAATACAAATTGCAATCACTTCATGAAGGTTTATAATATGTATTTTCTACTGTGTTATTAATGATTCATTGTTAAATTTATCTTTGTTTTTTTATTTGAAGAATTGTCATAAAATTCTTTAAGCTATATTCACTTTGTAAATGGACAGGTCCGCCAGCATAGCATTATAACTAGTTTATTTAGGCTGTATGGTTAATACGGCAAACATTGTGTAAACATTAAAACATATTTTATGTAATAATGTTGATTTACTATGCAGTAGTTGATAAAATTAACTGTTTGTGTTTGTTACTTTGCTAACCCCTGTAGAATGTTCTGACTAAGGTAAGCATTTTCAAAGTTTTCAACTTTAGGTTATTTTGAACAATAAAAATTTATATAAGAGATGTACATAACAGTCTAACAGTTGGTTAGAAATTAGAACACTAATTTTGTTAATTACTTATAGATAATAAATTATTCTTTGTTTGAAGTTTGTTTTAACGATGGAAGGAATGTGAAGGAAACAGGATTTATTGTATCACTGAACGATGGCATATGTCCGGAAAAATACTGTTTCCCTAAACAATTATTACTGGGGGTTTTTTGAGTGTATTCTAAGATAGCTTGTTATAGAGACTCATTAACCGCTAGGATTATGTTATCAGGTATGTAATAGTTTAGATTCAAAGCCTGTCTTGATGTGTCCACTGTTATTAGTTATAGTACTCTGCCAGTGTTTTACAGTGTTGACTCTTCATTCTGTGTGGTGAGGAGAGGAGGTACTTTATGCTATTCATAGCAATTGTGGACTAAATACAATGAACAGTAACAATGCAATCCAACTTGCTAGAGCCTCAACAAGTAAAGCTCTGGTTGATTGCAGTGCAAACGGAAAATGTCTCATTATGTGTAAAGTATGTGTACTTTTATTTATTCTTTTAAATCAGTGGACCCTAGAATATAGTTTTCAAGTATACTAGTTGCCTGCCATTTTTCCTGGCAACTAGTAACAATTTTGTTCATGTTTTTAAATTGTGATATTATTTCAAGAGTTAAATTTTTTGTTGCGTTTGTTTATTTCTGCTAAATTGTAAATTAATGCTTCAAAATACATGTCTTGTGCAGTGTGAAGAAAAAAAATAATATTATATTTATAAGTTTATTATACTTTAAATTTATTGAAATTAAAATTTCTGTTAGTTACTTTATTTATTAATCACTGTTATAGGATTAGATTATATAAACAGATGTTGGTTTAAAATTACTTTTGTTTTTAAAAAGTAGACAAAAAATTCTAAATTAAATTAAAAAATCAATTCATAAACACTTAGTACATTCATAAAAAATATACACTAATTATTGTTTGTACATGACAATGTTAATGAAATCTTTGATGTGATGTTTTGTTGATTTGGGAGTGCCGCGGTCTAAGTCGTTGGACTTTGGGTCTGAGTTAGAGATAGCGCAGGTTCAAATCCTGTCTGTGACCGTTGCACTTTTTATCAGTACAATCACAGGGTGTCCAGCAACCTTGAAAATCGGGAAGAGCGGGAATTATGCTTGAATTTTACCTGCCTTGAATAAGGGCGGGAATTAATGCTTGTATTTTGTAGAAAATCGGGAGTTTTTTCATTTTTTTAACGCCGCTGCCGTTACTAATGCAAGGCGCCCACTGCAAAACCGTCCCGGCCTTTTTTGTCGAAATACACGTAATCAAATGGACACCCGCCCACTGCGGCCGTCACGACTCGGCCTTTTTTGTGAAGTCCGAAATACACGCAATCAAATGGACACCCGCCCACTGCGGCCGGCACGACCCGGCCTTTTTTTGTGAAGTCGAAATACACGCAATCAAATGGACACCCACCAACTGCCTGCGGGCGGCCCGGCCTTTTTGTGAAGTCGAAATACATGCAATGAAATGGACACCCGCTAACTGCAACCGTCCCGGCCTTTTTTGTCGAAATACACGCAATCAAATGGACACCCGCCCACTGCGGCCGGCACGGCCCGGCCTTTTTGTGAAGTCGAAATACACGCAATCAAAAGGACACCCACCAACTGCGGGCGGCCCGGCCCGGCCTTTTTGTGAAGTCGAAATACATGCAATCAAATGGACACCCGCCAACTGCAACCGTCCCGGCCTTTTTGTCGAAATACACGCAATCAAATGGGCACCCGCACACTGCGGGCGGCCCGGCCTGGCCTTTTTGAGAAGTCGAAATACACGCAATCAAATGGACACCCACCAACTGCGGGCGGCTCGGCCCGGCCTTTTTGTGAATGCGAAATACATGCAATCAAATGGACACCCGCCAACTGCAACCGTCCCCGGCCTTTTGTGAAGTAGAAATACACGCAATCAAATAGACACCCACCAATTGCGGGCGGCCCGGCCCGGCCTTCTTGTGAAGTCGAAATACATGCAATCAAATGGGCACCCGCACATTGCGTGCGGCCCGGCCCGGCCTTTTTGAGAAGTCGAAATACACGCAATCAAATGGACACCCACCAACTGCGGGCGGCCCGGCCTGGCCTTTTTGTGAAGTCGAAATACATGCAATCAAATGGACACCCGCCAACTGCAACCGTCCCGGCCTTTTTGTCGAAATACACGCAATCAAATGGGCACCCGCTCACTGCAGCCGGCCCGTCCCGGCCTTTTTGTGATGTCGAAATACACGCAATCAAAGGGACACCCGCTCATTGCGGCCGGGCAGTATGTATGCATTTTTGACAGAGTATAAACGTCCGGGCTGGGCTGGACCGGGGCCGGTCGCAGTGGACTCCGTGCTTAACACGAATGAAGGTATTGAAGCAACAGTTCGATTATGGTTCACATCAATGTGAAAATGGCAGAATACAAAGGAAATTTGGAAGTAACTCGCTCTCGTTGCAGTCGCCAAAAATGGCGTTGTAGTACGTTTGGCGAGAGATGGCATTTAATATATGCTTGATGCTAAAGTAATTTGAAGAGTGGCTAAATAACCTACGCGACTATCTATTGTGTTTATAATATTCGCATGTTGAAGAGGTTGCCAATTCTTTGAAACATAGTGATGAATATTAAATGTTTTCAATTTAAGGTAATCGAAAAAACGTGATGATGTGATCATTAATGGTGTACAATTGGATGCATATAGGATTTATTTTAAATTTATTTGAGATATATAATTAATACAACACTGTTTTAGTAATCTAGGTGTTTATATACCCTTGGTATACTTTTTAATGGTTGTTTTCATTTTACTTATTATCAATAGCCTTATTTGTTTAAATTAATTTGTGCAATGAGTAAAGGTGCAATACATCGTTAGTAATTCAATTTTAAAGTTTTATAACTTTTACAAATGTTTTTCTAAAAAGAGTATAAACTTTTTTTCTGTGACAAATTTATTTTTTAACACAAAAATAAATTGTAAAAAGGGTTCAACATTTGAATAGCCCATGTTTTGGACTTTTTGAGTTTTAATCCGTTTTTACAAAACAAAATGAATATTAATATATTTTTATTTATTTTAACAGTTATTTTGTTTTTATGAAACTTAATTCACCTAAAACTAACCTAACCCTCAACTGGTTTAGAATAGTATTGGGTTTGATGTTGAAAGTGTAAGTAAAAACTTCTTTAACTTAAAAGTAAAACTGTTTCTTTACTATCCTGTTTTTTTGAGAGTTTGTTGTCAGACTTCAAATATAAAAAATGGAAATCGTTAACCTATTTGGATATTAAAATGTATTTGTAACAAACTGTTACAATATAAACATTAAATTAGGCTTTGGTACTTTTATCATAATTTTTTATAGGCCTACAACGTTTTTTTTACTATTTTTTTTAATAGTAACATTACACTGATATTCATTTTAAACTAAATTAAATGCCACATTAAGCATAGTATTGTTTAAATAATTTTAAATTAACATATTTTATAGGTACGATTACAGTTCAATGTTTTTGAACACAAGGAAGTTCAATTATAAGTTATAGGTTATGAAAAAAAACCTCATTTACTGTAGATTTTTAAATAACGAAATTATAAGATGTTGTTAATAAATGTATAAGGACATTAGTAATTTAAACAGAGGGCCTACTATCTTTGAAGCATCTCGTCTAAAATAAAGGTATGTATTCTTTTAAGCAGTTTATTTTAAAATATCATAATGCTGTTATTAGGCTTTAAATATTTGAGAAATCTTTATTGTTACATGGAAAGTAAACACTATTTTGTGACTTGATTTTGGCTTGTAAAAATTGTTAGTTACTGATAAAGAGCCAAAAGTAAACCGCGACTATAGTCCTTGAATTTTATAATAATTTTGAGCCTTGAAAACCTTGAAATGTGCTTGAATTTTAGATTTGATCATTACTGGACACCCTGAATCAACCTCGTACTGTATCGACTCTCCCCTTTATTCTGTTTTATAAGATCCTCGCACAGGCCAGTGGCCCATGAGGACGGACAGAATAAGGCTTAAAAGGGGATCGGCCTCTCCTTTAAAAAAAATTTAATTCACAGATACAAACGATTCGATTCAATAGTTTGTCATGTGTAAAATAGATTAGAAAAGTGAATGTTAACCTCCTTAATATTACTTTTACTAGCTAATGTTAATTTTGAGTTCTTCCAATTTTAAAGTTTTGAAAAATTGAGGTTATTTTTATTATGGATATCTAAATATTAAAAATAATTTTAAGTTCAAAAAACAAAGAAATGTAATATCAACCTAGCAAAATTTTAAAGACTAATAATATTTATTTGAAATTTTGTTTTAACCACTTGTAAAATTTACAAGAAGGTTAAATTGTTGTTTTTTTAAGCGTCAATATGTTAATATGTTTGTATGAAATACATAATTTCCTAGTTCAGTACAAACAGTTCTGTTTAATAGCAAGACACATTGTGGGGTATGGTAAGTATGTGTTGGATGATTGTTTGTAAATTCGTCTGGATCAGCTAGGTTCTACTACAATATTTATTCCTACCCCTAAAATTATGAAATTGCATTTTTTGTTACATGAATACTTATTATCGTATACATTTTTATGAAAAGATAGATGTGTAATGCGTATTAATATATCTTGTTATGTGTAGGAGTTATTAACTGTTACATTTCTTTCATATTTTGTTGATGTGTTAAATCATTTTTGTTTTTAACAGATGAATATTATGTCCACATGAAATAGGATTGTTTCCCAAATTGGTCATTCTTTTTGTGGCAGTCTTTATGTTTTACATGTATTGAAATATTCCAAGATTTTAACCTAAGTTTTCTTTTTAGTTAAAAGTAATTATTTGTTTTTCAAATTGTCAAGTAACATTATTATTATTACTTCTGTTTAAAAGTAACAATCATTGCTGATATTAAACTTTGTTATCATTTAATGTCAAATTAAATTAAAATTCAAACTCGTATGTCATTAAAATATAAATTGTCCCAAGAACTCAATACAAAGTTAATATGGGCAGTATTTTACTTACATTACCTCAAATTTTGGTTGTAAAAAGTTAATGTGATTTCAAAGCAGTAATATGAAATTACGTCTTTGTTGAATATGTAATTCTAATAATTCTATATACTACTATATTTCTGTATCTTAATTCGGTAGTAAAATAAATCAAGAACATTAATAATTATATAACAGGTATATTCATTCTTATAATACTAATTATGCTAGTTGGGTTTCAAATGAGAGTATCAATGCAGTAATAAAGAATCTCTATATTAATAAGTATGAATTTCCTAATTCAGCCTCAATAAAGATTTATTAACAAAACAATCACAACAGCTTTATTGAAATTATATACACATATTTATGAATAATATTATATGTTTGCATGAACTATTGACTTTAGAATAATGAATGTGAATATTTATATTGTTTTAAAAATCTTGACCATAGCATTAGCTCTATATTGCAAAGTAGATTGGATTGCTCATTGAATAGTGCAAAGCATGCAATGTGTTGTTTAATAAGATTTACTTACTAATAATCTCATGGTGTATGCTGAAAACTTAAGCTAAAAATGTAAAATTCATAGATAAAGGAAAGATATCCAATGTATCAGAGTGCAATATATAGTAGATTGCTGGCCATGTTACGCAAAGCAGTAACAGAATGCATGTCAGTAAGCATCATGATGCTGTATCAACAAGGTAGTCCCTAAGCTTTACCTGAAGATGCCTCAAATGTGACACATCAGTTGTTAAGCATTGTTGAGGATTGTTGAAATGCCTAGTGATTCAAAAGTTATGGTGGGAGGACGAAAGGGATTAGAAAGTTATGGACATCCAGGTTATTGGCTATAGTCGGATAGCAAATACAATAAGGCTTCTTAACCAAATAACACCAATCATGGTGTATACAGTGACTTCATTATATGAATGATTTGGAAGTGTCTGATTTGATTGTCAAATATGTCAAACAATTACTTTGTTACGAAAATGTTTTATCTCAACTAAAACCCATAATGGAGTAACTTTAACATATTAGGTAATTTGTAATAGTTTTTGTTAATGCAATTTATCAATATCATGGACTTTGTTACACCAAAAAATAACAAAATTGTTTGATATAATTAAAATAAAATACTGTTCTGATTTTACAATAGACAATAGATGGGAAAAAAAAAAATCTTCAGTTAATTACATAGTAAAACATTTTTACTATAAATATTTGAAATATTTTAGGATGGATTTATATATATGGATTTATATTTATTAAATTTGTATAAGTGGCAATAGTATAATTTAATTTCAATAAACATTGAATCACAAAAAGTACTTGCTCCGCCGGGACTTGTCCCGTATATATAACAGGCGGAGCAAGTACTTTTTGTGATTCAATGTTTATTGAAATTAAATTATACTATTGCCACTATATATATACACATACATATATATGTATGTTTGTATGTATGTATCATCTTCAATCAGTACTATTTCACAATATACGAGGGTCTTCCAGAAAGTAAAGAACGTTTTGTTATAAGTCAATAAAAACAAAAGATAAGAGCATGAAAATTTATTTATAAATACTTATAAACTTACTCTATTTTTCTACAAAATCGCCGGAACTGTCAAGGCACTTGTTGTAGCGTGGCACCAGTTTTTCTATACCGACGTTATACTGTTCTGCCGCCAAGGAATGAAGCCACGTTTTTACTCCTTCTTTGAGGTCTTCGTCACCCAAAAAGTTTTTTCCGCCTAAAAACACTTTCAACTTTGGAAACAAGTGATAGTCACTCGGAGCCAGATCTGGACTATACGGAGGGTGTCCGAAGATTTGCCATTTGAAAGAATTGAGTTCTGCTTTGGTTCGTGCACTGCAATGAGGCCGAGCATTGTCGTGGATCAGCACCACTTTCGACGACAGCATTCCGCGTCGTTTGTTCTGAATAGCGCGGCGAAGCCGATGCAAGGTCTCGATGTAGGCCTCTGAGTTGATTGTTTCGCCTCTCGGCATGAACTCCACATGGATTAGGCCTTTTCGGTCCCAAAAAAACTGTTGCCATCAATTTCCTGGTGTTCAAATTTGGTTTTTCTTTCCTGTTTTTTGTTGGTGAATTCGAGTGATGCCATTCCATTGACTGGAGCTTTGTTTCCGGGGTTCGATAGGAAACCCAAGTTTCGTCACCCGTTACGATGCGGTCAAGAAACGCATCACCTTCTTCGTCATACTGAGTCAAAAACTCAAGAGCTGCTCCCATCCGTTTAGTCTTGTGGACATCAGTAAGAATCTTAGGCACCCAACGAGCACACATTTTCTGATAACCAAGACGTTCAGTCACTATTTCGTGCAAAAGCGACCTTGAAATTTGTGGAAAAAATTCCACTAGACCACTCAAAGTGAAACGACGGTTTTGTTGAATTTTTCCATCAACTTTCGCTGCCAACTCGTCAGTAACGAGTGACGGCCTTCCACTTCGTTCCTCGTCGTGCACATTAGTTCGACCTTCCTTAAATTGAATGCACCATTTTCTCACTGATTACCTACTCGTTCATCGCATTGTCACCGTAAACTGCCTTAATTTGCCTATAAATTTCAATAGGTCGAACATTCTGTGCATTCAGAAACCGTATCACACTACGCAGTTCACACTTGGCGGAATTTTCAATTAACGCCGCCATTTTAAACTTTCACAGGAGACGCAAACGTGACCTCACGGTACCGCTACTCAGCTCACACTGAGGCAGAAGGTGTGGCTAACGAACAAGCTATCTACCGCGGTGGTGGTGGGGGAACTGCGCCGCCCGTGATGCGCAATCGTTCTTTACTTTCTGGAAGACCCTCGTATATTTTTATATTTTCATTATTTCCACAATTTTTAATTGGTCTTTTTTCAAATCTTTATAGTAGACAGCCCATATTAGGTTATCTACTGAAATTACTGTTTTTTATGTAGCAGAATAATTGCAAACTCTCTTAAATGTTATTTTGTTGAATTATGTATAAGCATTTTTCTAATTTTATACAGACTTCTAATTTAAAATGAATAAAACGAAAAACTAAACTATGTTCTGAAATAAATATTAATGTATTGTTTACCAAAATCGTAATCTGTGATGATTCCCAAGTAAAATAAATAACACTATATATATATATATATATATATATATATATATATATATATATATATATAGTGTCAGTCACCTAAAGAGTTAATGTCCTGTTTATAGATGGCATGAATTAATTTAAAATTAATTGTTAGCATGGATCTTATTGAATGATAAAGTTGTAGTGTTTCGCATTTATATATATGTGATTATTTAGTTGTAAGAATTATGTTGTGATTAATGTCTATGACGATTTCTGTATCCTAATTGTCCTTATGTATATGGCAGATAGATAAAAGGAAGATAATATCCATATCATTTGTGTTTGGAATTATCAACATGTTGACACATTTAAAAAGTAGTCACACTATTTACAGTTTTAACTCAATAAATCACTTGTGCTAAAATTATAAATACTCTCTGAAATGTCACAGATTTTTATACCTGAATTAATAAAACATAAATAAAACCTCAAGAAAATTGAGCACTACTAAAGCTGAGGCAGTATACAAAAATTAGTATCTGGAGTGAGTGACTACTAGGTAGAATAAAGCATGAATGAATGATTAAGGACCAAAACATTTAAGACATCAGTTGTTTTGACAAATACTGCTATAGAATTCATTCTCATAACTTTTATTTGGCTGATTGATATAAACCACAATACATGTATTCATTACTACCATTACATTGTAATGTGGGAGATACAAGTATATGTCCATTTATTTATTAGATCTCTAGTCAATAAAGTTACTTAATTAAAATAGTTTATTAGTTTAACTTAAATTGATGATCAGTCGTTTCTCTAATGTTAACAAACTCATAAACAATTTAAGTGTGTGCTAATTCCTAACAACATATGCTTTTTCTCAAAACAGTTAAAACGTGTAATCTGGCAAAGTTAATTTTGTTGTAATTGAATATCACCAACATTAAACACAATAGCCTCAAGATACACACATAAATAGATAAATATACTACTAAACTTATCGTATATACAATGGATATCATAACATCAGCTTTTAAAGGGTGACATCTTTAGGTAGAGTCTGACGCTGGTAACATAGTGTAAACCTTCACATATAATTAAAATTAGAATCTTAGAATAAATTAGCGAACACTTTATTGAAACCCATCTGTTTCTTTTCTGTTTGTTCATACGGAGTTTGTTATGCTATGCCAGAGTTGCCTAGAAACACAGTTTATCATTAGAATCAGCTGTATCACTGTATAGATCATTATTTCCTGTCTCACAGGAAGGCTACACCCTTGCTGTAATGCACATTGGTGCCCCAGCATGTGGCATGAATGCAGCGGTCAGGTCGTTTGTCAGGAACTGCATATACAGGGGCGACACAGTCTACGGAATACATGACGGTGTTGAAGGCTTGATTGCTGGAAATGTAAGTTGTAACTAGTTATAGTTCTAATTAAAATTATTGAATAGTCAAAATAACCTTGATTTTGTTTTCTGTATTTACTGCACTGCATTCTGTTATTACAATTTTTGTGATAATCAGCATATATCCAAGTTTGTGTTATGTTTTCACATTTTTCAGTAAAGGAGTCAGATATGTTTTTTAGTACTCCGATTTTACAAATACCAACTAAATATAAATACTGTTATTTATTTATACCTTTTAGTGGCTGCATAAAATGCCTCACAAGGTTTTTAGGCAAAATTTAAAAAAAATTAATTGTACAATGATAAAATACTGGACCAATTCTATAATTCTGGTGTCATTTAACGTATTAATCGTGCCCTTATCTATAAAATATTTGTTTAAAAGTATAAAATACCAGATGATTCATAATTTAATTTTCTTATAGTTTTAAAATATTTACTTTTGTTTTGCAATGTTAAAAATTCCATATTTTTGTTTTTTTATGTTTTTATTGATTAGTCTTTTGCACTCCATTTAATTGGCCATTATTTGTATCCTGAGCTTCAATTAAAAACTGACAATTTAGCATCTAACAAACACATTTAGACCATTCATGATCAAACTACGTTGTTATATATTATATGTGAATGTTTTCAGGATATTCTTATCAATGTAAAATCATCATTAATATCATAATAATACAAGATTTTACTTAAATATGTATTCTTAATATTTTTTAAATAAATACTTTTTTTTTTTTTTTTATTAAAAAAATTTACAACTACATAATACATGATTTATTATCAAATTATATAGTTAGAAGGACAAACTCTTGCTGAAAATAATAATATATAGTTTTAATTGTTTATTGTTGTCTTGCCATTCTTCTCACTACCCATCATCATAACTTGAAGCTTGCTCAATAATATTTTATACTCTCCCTTGGTGTTAGTCACTGTACATTCCCACCGTGGTGGTGTGAGGTACACAATTCAGTGCTATCAACCACTACAGCAGGTGAAAATTCAAGTATCTCAATTAAATTAACCGTAAATCATGTAATGATATTGCAAGTCTAAGTAATTAGGATTTGCCTATTATATGTACAGGGTGTACATAAAGTCCTGCACGGGTATAATATTTTCTGAACGATAACAGATAAAGAAACAAGATTTGGTACATCAATACTACACCTAAAAATCTACTTTTTGAAGGAACTATCAGTTTTCTGTAATATCATGGGGACGTCCCGCAAGGAGTCAGAAGGAAATCTTAAATAGGAGCATAGGTCAATATGGACATCATTTTAAAGGGCTTATCTAGCAGAGTTTAATGCCGCAAACCGCACTCAAAAAGATTGATCCAGTACAAAATGGCGGCTGTTCAAAGATTTTACTTGGTTACATTTTATTAGTAGCCATAACCCCAGTAAAGCAAAACTGCAACCAAACGAATACTGCAGCTAACTACTACATTATGCTTGTCAGTTGTACAGAAGTGAATTATGACATTAGTTATCCTCAAGGGTTACAAATTTGGTCCTAATATATTGATAACGGGGAAAACCTGATAACAGTAACAATTAGAAATCTCAGCGAACTATGACGATCGGAAACACTTCCTGTTTTCATAAAGTGTTGAACAGTTCTCCCTACAGTTGTTCTAGAAATTGGCTGCCTCTCGTGAAAGTAGTCATTAAATAAATGGCATGCTTCCTCATGTGATCGTCTGTTATTTCCCCAACCATCATAAGAAGTGTTATACGTTCACGTTCGTCAAGCGACATAGTGTAGTTGAAGAACTACAAGCAATACGACAAACTCTTTTGTACTAAAGCGCACTGATAAAATGGATGGACAGCACTATTAAAACAAGAAAACTAGAATAGCCTACTATGAATAGACTGGCTAATAGGAAAGTCCTAACTGCGACCCAAAGATAAGAGATTTCTAATTGTTACTGTTATCAGGTTTTCCCCGTTATCAATATATTAGGACCAAATCTGTAACCCTTGAGGATAACTAATGTCATAATTCACTTCTGTACAACTGACAAGCATAATGTAGTAGTTAGCTGCAGTATTCGTTTGGTTGCAGTTTTGCTTTACTGGGGTTATGGCTACTAATAAAATGTAACCAAGTAAAATCTTTGAACAGCCGCCATTTTGTACTGGATCAATCTTTTTGAGTGCGGTTTGCGGCATTAAACTCTGCTAGATAAGCCCTTTAAAATGATGTCCATATTGACCTATGCTCCTATTTAAGATTTCCTTCTGACTCCTTGCGGGACGTCCCCATGATATTACAGAAAACTGATAGTTCCTTCAAAAAGTAGATTTTTAGGTGTAGTATTGATGTACCAAATCTTGTTTCTTTATCTGTTATCGTTCAGAAAATATTATACCCGTGCAGGACTTTATGTACACCCTGTATATGACTGCATCCAAAACAATATTAAACTTATCACTTGGCAAATATTTAATGTGCCTGTACCAGTACATTTAATTTTCACCATTTGCACATTGCAATTGAAAAGTTTATCAAAATATAATTTCCATTGAAATGGGAAAATAATATTTTTGAAATGTCCCCGTCAACAAGACATTTGAAGTGATCATTATAATTTCAGGTAGATTTTGTGTACAAAATCATCCTAATGCAATTGTCATTATATCACTTATTGCAAATTTATTCATAACTTAGGAAACATACCCCCCAGCCCAAAACCATCCCCTGTTCCAAAGTTTATATAACAATTATATATTTATATCTATGGTATAAAAGGGGCTGTCCTTTAATTACGTAACACTAAAATCAAACTTTTCAGACTCCCTGAATAATTACGTAACACTGCTACCAACACACTCCCTAATTTATATTATTCAAAAAATAGTAATATAATAGACAATTTTAAACTCCTAAGACATGATTTATTAATTAAAAACTAGCATTTCACAACTGTGGAACATCGTTTTGAACTGTGTGCTAGCTCTTCTCATTATGTGCATTTTTTAAATTAAAATCTGTGATTGAAAAACAGATTTTTCCTATCTACGGTTTTATACATTCACACACCTGTCAGTACATGTCACCAGAATGTTTTGCAAAGTTTTATCTTTGCTGCCAAGCACATGAGTAAGGAAAAACGGTTCCTTAAAACAAAATTTTTATCAACACTGTCAATGTTTTGCCTTAACCTCAAAAACTCCTACTCTATCAAAAAATCTTTCTGCTTTACCATTTAAGGAGGCCTTTAGACAAAGAATTCAGACTTGTTTCCATTTTATTTCTTTCCATTTTTATGGTGGAAAAGTATAATTCTAGTTTTGGAATATTTGGAGAGAACCAGGGAAATTTTGTAAGCGAATCCAAGAAATTAATTGTGGTTTAATAGTTGCGTAAAGTTGCATCAAAACTCCCATCCTTTCCCATAACAGTTTGTAATGCTGCCAAATCCCACCTGGGCTGTTACACAATTTAGGGACGTTCCCAACATTGGTTGTTGAAACAATAACTTTCCCAAAAAAGCCCAAATGAGTTAAAAATCGTAACTTAGGGGAATGAATAGTTTTCATAACTTTTTCATCCACTTCAGTAGGTCATCACTGACAAATGAGCCTTCCTTGTGTGTTTGTTTATTTCCATAAAAAAAATTACATTCATTTATGGATTACATGTTTACTTGTAATGTTCAGGCCACAAACCGATTAATCTCAGCTGATTTCAAATTTAAGAGCACTTTTTAATTTGACAAGTGTTAATAATAGCAAAACAGTGTGGTTAGAAGGGGACAGAGCCAGTCTTCCTGAGTTATAATTCTTAAGCCCCAATGTTGCTAATTGGAAATTCATTTGAACATTGTTCAGCTTTTGTTTGAAATAAAAATATTAAAAAATATTCCATTTGATTTTTAAAACTATTTGTAAGTGGACACTGATGATAGTGGTTTGTGTGTGAAGGTGCAAGTGATGAAATGGTCAGATGTGACAGGGTGGGTGGGACAGGGAGGTGCTATGCTCGGCACAAAGCGCACCCTCCCTGGTCAGCGTGTACCGCAGATTGCTGCTAGGCTCAAGGAGTTCAAGATACAAGCCCTCCTCATCATTGGAGGATTTGAAGTGAGTAGTTATCAGTGGTAATCTAAGCTGTTTTAAAAGGACATCTTAAACTAAAATGTAAGTTTCATTTTCAGGACTCGTAGGAGATTTGTTATCCACCCAAAAACTTCATTGAAAAACAAAAACTAAGTGATCCATTCCCTGTTTTACACTGTGAAAATAGACTCTTTGTTATAGAAATTGTACCTTTGTATGACTCCCCTACTCAAAGCTTTTATTTCATGCTGTTAAATACAATGTTTTTTTTTTCTAAGGTCAAACTTTTTTACTTTGCAACATATTACTTATTTGTTTTGTCGGTAACAAATAAATCAATACAATTTTTGTTTCCATTTTATGTACATACAGTCATATAGTTTTTTGTAAGTTGTAGTTTATTTCTATTATATATCATAACAAGTACTTGATCAGTGTATATATTGTTATTAAATTTGTCAAAAAGTCATCAACACATCCACTGTCAAAGGTTACAGAGCACTGTGTAGTGAGCGTCCTAATAATATACACTGAGCCGCACGGTAACTAGTGTTCACATTGTGCATTATAACCAGAGTAGTCCAGATGTATTGCACATTTGATACCAAACGGTACAATAGTAGTGTTTGGCCACTTTTATTTGTAGTATTTCCTTACTAAACTTTATTTACTTATCATTATTGTACTGGAACATTTTTTGTAAATATAGATCTGTAATAGCAAGTGGTTATAATTGTTTAGTACACAGTTGTTTTTTATGTAGGAGGAGTTAATAACCCTTTCTCAACTTGTATTAGAAACAAATGATAATTGTACTAAATAAAGATTACACTTCCCTATTCAATATTATTTCACTCTAATTTGTTATTTCTTAATCTTGCTTATATTGTATTATAATTGTTCTTTTCTCTTTTTCTACTAGGAAGCCACTTATAATAGTAAGTATGAAGATATATATTTTATATATTCTTTCCCTATATATTTTAATTTTGACATGAATGTAACCAGTGAATCATCATAGAGGTCCATTTAATTCTCAGAAATGAATTGTTTGAATCTTTTCAATTAAAATTTACTATGCAAAAATAAATCTCTATTAGACACATAATACTCTTAAAATACTGTTTTAAACACTACTATTCACAATTAACACTTATTGTAATTGAGAAAATTATTAAGTAAACTGTTAACTTTATGCCTGATAAAAGTACCTGAATAAAGTATCTGAACTATATGTCCGGATGAGGTTACTTGATACCTGACAACATTATCATTTTGAACGAGAATAAAATGTACAATAGTGTTTTAAGATTAGTTATTTGTGTAAAATTGTTTATTCGTATTTTTTAGGCTTAATATAAACTATGAATGTATTTTTCAGGCATATCAAGCAGGTATTCAACTAACAGAAAATCGCAGTAATTTCCCTGAGTTTTGTATTCCAATTGTAGTCATCCCGTCGACAATCAGCAATAACGTTCCTGGCACAGAGTTCTCTCTGGGTTGTGACACAGCCTTGAATGAGATAACAGAAGTAAGTCTCGTATGTTTAAGCAATGCTTTGTGTGAACATCAAGTATACAAAAGTAATGTGTTGGCTTGTTTTAAATACAAATGATTATTGATGAGTTTTGTTGAAAATAAGTTGGATGAATACTGTACTTATATCATTCAACTAATTTTGCAAATTAAAAAATTTTCTTTTAAAGGGTAAGACAATATTATTAAAAATATATCCATATCTGCTGTGCTTTATGGTTGTGTATAATTATTGAGTTTTAAGAACTGATGAAATTGTTGTAGATATGTGACAGAATCAGGCAGTCAGCACAAGGTACCAAGCGCAGGGTGTTCGTTATAGAGACTATGGGAGGCTATTGTGGATACTTGGCTACAGTTGCAGGTATATACAAGTCCTTCAGTTCAGTGAACACTGGTGTGTATACACCAAGTCTTTAAATACCTAGTAGATATCCCTAGAATTTGTAGATTGTAAATGTATAGAACATGTAAATAGTTATCAAATATTACTTGTCCTATCACAGGTCATGGAATACTACTTTAGATTTGTTAGTGTGGACTAATAATAAGTCTCAAACGGGTGCAAAATTTTCTTTCTTATAAAATTATTTCTTACTGCAAAAGTGTCATACCTGATTGTATTGGCACCGAGTATGTTATTTTTTTTATATAAATGTAGGATGACATATCACCTTTAAATATTGCAATAATCTCTAGATCTATTGTAGACATATATAATTGAATTGATATATATTCACTGCAATGATATATTAGTTGCACTCCCTTTTATAAAAACTGCATTTAAAATACGTTATGCGTGTTTATAACTATTTAAATTCCTTACAATGTTCCTAGACGGTGGGGTTTCCAAATGTTTAAAAACAATATATTAACGTACTAGCCATTAAAGAATCGTAATAACAACTTTGTACAAACTAACCTACTAAACTATAATATATGTTCCTTCAATTTTATATTTCAAAATCACAGTTCCACATCAGGTCTACCTTTCTCCGGCTGTGCCAGAAGAGATATGTACCTTGAAGAATTCCAGCTTAAAATGCACCTGGTCCTGTGTATAATAAGTTAACTGACAATTTCTTATTGCAATTTTCGTTCAGGGCTTGCTGGAGGAGCTGATGCAGCTTACATTTATGAAGAAAAATTCTCTATAAAAGACTTGCAACAAGATGTATACCACATGGCTTCCAAAATGGCTGAAGGTGTTCAAAGAGGTCTCATTTTAAGGTATTCTTGATTTAATTATATATATTGCTAGACTTTCTGTGGTAGAAACAACATGCTGATCTCACTGATTATTCAGTTTTCATTTGGGTAATAATATAAAATTTCATCATTATGCTCTAAAAAAAAAATTGAGCACTACCCATTTTCTTTTTTTTAATAAATTCTATTTTAATGTTGAAGTTATGACAGTCAGTATACCCATGTTGTGGGTGCCATTTCTTGAAGAATGAATCTTGCAGATTTTATATATTGTTTTCTACGTTGTGTGCCATATGAACTGGGTCAGATAAAAAATAAGTAATGACGTACTCTTTGTTTGCCTTGTGTTGTCTTGTAACATTATGATAATGCCAAATGTTCGAAATCCTATTTTTTTTTCAATTACAGGCTACTGTTAACTGGCTTGTTCAGGCATAATATTTACAATTTAAAATATATTCAGTTGACTTTATTCACCAAGATATAACTTTTTCACAATTAGTAAATAAATTTTGTTTGTATGTTATTTAAATCAAGACTGGTATATAATTGTTATATTGATAAATTTTTACCCATAATTTGATGTTTTCCATGTTTTTCAGGAATGAAAAATGCAATGACAACTACAACACGGACTTCATTTATAGACTGTATTCTGAGGAAGGAAAGGGATTATTTAGTGCCAGAATGAACGTTCTAGGTATGTATTATCTTGTTAGATTATTTCCTTAAAATACTATTCAATCTTATATTTCTTTGTTTGTTTCCTAAACATTATTAATGGCTTCTCTGCATGCCGGTTTAAATATCTTACAATTCCCTTAATCTCTCCTTCCAGTGGTCATGAGTATACCAGAAGGTATTAGTCATTGTGACAATGTGATACTTTTACTATCTTTACTGTAGTCTATTTCTTTAATTCACCCATTCTGTGTATGAATCATGCCACTTGATTCTTCCACTGCCTCTAGGTCAGTAAAAGAAGTACCAACATTTTATTTTGCCATGCTGACAACTACTTTTAAGGACTTTTTTGTACTACGAACACATAATTTTTGAGCTGTCAGTTTTACTTTGTATTTTCAACTAGGAAACTACTGTTTTGGAGAGGGGTATAAACCACAACTTCCATCACCCTTGATTCCAATATGATTGGCCATGATTTCCTGTATAATTCTTTTTATATTTCTTTACACAAACTAAATTTAGTTATTTAGGGTTTTGTTATTGACTGAACATTCAAGTTACAGCAAATACAAATGCCTTGTCCTACAATCCAAATCTCCTGATAATTGTTGGTAATAATATCCTTCATCATTTTATATCCAAATGTAGATGTTTGTTTCACTTAATGGAATAATGAAAATAATTTATATATAAAAATACTGTAGATTTATGTTTTAAATAAATACATCTAAAATCAATTTAAAAATTAAATTGTCTGTGTTTAAATTGTGTAGGTCATATGCAGCAAGGTGGGTCACCAACCCCGTTTGACAGGAACATGGGCACTAAGCAAGCAGCTAAGACTGTGGAGTGGATGATCGAACAACTCAAAAAGTACACAAAGGAAGACGGAACCGTATTCGCTGACTCTCCCGACACTGCTGTTATGATGGGTGTAGTCCGTCGACAGTACAGATTCACTCCCTTACTAGAATTAAAGAAGGAGACAAATTTCGAGTAAGAAATACTCACTTTAACATACACATAACGTTATTTATTTTCTTAATTCATTTTTAACTCATAATTTTGTGTGATAATTTTAACTGAAAATAGTTTATTAACAAATTATTTTAACAATTAATACAGTAAGCCAAATCAATACATTTTTTAGTACAGATTAATAACTAATCTTCAGATATGTGCTGTGCTATTAACTTAAGTGTCAGTGTGGAACCAAGTTTACAAATATTCTCTCCACAAAAACAAATGTAGCACAGAATAGTGACATAACCCTACCTATGCAACACAAACATCATTGTATTTGCAAAAACAGGACGCCATGAGCTAATTGGTCCCTATCATTAACCCTTAAGTTTTAGGCTACCCATTCAGGGTCATGATTTTAACATGTAAGTTTTTGGGTCTTAGTGTTAACTGGAAAATACAAATGATAATTTATTAAACCTGGTTAGAGTACAAAGATTTCGCTTTAGCCCAAGTGGCCATTCTGAAAATATTTTTTGTCAAATATCCACTTGTTCAACTATAAAACAGACATTCCAGTGGTTCATTTTCAGATAAATATGATGAAAATATGCTAAGTTATTATTTAAGTATCGTACTACGCTCACGAAAAGAACTTTAATGTACCTATAAGTGTTTTGACGAAAACCTTCTGATGATCCAAATTCTTGTAGACATTTACAATATATTTTGCCAACATCCAGGTGTTCCAACATCATATGTACATCTTGATTTTTTCTAATAATTCTCTTACATCAATGTCAGTGGGTTATTATAAAATTTTTATACACCTAGACTGAAGATAACATATAAACTTGTACATTAAAATTAATCCCATAAAGTTTTGGTTTTGTCATAAATCAAGTTAACACTATTGACTACACTTCCTTATTTTAGTTATACTTATATTTTTAATTTATTCCCAGAATAATTGACATTATCCTACTTAATATTTCTCATCGTTCTATACGTTCACGAAAGAACTTTAATGTACCTATAAGTGTTTGACGAAAACCTTCTGAAGATCCAAAAAAAAAATATTCTTGTAGACATTTACAATATCTATTTTGCCAACATCCAGGTGTTCCAACATCATATTTGACATAAAACTTAAAACTGTAACACAACACAAATGAAATTCACAAAATGAATAATCAAATAAACACAATTACGTTAAACACATATTTACAAGGTTATGTGCCTTGCTTTCTACCTCCCTAGGTGACTGAAATCTGTCACCTGTGTAGCAGAGTTGCTGAAATCTGCAGCTACTTAGCTACCATTCAGAGATTCAAAAATTTGAAAATTTATACATTTTGAGGTAGTATGATTTTGAGGTAATAATATCAAATACTGGACATATTTACAGTTTTAAGACAAGTGCATTTATAGTCCAAACACTCCAAACAATTCTGAAAATTGTCTACAAGAATTTTTATAGTCAGAAGGTAAAAGAACTTATAATATTATTGTGAAATCCTGTATGGAAATAAACAATTTTCTAGTAAATACAATTTTTACATCCATAAGACTAGAATTTATTCCAACATAAATACATTTTAAACACTTGACTCACAAAGTTTACTATTTAAAAGATGAAAATGTGCAGGACAATTTTAATAGTTTGTAATTTTATTTTATTTTACCATAAAAATACCTGCTTCTTTTGTATTATAGTATTAATCTCGTAATTGTAAACAAATTTTAAATGACAGTAAACATTCTATCTATATTCTTTTGTAACTAAAATTTACAAACCTGTTAATATGTTGAATTCGTATTTTTTAAATGTGTATCAGTAAATGTTGGGTGAAGGCATAGTGTGGAAAACCTAAATCAAAGGTGTTTATAAGTATTTATTGTTTAATCAATACTTGACATTTTTCCATTTGATCTGCCATGAATTTTTGAAAACTCTTGTGCTTGTTTAATCCACACATTGTTATGGTTATGGCCTGTGTGCCTATGTCCTAATGTGTAATTTCAACTTTCAGACAGCGCATACCTAAACACCAGTGGTGGTTGAAGCTGCGACCGCTACTGAGGATTTTAGCAAAACATGATAGTGCCTACGAAGAGGAAGGCATGTACATGACTGTCGAGGAAGGCACTGGAACTGACTCATTAGTTCTGTAAGATTGGACTTGAAGACTATAATAAGTAGAGTCAATAACTGTAGCCCATAGTAATACCATAACAAGAGTAAATGTAACTCAAAAGCTAGTTTCTAAGAACAATATATGGTACACATTGTTAATTTTCAGTTTGCTTTGGTTATAGTTTAAGGTGTTTTATTTTAAATAATGTTCTCCGGTTGGTTTCAAGTTTGTAAAGAGGTCCCCTATATAAATCATTATGGTTTAAATACGACTAACATTTAAATTAGGTGACATATTGTGGTATTTCAATAAACCAGACACAAACTTATTTTATTTTGTAATAATGTTGAAAAACTAGAAGTGTAATGAACCATAATTGAGAAATGTTTCAATCAATAGTTGTCACTGAATTTAATTTATGAAACATGTGTTGATTTTCTTTAATTATATTTGACTGTGAATAATTATAACTCTCTATATTGTGCCATTTATGTATGATATTAATTAGTTTTTGTTTGTATTTATTTAATCTCATTAAATAATAAGTTTTTAAAATTGTCTGTCTATAAACTCAGTTTTTGCAGTAGTAATTATTTTATACATACAATTAAAATTGACTAAATCTTTTGTTCTAATCTCAAGTTGAATAATCATTACAAATTTAGTTCTCTCATGTTTGTTTTTCTTCTTCAATGCAATTATTGAATAATATTGTATGTTGTTATGTGGTTACTTGTAAGAAGTAATGAGTGTACGTCGCTGACAGTAAAGTTGTATGGTTTTAATAGTATAGAATTTCATATAGTTTAATAATGTTTAGGTATGATTTTGAGTGTTTAATATTATTGTTTCAGTGATTATATTCTGTTATTTAAAAGCTGCTAATTTATTTATTATTGTAATTTTGTATATAAATATGTATAACATCTGTTATAAATTTTTTACATAATAAAAAGTTATTGTATAGTTATAAATATTTTTTGAACTTTATTTATTTCTAAGCTGTTTACCAATGGTACTGAAAAAGAAAAGAAATTTAAGATGAATGTTGGTTTATAAATTTATGTTATTTTTGTTCATTGTGGATTTAAATAATTGTTTGAATAGTCGCTTTCGTGAATAAATTGTGTAATTTTATAAAAGTGTTACTGTTGTTTTATTATACAACTGAACCAACAGCTGCAACGCTTGTTCAAACATTTTTTTGAAGAAAATATATAAGGACCCTGATGAAATTTTTTTTATAGTTTGTGTTTTTATGATATTGTTTATATTACTAATCTTGGAGATATGGTAAAAATACTTTCACCTTGTGAGAAGTTTTGTCAAATTTGATCAAAGTTGTGTAAAAAGGGAAGTTGTGGGTATGATTTAAATTAGAATTTTTAGTTGACCATTATTGCTTACTCTCCTTTCTAGTTTGGGTGTCTGTACACACTGTGTTCAATTCACAATAGAACAAGTTTTCTTCTTTAGAACAAATTTAACATTATTATTTATGAAATTGAACTAATTATTTATTTGTAGTAGATATTTATTGCAATTAACTTTCGCAATTATCTTTTGTAAAGTAGTTAAGAACAATTTCAACATATTTTTGTTAAGAACCTACTGATATTTATTATCAGCATTATTTTGCCTGTTTTTAATAATTCTTAATAACAAAAAATAATTATCTTAATATTCAAGTATTCGTTTATCTATACAGGGTGTCTCAATAATATCACAAGCTTTGAAACAAGTGTTGAGAGTTAAAAAAAAACAAGATCTAGAATTACTCCAGGAGAATTTCTGATGTTGATTGTATTCAATAAAGTATTCAATAAATTAGCTAGGGGTTGAGAGGAAAAATTGGCAAGTGAAGAAAGATTCTCCAAAGGAGAATTTGGAAGATTAAATCCCCAACAATAAGTATATTAGAGAAAGAATCGGACACTGCCACTTCTTTAACAGCAGTGCAGAAATCAGCATACCTAGAGGTGATAAAAGTTTGGAGGAAAGTAAACAATTTTAGATCAGGACTAATTTGGCAAGTGATTAAGAAACATTCAATATTATGTATTGTGGAGAATTTATTACTGACAGATAAGAGAATATCACCCCACTTAATTTGGAGCTGGTGTCAGCACCATTTACATTCTGATAGTACTCAGAGAAATGGTATGGTTTTCCATCCAAGCTAAATAGTTTTTTGTTCATTCTTGGTGATGATCTTGAGTATACCATTGAAGTATTCTATTGTGAGGTTCTTCTCTCCCTTCTCCATCCTCTTGGTAAGCGATGCACGAAGGGCTTCAAAGTGGCTTACATTCACTAGCAGTTCTATTTCTAAATATAGATACATCCGGTAGATCAGGTAAAGTCTCCAAATTTGGTCTGGGAGAAGGCTTTAAGAAAAGCTGAAACCAGCTTGAGTATCAAAACCACTTTTTAGTATGAAACTTATTGGTGTAATTCCCAAGTCTGTAGAAGGTGAAAGAAACAGTTTTAAACTAGATACTCAATTATTGATTTGAGATGGCTAAGATCTTCTTTCTTCTTCAGTGGTTCAGGTATATTGTGCAATATGACATTTTAAGCCCTGCTAGATTTGTCATTAATTTCATGAATAATATCTTTAGCAGTTGTAGAGCCGACATACGAGCCGTGCTTAAATACAGCTGTAGCATTCACAATAGTAGCTATAGTTTCTTCCGTTGCCAGTAATCTAGGTTCGAGCTCAAGAAGTTTGCTAGACACATTCTTTATTTCCTTAGATAGATTATCGATGCTGAAAGAAAGGCTGGTGAATTCATCTTTCGTGGGCAGATTCGTTTTTGTCTCGGATCAAGATGAGCATGTCATTCTTTTGCGAGATACCAGCATGCGTTTTACTGTATCATTCTTACCAAACAGATCTGCTTTCCAGAAAAGACAAGGAAATGCAGGAGGAGGAACTGCAGTACTGATTCTCCAATATGTTACGCATAGCCATTAAAGCCAACACAAATTTTTAGGCACAACACAAATTTTTTCTGTAGGACAATTTACCAAAAGGGAGGTGTTTGCATCTTTAGTAAATCTTCAATAAAACACAATGTTTTAGATGTCTCCCGATTTTGTCAGGAGGGTAGGTGTGAGCTTGCGGCAGCGATCTTTCAGTTCAGACAGTTTCCTCTTCTTGTTGTTACCGCTTATAAGCCGAAACCTTTTTCAGCGTCAGTGCAAGAACATGAGATGTTTTATGAATGTTTATCCGATTGCCTTCACAATATCACAAATCCAGCAGTTAGAACTGTTGTTGTGGGTGATTTCAATGTTAATCTCTCTGTTCCTGACATAAAATTAGATAAGCTTTTATCCATGATGGCATCTCACGATTTAAGCAATAAAGTAACTTCATTTACGAGGGAATTTAAAAACTCCCGGTCCCTAATCGATCACGTATATACTGATCTTTCTAAAGACATTTTCAGTTGTTCTGTCATGATAAATGCCTTGTTCGATCACCATGCACAAATCTCACATGTCAGGTGTTTATCTAGTCCTGGTTGCCCTAAGTTTATGCTTAAGCGATCATTTGTAGAGGAAAATCTTCGTATTTTTAGACATCTTCTGAGTGGGGAAACATGGCATGATGTTTGTGCGGCTAGAACAAAGGATGATAAAATGAGCTTGTTTATGTCCTCTATAGAGTTTTATTTCATTCAGGCTCTTCCTGAGAAAAGAGTTTGGATTCGTGGGCGTTCTCCAAATGCCAAAGTGTCTTTAACCCAGGAGCAAATTGAGCTACGTGATTTGGTTGTGCATTGTTATTATAAAACTAAAGACCTGAGTTCTTCTGATGAGAGAAGAAAACACTACCTTTCTTTGAAGAGGCAATTTAGGGCTAGTGTGAGGGAAGCTAAGTCATCTAAAGTTAAACATTTACTGCAGACTTCCTCAAATAAAGTTAAGACTGTGTGGGACATAGACATAGACATAGACATTCTTTATTGCCATTAAACATGATATGCAATAGGCATAGTCAAATTACAACATGATTTATAACCAAATTACAATAGAATCTTCAATTGCAGGTTACAAGTTAGAAAAAGTAAGTTTTACATTGCAAAAATATAAAAATATGAGTTTAAGGCACATACAAAGCGTCAACAGTTAAAAGATCCTTAAAACTAAATTAAAATGGTAACTTAGCCTAGCTTAAAATTTAAAAGTTGTCTCGTTAAAAGTGAAATTTAAAAACTCTTTTACATCATAAAATGGATTATCTATTAACCAGTTATACATAACATTCTTAAATCTAGTACTGCTGATGTGATGAACAATTGGTGGGAGCCTGTTAAAAAGCTTTATGCTCATAACATTGTAGGAAGACATAGTTTTGCTTAGCCTATAGTGAGGAAAACGAATAGTGTGACTAGACCTGGTAAAATGGTTATGTACATCAGTAGCAAGGGAGTGTTGAAATAAATTATTTTTCACATGACATAAACATACAAAGATATACAAGTTGATCACAGTCAAAATTCTCTCTCTAACAAAGAGTGGTCTACAATGGTCAGTTGAACCTGAGAAAGTTAATATCCTTAATATCTTCTTTTGTAACAATAAAACATTTAATACACCTATACCATTACCCCAATACATAATACCGTACAATAACACAGAGTGAAAAAAAGCATAATAACATTTTTTTAAAAAGTTGGTGGGTACAATTTCTCTTAATCTTCTAATCAGGTACACTACTTTACAAAGTTTACTACAAACATGTTCTATATGGGAATGCCAAGATAATTTTGGGTCAAAATAAAAACCTAACAATTTAACAGGTTGTACAAAGTCTACATTATTACTATTGAGAAAACTATTGTTTACAGAAAAGTTTATTATTTGAGTTTTTTTCCACATTCAGTAAAAATTTATTTGCTGCATACCACTCAACTGCTTCACTTAGAACTGTATTTGTCATGTAATCACACAAATTGAGATAACAGCTATTGGACTTAAAAAAAGTAACATCATCAGCAAACATAAGTGTACTAGCCGATACATTATCAGGAAGGTCATTAACCATTATCAAAAAAAGAAAAGGGCCCAAAACTGAACCCTGTGGAACACCATACAGAACTTAGGCAGCATCGGATAGAGAACCATTGACAGAAATTTGTTGATAGCGGTTATTTAAATAAGATTCAAAAAGTTTCAATTCAGTACCAGTAACCCCATAATGCTCTAACTTTTGCAAAAGGACGCCACGGTCGACACAGTCGAAGGCCTTGCTTAAGTCACACATTAGAGCTTGTGACAACTCGCCTTTCTCATAACCTTCAATAATTGAATCCACAAGGTCACCGACAGCGTCAACCGTAGACATACCAGGCCTAAAACCAAACTGGGTAGGAGCAAGTAACTGCTGATTTGGTTCTTGATGACTGCTTCTACAACCTTAGCTATGACCGGAACTAAAGATATGGGCCTATAACTAGCTGTATCCTCCCTGTTTCCTTTCTTAAAAATAGGTATAACTTTAGAAATTTTCAACTGTTCAGGAAAAGTGCCTTCAAGCAAACACCTATTTATACACTCGGTCAAGGGAAAGACAATTACATCAGCAACGGATTTTATGAAGTCATTGGACATGAAATAGATATCTTTACTTTTAGATGGTTTAAGTCTACTGAAAATTCTAGGGACCTCATCGGTAGTAACACTCTTCCACCTGAAACAAACATTAGGTCTGGGTATTTTCTTCAAGAGCACATCCGCTGATGTTGGTGCAGAGGGAATCTTCTGTCGCAGCTCCTCCACCATGCCCCCGTAGAAAGTGGTGAACTCCTCGAGAGAAGGTGAGATGCCAGATTGAGAAGAAGAAGATCTAGTCAAAGATTTCACCACCTGCCATGCAGCTTTAGTTTTGTTGCCCGAAGTATCAATAAAATGTTCATTGGTGGATTTCTTGGCATCACGAATAGCAGATTTATATTGATTTCTTGCAGTGATGTAGGCCTGCTTGTCCACGGGTGATTTAGTGCAGTTAGCTATAGTGTGCAGCGTCATTATATGATTCTTGAGTACATGAAGTTCTGGCGAGTACCAACTACCAGTATTACCTTTTTTAGGCCACTTCTTCCCGCACCTCTGTAGTTTGCATGGAAAATAGATCTCCATTAAGTTTAAGATTGCTCCAAAGAACAAGTTCCACGAGGATGTTGCGTCCTGACCGCTCAGAAGGAGCGACCAGTCAATAGTACTCATATGATCTTTAAGTAGGCTGATTCTATTGGGTGAAAAAACTCTAAATGTCATCAAAGCAGGTACAACACCATCAGACTGTTCGCAGGAAACTAACTCAACTAAAATCACATGGTGATCGGATAGGGGGAGGTCTATAACACTTAATTTGTATTTTTCATGAGGGATGTTAGTCACCATAGTGTCTAGACATGCTTCACCCCGAGTTGCCTTAAAGTTAGCACAGTGGCAACCAAATGACGTCACTAAAAAGTTTAATTGTTGAGCAACATTGTTATTGACCCTCAGATTAATATTCAGGTCACCAAAGATAACAATCTTTGAGTTAAAATTTAATAAAAGGTTAAGAACACTTTCAAGTCCATTGAAAAATATTTTAACATCTCCAGATGGAGGCCTATAGCAGCACAATAAAATTGTTTTTGAGCTTAAAATCTTAATAGCACAGACTTCAAATTGCAGTTCAACACAATAATTTGAAACATTTATTGGTTCAAAATCAAGGTTCTTATTTAAGTAGATTGCAGCACCACCATGCTTATGGAAACTACGACAGTAAATACTGCCTATAATGTAACCCTCCGGTATATATAATGAACAATTACCTTCATTCAGCCAATGTTCTGTGATACACACTATTGAAGGTCGTGTAGGACCACGAAGATATGTGTCAAGTTCATCAACTTTATTAGTCAAGCATTGTATATTACTATAAAAAACAATCATATTTTTATTCTTCGTGTTAAGGCAATTATCTGTTCTAATATTAAGACTAGTTAAAAAAATGTCAGTTAGATCTAATTTATTCCTAATAGACTGTACTGTACATTACAATGATAAGTACTAAATGATGTTGTTGAGAGTTCTAAGGATGTATGTTTTGCACCACTGGAGAGTCGTTTCCCGTCAGAGACTCGGTACCTGGTGGGGGAGGTTGCTCAACATTTGGTCTATCCTGATGGTCTGGTTTTTTCCTAGAAGCGACTGCTGAAACGATCATTTCTGCTAGCCACTTCTTTCCTCTGTAGTTGAAATGTAGGCCTTGGTGTGTGTGTGCAAATGTCTCTCGGCTTTGCTTGCCTCCAACAATGTGACATTGTTATACTTTTCACTAAGTTCTAGTAGGCGCTGGTTTGTTTTTTTAAACTTCATGGTTGACACATGACCAGTTCGCTAAGTCGTATCTGTTTGGCACATCAACTAGAAAAATATTTGTTTGCTTGACATTGTCCAGTGTTGCAGAAATACCATCAATAACTTCATCGGCCTCATTTCTAGCCACATCATTCGTTCCACAGAGTATCACCAGGCTGTCTTGCTCACTGAGGTTTGCTTCTTCAATATTTCTGTTGACTAGAATTTGTTTTGTTCGCCCACCTGGCCTGACAAAACCGACTGCGTCATATGTTTTTTGAGATTTATTTAAATGCCAAGCTAAATCTCTCCCATGGCTGTCTGCACAGATAAGCATTTTTCTAGTTATAGGTTTTGTGCAGTCTTCTGCAGAAGTCACTATTCTTAAATCTTCAGATTGTTCTTCCTCGTCAACATTTAAAACCTCATAACGGTTGTTTGAAAAAATTGAATTCAAGTTTTTATTTATCTTAACAGCAGATGATTGAATACAGCAAGTTTTTCTACCTTTAACAGCCAAAGTAAAAGATGCATCCTTATTTGTATTAGAGTTCAACACCATGTTATCGGTTCTGCTAGTGCTGACTGGTGTGGATTGTAAGTTGGGAAAACTATGTTGCAAATTAACTGCATTAGGTCTCAATGCATCACTGACTCTTTTAGGATTTTTAGTTTGATTATTCAAATTGAGTTGCCTTTCCAGTAAAATTATTGTTTCTTCCTTCTTTAATATTATATTTTCAAGTTGAATGTTATGGTTCCTTAGTTGCTTTATTACTGTATTTGCTTCGTTTAAGTCTTCATTTAGTGCTTTAATTATTTCTTGTTGTGAGTCGAGCTCCTGAGTTACATCATTATTTATTTCAATTATTTCATCTTCCAGGCCCAAAGTAACATCAATAGACATGCACTTATGGCAAATCCACTTTTTGTTAGATTTTTCTAAATTTTTAAATTCTTCCAAAGAGAGAGAAGTGCACTTACAATGATACCACAGCGAGCATATTCCCTTACATAAAATACCATGGCTGGTTTTACCAACATTTTTATTACACTGTCCACAAGGATATTTTGGTGTTTTATTTTTCATTTTTATTTGTTTAAGTAGAAGAAAAATATCTTCAGAATTTAGTATTAAAGTTATATAAAATAATAAATAGATAATATGAATATTTTTCTATAAAATAGCTGTATGACAATTTTTTTTTTTTTACTAGCAAAAAGTAAAGTCCAGTTACATGAATTTGATCCAGGAACCTCTGTCTTGATAATCCAATACCTTAGCAACTGAGCTATTCTAGTCTGATAACAACATGATATCAGTAGCATAGTGAACGAGCATAAAAGTAAGGCAAGAGTTTCAGCAGATATCCCTCGAACCATCAAGGATAGTAATGGAGTCGTTGTTAGGGATCCGAAAGACGTTTCCAACTTGTTCAATGATTTCTTCATTAATGTGTCGAATGCAAGTTCATCTTCCACATCGTTGTCTCTTCTTCAACAACAATCAAGTGCAAGGGTGTCTTCATTTTTCTTTTCACCTGTTTCTGAAGTGGAAGTATCTGACATCATCAGATCTAAAAAGCAAAGGCTTCTTCTGGCTTCGACAATATATCACCGAAGCTTCTTAAATCATGTACAGAGTATTTTGTTAGGCCACTTGCCCATTTGATAAATTTTTCGTTTGAAAATGGCGTGTTTCCTGACATTTTAAAGTTGTCTATAGTGAAGCCATTGCATAAAAGGGGACTGGTTGAGGAACTTGATAATTTCAGGCCTATTTCGATCGGATCAACATTTTCTAAGGTGTTTGAGAATGCAGTTTTGATAATGTTAACGGCTTTCCTGGAGAGTAATAACGTTTTGTCTGACAAACAGTTTGGTTTTGTCAAGGGAGGCTCAACTGTGAAGGCAATGTTTGCTCTCTTGGATAAAGTTGTTAAAGCTCTTGATGAGGGAAAGTTTTCTGCTGGTATCATTTTTGATTTAAGAAAAGCATTTGACATGGTTTCGCATGAACTTCTTTTGCAAAAGTTTGACAGAGTGAGTGTGCGTGGTTTGGCAAATCAATGGCTATCATCTTTCTTGAGTCAGCGTAGACAAGTTGTGGAAATTTCATACGTTGACGTAAATACTAGGAAAAGACGCTTTTCTGACGAGCAGATTGTCAAGACGGGTGTCCCACAGGGCTCCATACTAGGACCCTTCCTCTGTATTTTGTATGTGAATGACCTCAGCAGTTGTATTTCGAGGGGCTTGTTGTGTTTGTTCGCTGACGACACATCACTTGTAATTGATGAGTCTTGCCGTTTCAATATGGAGATGAATACGTTTGTTCAGTGTAATTCAATAGTCTAGTGGTTTCAGAGTAATGGTTTGGCCGTGAATGCTGATAAAACTACATTGCTGGACTTTTTGATTTCATCAAGACGCAATGACTCTGAGTGTTTGGGTTGGCGATGCAGAGGTTTGTTCTGAGCGGATGGTCAAGTTTTTAGGCCTAATTGTCGATAGGAATCTTAGCTTCTCCTTTCATGTAAATCATGTTGCACGTAAAGTCTGTGCTGGTATTTTTGTTCTTTGTAAACTTTCATCTGTCACAGGAACTGATGTGCTTCTGACTTCATATTTTGCATTGGTTTATCCCTACCTTTCATACGCTGTTGAGATCTGGGGTTTTGATAATTGCAGAACAAAACATGTCTTTCTTTTGCAGAAGAAAGCGGTGAGAGCTATTGCTGCTGGCATCTGTCAATCAGAATCCTGCAAATCACATTTTAAGAAGTTCAATATGCTTACTTTTCCAAGTATCTATATTTACCACATATTGGTATTTTTTCAGCAAAACCAGGGCATTTTCGAGTCACTAATTCCACAGTCCAGACACTACCTCAGAAATAGCAACAAATTAAATATTCCCCCCCATGCAACCTCTTTTTTCAAACATCACTGTTTTTATAATGCCGTAATTTTTTATAATTCTCTTCCTGTGGACCTAAAGAATGTAAGTGATGTAATGGTCTTTAAGAGAACACTGAAGGCTTTTTTAATAGAAAAATGTTTCTACACACTCAGTGAATTTATTAGTAAATAGTCTGTATGTATAGATGTAAACTGTACTTATATTTTTATAATATTTATGACACAATCCAATGCATGTTATATGTCTGTTTGGAAATAAAGGATATTTGATTTGATTTGATTTAGTCGACAAGTTTTGTTATTCAGTTGCTAGATATCAACTGCTATTTGCTGCCTATGTTCTGTCGACATCTGGATTCGTCCCTAATGGTTTGGATGCAATTCTTTACTAATATGCAGAGCCCTTTTATCATTCAAAGTCACTTCAATCCCAAATATTCCTCCTAGCTTGGTGGGAAAATGCTAGGGGACGGAGCCTTTATTATTGTTCAGAAAGTTGTGGAGACAGGAGTTTCAGCACCCAATGAACCCAATGCTGAACTCGCAAAAGCCATATTAAATTAAAACAACCTGTTAAAGCAGCAGCTACATGATGCCAGACAAGAAAGATCAAAAATGAATTTCAGACTAAGACAAACTTCAACTGATGGATGATATGGTTAATGTCCTTCAAGTGAAAAATCAAGACCTTCTATATGAAATTTCGCTCTTACAGAGCAAGCTCGAGAACGATCTTGCATTGGAGAGTGAACTTATAAAGGAGGCTGAAAGTGATAGGACAATTACTCTTAACAAATAAACGACTTAACTTCTCAAAACAATTATTTAAGAAATAAAAGTCAGGAACTAGAGGATAAGCTACCTGAGAAAAGCAAGGAGTCTAATGAGCTAAAAATAAATATCAGAGAACAAAATAAGAAATAAAATATTTAAACTCCATTTCTCAAGATTCACAGCTCAAATACAAGAAACTTGATCTTAAACTCACAAAATATGAGATCACTATCTAAACTTTCACTAAAGCGTTTTTAGACAGTTTCAAATAACATCTAACTCCAGACTGTCTTATACATTTCAATACAATAACCGCAATCAAAAACTGGAATTACAACCATAAAGTGGAAAACACTTTTAACAGGAGACTACAGCCCCGACAAGTCCAATCCACTCTAAGCTAATACAGATTTTGAGCAAGTGGCCACCATTACATGCAAAATTAAAGTTAGAGGAAGGAAACCTATGGAGATTTCTTAATGAAATACATAGGAGCTCTTATGAGCGAAATGTCCATCACCACTGTCATAAACTCATCCTCTCCTTCCCAAGACCTTAGTTACGGTATCGGTCAGCTGTACAAACTAAAACTACGTTCTAAAATTTTCAAACTACATATTCAAATGTACTACAATGTTTTCAACCAATCAATAGCCTTTCAGTTAATTCAGAGATTTTTTAACACGCTATATACAGGTGGAAAAACAAATTTTTAAAACTCAAACTCCTAACATAAACGGTAAAAAAACTTTCAATATTACACCACAATATTTCACCACAATATTTATAGACTCATAAACAAAACTGAGAGATTGACTCACAAAACACAATTTTGCAAATCCAGATATATTAGTACTCACAGAGCATGGTTTAAATTATAAAACAATAAAGGATGCACGATTATCCAACTATACACTGCTGTCCTCCTAAGGAAGGGGAGTATCACATCAAAGGGAGTCTCCATCTATAAGAATAGCCAGTTTAATAATAAAGTTGAAAGTCTCAGTTTGGAGCATTTAAGTAAGGAGCTCATTTGTGGTCTATGCAATGAAACTGTATATTGATAAAACAACACATGTACATCCTTAGTGCCTAATGTCCTCCAGGTTCTCCACTCGATCAACTCCTTTCAATTTTATCTGATCTCTTGGAGAGAATACCACAGGTAAACAGCAGGATATGTCTTGTTGGTGACCTCAACAATGACAATCTTGACGTATCCAAGCGAAGAGAACAGGTTGCCTTGAATGTCTCATAACATCACAAGACGCTTGAGACACTTTTCAAACTCATTCTGCACCATACAGAAACAAAAAAGTGAATAACTCTTTATTTATAGACGTTGGCCTATAAATTTGGCAAGAAATGCGTCATCATATACTTCAGTTCTTTCAGAAGTGGCCTAAATTTCCGAAGGCTATCTCTGGCGATTTTGGTATCTGTTTTGTAGATTACATCTTAAAAAGTACTATGTCACTTGGTGCCCTAAATCGTCTGAAATCCGATTGTATCTATTCCCATACGAAGAGAGACAACCCACCGGGTGGTGAAAGTGGGCTGTATGGCTTGGTAAAGAAGAATAATGGAGATGCTGTTAGAGAGGCATGGTATAAAATACAGCCGACTTCCGAATTGCTACTTAAGACAAAACCTAAAAAAAGGATACCAAACAGACCTAAATATAATAACCTAAAGAGTATATTTATTTATTTACATACGGTATACACCATTTTACATTTGATATAGGTATTATGAAAATACAATAGGCTTGATAAAAGCAACTTACATAAATAGTTTACATGCATACATGCTAAAGCAAACAAAAGAAAAAACAAGCAAAACAAGTGCCAAATAACATCAACATCGTGAATAAAAAGAAAAATTACAACAGCAATATAGTTCATAAACAAGTGCAACATGCAGGTGGATCCGTAAAAAAAAAACTTAATTAAAGTAGCGTATAAATTATAGAGTTACTTACTATACTACTAAGAAATACATACACACATGAGCAAAACGAAAGAAAAAAATAAAGTTTAGCGTAGCCTATGTTCATTGATATATAAAAACATCTCAAGAAACCATTTCAAATTAGCAAAATATAAAACATGCTACAATACATCCAAATTTTGATGCCATTATAATATATGAACAAAAGTGTTAAGAAAATAGCAAGCAATATATAACATTCACAAGGTACTTTGGGATTATACCGACCACACCAGTATGAAGAACACAAAAATAGAAATTTATAGAAACAAACATGATAGAACGAAAAAACAACTCTTCAATTACAAAATTACAAACTTACAAGCATTTCCAGGTATTGTGATCGGTATTGTTGTCGCTGTTATCTTATCTTTCTCGAGAATCCTGATTACGGCAGGCCGCGCGGCATCACGTGATTTGCACGGTACATAATTGCCTTTCCATTTCAATTCAATTTATATTTCTGATTAGCCCCTCTAGAATTTGATATTTTACTGATAGGTACTATCTCGAGGGATGTTTTTCTTTCGTCGACATCAGCGCGGGGCAGCACCGAAGGTGCTGTCGAAGCCCGCGCTGATGGCCGGAGGCACTCGCATTTTGGGTGGCGGAATGTGATCAAGAATAAAAACAAGTTTTGAGTGTTTTTTTAATAAAGAGTTTAGTTTGGTAAATGTTTCTTTTTGTTAAATTTTTGTGTTTGGAGAAATGTAGAGGTAAAACACGAAAGTACAACAAAGCGATGCACCAGCTGAACGGGGGCGGCGAGACTCTGCAATCACGTTATCTACTAGACGCTCGACTTTGACCTCTGTCTGAGGATGGGGAGGTGTTTGCGATAAGACAATTCCTGTTTTATATTGACGAAATATTGTTCTACGCTAATCTAGTAATCAGTAGAAACGAAATGTGAAATAACGATTCATGTCTGGGTGTGGTCGGTATAATCCCAAAGTACCACCATTTCTATTTAGCGAATAGAATATATTGGTTCTAGAGACAATTTGTACAGTGGCCAATGGAACTATGAAAGACCAACAGTACAATTCTGAGGCTAATGGTAATAGTTTTACACAGTTATTCTACGAAAATTCCTGTCTTCTGACTGAAAAAATAACTACGCTAAAATAATTCAAAAAGAAAGTTTTTGAATTTCAAAGTTAGTATCAACTCTGTTCGAATCGAAAAAAAAAAAATACACTTACATTATATATATTACCCCACTATCTAATGTGTTGGTAAATCATGGAAATCAGAAGCCGAGACATTGGAAATTTTGAAAGTAGATTTTTTTTAGTAGTTTCCTAAGTGCTCGCTGATTCGATCCGACTGGGATCCATGTCATCAAGTTCACTGCCAACACTACAGTTTCTTTGGGGTTAGCTTTGGAGTTACGGCCTGCTTCTCTTCTCATTTCTGTTTGCGTGAGATGTGGATGTTGTCATAACGTATAAGGCCTACACTATTTTCTAATATAAAATATACGTACATTTTAAAATGGCCTTCAAAGGAAGAAAATCGTCGACTAAAAATCCTCCGTTTTTCAGTCATGAGTTTGTTATTCAAAATCATGCAGATATTGTTTCTTGTGTTGCTATGATATTTGTTGTGGGGCTAATGGTTCAGGTAAGTTTTTGGTAAACATTGATTAAACATCTTGCAAATAAACTGTGAAATAAATAACTAGAAATTAACAATTTTACACTAAAATCTATTGAATGTTTTCTTAATATTCATTAATTTATATTACCTTATCATTTTAATAAATATTTCGGTAAATACAATATTGCCATTTATAAACAAATAAAAAAAAAAAAACATTTCCAAGTGATTGTAGGTATTACATTGAAATGTGTCAAGCTTGTAACAGCTTGGTAACATTTTGGATAATGTTTACATTTTCAGTAAATAATTAAAGTAGACTTATTCAAGTTATTATTGAACACATTCAATCACTTCTCATTTTGATATCTCAATTTTCATTTTGAAGCTATATAAAGTAGGCTATGCTTCGATATATTATTTTCATGATATGTAAGATAAGATACGTAAGATATGTTGGAAATTATAAGATTAAAGGTCGAGGTGGCAAATCACGAATTTGGTGTTATCAACATAATCTGCTCATCCTCCTGAACAAAAAATATATTTATGGTTTTATGGGGTGCAAATGACAAATAACGTTATTTTAGAGGGTATATACATAAAGGTAAGTTCTTAATGTTTTAATGTTCTGTTTGTGTGCTGTGTTTGGATATCTGTAAATATTATCTGCGGGTGGGACTGATAACGTATCTGTTATTTGAGCGCTCTGGGGTAGAAGTCAGAGATAACGTGTACTGTAGTTTGGATCGAGTGAGTGATCATGGATCAACCATCCACTAGTTCCACAAATCGTAGTGAATTAGTGTGTCGGAGAATTTTTCGAGCATGTTAAGAGGTTACGTTTCGACCGAAACGAGAATGTACAGAAACTAAATTTTAGTTTCTGTACATTCTGTGGAACACATGAATGGTAAGTGTTCTCTATTAATGTCCATTTATATACGTATTCATATTAGGGGTATTCATGATTTATTAAGTTTTTTATACGGTACATAATTGCCTTTCCATTACAATTCAATTTATATTTCTGATCAGCCCCTCTAGAGTTTGATATTTTACTGATAGGTACTATCTCGAAGGATGTTTTTCTTTCCTTGACATCAGCGTGGGATTTGGCAGCACCTTTGGTACTGCCGAAGCCCGCGCTGATGGCCGGAGGCACTCGTCTCAACTCGATAACAACTAATTAATTTGTAGCGCAAAATTTAAGAAAATATTGTTCATTTGAATCAAAATTCTGCTCATTTCAGTATTATTTTTCATTTACGTTTGCAAAGATGGCGCTGCATCCGATGACGTCATCACGAGGTTGAATCATGGTCACAAAAGGTCATGTGATGCCCGATGTGGATGTAGAACATGGAAATATTGCTCCGTGCTTGAACAGTTGTTCCATTTTTGGTATTCTAGAACTTCGTTCTTTCTCATTTCCACCCCGTCAAACCTTATATTGTTTTGTTCTGTAGGACGATTCCAATAAGTTAATAACGTGAAACTCGTATTTTGCCGCTCCGGCCGTTAATGTGACAATTACTGATATGTTGCATAATACATTATAGGAAATAAGGTAAATAGGGGAGGATCTGCCTGTCATCATAACTACAAAAAATTGACGTTAACTGTTAAATTCATAGATCATTAACTTAATGGCAGTTCCTTTTTACAGATTTTGTAGACTTCAGTTTGAGTTACCCCTATAATTAATAGATTTCATTATTCAATAGTTAGTAACATCAAACTGTAACAATCAAGGGCAGTTGTATGATAAGCGCCCTGCACTCAAATGGAATCAAATATTGATTAGAACGCTAAATATTTTTCTTAATTTTGAGCTACAAATTAATTAGTTGTTATCGGATTGAGATGAGTGCCTCCAGCCATCAGCACAGATGTCAACAAAAGAAAAACATCCCTCGAGATAGTACCTATCAGTAAAATATCAAATTCTAGTGGGGCTGATCAGAAATATAATGCAAAGGAAATTATGTAAAGTGTAAAAAACTTAATAAATCATGAAAAACCCTCATATTAATATGTAAATGGACATTAATAGAGAATACTTACCATTATTGTGTTGGCAGATAGAGCTGAGCGGTAGCAACAAAAAAGTGGTGGAGCCTGGTATGTGGGTGGGGGTATTTGGCCTTGAAAAGAAATTCTGCCAGGTACCCGACAAAATGGTCACCCCGGAGACCATAATGAGGGATGTTCGCCCTGACTTCTCGCCAGTGTCTTTCAATAGTGTTTGTATGTACACCAGTATCAGGGTCAACAAAATTAATGGAATGATTGACGGAGAAGTACGTGAATCCCTTGTCATCGAGGCAGTAGGCCTTCGAACAGTCACTAACAATTGTCGTACCTGGCAGAACCCATTCTTTAATTACTTAAAGGAGGGTGTCCCTGTCACTTTGTTCAGCTCCTTTGTTCCTACAAGGAAGGAATCTCTGCTCTGCCTTTCGATTCGCCAAAAACCTACTCTCCCTGAATTCTTCTGCCTTGATTGTATTTTCTCCTTCAAAATTTGGCCTCATCAATAAAATTTTAATGACTGTCAGAGGACCACTAATTTTCTTCGAAGTCGTTGAAATGTAATGGAAATACACTTCACGCCAGAAAGAATATCAGTCTCCCATAGATTGTGCAGAAATGCCAAACTCCAACGAAATATAGTGTTCTCTCTGTGGCTTTAAATGCAAAAATGTGGTCACCAAACCAAAATATGTCTCTATGTCCAAGCGCATTCTTTTAAAAAAGAAACCTGCCCGGGCTGATTTTTAAAAATTACAACATTTAAAACTTCTTTTAACTACTTTTACAAATTTTCTGTCGCAGCAAAACATCAGTCTCCCAGTTTAAAAACAATCCGCGACCACACGACGTACAAATACACTCATTATTAAAAATGCCATGTTCCATTAAAAAGAAATAATCTCGTTTCGGTCAAAACGTAAACTAACATGCACGACAAAACACTCCGACACACAAAATTCACTACAATTCGTCGAACTAGTGGATGGTTGATCCACGATCCATGATTGACAAGCACTCACTCGATCCGAACTATAGTACACAATATATTGTGAAGCACTGACTACAACCCCGAAGAGCTCAGATAACAGATACGCTATTAGTCTCAGCCCCAGATAACATTGAAGTAAACAGATATCCCGACACAAAACATTAAAAACTTAACTATTTATGAATATACCCCTTAACACATTCACGACGACGTGTGCCACGTGTGGTACACGGCGATCTTCTCACGAACGCGTCGTGTACCACGTGTGGCCCACGGCCCACATTGCAGCAGAAGCAGCGCGTCATGTACCACCCGTGGTACACGAACAATGCATTTTCAAATGGCTCTCTGAAACTAACGTTTGCCTAGAAGGTTCTGCATTTCTGTCTACGCCGTCTATTAAACTCTTATAATATTTTTCATTCAACGCAAACTCGTTTTTTCCCAAAATTGATGTAAAAAATTATATAGTATCTGAATAGTTGTTTGCCGTGTTTGTGATAGCTAATAAGCCTATCAGCAAAGATGAATCTGTAAACGTTTGTGTTCTTAAACTTAATATATGTTCATACATTTAGAGTAGTTATTACGGGTAGATAAAAAAAGTTGCTCACATGTTATAAGTTATGAGTTTAATCAGCAGAAAGTGACAAGTCTAACCTAACAAATACTTCATAAATTTAAATAAAGTAATAAAAATAACTAAGTATTAAAAAACCTCTAAATCTACATGACATTTTTCGTCTAATGTTTGTTATTGAAACAGTCCAAACACATAGCTGGATTATCTGTGCAGTCTTTGCAGAAAGTTGTAACTCTCTTTCAACATTTTCTGGCTTCTGTTGTTCCATGACAGGCAACTACAGACTCATAGCAAGGTAAACATCGTTTTCATGATTGCTTAGCCAGGCCATCTCTCTTAACTAATTCGTGTTTTTGGGTAGGTAATCGTTTTGCTGAAAAAAGCACATTAAATGTTGAAAAAATTGTTAAAGTCAAGTGTTCAAGAAGCTTATAATTAAAATTGTTTGTACAGACTTTGAGGCCTAATTTACGTGCAAACTATCTGTTCTGTTTCCTAAAAAAATACAGATTCAGATTATATCATTTAAATGAAATAAAATAGTTATAAATAAGATTACCTGAAATCGGAGGTGTTGAGAGTTGGTTAGAAGCAGGATTACAGTTACTGTTTTCTTCTACAAGCTTTCTTGCCAAAACAGATCGGAATTTTAGCAGATCCCATTTAGCTTTCTTTTCCCTAACACTGTTGAATACCACAAAGGCGTTCACAACACATGTACCCAGCAATAACTCTAGTGTAACCTTCTTGTATCATTTAGACATTTTTCTCAATGGGCTATAATAAGAACTCATTTGGTCTGATATGTCTACACCCTTTTTGGCATCATTGTTAGCTAAAACACAGCTAGGTTTCATGATTGGCTCGTTATTTCTATTGGTTTTTTTACTGGGCAATAAGTTGTCCCCATCCTCAGGTCGAGTACTTATCAAGTTTACTCGCCTTTTGTCAACCAGCTGATTAATTTTACACCTTGTTTGTCCTCCTGCGCATACACTTCACCCTTTTTCAATTTCTTGCTTATAACAGTCTTCGGATTAGACTTCAAATCCTTTCTCAAGTTACCACAAAGGTAAGTTTTTCTTTTAAGCAGGGCCTCAGCTAACTCAATGCTGTTGTAATAATTATCAGCGTACAGCAAACGGCCATGGCCTAAGAAATCATGAATAAGATGCAGCATTATTTTTTGTTTGTGGCTTTTTCCAGATGCAATGTCACCTTTACCTACGTATATTTTGAACTTGCAGGTATAGCCATCAGGAGAACATAGCTTGTATATTTTTACACCATATTTGTGCGATTTGTCCGGCAAGTACTGCCGGAAATTAAGCCTGCCTCTCCACGGGACCATGGTCTCATCTATAACTACAGTTTCACCTGGAATCCTGACAGCTTTGAATCTATCATTTAACATGACCTGCAGTTTTTGTAGCTTTTTCATCCTGGGTTCTTCGCCTACTGCTTGTTTATTATTATGAAAATGAAGACATCGAAGAAGCGTTTCAAACCGCTCTCTCTTCATAGCCTGTTTTATGAAGTCATTTTTAAACATGAGACAGACAGAAGAAAAACAAAAGCGCGCCAAACGATGCTTGCTAAATGTCTAGCTAGACGTAGGTTAGAAGCAACACATGTACCACGTGTGGCACACGACGCGGTGGATTAATGTCTCATTAGTTCAGCGCGTTGTGTGCCACACGTGGTACACACACATATATGTATAAAAGTTCATCAAAAGATTGTTTAATTTACGTTTTGATAGTTTTGCACATATTTTATAACTGCTGTCTAGTGATTTAAGAAAAAAAAAACAACATACGCATTTCTGACAGATTTTACTGATTTTAACACGCCACTTAAGTACGAAGGTAGTTATCACCTACGTCGTGAATGTGTTATAACCATGTTATTTGTCATTTGCATTCCCTAAAACCATATATATTTTTATTCAGGAGGATGAGCAGAATACGTTGATAACGTCAAATTCGTGAATTTGCCAGGTCGGCCTTTAACCTCATAGATACCGACTTTAGTACCATCTTACGTAAAGTCTATAACGTAATTCATGGGTAGAGTACGATAAGCGGCCCCGGATTTTTATGTAGATTAGTACAATCATCAATACTTAATTTATTGAATACGCGTTTATAAATCATATCAACATATCTATAACCATAATTACAATCATATTTTAAATTAAAATAACTAATACAACGCACATAGTGATAATCTTATAAATAATAAATGAGCTCTAATGATCAAACAAATGACGAACTGAAAATAGGAAAAAAACTCATAAATAATAATGAAATGATAACGTAAAAACATTTATAACAGGAAATACGAAATATGTGTAATTATTTGTTTTCTCCTATATAGCAATGATTGACCATTGCCGAGAAGTTAATGAAGCATATTGTCTAGAAAACCGTACTTCTCTTCTTCACAAATACTCACAGAGATTATCTGCAAGCAGGTCGGCTGATACGCCAATTTTTAAATGCGAAAAAATTCCACGAGCTTTCGACTGTCTGTTATTATCTATAAAAGAAAATACATTTATTATATGAAAAAGTGTTTATAGTTGCTAAAAGTTAGTTATTGTTAAAAATCAGTATCGGTTAGTTATATCGAAAGTTATAATTGAGTAATATCGTTTGTCAATATCGATTTAAAAAAACCGGCTCCGCTTATCGTACCCTACCCTAATTCAGTTCAATATGTTCCAATTTAATTCAAAGAAAGTTAAATCATGTGCATGGTATTAGAGTAATGGCTGCTAGAAATTGAAATACTGTTATTTGCCAATAATTTATTACAAAATAACATGTTGAAGTATTACGTTCATGTAGTGTGATCTGATGTCAGGAAGTTGGACAATCTGGGCCGTGATCAGAGGTTGAGAAAGTACACTATGTTACACTGTTTCATTTGTTAAATTTTATCAATCGGATATAGCATAAGTTAGATAGTTTATTATTCATCAAATTATTACTTTTAAAAATATTAAAATAGCCAAACTATACTGTAACTTTAAATCTATAACATAATTTGGTCTAAGTATTAATATCGAGGATTCGTTACTCATGAATATTGATGATTCGATAATCATGAATATCGATAATTCAAGTGTTGGACGCTTATTATACTGCAGTTCAATCAATAAATATAGTATCAGTATTTAGTAGATAAAATAAATTTAATTGGATGTAAATTCATAATATATAATTCATAAATATTGTTGTTAAAAATTAAGAGGATACAAGGTTTATCAAAAAAATGTTTCTATTGGAATCAGTATGTTGGATTAATGCTGTGAAACACATATCCCTTGTCCGTACTTTCACATAAAAAATTATTTTTGTGATGAGCAACATGGGTTTATTCACAGTTGGTAAACTATTAATAAACTACCACCAATATCCTTAAAAACTTATTTTTGTGAAAGCAAGGTGGGTTTTATTCACAATTGGTAAACTATTAATTATTAATAAACAAATAAACTCGCTAATATCCTTAAAAACTAATAATAAATGTTTTAATAATGTGCTAACCTTAAATCTTTCAAAGCTTTTATTGCAATACACTTTTTTCCTTTTGGTGAACAATAAAATGAAATTGTTTAAACCTTTCACATTAATTGCAAAAGTGTTTCACATCGTTAATACATCTCTTGGTACACACCTTTTGGCTGTAAAACGTTTACTCTATACATGTTATATTTTTGTCTTAAAAACCAAAATGCAGATAAATGTAAAATTTTGCATTTTAATTATTGGTACAGTTAACATAAAAAAAAACAACACCTGAGAGGTAAAGGTGCAGGCCATCCGTTGATTTGAAATAGAATGAGCCTATTAATTAAAAAATAAACTACGACCAATATCCATTAAACTCCATTTCTAACGAGAAACAAGTATTTCACGGTTTTTTAACTATTAATTATTAATAAACAAATAAACGACCACAAATATCTCCAAAAGATTCTTTTTCAGATTAACAAATAAACTACTGCCAAAATCCTAAAAAACTTCTTTTTCTAGTAAGCAACATGGGTTTGTTCATTGTTGGTCAACTATTAACTCTTGTAATATATTGAAGTACTAGTAATTAAGAGTCTACAAAGTTATAATTATTGGTGTTTACATCAGTACTGTATGTAAGTTGACAATGTTTAGAAGGCTACCACAGTTTTGAAATACTGCACCATTTTTAGTCGTCTATTGTTACATTATTCAGTTACCTTGTAATGTTTAGTACTTACTTTATATTCACAATTCATTTGTGAAATAAATGAAGTAGATACATTTCCCATAAAATGAATATACCTTAGGAGGATTAATAAGTCAAGTAGCACCTGCTTTACATATGTTGTTGTACTATACACTTAAAACCCATGAAAAACAGGGTAAATAAGTAAAGTAAAATTTAATTTTTGGCCTCTTTCTAAGATCTAAGATAGTCACAAGTTGCTAAATACAGTATTTATCTTAGGGATCACTTGTTTGTCAAATGTTACAAAGCCATGTCTGCAAATTTTCAGTCTTGTCCAGAGTTTAAGGGCTCACACTTGGGATTTGTTTGTCAACACCTTTATCAATGGCATCTACCATATCTTGTTAGCTATTTGTCTTATGTTTGCTGACGATCCAAATATTTTTGCTAAGGTCCATTGTATATCAGTCCAGGATAACCTACAAGAGCAACTTGTCAACATTTTATATTGATAAATGGAATGGAATTTAACATCTCCAAGTCTCATATTATCTCCTGTATGTATGGCAATTCCTGTTGTCTATGACAGTTATATTAAATATATTACTCTAAAACAACTGCCTACTTGAGGATTGCATATACTTCAACCTTGAATCCATCAAAACAAGTTTCTAAAGTTATTTCAGTAACCTACTCTCCCTTATTGGTAGATCAAGAAAAGTTTAATGTTACCCCATTCCTAACAATACTCAACAAGAAAATTGTTTGGCCTATGTTGGTTATAAGGATCATTTTTATGATCATCTTTTCAATTTTGCCCCATCAGTTTGTTAAGAGCCCAAATTTGTTTATAACATACTAGGTACTCACCTGGCTACACATTGTGGTAGTCGTGTTGAAGGGATTTGCTTTAAAATGTTACTATTACTTCTTTAAAAGGTTGTTAATGCTCTATTGTAGACTTAGTAGAGCTCCTACTTAGGATCAATCTTTATATCTCAAGGGTACAATATCCATGGTAGCCACCGGTCATGGGTTTCTGTATATTAGCTATTCCTAAAACAGTGGTTCAGCAAGATTTCAGACAATTGGAAGTGACACAATTTCAAAAATTGACTTTTTCTCTGTGTTGTTTCTTCAAGAACAAATAATCTAGTTTGTTTATTCCCCCCTTTTTAATGGTTGCTCTTTTGCTTTTATTGTTGTTATCTTTTACCTATATTGTTATTTTTTTAATTATAATTTTCATACTTTGTTAGTGTACTTCAATATTAGTTTTCATGCAATTGTTTTATGTATTCAATCATTATAAATTATTGATATAACTTAGATTTATAATAACAATGTAAGTTATTCTATTGTGTTTAGTATTGGCTATTTGTTGGATGAAGAAAATTAAATTTTAAAGTTTTTGGCTTACAAGCATTTTAAAAACCAAGGTTTGTTAATCTGATCTGTTTACTGTTAAGTTATAAAATGTTGTTGAGTTATATATTTTTATACTTTGTAATGGTAAATTGTTGTATTTGGTAAGACCTAATGGGTCAAGTTTCAGATGGGTCATAGTTGAGTCCGTATTGTTTGGAATGAATTTTATATGGATTGCTTTTAATTTATTGATTTGGAAATAAATATTATGATTACAAATATTTGGTGATTGTAATAAGGGGTTTTCAGCTTTGGTTATGTCTATTTTCATATTTGTGGGTACCTATGAGTATGGTTTTGTCGCTGGTACATATTATTATAAATACATGTACTGCTTTTTCTTAGGGTAGGGCAGGAAATAAGTAAACTAAGATGAATGGTGGTTCTAGTACAGGGTGATGCTGCTATATCCCAGAGTTAGTTATTAAGATTGATGGTTGGAATTTTTTCTCCTTATTAATAATTAGACGATTATTGTCAATTTGTTAGTGACAGTAAGATAGCTGCATTACATTTTTCTTACTAATATTGTTTGGCATATCTAATTGAAATGTGTATGATGTCCAGTAGAAGGTAAGGTGAGTTATTTTTGTGGTATTTAATAATTTGTTGTAGACCATCAATTCCAGTTTTTTTGATAATATTTTGAAGATTGTTTTTTGTTGATAATTCACAACATAATGAAGTCAGTTCCAAACCTCAACCATTTGGAAGTTGGCTGTACAAAAAATAACTTACAGGTGCTGTGTAATATTGTGGTATCACACATTTATCATGTTATGTATGAGTGAAATGAAAGAAAGATTATGATCATCCTGTTTTTAAATTTATTTATTTATCTTCTATTCGTAATAACCGCTCCGCTAAGCCTAACATAAAGGAGTACCTGTATTTATAATAGTATGCACCAGCGACACAATCATACTTACACTCATAAATTTGTAAATAAACAAACCAAAACTGAAAACCCCCTATTACAATATACAAATAACTGTAATCATAATATTCATTTCCAAATATATTAATTAAAAGCAATTATATAAAATTCACTCCAAAAAATAAGGACTCAACTATGACCCATCTGAAACTTGACCAGTAGGTATTATCAAAGACAATAATTTAAATGACCAAGGTATATATATTTTGGAAATTAACTTAAGAAACAATTATTTCTACTCAGAGGAATTGAAGCGTAATTGTCAAGGAAACAACTCTAATTGCATTGCTATTGTACCCTATTTGTATCATACATTTGGTATAGAGTTATTCTGCGGACAGGAACAAACAAACAACATTTTTGTATAATTATGGCTGAGAAACATGCATGAACTGCTCCCACATAACAATACAAAACCTGTTATATTTAGAAACCAGATCCTTACCCTAACATCCATATATGCATTTTAAACATAACTAGTTCAAATTATCTTCCTCTCTATAAAATAAATAAAATGGCACAAATAAAACATAAGAATAAATGCAAATTATAATTTCTCAGCATAGGCTCCTCAAAAGAAGTAAGGTAAGACTACTTAAAATGGGTTGCCAAGAAATAATCTATTCAAAATCACAAATGCTTTATTAACACATTAAACAATCCAAGATAAGATGACAAACTTATAGTGAAAAGGACAAAGGAAGTTTATTTTTATATATTATTATTAAATGTCTCAGTCTTTACCACAGTGTTCTATTTATTGATATTACTTCAATAAATCAATCAAAATTCTTTATTACATGTACATTAATAGTGTCATGAGTAAAGAATACTTAAGTTTCACAGCTTCCCGAGTTCCAATCCATTTGTCGTTTGACAACATAGTGTTATGTTTGTTCTAAATAACAGTACTTTATGCCGGGGGCGGGTGAATTCGATATAAAGAACACTTTTTACATTTCTTAAAACACGGCACACGAGGGGGTGGTGTGGCCAGCGAGACTGGAGTTTACTCACTACCGGCTCAAGGAATGCTCGGACGAGGCAGTGACCAAAGGAGAGGGGAGGTCAGGTGATCTCGACAGTAGCCAATGCCGTTTATTTCAAAATCATACGATTAAAACAGCCGACACATTACGTCATATGGGGGTGAGGTGCACATGTTGCAAATATATCTTAACTTACTAGATAATGATACAAAGAATATTCATATATAACAATTTCCTCCCTATTAAATTCAGAAATTTACAAACAAATCAGATTTAAAAATTAATTGTCCTTCAATAGTTGAATGCTTCCTCTTGATTCTTAAAGTAATAATTGATAAAAGTACTGATCTGACATGATTCTATAATTAACAACAACAAGTTGACAAAAAGTAAACACTAAAACAAGTTTAAATTCAAATAAACGCTTGATAAAAACCACAGTATAATAAAAAGGAAAATACAACACATAATATAACATAATACACAACCATTACTGAATAAGTACATTCTTTATTATAAGTCAAGTTTATTTACAGGTTTTCTAGTGCGCTCAGGATAGCGTCGCATCCGACTTTGACAGGTGCTGTCAAGAAACAGCTGATTTTACGTGCGCTGATACGGGTGTTGTAGTACGGTGCGGGGTAGAGTTTTAGGGGGAAAGAGAATGACCTTCCACCACTCGCCGTAGTGGTTGCCATGCCAACTGGCGATCGATTTACGTCATGTGCAGGGGGGGAGGGGGGAGAGTTTACACTGCGATTGGTATTGCGGCACTGCCAAGTCTACGTCTGCGCTTGCGGAAGTAGGGGTTGTCACGTTTCTCGGTACAGTTTTCTGCTACTGCACTCGAGTCTCTGTCTAGCGAACTGTCACTCAGACCGATCAGTTGATCTATATGACGTTTCGTTACAATGCCAGAATTTAACTCTATTTCATACATAACAGGACTGATTTGTTTATTTACAACACCTTGCAACCATTTGTTGTTTGTCCTGTAATCTCGCATTTAATACAGTTTGACCTGGATAAACTACCCTAGTAATATTTTTATTAAAACTATTTTTTTGCTCTCCTCTTGTTTTTTATTTACAAACTGGGTAATGTTTGGTCTCAATAGATCCAACCGGGGTGCGCAGTTTCCTGCCAAACATTAAACTTGCTTGGTGTTTCATTGGTAGTACTATGTACAGAGTTACGGTAGTCAAACAATATCCTACTCAAGGCTACGCTAGCATCTGCATTGTCATGAAATGCTCGCTTTAATTTGTCTTTAGCAAATTTCACGCTGTTTTCAGCTTGGCCATTACTTTTTGGATGATACACAGGACTGAAAGTATGTTTTATACCGTTCATTTCCATGAACTGTTTAAAAACTCCGATGAAGTAAAGCGGTGGGGTGGTCCATTGTCAGAAATGTAAAATTATCAGGTAGACCAAAGCGACTAAATAGCTCTCTTAGAAAAACTTATAGCTAGTTTAGCGGAAGTTGAACTAACTTCGCCTACTTCTAACCATTTTGAAGTGAGCGTCAATGACGATTAAATACATTTTATTTTTAAAAGGTCCTAGGTAGTCCACATGAATACGTTCCCAGGGAGCGGAAGGATAGTGCCAAACATGTAATTGACTCTTTTGACGGGTGTGTTCCGTTCCCGGAGGGACAGGAAGAACAACTGTTAGCCATATTTGTGATCTGTTCATCAATACCGTTCCACCAGACGTAGCTGCGTGCTACCGATTTCATTTTCACAATACCTAAATGACTAGAATGAAGCTCTTTAAGGTACATAATCCCTTAAAGTTACTGGTACGACTACTTTATAAACCCCAACATAATTACTCCAAATTCAACTGTCAGTTCGTTCTGTCTCTGGAAATACGGAGAGTAAGCTCTTCGCTTCCCTCAGGAATGACATTAGGCCAACCGTGTATAATGTAGCCATACACTTTTCTTAAAACTGGATCTTTCTGTGTATCTGATTTTACATGATCAAAAGTCAAAGGTAATGAGCTTTCTTGAATACAATGTAAATATGTACCTTGCCACGCAAATTCGTCAGTAGCATTGTTGTGATTGACACTTAAAGGCAATCTAGATAAACATATCTGCATTATTTAGTTCCGTCTTTACATATTGAATGTCAAATTCGTAGTCCGGACAGGAACAAAGCATATCTTTGCATACGGGCCGGCAGCAAAGATTCGGTAACCCTTTTTTATTTCCAAAGATACTTAAAAGAGGTTTGTGATCAGTGTACAAAATAAATTTCGACCGTACAAGTATTGATTAAACTTTTTGACTGCAAATACGATAGCCAGAGCTTCTTTCTCTATCTGTGAATAGTTCCGCTCAGCTTGTGAGAGTGTGCGTGACTGATAGGCTATTGGTTTCTCTATACCACCTGGTGAGATTAACACTTAAGACGGCTCCCAAGCCAACTGAACTAGCATCTACGGCTAACTTCAAAGGCAAATTAGTGTCATAATACGCCAAAATTGGTGCGTTTGAAAAGTAACTCTTTTTACTTTGTCAAAAGCTGCTATACCAATTCTTATCAAAAATTAAAAGGTGTGTCCTTCTTAAGAAGACTGTTACATGGGACTTAGTATGGTGGAAACAAATGTGGTGAAACTTTGAGTAGTAATTAATTAGACCTACTAAAGCTTTGACCTCTGTCACTGTTTTAGGTATGGGAGCATTCCTAATTGCTTTCTACCTTAGATTCGGAAGTGTGCAACCCTTCTTTGTCAATACAGAAATACTCCACTTTAGGAGAAAAAAAATTGTGCATTTATTCTTTTTTACTGTGAGGACCATTTTTCGCTTAGGCGCTTGCAAACTTCCCTAAGTTTTTGATAGTGTAGATCATCGTTTACACCTGTAATCAATATATCGTCTAAAAATACAACAACATTGGACAAGTCTTGTAAACACTGTTCGATTCTGTACTGAAATATACTCGTTGCGGAAGAAATTTCCGAACGGGCATTTCTTTGATAACTGAATAACCCTTTATGGGTACTGATAGTGCATACTTTCTTAGATTCTTCATCTAACTCTAGCTGCATATAAGCTTGGCATAAATCTGTTTTACTGAATTTCTCGCCACTTTCTGTTAAACAAGTAAACATTTCATCTATTCTGAGGATAGGGTACTTTTCAACTTCTAAACATGGATTTAAGGTAACTTTAAAATCTCCGCAAATGCGTATTCCTCCGTCTGGTTTTATTACTGGAACAATGGGGTGCCCCAGTCACTACTTTTTACTGGAAACAAGTACTTTTTTTCCTCAGTTAACCTTTCTTATAGTTCTTTTTCGACTTTAGTTTTAAGTGAAAGGGAATGGACCGTGGCTTAAAATACCTTGGTTGTGGCGTCAGGTTTTAACTTTAATTTAACTGGTTCACCTTTGTATTGACCTAATTTGTCACTGAAAACTTCCGGGAAATTCTTTGATCAAATCTTTAGTTAATTCAATGCTAATGTTTACTCGTAACATTCCGGATTACTGTCTTTATTGCTTATGCCAAATATTTTATTTTTTTGAAAGATATTTCCACACCGAGACTTTGAAGCCAATTTCGTCCTATGAGAAGGTGAGCTTCTTTCTTGATTACAAACAATTCAAGAAAATTTGCTAACTCCTTGATATTGAACATCCACTTCAATTTTCCCTAACGGAAAACTATAGGTTCATTCGTATACGAACTTTAGAGATAAGTCAGTGGGCAATAAATTTACAACTATTAAGGTTTTTCTTTGTAATATTGCTCGCTGCACACGCTTACTGACGCGCCTGTATCAGCCTCAAAATAGATTGGCTTACCCTTAACTATTAATTCTAATTTAACCGGGACTAACTTTTTAATGTGCTCAACTTCCCTTTCATTCATTTCTAAATAAAATTTGAAATATCTTCCTCATAGCTTTCAGGTTCAACATTACTATCAGTGTTTTGACTACAAACTTCTTCTACATAATTTATGTCTACTATCATTTTTATTTTTAAAGTGTTTAAACTTATATTGTTGGTTTTGGGGCTTACCCTTTGATCGACAAAAACCTTAGCAATGTGATTCTTTTTTTCCACACGCGTTACACGTGACACCAAAACAATCGACACTGATGGCGCAAATGGCCCAGATTACCACCAAAACGAACACTTCACTTTGTAGTCGTGCGAAAAGCGCTGCTTTTGGGGTTGTGGTGGTGACTTCCAGGTATGGGTAGCGCCGCCGGCACCCCGCCGATGCTCTGCTCCCAGCTGTTACACTGCGGTGGTGAGCTGTCATCTTTTGTAGTCACTCGGCGTTGCGGCTTCCGTTGATCGCCAAGGCTGCTACATTCTTCTCAGCGGCTTCTGCTGACGTGATGATTTTAAACTGCTTGGTCAAATGTCAAGCTGGATTCTCCTAACAGTTTTTGTTTTGTTGCTTCATTTCTAATTCCGGAGACTAAACGATCTCGCAGGTAATCGTTTAAAACTGCCCCAAATTCACAATGGGTGGACATCTTTCTTAACTGGGCGATGTAGTCTGCTGCTGATTCGCCTTCGTGCTGAATCCTCTTGCTGAACTTGTACCTCTCGGCTGGTATGAACGATGGTTTTGGATACAAGTGATCTTGAATCAAAGATACTAATGCGTCAAAACTTTTTGTAGACGGCTTATTGGGGGTGCATAAATCCGTAATAGACTATACGTTTTTACACCGGCAATAGTTAATAACGTGCTAAACCTTTTTCTCCTCCTTAATATTGTTGCACTCGATGAATAGTTTCGAAAGCGCTCGATATAAGACGACCACGTCTCACTATTTTGATCGTATTCACCGATTCCGCCGCGATTATTCCCGACATTTTTGTGTTGCCCGGCGGCAGTTCGATATTGTGTAGTAACGGCGCTAAATCCACTTCGTCATCCGACATTTACACGTGTTGTCCGAAATTTACACTATGCGGCACAATCGAACAGTTGCATTGCCCGTTATGTAAATTTTAACCGACCTCGTCGCCATTTGTTATGTTTGTTCTAAATAACAGTACTTATATGCCGGGGGCGGGTGAATCGATATAAAGAACACTTTTACATTTCTTAAAACACGGCCACACGAGGGGTGGTGTGGCCAGCGAGACTGGGAGTTTACTCACTACCAACTCAAGGAATGCTCGGACGAGGCAGTGACCAACAAAGGAGAGGGGGGTCAGGTGATCTCGAGTAGCCAATGCCGTTTATTCAAAATCATACGATTTAAAACAGCCGACACATTACGTCCATATGGGGTGAGGTGCACATGTTGCAAATATATCTAAACTTACTAGATAATGATACAAAGAATATTCATACATAACACATAAATACCAAACTTGATCTTTTTTCAGATTTTTTTACATTCTCTGTCCATGAACGGTTACTGTCTAGAGTAACCCCTAAAAAATTGACCTGGTTGATCACACATACGGATACTTGGTATTTGGTCTTTACTTTTGCTTGATATGCTGATATTATTCAATATACTGGAAGTGTAATATATGATATTATATTTAGTCAATTATATTTCAATGTTGTTTTATTGTATTAAAACTTGAATGTCGCACAGATACGGTGATCATGCAGCCATTCTATTAAAAACACCCCATAATTAAAAAAAAATACTAATCATTAATTGTGAAAACAAATTAGATTAGAGTAAAAGAAATATGAATGATAATCTAACTGAATTATATTCTTGTGTCAATTTCAGGTAACTTCACCTCTGGCTTACATGTTCATTGCTGTCCATCACAACGTGACCTCTGAGCAACCGTCACAAGCTGTTCCTGATGTAACTCGCTACACCTATGGCTACAAAGATCTTTGTGCTGTCTTCTTTTATTTCCTGATTTGCATTGTTATGCATGCTATTATCCAAGAATATGTGCTGGATGTAAGTATGATTAATTTTTGTTGTATAGTAAGTTGTTAGGGAGTAACTTTAAATAAAATATCTTACGGAGGAGAAAACCAAACACGTCTCTTAATGAATTACTGAAATGACAATGATATCTGTTTTTAAGACAAGTTTCTGGACTTGGAAAATGTATCAAAATTAAAAACCTATGGTTAATTAAATACTTAGTTCTAATTATTTATACTATAGCCTACTTGGTTTTAATTTCCATAAGTAAACCAAAAGCCGGTACTTTACAGCCTAGGTTGGATTTTTTTACATACCGTTTGTTTCTTTCAACACTATTCAGTCAAATCTTGTTGTGGTTATGAATTTTAATAGTGGCAATCATTTCACTTTAAATTATACGCTGTTCTGGGTTCTAAAGAGGCTTTTTAATAATAAATAATTTATTGTACCAATAATTATGAATGATTATAATTAATACATAATTTTTTCAACACAGTACGGAAAATACTAATGTGAAATGATTTGCATATACAGGGTAGTTCAGAAATATGTACTTACCATAACTCAATAATTTTATGAATTAACTTGGTATAATTTAGCTGTTACGTTTGTCATAGGTTAGCAACGCTGGTAAATACCCGCGCATGCGCGAGTGGTTGTAACCAAGAAAAGTGAACGACAGATGCAATGAAGTAATGTCTACGGTACAGTTGTGACATGCTGGATGCAAGGCTGTATGGAATTGGTATTGGAATTTTGATTCAGACGAGATGTGCAATCCCACAACGTTCAAGAGATACAAAGACAGTGGCAGAATGAGTTTGGAACATCTTTAGCAACACATCATTCAATTGCCTGTATTCGTGTAAGTTCGAAGCTGACAGGCAATGATGTACAACAAAGAATGATGTACACAAATTAAGATCTAGCTGACCATGAACATCTACAAGACCAGTGTTCAGTGTTGTAGTGTAGCAATTATTTACCTGATTGCCTCAAAAATCAACATATCAGGATTGTTGAAGGTGTGATGAGCTGTTTGGATGTAAAACGCATTCTTAAGTAAAGTGACATTCTATGACTACTTCACATGATGAATGAAGACGATCTATGTGTAAGGATTGAGCAATTTTCGAGCATACGGTTCACAGAGATGAGGAATATTTCTTAAACTATCATAATCCTCATGTCCATGTAGACCAAGCAGTGAATCTAACGGGGCTTACTGTTTGGTGAAACCTCTCATCACATAGTTTGACTGCCCCTTCTTCTGTGAGGATACAGTAACTTGCCACTCATACCTTGAAAAGGATCTGCCATGCAAGCTTTGAATGGCAATGAAATGTTTGGCACTTTCAAAAAGATTGAAGATGTCAGGCTGTACTTGATGCTGTGGAATACCAAATTTGCTGGATTTTTACTTTTGGGAATCTGTCAGAAATGAAATGAATTAACAAAAACCAGCTACAAACAACAAGTTACATAATATCATGTGTACTACAGATACACTGACATTTATCTATGTTGACCACCCTTGACACTAACACTCTGTTGACATCAGGATATAATTGGTCTCAAAAGTAGACTCAGTCGAAGCATTTATGCTCTAAAACGCCTTTGTGGTGAATTGGAGCAGAACGGCATCCTCACAGCCTATTTTGGTAACTTCCAAGCACATATTACCTATGGTCTAGTTGAATGGGGTGAAGCCCCCCATGCCAAAGAAGTATTTATAATGCAGAAAAAGGCTGTCCATGTTATTGCCCATTGTAGGGATATCTTTAGATGTCATAAGATTCTCACCCTGCCTTGTTTTTATATAATGCAATGTTTGCTGTACCTTTGAAATAATGAAAACAGAACGATGCTCAAAAATGAAATCCACTTACATTTTATAAATTTTCCTCAACAAATCAGAAGTGAAAAACCCTCTGCATATTGCATCTAGGTTAATAAATAAGTTGACAATTAAAATTAAAACATTAAGTGATTGTTCTTCTAAATAAAAACTATAGGATTTCTTGCTAAGTAATGCACTTTATTCTGTAAAGAGTTTTTATATTGAGCCAATGAACTAAATATACATTTTTAAACTGGTAATAAATAATTTTTAACATGACTTTTACTAATTGCCTTTGTATTTGCTTGAAATATTTTGTGTCCAATAAACTTATATATTCTATTTATACTATGACATAATTTGTATAACGTATAACTCAGAATACGTAGACTATACAAAAATGAGTACATATTTGGAACTACTCTAAAGTGTACAAAATTAAAGGTAATGTTAGTTTTTTGAAACATGATTTTACACAAGAAGAAAATAACCGAAAATGTAAATACACAACTAAAACATAAGACCCAGCTGTTTTATCATTAATGGCACAGAAGGAAATTTGGAAAAGTTACTTTTATCTTAAATTTAAACCATTTGGGTATTTAAATTTTAGAAGTAACTGGTGAGCTTGTTCGATAGTTTTAAATTTTAACCTATTTCAATTTTCTTCATTACGAGGGAAGACCTTATTAATCATAACCCTTTAAGATCATAACACTCTTCAATTTTGTTTTTTTTTGTGCTCAGCAGCATGTTTGGCTAATGGCTTCTTGTCTTTATGAAAAATATCAAATCTGTCCCCTGTTATTCTGACTCTAAGGTGGTTAAATGTTTGCCTAATGTACTGTTTGTACATAAACAAACACACACTTTAACAAACTTTACTGTTTGTGACAAAATTTACAATTTGATCAATTTCATTCTTAGAGTCACAGTTTACTTTACCAATGATGGGATATGTTAAACCAGTTATGCTACTTTTGAATCCCTAAATTTTATCATAATTTTGCAAGAACCGCAATGTGGTTTGTTGCACGGTTCACATCCATTAACGGGTTGGTATACTTTTGACAGTTTAGGTTGGACAAGTTTGTTTTTCAAATTTGGAGGTTTGCGAAATATTACTCTAGGTGCTTTAGCCATAAAAATTTTGGGTATCTGGAGAGGAAAGTAAAACACTATGGGCAATTTTCATAATACTGTTAATTTTGTGTAGTCCAGGAAAAATTGTGTAATAAACTTTGGTTATATTGTATAATTAAAGCCACTTGGTGGATGTCACAAACAAACCTAAAGCGTTGTGGCAAGTTATTAATTCAGAGAGACATAGCAAACAATCATCAGAGACAAATTTATTTAAAAGTATGTTTTGGTTTGTTTATTTGATTTTAAAAAATTTAAATATTTAAAAGTGTTGCTTAATTTTTCAATGTAATTAAAGAAGTCTATATAGTTGCTGCATAGCTTCTTGGCTTGTATAGATAAACTTTTTTTAATAGATTTTTTTTATGTACATTGGATGGCAACTTGAAAAATTTAGATAGTTCATTGTGTTTGTTGTTTTAACATGTAGTTTTGTTTTTATGTAGTCTGATTCGAAAAAATGTCTAAATCTAAAAAAAGTGATCATTACATCACAATCGTTCCTTGTAAATTTGAAAGAAGAGAACTCTAGAAGATTTTTCAAAAACTCTTGCAAAGATTCCATCCCATAATGCCATATGAAAATATATCATCGATGAAACATACCCATTTTAGTGGTTGGAGATTTTGTGAGGCTAGAAATTTCTTTTTAAATTCGTCCATGAATAGGTTAGCACATGAGGTAGCAATCCTGGTGCCCATACTGTACTAGAAATTTGTGGATAATTTTTGTCGTTAAATTTAATATTGTTCATTGTAAGGACAAATCGAATTAAGTTAATAAAAAATTGGTCGATGGAATAACATACTTTTTTATATATTTAAAAGTATATAGTATATAGAATTTTTAAGGTGTATTTAACTGAAGTGATTTTATAAACCTAATAATATTGTACTATTAAAATAACAATGTAGTAAAATACTGTTATCTTACATATTCGTATAATAATTTGTGAGTTTCAGTTGTATCATCCCCCTTAATACGGCTCACAGCTCCCACAAAGTAACTTTAAAAATGAATTGCCAGTCAGTATTATAATATTATATAGAATACAAAACTGGACATAAAAATAATAATAAAAGCTTGTACAAGATATCGTCATTTCGTTATCGTAACATAGTAAATGTAAAATAAATTATATATTGTTTTTAGTTATTGTATGGACGTTCTTTTTAGAAAATTAGCAGAAAACTACATCTATCCAAAGTGAAACACAGCAAGTTTAATGAGTCTGGACAGCTATTGGTGTTCTACATAATGTCTGTTCTTTGGGGAGGAGATGCCATTCTGAAGTAAGTTTTATTTGTTACTACATTACTAAAAATTTTGAACACTTTGTATAGTAAACAGTGTAGTGTACAATTTAATGTATGATATACTTATATCTATTCTAACTATGTTCTTCAAAGCAACACAATGAACAATGGGGAGCAACATACAGGGTCTGTTCAATAAATGTTGGCACCATTTCCCAAAATCAAAATTTATTGCAAGTATCATTACAATTACTTAATAATATTTCAAATACATTCCTTTTGCATTGATAGACTTAAGTTGAGGATACAGCAAACCAGTCCCGATACTTTTTGATTTGCTGTATCCTCAACTTAAGTGTATTGATGCAGAAGGAATGTGTTTCTAAATAACACATATTTGCACACATAATGCACATATTTAAATAACAGTTAAAAAATTATAAATATTGTAATAGCAAATAAGTAACCATTATATTAAAGAAAGTTACTGGCAACTATCACCCATCTAATTTGCAAAATTTACTAAGTCAGCACAGATGTATTAGTTAATAAAGTTCAGAATGTCAGGGTTGGATTAACAGCCCCATGTTGGTGGTGTGATATATAGATGTTCAGATGTCGGACTAATAAATTATCTCACGATGGTGGTGCCTTACGTGGTAACTCAAGTGCGGATGTATCGGAAGTAGATCATATCATTCATTTAATACCTCCAAGGTTAATCGTTATATGTAGAAAGTCCTGGGTTGTGAGAATAATAACCCCACATGGTCATGTAAACTAGGTTCAGATGTATTGGTTAAATTTAACTGACCAAATTTGTACATGTTATAATATGTAGTTCACTTTTAAAGCTGCACATGTGGATTTGTCAATCCATACAGGCCCAGCACAGTCTCAATATTCTAGTACACTCACCACCATCAATACATACTTTGGGTATTTTAAAAAGTTATTCACACTTTAGTTTACATAAGATTTATTCACGCACAAATTATAGACACATGTAGTTAAACGCATCAGTTTTTCATATTTTCACAGAGTTGGCATTTATCACAAATAGAATTCATGTATTAATATCTGTACACAGTTTGTAACTTTAAATCACTAATTAAAAAATTTGAATATATGTTTGAATTCAACTTAAACATGTGCTCTTTCGTAAGAAGAGCGACTCACGTTTTTCTATTATAATGGCCAAGTTAAGAAAGAGGTAGTGCAATCTTTCTCAGGGATCAGGTTGACCAGATCAGAAGTCGTGAGTTTAGCCTCCAACCCAATCTACTATGTTTGAGTTTAATGTTTGAAAATACCACTCATAGATTATGAATTTCTTTAGTAGCTTTTGCAATTAAATAATTGAAATTTATTCCAATGTAAAGTTGACATGCTTTTTGTTATTAATTATTTTAATCTTACATGTAATCAGGTATTTGTAATAGACAATTTTATTTCTGTTTACTGATCTTGCCACAAACTATTTGAAAATTTAATTTGAATTAAACTGACCTGTTGCATAATGTATATAGTAAGGTATAGTTTTAAAACTGTACCTTAGAATGAATTCACAGCATACTGTATGAATATCTATTGGATATATGACAAAGTAGTAGAGCTATAAAAGCTCAGTTCATTCAGTAATGTGTACAAAAGTAGAGGCTCTTTGAGAGGAGTGTATGAGACAGGTTGTGTATTAATTTGGCTCCACAAAACTTATGATTTTACAGTGATTTAAAAAGTGTTTTTGTGTGAAAATTTTCAGGTAAAGTTGTGTAGTTTTTAAGGTGCTACAATTGGAAGGTGCTGTTTTTGACGTTTGACTCTTTTTTAATTGTAAAATCTCAAAGAACTTAAAAAAAAAACAGTTGTGATAATTTCCTGTGTTTTGCAACTTTATAGATAAGAAATGTCTACCTTCTTATCAGAGACAACTGACCCTTGGACTTGCTAACAACCCAACCCAATATCAAACAGTCAATCTGTTATCTTGCAATCAGTGGGGAAACTTTGATTGAATGAAATTAACTTCTGTTGTCAGAGTTCTTTGTGGCTTACCTGGTTGAATAACAGACTCATAACCTGAGGGTCTTCAGTTTCAAAACCACAACCAGTAATATACTTTATGCAAGTTTTTAACATCATAAACAGATATGTGCCACTAAATTATATTATGGGATCTTATTAATGAAAATTAATTTATTTTTGTAATATTATTATTGTACATAGATTTTACAGTGTGCATCATATTTTATTATAATTTTATTAACAATTACATTTTGGAGTGATTGTTAATGGTGATGATGCTAATTGTGTCATTAACGCTAGAGTATTTTGTGACTGTGCTGTGCACTGGCATGCATACCTACAGAGCCTGCCTCAACTATCAGCACCTTACACGTTACGTCTCTCTCATCAGCTGCCTGTATTGTGTAGGCTACCATTGACACGACATTTGGTTGTCAGTCAACCAAACATTCTTATACAATACTGACAAGCACTGAACTTCATTTTAATTTTTGACACCAACCATTTGACACAAAGGAATTCAGTCAAATCCTTTTAAAAAATCACTGAACCTATTTTTATATTTGACACCAACCATTTACACTAAGGATTTTGGATTACCACAAAGGATTACCAGTAATTTTTAACACAGAGGAGTCTGACAAACCTCACTATAAAAAACAGTTTCATCTTTGACAATCCACATCTATTAACGAAGAGGCTAATCCTTACAATGTTCAACAGTGGAGACATGGTCTTTGCCAAACTTAAGGGCTATCCTTATTGGCCAGCCGAAATTAAAGAATTAATTTCAGATGAAAGCGGGAAACCTATCAAGCACAATGTCACCTTCTTTGGCGATGGAAAAAAACAGCCATCGTGAAGGAATGTGATCTGTACCCTTACAACGAAAATACTAAACTAACCCTTGGGAAGACAAAGACTGATAATTTTAGAAACAAGAAACTCAATGAAGCTCTCTTTGAAGCTGAAAAACTTTACTTAAGCAGAGTTATCTATCTTAAACATGACAGCACCAACCACGTTTAAGGCTTACAATTAAAGAGCTTGAAAACAGCCTGGTTTGAAAACAACTACTTTGAAGACACAGAGAATGAACATGACAAATTAGAACTAGCCGCTAAAATAGGCTCTGCACTGCTTGAAGAAAATAAGATCCTGAAAGAACAGAACCTAAGGTTAGAAGCTAAATTAACGAGTTTTGAAGCAAAAAATTGAAGAGTTAGAAAAAACAGAGGAAACTCGTATCACCAAAATTGAAAATTTACTTCAACAACTGGAGCAAACTTAAAGTCAACTGGAGAGGGAAAAACAGTTCACACTAGAATCACAAACCATTTACGAAGAAAAATGATAGGAAACTTGGCCAAGCCATAAATGAGTACACTAAGAAAATAAAAGACCTGGAAAAAGAGACCAAAGCTCCTAAAAAGTAAAGTAGGGAACAGTGATGAAACAACTCTTTCCAATATTAGGACTGCTAATGTCTCTGTACAAACAGTAGCACCAACGTAAACCAACAATCACAACCAGCTTCAAACTCCGCCATCCCTTCTAAATGAAGTTGTACAGCTAAAAACAAAACAGAGATGCATGGAAAACTCTAATTAAAACGATGACAGCCCAAATTGAAACCATTCTTTAAAACAACAACAAGTTATCTGGGCTACAGCACACAAATGACCTTTTGACTGACTCTGACAAAATTATGCTCACAGAAAATAGCCAAACCTGCTCTAAAAAACCGAACACCTCTCTGACTAATGGCAATTCAAAGAAAGCACAGACTGCAGAAAACATCCAAACATGCACAAAAAATCTTAAAAATGTGTGGACAGAGACCAGCACAAAAGAACCCTTAAAAAAATCAAGGGAAAACATTCCAAAGCATCTCTTTACAAGTCGCAAAAGCCCAAGAGAAACTTAAGAAACCTGAAATATCCTCACCTGCTAAAGTGGCTAAAAAAAAATCCACGATGAAACTAAGTTCATGGACCCCCGCTACATGCTAAGCTAAAAGCAGAGGATGAAAGCTACTATGATTTCTTCCTCAAACACATTGATTTTTACAGAACACTCAAGACAGTACATCCTGACTGCTCACTTACTTTTTTAGACAATGCCAAAGTGAAAATCTTACATCCCTAACCAAACAAAAACAGGGAAAAACAAAAACTCAAAGTATAAAAAAATGTCCCAAATAAACTTTCCGTCTTACACCAAAATGTAGAGGGAATTAAGTAAAAAATCAAACCGGCTAAATCACCTTATAGAAGAAACCAACCCGACGTAATCATAATTAGCAAGCACGGGGTTAAAAAGGATCAAATGGAAAACACCAGACTGCCAAAGTACTGCCTAAAAAACACATTTCAGCCGTGAAGACCATAGAAAGGAGGTGTTGCTATTTTTGTCAAAGATGAACTAGCAACAGCTGCGCAACCCATAATCATAGAATACAACAAAGAGCTGACATGGGCATGATCAAAATATCGCTAGGTAAAAGGCAGCTATACATCTTAGGTGTCTACAGAACCCCAGCAGGACAACTTGAAGAAGCTTTAACCTTACTCTCAGCGACAATTGAAGAAACGAGGGCCGAGAATCACCCGATTCTTGTTATGGAGACATAAATGTCAATAGTCTGAAAAAAATACAGGGAGAATGAAATGCTTAATGACACCCTAAGCAGCCACAACATCACTAGACTACCACTCCCTCCAACACGAGTTACCCCAACATCCAAGACATCTATAGATTTCATCTGTACAAATATGGTCACGGATGAAATAACTACTAACGTGATCCATGCTGGAATTTCTGACCACTCAGCTCAATCTGTGAAATAACACACACAACAACTCTACAAAACAACAAAGTACGAGGGTCTTCCAGAAAGTAAAGAACGATTGCGCATCACGGGCGGCGCAGTTCCCCCACCACCGCGGTAGATAGCTTGTTCGTTAGCCACACCTTCTGCTCAGTGTGAGCTGAGTAGCGGTACCGTGGAGGTCACGTTTGCGTCTCCTGTGAAAGTTTAAAATGGCGGCGTTAATTGAAAATCCCGCCAAGTGTGAACTGCGTAGTATGATACGGTTTCTGAATGCACAGAATGTTCGACCTATTGAAATTTATAGGCAAATTAAGGCAGTTTACGGTGACAATGCGATGAACGAGTCATCAGTGAGAAAATGGTGCATTCAATATTTAAGGAAGGTCGAACTAATGTGCACGACGAGGAAACGAAGTGGAAGGCCGTCACACTCGTTACTGACCGAGTTGGGCAGCGAAAGTTGATGGAAAAAATTCAACAAAACCGTCGTTTCACTTTGAGTGGTCTAGTGGAATTTTTTCCACAAATTTCAAGGTCGCTTTTGCACGAAAATAGTGACTGAACGTCTTGGTTATCAGAAAATGTGTGCTCGTTGGGTGCCTAAGATTCTTACTGATGTCCACAAGACTAAACGGATGGGAGCAGCTCTTGAGTTTTTGACTCAGTATGACGAAGAAGGGTGATGCGTTTTCTTGACCGCATCGTAACGGGTGACGAAACTTGGGTTTCCTATCGAACCCCCGGAAACAAAGCTCCAGTCAATGGAATGGCATCACTCGAATTCACCAACAAAAAACAGGAAAGAAAAAACCAAACAAATTTGAACACCAGGAAATTGATGGCAACAGTTTTTTGGGACCGTGAAAAGGCCTAATCCATGTGGAGTTCATGCCGAGAGGCGAAAACAATCAACTCAGAGGCCTACATCGAGACCTTGCATCGGCTTCGCCGCGCGCTATTCAGAACAAACGACGCGGAATGCTGTCGTCGAAAGTGGTGCTGATCCACGACAATGCTTGGCCTCATTGCAGTGCACGAACCAAAGCAGAACTCAATTCTTTCAAATGGCAAATCTTCGGACACCCTCCGTATAGTCCAGATCTGGCTCCGAGTGACTATCACTTGTTTCCAAAGTTGAAAGTGTTTTTAGGAGGAAAAAACTTTTTGGGTGACGAAGACCTCAAAGAAGGAGTAAAAACGTGGCTTCATTCCTTGGCGGCAGAACAGTATAACGTCGGTATAAAGAAAAACTGGTGCCACGCTACAACAAGTGCCTTGACAGTTCCGGCGATTTTTGTAGAAAAATAGAGTAAGTTTATAAGTATTTATAAATAAATTTTCATGCTCTTATCTTTTGTTTTTATTGACTTATAACAAAACGTTCTTTACTTTCTGGAAGACCCTCGTTACAAATGCGCAGAATATTAAACCAAAGAAACCTTAACTTACTAAAGGTTCAGTTTGGAAAATGAAGACTGGCGAAATATACACAACACGGACTCAGCAGAAACAGCATACAAAAATCTTCTGTCAACAGTGGTAATCAACCTGAACTCAACTTGCCCTAGAAAAAATGTCCGCCCTAGAGGAGGAAGGCGATGGTTTTTGCTGACGAAGAAAACAAATTGCCTGAAGCAAAACTATTTACAATGTCTTCGAAAATATGAACTAACTGGAGCGCTATCAGATAAAAATAAAATGAGCAAGGCAAAGAAAGATTATGATATGAGGCTGAAAATCAGTAAAGCGCCAAGCATCAGCTGATCACATAGCAAATGCTGCAAATAAAATCAAAGGCATTGTGGCAGGTCATAAAAAGAGTGAGAGAAAGAACAATCAACCAAAAAATAACACAACCACAAATTGCTATAGGACAGGAAATCATCACTAACCCCCACACAATTGCTAATCACTTTAAACCAGTTTTTCACCAATATGCAGAAATCACTCTAAAAAACCAGCCAAAAGTCACAAAACAACCTGCACCTCCACAAACCTCAGGTAATGATTTAACACAGCTACCTTTCACTAATGAACAAGAAATTGAAGAGATCATCGATAACCTTAAACCCAAAACCTCGTCAGGATTAGATGAAATTTCAGCAAAGATGCTGAAACACTGTAAGAAAGCTTTAACTCCACCACTAGTCAAAAGTAACAAACTTATCCCTCGCTCATGGCCACTTTCCAACCGCACTTAAACAAAGTAAAGTATACCCCAAGCTAAAAAGTGGAAACCAAACTGAAGCCAAAAACTACAGACCCATATGATTAATCTCAACCTTCTCCAAAGTAATTGAGAAAATAGTTTTAAAAAGATTAATGGATCACTGTGAACATAACAGCCTGTTAACAGAAAGCCAACATGGCTTCATCAAGGGAAGATCCACAACATCTGCCATAATCAAACTTGCGGAATTCATCATTGATAGCTTGGAAGAAAAAAAATCTGATTACTGGAATTATGCTGGATTTTCAGCAAAGCTTTTGATTGCTTGGGACACGAACTGATCCTCAACAAACTTGAACAGCTTGGTGTGAAAGGCCAAGCCTACACATGGTTCAAGAGTTATTTGGAAGGAAGAAGTCAGGTTGTTGAGATTCAAGACACAAAAAAACATATGCCAAGAAGTAAGATCTGACCCTTTACCCATTACAAGGGGTGTACCTCAGGGTTCGGTATTGGGACCAGCCCTATTCATTCTCCTGACAAATGACATGCCACAAATATCTAGAAATGCACTGTACTCCCCTAATGTACGCTGATGATACGACACTCTCTAGTCTCCGAGTCATCACCAAACAATGTGGCCATCAACTCTTACATTGCACTAAATAAGGCATATCAATACTGTCATGAAAACGGCTTAGTTGTAAATGCTGAAAAAACCAAACAATTAGCTTTTGGGAGAAGACAGGAGGAAGTCCCCAGAACTACCAGAAGTATCAATGGAAAGCCAGACCAAAATTCCTAGGAATGACTATCAACATGCACTATCCTGGAACAATCATGTTGACACACTCTCCAAAAAATTGAACTCCTGCTTGTACATTTTAAAAAGAGTAAACCTCGTCAGTGACGATGCCACAACAAAAACTGCCTACCATGCATTGTTCAAGTCTCACTTACGATATGGCCTTGCAGTTTGGGGAGGTACAACAGCAGGAAACCTTAATCGAATTCTACTTCTACAGAAGAGAGCAATCAGGATTATGGCCAGCCTTGGCCCAAGGGAGAGCTGCAGAAAGGTCTTCAAAAACTACAAATGTCTTAACTATCATCGGCCTATACATAAAAGAAGTCATATTGTATGTAACGATCGAACAGCTTCAACGAGGCCTTGATATACACACACACAATACTCGTCATGCATCAAACTTTCACCTCCCTCTACATCACACTGCAACATATGAGAGGAAACCATCCTACATGGGGAGGAAACTCTTTAACCTCCTACCAGAAGATCTAAAAGATGCTGAACGTGAAGAAGTTGAAGACAGCCCTGACCAACTGGCTCATCGACCGACCATTTTACTCCATTGACGAGTTCCTGTACTGGAGGAAGAATGAAGAAACACATCCACTGAAAGAAAAAAACCTATATAAAATTGACGCCATTGCATTTCTCGATGTTATGTTAATAAAGAATTTGTCTATTGTCTATTGCTAAGGACTACAAATTATTTAAGTAATAGCTTTTGTGAGAAAACTGCTTTCTTTTATTTTTATGTATGATGTAAATTGTTCTTTTGTGAAATTTTACCACTGATGAATATATGTACGAGGGGGTACCCAAAAAAAAACCGGAATTATTTTATAAAAATTATATATTATCAAATTTTTTTACAATACGACCTTATCTCCTTCAAAAATAATCTCCATTATAACTAATACACTTGTCCCAACGGTATTTCCATTGATCAAAACATTTTTTGTAGTCATCTTTAGAAATGGCTGCAAGCTCGAGCTTCGTTTTTTCTTAACCTCTTCAACGCTGTCAAATCGTTGACCTTTCAAGCCTCTTTTCATGTGTGGAAATAAAAAAAAGTTGCATGGAGCGAGGTCAGGTGAGTAAGGTGCGTGGGGCAGCGGAACCATGCCGTTTTTGGCTAAAAGCTGCCTAACTGAGACGGCTGTGTGTGCCAGTGCGTTGTCGTGGTGTAAGAACCAGTCTCCAGTCTGCCACAAATCGGGTCTTTTCTGGCGAACTTTTTGCTGAACCGAGCTTCCAAGTTAACCCACTACTCTCTGATAGTTCCTCAATTGTCTGTCGACGGTCGGTGAGCACAAGTTCACGAATTTTCTCAACATTTTCGTCCGTTCGAGAGGTTGATGGACGTCCAGAACGAGGTTTGTCTTCAATCGACATGTCGCCATTTTTAAATTGAGCGAACCACTCGTAGACCTGAGTTTTCCCCATAGCATCATCTTTGTAAGCTGTATTGAACATTAAAATAGTTTCTGCAGCATTTTTACCAAGTAAAAAAACAAAATTTCACAGCTGCACGTTGTTCACTTAAACTTGCCATGACAAAAAACGAAACAAGAACAAAACAGGGTTAGCGAAAACAGTCACTACGAACGAACAGAATGCACTAGGACAACGGAACTGGGGTCACTGAGCTCGCAATGGGTTGTGCGACACACGCCTAGCGGCAGGAATGTGTACTACACGCTGCCGGCTGCCAGCAATACAATTCCGGTTTTTTTTTTGGATACCCCCTCATATCAATTTTGCTCTCTTTATATTAGAGCTGACTGCATAGCTAGAGCTACATAAAAAAAGTTTGTATAAATACTATTCAGTTGGTTTCTATATCCAAGAATAATTCAAGAGTTAATGTTTTAACAATTCCAGTGTCATTTATAAAGGTGATGAAAATAATATTAAAATGTCATAAATTCTGTTATGTTAAATCAATACTGATCGGACTACAGAAACATTTTTATTTTTCAGCTCATTGTATATTTTTTTATGTGTGCTTTACATTTTTTTTAAAGTTGACTGCAGTGAAGAATAAGACATGTTTGTAATTAATTATTTTATTTTATTAAATATGTACAGTAGCATGTTTTTACTAATGATCGATTGTTACAGAGAAAATCTTGTGTTGAACATCTCATCACTATGGGAAGGATATCCACATACAGAGATGACTTTCATGTTTAAGTTTTTCTTCATAATTCAGATGTCTTATTGGCTACACTGCTACCCAGAACTCTATTTCCAGAGGACAAAGCGTGAAGAAATGGCCGCAAGGGTTCGTTACGCAACTGTTGGTTTGGTGTATGTTGCGGCAGGCTACTTACTCAAGTGAGTTCTTGTCAAGTATTTGTTCTATTAAACATGTATAATTGTATTGTATCCGAGTATTCATTGTTGTAATCAATTGGATAAATAAATGTGATTTTAATAAATTTAATAGATGTCTTAACCCTTTTAGGACCGCGCGTTTTCAGATTTTCTATGCCTAAAAGACCGCCTTGTATTTTTAAAAAGTGTAAGGGTTTTGGGGAAAAAATTGTATATTCTAAAGTAGTGGGAGATATTTCAATAATTTTTTCAACAATTTTTTCTGCATGAAGTGACTAACAATAAGAAAATAGGTTATACTTTGTGCAAATCAAAAAAGGTTTGTTAACACCTATAAATAAAAAAAGTTTTTTTGAAAAAAAAAAATTTTTTTTGGTTTACAGGAATTTTGTGTAATCTAAAAAAAATAGAACAGTCCACACATATAGATACATGTAATTTACAAGTTATTGCTTAGGAGATTGCAACTTATTTCAATACTTTTCTTCAATAAATGGCTGATACGAGGAAAAAATAATAATAATGGTAAAAAATTAGAAAATAGATAGAAGCAGAAAAAGATAACTTAACGACAGAGAACAAGCCAATTTAAGCAGTAAATGAAACAATATTTTGTCTCTAACTCAGTTATTTCATGGTCTTATTAAGTTTGAAAGTTCATGAGAACTGTTCTAAAACTTACTCATACTAAAAAACTAAAAATAAATTATTTTGCACACAGAAGAAATGTTACAGAACTGCTGACAAGTCTAACAAACATGTTTGGTGAGGCACACTCCATGTAAGCTATTAATTACATTTGACACAGGCAGTTTCTGGATCTCTTCATTTTACCACCACTTTGAAGACTAATTTTACTGCATACAGCACAACATTTTTTCTTGTTGTTTCCCTGGTAACTTGAATATTCCATAAGTTTGAGTAGAAGAGCTGGCAGCCGGCTGGTTGTCTGGGAGCATCACCGCCACCACCAGTACCACTGGGAGTCTTCATCCGTAGCCATTCCTCATTATGTCTCTAATAATTGACACAACAAACTGATATCTAGTCATAGGCTTACCTAAACAATTTAGTTTGTACAGAATATACGAATTTAGAACCATTCGTCCAAAAACGTTGAATACAACTTTTTTCCAGAAATTTGACTGTACGCCTCTCATTCCAGATAAGCATACAGCATCATGTCGTTTGTATCAATTCCACCCATGTATCTGTTATATTCATCAATGACTTTTTGGTTTATTTTTTTATTCTTTCAAAACCAAATTTTGTGCGCCTGGTCTGAACATCTATGGCTTGTGAATCAGATGAGACAAGTATTACTGGTCGTTGACTGTGATGATTTTTCAACGATAAGCTAGAGTTAAAACATAGTCACTCCTATAATATTTCTTTTCTCCAACAGCAAATTTTCTTTTGACATCATTGGGTAAGTTCTTCCGGTTTCTTCTTATGGTAACCAGTGAGGAAGGTTTGTTTTCTGTACAGGTCTTGTATAAGTCCAAAGCTGGTGTAAAAGTTGTCAACAAATAAATGGAAGCCTTTATTCAAATAGTTTTCCCATTTGCATAAGTTTTCATGACAACATAGTAGCCCTAAGCCGTACTTTTTAATTTCTTCTCGATCATCAGAAAATGAAGCCCCTTTATAACATGTAAACCCCCAAACAATAATTTGTAATGGAGTCACAAATTACCCACAATTTGATACCCCATTTGTGATGGTGTTTGTTTGGTAGGTACTGTAGTAATGTAGTGTAGTTTTTTGTCCCAACCAAACTTTCATCAATTGATAATTGTTTGTTAGGAATATAGTGATGCCGTGAAACATTGTTGGCAAGAGTTTATAGCTGGTTGGAATTTTGCTGTGGGTCATAATCAGCATCAGTGTTTTTTGGCCAATTTTACTGTTGTCCTGTCAAATGAAAAAACATATGAATGGCATTCAAACAGGTTCCTACTAAACATTTGACCAAACCAGGGTGTATTTTGGTCATATCAGTACTCCAGTAAGATTTCAGTGTTGGTTTGTTGATCAGTCCCGTGTTTAGTAAAACTGCAATAAATGCTTTGATTTCACCAACAGTAACATTCGTCCAGTTTCTTATTTTATTGGTAATACTGATTTCATTGTCATTTGTGTACTGCTGGGCATATCTGTTTGTCTCTTTCACAATAGTTTGCAAAAAGGCTGTGGTAAAGAACAAGCAAAAATAATCAATAGGCCTAGCATTTGGAGGCGGACAATGTTTGGGACCTGGAAGTTCACTGAAAGAAAATAGGTGACTGGGTGGAGAATCTGAGTTTTCATATATTTCTTTCCAAACTAAGTCATTCATATCATTGCCATCATCAGAATCGGACATTTCAGCCTCTATGTTCATTGGCACAGGCCTTGTTACAACTCTAGGCCTACCTCGGCCTCGTCCTCTAACCTTATTTACCATGGGCCTACCTTTGGATTTTCGTCTAGGTGGCTCGTTATAGTCTGTTTCCGATGACGATGAACTAATAATTCTTGATGGTGAAAACCTTCTACCATGTGAGGTGGAGGGTTGATCGGGATTGAAATCATGATCGGCATCACTATCATCAACAAACTCGTCACTTTCACTACTCACGACAAAGTCAGAAGAGTCTGTCAAATTTTCTGGTCTTTCACTTAGATCGGCATCACTACGTAATAAATCTTCAATACTATCCTCGTTCAAATGTCTTTTAGTCATTTTGAAGCACGATAATCGTCTAAACACAATGAACAAAACGTAAACAAACTCGGCAGGCCGCGTCAGTCAGCTGGCGCTGGCGATCGCGTGTTGGTCGCGGCTGAGAGCTAGCGCTACCAACTGCGCAATTTACCATTTCCCACTCCTCCGTGGATTAAAATTTTACTAAATTCAAAGACGATTTTGAATGTAGAAACTATCAATAGATGTGGAGTCAAAATTTGGTTGAATCAAAGTTATTAATTATTTTCTTATACCCATAAAAGCAAACTACTGATAAATCATTAGTTAGTATTTTTAGCCTAAAAGACAAACTAACGATATATCGTTAGTTGGTCCTAAAAGGGTTAAAATACTATATATATTTTAAAATTCTATATATATACACACCAACTATTTGTTGCAATTCAGTATATCACTGCTAGAGACCAGCACTTATCATCTAAGTTGATAAAGTAGAACAAGTTGATCTGAGTCTTACGAGAAAAATAAGGTTAACCATCTGAGATCAACCATTGATAAAATTGCTACTTGTATGCAATGTGAGGAATTAGAAGTCAGATATGAAAGAAATATTTAAAGACATTAACTGTACATTTGGCAGTAATTTGTTAAAAAGGATTACCAGTATGCCAACACTCTTGAAAGTCTGTTTTTTCTTATTCAAACGTAGAAACTGATCATATATAAATCAAATATATATTTATATTATTGTATACTTACTACTTCTTAAGTAAAATTCTATGCTTTTTACATATATTAGTAATTTAAAATAATATGAATGCATTATGTTTTAGTTTCAATCGTGTCGCTATTTGCCTTTTGGTGATTCATTACCTCTCAGAAGCACTCTTTCACGTTGCCAGATTGATAGATTTTGTTGACAAGGAGGAGAAAGGAAGCAAAGGTAAGTTTTTATTACCACCTGAAATCCTGGGTGATACGCTTATGGCTCTTATTAGTCACTATGTCTGTTGATGTGTACAGAAGTAACATTAAAATTAACATTAGGAAATTCTTGCAACAAAAATGTATTGTCGTAACAATTGTACATTATTCTTAATCATTTGCAGTCTCATCACCATTTCAATAATTATCCTCTCAGGTCTGAGGGCCAGCACTGCTGGCCAAACAGCTGGTGAAGGAATGGCGGTGGCCAAAACTCCCGGCCATCAGATCTGAGAGAACATTTTGATTTGAAAACTATTGCCAATACATGAAAACTCCAATAGCAAATAGTACTAAATATCACAAATATAAACCTGAAAACTCATATTAATTAGATATTTTAGTGTTACAACACATTCATGACAACCTATACTCCGTCGGGTACACGCTATCTTACACAACTACCATTGTGTACCCAATTGGTTATACACTGGGCTTTAATAAAGCGCGTTGTGCGTCCAATAGGGTGCACGTTGCTGTGCATTTCCTTATTGCTTTTTTATTGTTTGCCTCTCTTGGTGGTTTGTTAAATTTGATCCCACGCTTAAATAAATATATCAAATTATCATGTAACCCGTTGTTCACACAATTGCTTAATTTTTAAGGTAAATTATAAATTTTTTAAGCATCCCTTGGAGTATATGGGAAAAAATGGAAAAAAACATTAAAATTAATTTTGTTTAAAATTACGAAGTTTACATACATTTTTCGTTATAAATAGGTGTTTAACAAAAAAAATACGGTTTTTACTGTTATTGGAAAATTCGACCAGAAATAAAAAGTCTAAAAGTAAGCCGTCATTGTGAAAGTGTTAAATAGAGTTTTATTTGCTAAATATAACCTAACAAGTGAAGTAACATAACTAAAAACTTGGACAATCCGTGTATCACAGACTATATAAATATAAGCAATCATAATAATTGCATGTATCCCTAATTTATTTTGAGCAGCTACTTTTTTACTACCATTAATCTCCTAGGTTTGATATATGTAAATTTTTAATTTAACATTGATAAACTTATCATCACAAAATCTGGTATAGGTGTCCATTGGTGTCTTTAAATTATAAAATAGCAGTAGACTTTTCATTATGGGAAGAGGAGGAAGATATTAGGAAGATTTACTTTATCTGTGAAGTAGTGTCTCTAATAATACATGTGAAAACATTATGCTCCATAAGACTATAGTTTTAGTGAAGGAGTTGAAAAATAATTTGCCATGACATATTTTTAAATTTTTAATTGTGTGATGTCATTGCAGCAGGTTACCTAGTGTTAGACGTTGTCTTTGTGCTTGCTTGGTCTGTGAAGTAGTGTCTCTAATAATACATGTGGAAACATTATGCTCCATAAGACTGTAGTTTTAGTGAAGGAGTTGAAAAATATCTTGCCATGACATATTTTAAAATTTTTTATTGTGTGATGTCATTGCAGCAGGTTGCCTAGTGTCAGACGTTGTCTTTTTGCTTGCTTGGTCTGTGAAGTAGTGTATCTAATAATACATGTGAAAACATTATGCTCCATTAGACTGTAGTTTTAGTGAAGGAGTTGAAAAATAACTTGCCATGACATATTTATAAATTTTTAATTGTGTGATGTCATTGCAGCAGGTTACCTAGTGTCAGACGTTGTCTTTGTGCTTGCTCGTCTGGCCTCCATCATCCTGTCAGTGTTGACTTTCTGGTATGGGCTCTCTCTTAGTGACACTCAGGGTCTGGATCTGCCTTCTGGCAACTTCAACATTCCTGCCGTCCGACTATTTGCTCTGGCTGCTGTATCGCTACTCCAGGCATATCTCATGTTCCACTTCATCACCGACAAGCTGAGACAACTGCGTGAGCAGGCACCGCAGATTCAGCCTAGAAAATTACCGGTTAAGAAGGCTGTTCCGAAAAAGAAGAAGGAAGACAGTGAGTATTAATTCAAAATTTTTTTACATTAAATAAATCACTGTAAAAAATTTAACAGAAGTCTTGTTCACATTTAAAATGTGTTATAACCTAACCTTGGAAGTAAAAAATTGAATTTACGTTTACACAACTTTATTTGCGCAGTGAGAGAATTGACTCATTTTGTTTATTGAATGTGTGTTGCAACCAATTCAAAACAGTACACGTTGGTAAATATTTTGTGGTTTGCAAGTCAACAGCCCTATTAAATTTTATTTGAACATGTTGTTATGAAAACTCTGTATCTTAATCCTGGAACTGGTAAATGCCTGATATTGAGTGTTTTAGCTGCAGTTATCGTAATTGACTAGGGAGTATTTTTAGATGACCTACATTCCACAGCAAGGGGAAAGGGACACCCTTTGTCTAGCTCCATCCACCTGCTTGTCTGCCTTGAGCGTCCTACAGAACCATAAACAAATATATCCGTTGGCGTGCATTACTGTTTTGTTGGCTATCATGAATGTGTCTACTACATATCTCGTTACTTTTCTTCATCGTGTGATAGGGTTGTGATTTCTTTACATTTTTTATCTTGTTTTGTAGTGGCGATGAAGTGTATTTTATTTTATGAGTAGAATTTGATTATGTGATGAAATGGATAAAATGATAGATCTTATCTAAGAAACCTTAGAAAATGCTCTGATAATTTAGTACTGTAGTTTATATAATTTTTCAGTTTTATTGGATTGTACCATGAATTTGAATTCAGATCAAATTAACAGTTTTGTAAATAGTTATTTTGAGTTTTTTATGTTTATCTCTTATATCATACTTATAATAATAGTTAGCTTTGAACTTAAAGAAAAATATATTTTACAGTTGTCTTGGCGTTAAAGGAAAATTATTGAATTCTTTAGTGGCATGCAAAGGGTTAAGTGAATTATGTGTTTAGTTATACTTACTACAGCTTTATTTTGTAGTGTTTCTGGCTGGAAGTGTACCAAATATTACTTGAACAACTGTCTTAAGTTTTCCACATTAGTTACTGTAGCATCCACTTTATTTACTGTATTGTATTTTGTGATTTTTTTATTATGTAATAGCTTTTCTTAAAAATGGATTAAAGATGTTCTAAAAATTAAAAAGAGCTGTTACAAGAAGACTGTAATAATTTAAAATGAAGAGAACACTTCGTGAGACATTACAGAAAGTGAATCGGTGTTAGAACAAGATTGTACAATCCAATAAAAACCAATATGTTTGTGTTATGCAGTATGAATAACTTTGTGTTCTTGGGATTGTTTACATATTTGTTTCTTTTTATAACACTAACTAGCAAAAGAAAATCAGGATAGATCTGATATATTTCATAATTTTAATGACTTTATTTGTGAACTGCTGTAGCCTACTAAATGTTTTTATGTACTTATAAGCTCGTGACGCTAGAAGTTTTTACTCTAAGCTGAGGTGAAATTTTTAAAATTTTTAAAAATTTTTAAAAAACCTCTATGTTATATTGTTGCATTTTCAACTTGTATAAACCATTCTAAACTGTATATTTTTCACACAAAATTAACTTAATTAACTCTTTAAATTTTTCATCTTCTAGTTATTGTATACTACTATTATTAACACATTGGAGTCTGGCTCGCTATTTGCTGTTTTAATAGCCTGGTCTGCACAAATTATTGGGTTTTCAGATTTTTTCTTTAGAAAACTGTTAAATATTATGTATATGATATTATATTTTCTTGAAAGTTCTATCTTTCCTCTTTAAATTGATATGTAAAACTTTATTCCTATAAAATGTAATAAATTTTTTAAAAAATTTCAAAACTTACATTTTTTGAAGAAAAATAAAAACTCCCGCATGTCTTGTATTACTTGAAAATTAACTTTTGAATAAATAATATAAGTAATTTCAATTTTTTTAAAGGCATTTACTATATACATATTTACAAATAATTATTTTATTTGCCAAAAAAATTCCAAATGCTAAAAAAATTATTGTTGTCATGGACAGACTGACGACGCGCCAGGCCACGTCAGTCGATAAACAAAAGCCTCAAGCGGGTATGACGTAGTAGCGCCTAGCGGAATTTTTCTGAACTAACCAACAAAGCTGGCTTTTTAATGCAGCAGACGGCACTCGAATATCACTCGGGCAACTCCGTATATCAATCGGCAAAGCTGTGCTCGAGTCACGCTCGAGCGCCAGCCGGGTGATTAAACAACGGTGCTCGAGTCTGGCTCGAGCGTAGACTCGAATGTGTTAAATTGGGTACAACAACTTAAAATTACAAATTTTTAATAATAATTTTTGTTTGTAAATAAAAAAAATATGATGTTTTTATTTTCTTGTAGGAAAACTGTTTCTAAGAAGTACTGAATACAATGATTATATATAACATGACATATTCATTTTATACCATACATATGATAACAAGTATTGGGTCAATGTAAAAGTTACCAGAACCATTCCGTCACTGATAGAAATTTGACTGCCAGTTCCAGGGTTAATACAGTTACATTATTTTTGGTGTACATCAAATTAAAATACATTTCTCTGAATATATTATGTAGAAATTATGTAGAATAATATTCCAAAACTTTTTTAGGTTCTCGGACTTTGCTGACAACTATATGGACAAATATTTTTGGACCTAAACCTAAAGGTTTGAAAAATTTCAATGGGATTAGCTAAAAATTTCACCCTCTACATATATTTTATGAATGTGCACTGTTTTTGTGTTTTTTCACAGTCAAGTTCATATTCTATTCGGGGTTTGTATTTTTGTTTTTTTGCACATTGCTTGGTTTCATGGGTTCACTGTTTATACAGTGTGTCATGGTGAGAATTGTACATTTCTAGAAAAAGTACTAGTTGTAACTTCATCTTTTCTGAATGTGGGACTTTGTAGATATGGCTTCTTTATCAAGTTATAAAAAGTTCATGTTGAGTTGTTAAGAAATCAACAGGAATAAATTAATATACCTTGTTACAAAAACTGATTCATTAAATTTATGTCAGTTACTCTACAAATAATAATTTGGTATAGGCAATAATCCGACTGAAATCTCCTTTACTTTGCCATGTTAAGATTGTTAATTTTTAATTGTTAATAACGTTTTGCAATCACGATTTGTCTTCATATTCCAATCCATGTTTTTCTTTAAATATATCTCATTATTCAGAAAATGAAGTAAAAACTATTTTTAATTAATTAATTATGATGATTAACATAAAACTACCAGTACAATCACTATATGTTTGATAAGAAGCCATTCTGTATTTCATATTAAAGAAGTAGTGATTTTAGTGGTATATTTGGATTTTCACTGAACAGAATGATTTTCACTTTTTTACTTGCTAGTAGAAAATTAAGCAAGGTGAGCTCCTGAGGATTTGTTTTTCTGGCAATCTTCTTGTCTTGATCTGGTTTGACAAGGTAACACAACACAAGATCCTTTCTGGAAATAAAAATTAATGATGGGATTTTTATAGTGATGTAAAAAAAAAGTAAAGAATGTCTTATTTTACCAGGCGAAGTTAGGGCTAAGAAGCCCTCTCTAACACTGGATGTACTGGATGAAGTGAATAAAACCTAGTATTAGGACTAAGGTCAACATTCGGTGCGGCGCGGTCACCGGTGACCGCCGCGTGGCGTCACTGGGTACCGGCGGGGGTCGCCGGCGACCCCGTGCTCTACCGCTTGTTTACCGTTTCAGTGTGGTGTAGTCACTTGCTAGAGCGGGGTGAAACTACGCCGCAGTCAATGTGTTAAAACAACTGTTAAGATTGGTGAGATTAAAATAGGTTTGCTCAACTAGGCCTATAGGTCTAGTTGTTCCAGACGCCTTTGTTACTGCTTGTAAACGAAGTGATTTAAGAAACTTCTTACCTTTGAGGTTAGCAACTGCTAAGAAATTGTCAACTCTGGTCCAGGTCATGGAGCACTAATTATTCTGAAATCGAGCTCATCAATAATTATGGATTGAATACATCCATAGCTGATATGCACTTCTGATGAAATTTCTTCTACGGTTAACCAGCGATCATGTTCAATAAGCTCGGCAGGCAGCATGAATATTGCCATCTGTAAGGCATATTTTTGGGCGTCAGTCATTATTTTCGTTTTCAAGCCGTTCTCGTCCACCCTTAAATTCTCTAGCTCATGTAAACACACAATTCTGAGACAGTGTACTGTCCCCAAACTGTGCCTGCAAATGAGTTCAAATTTCAGATGGTTTAACGCCTTCATTGGTTAAAAACTTATGATAATTCGTTGTGCAACAGACAAAGAAACTTCTTGCTCGGTCATGGCTGTACTGACGGCAATGCCGAATTGAACACTAACCAGAATGATTCTCCCACTCCTCATAAACTAAACATCTACTCCACACAGCATTAACCAATTAGGACCTGCATTCCCTGCATTCTAAGAACAATAGCAAAATTATTGTTTATATTTAGTTTACCCTCGTATGTTACCATGCCTACCCTACCAGACCAGTGATATTTTCGTTGTATTCTGCAAATTTGACCAGTTATTATCATATCAGTAAACTTTATTGCCACTGTTAGCATTGGATTGTCTTTAGGGGCAAATAAATGTCTTTGTCTATATAGATATAATTGATCATAAAGAAAACATTGAAGTTTAGGTATTTATAGCTTAGTGCTAATACCTTAAAGTGATGTCAAGTGTTAAATTTTAATCAGATGACAGTTTTTTAAGAAAAATATTTTAATTTTTGTACATTACACTATGTAGAAGCGAAATTTATAATGTCATATATGTTTTTTTTGTGTATCATTATCCTAAAATATTAAACTAAAGATTTGCATTAGTTGGGTTGTTGGAAACCTCAACTCAGCTAATAGCTCAGAGGTGCCTATCCATTTGTACTTTTATCTACTTTTTTATGTAATTTTTGTGTGTGAGCAAATGATTGTAATGTACTTTGGAAATAAAGATTCTTGATTCTTTCATTATGTTATAAATTACATTACACATTGTTTTATATTGAATACTATAGTAAAATAAGACTGACCCTCTCTTTATTTTAGTTTATTTTTAATATTTTATAAAAATAAAGATATATAAAACATTCTTTAATCACCAGGAATGTGTGAATTCTTATTTCACACATTTCAGAAGCATTCCTGTTAAAATAAGACTCTTGATCACAACTTTCAGAAAGTAGTAATTCATACCTTTAGCTACTTTAAAGGGTGCTATTGCTATTTCGCCTAATTTGTCTTAGTACTTGAGCAGGATTTCTGTTGATTTCAACAACCATCACCTCAAGAAAATTGTCATTTATTTAGATACAAAAATAATCAATTGGCTGTGTTGATATAATGTATCAAAATTGAATAATGAGTCACAATAAAAAATAATATTGTTTTGCTTACAAACACTGTATTTGTTCTATTCTTGAACAATTTATTATTAAACATGACTACATGACTATCTGACAGCTGTGAGTAGGAAGAAAGGTGAGTAAGATCGTAACAGGTAACACGGTCAGGTAGTTCTGTAGCCGCACATTGTAAAGGTACCAATGTTGACTGAAAGTTATAAGTCAGGTTGCTAGGAATACTTTTAAAGTCTATTATAGTTGAAGAATAAAATTGCTCACCCACTTGGATTGGTCTGAATTGATCCTTCTTAACCCTCCATACCACATATTTTATCAAAATAAGTTTTATTAATTTTATTGATCACTGTAAGAGAAATATCACAATAAAAAAAGATTAAACAATTAGACAATGCTAGAAACATATGTAGTGAAATTTTAATCTAACTATTAAAAGCCGGCTCTCTTTTATAAAGAGAAAATATGTCTTGGGATTTGTCAGGAAAAAGAAATAAATTAATAAAACATTGCTCCAGCTGGTGCAAATATATAAAATTCTTCACGCTATATGTTTGGTTGGAAAATTTTGATCACTTAGGTTTAGCAAAATCACTCTTTTTTTATTGGTGGCATGCTTACCATCTCTTTAGTCTATCTATGGCTGGTATTCTTTGTTGTTATAGATATGGTTTAGTGATAATTGTTTGAAAATAACTACATGTATTAAGTATTTTTTAAACAAAATAATATATGTATGTATGGTGAAAAAAATAATCAGGGCAATGTTTGGAGCATATTATAAGGTTTGAAAACTAACGCTTGAAAAGAAAACAAACTTTTAAGCTAATTTGAATTTTGGCTGCAACAACAGACCTTAGAGAGCAATTTTTTCTCTCTAGTTCTATTATCATCCCAAGTGACCAACTTATTTAAACCTTTTCAAGAAAATATTCCACCACTTTTAACCTCCTCTCTCCTTTCCATCAAGGATCAATGTGCAACTGATTGTATTCACTATTCACACCGGACATCTGTTTGTTTCAAAGAACACATATTCATAGGTACACTCTGTTGTAGTTATATATACACACATATCCAATTACTTTGAAAACGTTTATGTTTATGCCTTGTTGTACTAAGTTTACTGTGACTATAAAATTACTGTAAATAAATGTTCTTTCGATTATTTTAAAAATGATTTTTTTTTTAATATTTCCTCAAAATGTTTGTATCATTATGATTAAACCACAAAAATCCTAATGATATGCCTAATGTAAATAACAAAAGTCATAACACATATTTTTGTTTTTACTGAAATTTTCAGAGATTCACTTTTTCAGTGTCAGCATTTTTTTTATTTTTTATTGATATGGAGTACTATAAAAGTATAAGAAAGAAAGTACTATAAAATTATAGTACTTTTTTTTCTGACACATAAAAAAAATCATTAAATATAATGGAATTAAATAATTAGACAATTTTCTATCTATTTCATTTAATCTTTCATTCAAATATGTACACGCCAACATAGTATTTTGAATAAACTGTTGAAAAAATGCTCATCACCACGATTACACTTCATGTGCAGGAACATATGTAGGCATACAGTGCCACATTTGAGCCTTACAATGGATAATAAAACTGGATTCAATTGAACTGTTGAATTAAGCTTTGAATGTCATCAACAAACAGCATGTGGCTGAACATCATCATGCAACAATAAACTTTAATGAATTAGTAACTCCTCTTCTTTTATTTTAATTCTTCCCCAAAGTTTTGCACCATTTGTACTGTAAATATTTTGAACTTGATGATACATTTTATCTAGTTTCCAAAATGTTCCAAAACCTAATAACAAATCTCACAGCCGGGTGAGTCATAGGAATTAGAAAAACTCATGAAATAATTTGTTATGAGATCAGTGAATTGTTAGTGAAGCAATGAAACTAGTGCACATGCACAAAGTGACTACATTAATACTTTGATAGGGTCAAAACAAACCTTTGGATGTGCGTTGTATTTCCTGGATTGTTTTATAGTACTCATTTAATTCTTTTTGTTGCAGGCAAGAAGTCCAGTGCTGACGACGATGTGAATGAGTTGCCCGAGGTTGACCAGAATACTAAGAAGTCTCTCAGATCCCGAGCCAATAAAACAAAATAAAGACTGCAGTATATGCACAATGAATGCTGTCAGATGCATAAATGTTCATTGTTTTACATTCAAATTTTGTTATAAATTACTTAATTTATTTTTAATAGATTTTTTTACATTTTATATTAACAAATTAATTTATTGTGGTTATGTAATATTTAGAAACATTTTCAGGTAAATAAAGGATTGGCGTGTGAGGCGGATAAAGTTTGTGTTATTAAGTTTAACAAAATTCCCTTCCCTACATTAAATAGTTTTGTCTTTTATCAATCATAAACTTTTTTTGAGAAATATATTCAATAAAATATTTTTAGGTGTGATTTAAATATTAGGCTGGAAAAGTACCATGGGTAAATTGAAAAATCTTGGTGTGAAATAATTTTTATTTTCAAAGTGGTATCAAGAGTGATGTTTAGTTAGTCTATATGAACAATGATTAAACCAATGGCACTTTTCTTCTCACTTTCAACTGAAATTTATGTTTTTCAGCTGAGTATAGAGTAGAGAGCACAACTGAATAAGGAATCAAGCTGATAAAGGTGTTTGAATACCTCTATTAAAGATAAAACTAGCTTAAGGGTACAAGAAATTAAAATCCAAAGGATCAAGATGAGAAGGTTGGATTCATTTAAACTTGTAGTAAAATTAGCAGTTGTTTAAGTGCACATGTTTTGGTTATGTATTAAGCTAGTATCTATGCTTTCTGTGGTAAAATCCCATCTGAGTGTAATCTACTTTTTTGGAAAAAAAAAAACTGTTTGGGTCGTTTGAGACAAGTGCTAAGCTACACATCTACAAAAATCCTTATGATGATACATATCTTCAAAAAGTACCTAGGTTACCACTGATTTAAATACTATTTTAATTTTCGTACATATTAAAGTCATACATAATATTTGGGAAAATGCACAAAACGTTTAAAAAAACCTAATGGAGTACAAATAGGAAACCACAATGCACAAGAGCTAATAAAGTAAATAAAAATACTCTAAGATTAGTGTTAAACTTTTGTATGTTATCTTGGCCAAATTAATAATACAAAAATAACTATGAGTTATTATTTTTAACACATTCATTCCCTAAGGTTAAAGTAGCATTGTAGCAGTGTGATGTGTATGACAGAGAATGTGTCACTCAGTCGCCATATTGTATACTACAGCTAGTGTAGTTAAAGTGTTAACCTATTGGCTATCAATTACATATATTGCCTGACATCAGTTAGCGTCAGCGTAATTACCGTAGATCATAAGTTCATAATTTTGGAATTGAAAAATATTTCTTATATTGATATTTTGACATTTGTCTATAATATTATATTGATGGTCTGTTAAAATATAGCATGTTCAATTCCCTCAAAATTGATTGTTGTTTACTGTTACATCTGTTGATTGATTGTTGCTATCAGCGAAATCACGCTTTTCCAAGAATTTCAATAACTTTGTATAGAAAATATTGAATGATATAATATAATAATTGAAATTAAATATTGAAAATAGTGAGTGATAGTAACTTTGATGATGATATTTTTAGTGAAAGTTGCAATGAAGAAATTGAAGAAAATATGTGACAAGGCCTAACCTTCAAACTTGGTAGTGGACAAAGCAAGCAAATGGCCACATAATTTTATTTTTAGGGGTGGATCTGGTATAAATCTGATTGTTGCTGGGTAACTAAATACTTAAAGTACAAGGTAGTAAAATACAATTTTAACCCTCCAGCTGGTATGAAACGAATTTTCGTCGCCAAAGGCCCGTCCGATTTGGCAACGACGGATATTCGTCGCCAAAGTAGACATGTACAGTTACTGAGAATTTAGGCAATTAAGGTCATATAAATGATTTTTATTTGGTATATTCTGGAACAGCACTAACTATAGTACTGATTTACTGTTCTTACTTTGATTATTGTCTTCTTTGTTTACCGTAAAACATTGTTTTCTATGGACAGCTGACGTGAACGTAGTACGGATCAACCACATTGTTGTGAAACTGTAAACAAGTGGCGGGTTTTGTGTTTTGAGGTTACGAATCCAATAGTATTTGTGGAAATTGTATTTTATAGTGTTTTAGTGTTGTTATTATTGTTTTTTAGCTTTCTTAGGTTATAGTTTTAGTATGGGTGAAAACTTTAGAGACCGATAAATCTAGTGACGCTGAGTGAAAAATGAAACTTTGTATATATTGTACATATGTAAATAAGGTAAGATTAAAATTTATTATTTTACTTTATTTTTGTTTTATCTGTCATACTTATATAAGTAAAAATGCAGTGATGAGATTATGTTTACCCACGAAAAATAATATTTATTTAGAAATCTACGCATTTTTGAAAATAAGTAAATACGCGTGATTTTTCATACAAAGCCCTGTACCACATACGTTTTGAGGTAAAAGTTACAATAATTATATATTTTTTGGAATCAGGACAAAATTTTGAATAGGTTATACATTTACAGTTTTGATGTAAAGCTTATTGCTAAGCAGTTACACAACTGAATATTTACAAAAATAATGTCAAAAAAAAGTTTTATTATATTTTGTAAAAAAAAAATATGTTTCCATGGAAACAATAAGATATTGTTATTATAATGCTCTCCATATAGTTGTGAATACATTGACATATAATAGTTTATATTTGGACTAACAGTTATGAAATGTGATACATTATAAGAAACGTCTGCGAGGCTGTTAAAATAGAGCCGCCAGTACAGAGTGACACCATTGCCAGTTCTAGGGTTAATGTCATATGGATGTTTAATAATTGTAACCCTTTGACCACTGTAGATTGTTCAGCCGGCCGTGACAGTGCCACTGAGTTTTTCTTAGCCGAACCTGCACATGGCAGAGACGGCCACGGTGCTGAGGACTTTTAATTTACCTTTGATACTTATATGTTATATATAACATTTTTTTACTTTTGTTTGTTATTTTCTATTGTATTTAAATTATACCCCTAAAGAAATAATTTGAAGTGTATTGGCCTGTTTTTATCAGGATATAATTAAGACGGTTTATTCTACATTTGGTTTATTATATGGCAATTTTAGCATATAATTCTAAAAGTTCATGGTATTCTGAAAAGCATGAAATAATTCTTAAAGTGACGTTGTAAAACTCACACATGTATCGAGATTCACATTTCGTTTTCTCGCCTTATGTTTGTGCTACAGACGTGACATGTTGTGTTTACATTTTTCGGTTGGCGGGATAAAACTTGGGCTAAAACAACATTTCTAATAACAAATTATTCCTGCTCCTCCAGCCAACAACTCTTCCCTGCAATTCAACCCCCCCCCCCCCACACTGTATAAGATCTCGATCCGACTCTCTTCCAATTAGAACACACATCATACAGCTATCTGGCATGGCAAGATACTTCACGTGACTCTGCCAGAGTGCATTGCAAGAATACTCGACAGAAGCGTGATGGCAAGTGCTCTGCTTGCGTGTATACTCGTCTACAGTGGTTAAAAGGTTAATTGATCTGAAGCCCCCACCCTTCCCCAGGAGGGTTCACTTCTGGCTGGTTTATACCTTCCAGTTGAACCCATTAAACCGATGTGTTACTTAAATCTGGGTAGACTAATTGACGTCCACGAGTGGCACATCACTAACAGCAAATGTTGAGATTCTGGGGCGGAAGGGTAATTCGATAGGTCTAGTCTACTGCGGGAGATGACTGTTGGAATTGGTGGGGTTTGTTCCCGAAGGGTCAAAGGTTCTTGCCAGTCTAGATATAAGAGTGTGCCTCCCCTGCCTGCTTTGACAGGAGAGGCTGTTTCAGAGCTGGCTTCTCCTTTTTCCTAGGGGACGTTACTTGAGATTAGCGCCCTAAACTTTTCCTCATGAATCTCGACAGGAGGTGGCCCCTACTCCCAACCTTACCCATCCAAAATATCCTATAACTCCGGAAGCAGCGCACTGGACTAGGTGCAATTTTCTGAGCTTGTCCTAGAGAAAAAAAAACCCCACCTTACAATTTACATTATAAATCAAAAATTAATTTGGTGCCTGAGGGTAACAATATTTGAATTTGAATAGGTAGTCATTGGGCTGATATATAAAACTAGATTACTTACTGACTGCTGTTCAGCTCATTTAAATTTGTTTGCTCAGGACATATTTCAATGCAACTACATTACAATCAGTATGTTCATTACATTAATCAGTAGGCATCATCAGGTGAATTGAAATATAACACATTAGAAAAAATAAAAGTACTGCACATTTAATAAATAGAACAACTATACAACAACGTAGTTTATTAAATATTGACACAGGCCTGTCAACACATACATGGTGTGTCTAAACAAAACCGGACTGGGCCAAAAACAAATTCAATTACAAATATTTACAATTTTATGTTATCCTCTTCAATATACTCCTCTCCTCAGTCTCTACACTGGTTTATGTGAATTTTCCACTATGTGTTTGCAATGTTGCAGATCATTTTGCAGAAGTCCATTCATGACTTCCAGCACATTTTTTTTACTAGTTTACAGTGTCAAATTTAGTTTCTGTTAAAGCTAAATTGACTTTAGGGAATAAAATAAATACCAGGGGGGCTATGTCATGTGAGTACGGTGGATGGTCTAAGACAGGAATGTTGTGTTTGGCTAAAAACATCTTCAGTGAATTCTGATAGAGAATACATAACTTGTATTCTCCACATGTATTGCTCCATGTATTGCTCACATAGGTTAGTCAGGACACTAATGGGAAAGAGTTATCTGTTAGCTTTATGCCTCCAGGAAGACTAATCATCAGTTTGGCACCAGCCTATGAAACTAAATCTTCAGAAGCTAGTAATTATGTCACTGAACTCTAGTTGCCCTAGTCTTATTTTGATGAATTTCAAAATCCAGCTCCAAAGTGCACTTAGATCAATTAAAGTGTACTGTAAGACTGCTTTTATTCCCAGTAGCAGACCTTAGCGGTCGATTGTTGTTATTTTATAAGTACATTGAACCAATGGACATCTTTTATTCATAAAAGAGCGTTATTACAGTTATTGGTGGCTACAATAGGCTGTTCCCATTCTCACAGTGCTACCAACCCAACCAACTTAATCTAGACAGTGTCCACATAGTCAGGTCATTCTACTGTGCATACAGTTGTGTGGATTTGTTGTTATGTGTGAAGTGTCCTCATTGGTGATTAATGATGTGAACACAAAACGATTTATGCTTCAAAAATCAGAAATTTATTGTAGTGTATTTGAAAATTAATTGCTGTTTTAAGTATTGAAGTGTAGTTTAGTTTGTTAATGAATATGCATAACGTTTTGAGCAATTTGTATTGTGAGAAGCATGTTCTCTGGAACCTCATTGACCCTGATTTACATAATAAAAACCTAAAGAGCTGGATGGAATGATATATATTTGCCTAAGAGAAGGCCCTAACCAAATCTAGGTCATCTCTTCTTTCCTACAATTACACAAATCCTACAATTGTTGCTGCTGCCAACGCACGCTCCTACAATGTTGGCAACTTGGAAATAACTGTCGAAGTGTGCAAAAAGGGAGCTAAAATGTCAACAAACACAAACCTTTGATAGTTGCCAACATTTGCTCTCAACTTATGTTACCAACTTTAGGTGCAATCACAGCTTTAGAGAGATTAAGAAATATGCAGAGCACATGCTCTCATTCTGAAATCCACAAACAAAATCAACATGATTGACAATTGCAGCAGTAATTGGTTTGTTTTTTTTTTATCCAAATTATTCTGAATTTAGAAACAGAAATTTGTTAAAAAATTGTACGTTTGATGGAAGATTTGTATAATTTTTTTGTAATTAGATGTTTTAAAGAGAATCACTTTTGTTTTTTTTTTTTAGAGATAATAAAAAAATACCTCTCAAAAGAATAATGACCGATTAGCTTGGTTACATGGATTTTAACCTCTGAATAACATGACCCACCTCATCAATGTCTTCAAGTTTCAAAGCGTAATAGAGAATACGAGAACAAGAAAACAGTTTCACTGACAGCTCATAATGATTTGCCTATGAACTATCTTGTAATTTATTACAAATGAGCTTCTTGTGAGGTTTTTTGAGCTTCTTATTTATATGTTTGATACAAATTTAAATTCTAAAATGTAAATTTCTCTCTGTATTTGAAAGTTCTGCTTTATTTGATTTTTATAACTTTCTTTTAACCCTTTTATGCATGACTTTTTCTTTTAGGCCAGAAAAATTTTAAATGTTGTAAAACATTAGTACAAAGACATGGAAAAATAATTAAAAAAAATCATAATTCACTTTAATCCCTAAATAGTTAATTTTTGTTAAATGTCCCTTTTGAGTGACATCATGCGTTTATAGGCTAAATATACAAAATATTGTATGTTCCAGTTGGGTGACATTATGAAATAAAGTAACACATTCTGTACTTAATTTCAAGTTGTATTTAAAAAGCACACTGAATACATTTAAAACAATTCTCTAAGGATATATTTTTTTAAAACTAACAAAATAAGTGAATGGTAAATTTAAAAACACACTTTTCATATGTGAAATAGTCTGAAACAAATTTTTTGTTGCATGGAAGCATAAGTTCAGTTTACATTTGCTGCAAACAACGTTAGTTTTCCCTTGCAGTTTTCCACTTTGCGCCGATTCCTCTTCTCCTCCCACACATGGCCAATGATCAGTTTTGTCTTTTGTAAACTATGTGAGGTGGTCTTACCGCAGCTGATTTCTTCGGTCTTTTTTTCCTCTGGTTGTGGAGTGTTGAATGGTCTTCCACGTTTTGGAGTATCATTCTTTCCCAGTTGCATTAGAGCCAATGCTACCTGAGTTCTGAACTCTTTTTGGCTAAGAGAAGTATTTGATACAGTTTTATGTAGTATCCACGAGTTCACAACGGCCATATCAATTCATATGGTAAAAAGAGGCGAAAGTACCACTTTTTACTCTTAATTTTTATGTGGTGCCTCCCTATATGCGAGGTCCATCAGGTCCACACCTCCCATGTGCTTGTTGTAGATTTTGACAATTTTGGGGCATTGTATCACAATATATTGCTTTTCTTTTCTGTCATACCTTTGAATGGTTTTTCCATCGGCAAGGCACCACAAAACGTTGATCCAATTGTCACAACGTCATTGTCATGCCATGTTACAATGTAAATGGAAATGCAAGAGTCGTTTTCTGTGGTAGTGTATTCCTCAGTAGAACCCCTGTTTGTTTTTCTCATCTCTTTTTTAGGCGGTAAGGGAAAATCAGGTAATCTGTCTTGACGAAAGGTTCCGAGCATCAAAAAATACCTTCTTTATTTAAATACCCAAACAATGGGATACTTGAGTAATAATTGTCACAATATATGGTGTAGTTTAGATTTCTAGGCACTTCTCTTGCCAATCTGACTACTATATTTCCCGTTAGTACCAAGTTGAGGTTCGTTCTGAAGTTTAGGAGGCTCTTGGCCACAATAAATTTCAAATTTATAGGCATACCCGTTATCGTCGCAAATAACGAACAACTTATAACCCCATTTATGTGGTTTCCTGGGATTGTACTGCCGCATGTGATGCCTGGTTTTAGTGGCGCATATTTGTTCATCCACAGATAAAGTTGGGCGCATTGGGACTGACAGAAATCTTTGATTTAGGTATTCAATCAACGGCCTTATTTTGAACAGGCGATCCCTATCTGGGTCAGTTGGCTCTTTGGCCGTAGAATTATCATTGAAATGAATTACTGAGCGCAACGCCTCAAATTTATTGACGCCCATGCAGTCTTTGACAACTTCATATCCTAGTACAGGATGCCACATATCTCTTAAACTACTGCAGCTAGTTATAGATGAAAATATCAAAACTCCTAAAAATCTTTCAACATCTCTTGCGGTCACTACTTTTGGTTTATCTGGATTTTAGTTGTGTCGAGTACAATGCACTTTTCCATAGCAATTTTTTCAAATTATTTCATTTCCAAAGAAATATTTAAAATACTCATATGGGCTATCGAGGCTCATTATCTCTGATGAAAGAAGAAACTCCCCTTGGAATCGTATTTTCTCCTCGTCAAATAACAATTGATTGTGCTCCCATTTTCGTGGGACCTTTTTAGGCTTTCCCCCTTTTTTGGCATTTTTTTATTTTAGGCCTTCTTTTACAATTTTCCCCCTTATTATTTTAGTTTCAGAAAGAGAAGAAATAGGCTTATTCTTGCTAGTTGAAGGTTCATTAGTAGTAGGTATAGGTTGGTCACCATCATTACTATCTCCAGACAATGTTTCATTTCCTTCATTGCTTTCTGGTAAATAATTTATTAGAACTTCATCTAGTTGTGAGAAAAGTTGCTCGTCACTAATATCTACATCGAATTCATTCTCGTCAATTACTTGACCAACTTCATCTTCACTTTCATATTGGCATGTCAATGAGATGCAAAAATCTGTTCAGCCTTTCCTGCATAATTATCTTCCTTTTCAATCGGATCCATTTTTCTGGAAAAAAAAACTCAATGTAGGATACTGGATTAGTAACCTAATGTTTTTTGTGCTTTTATGTACATAATAGTATCTGCACAGTAAACAATGATAACAAATTTGGAAATATAAATGTAAGGGTAAAATGGCACTAAAACTGTAATATTTGATAATTTAGGTTAGTTCATTAGGTTATCTTAAAATTGGTTAATTTGGCTTTATTAGTTTCATTTGTAACTTTGAATGTTGTAAAACCACAGTTCATAATGGTTAATTAAAGGACATTTAAATACAATATTTAATTTTTAAATGTCTACCCTAAAAGGTTATATTTACTTTCCTTTCCTCATGATGTCACTCCTGAGGGTCACAGCTAAAATTACGAATAACTCACAAACGAAATATAAATAATAGTTTACCTGTAGGTTTATTTTTGAAGATAAACAAACTAATATTCACTGCTGTATTTATTCAATTAGATAACTCATCTCTAAAACACACAACAAAGACACTAAATCTATGGTAACAGCACAAACTTCACAAACATTGTACTCCAACCACATGTTTCAATACAACTGTCGAAATAAATGTAATATAGGTTAGGAACCACATCTAAGCCACTACTGCATTATGTCCCAGCTGAGATACACGAATTAGTTCCATGAACAACCAACAGAATGCGTCAGAATGCTAAAAAACAATTATGTTCCTCCTGAGTGACACTATGCATCAAAGGGTTAAAGGGTTAGCTGTTTAAATAACACTTTTGTGAATTAAAACTTACAATACACAAAGTTGAAGAATTATATAATATTACAATTATATATATCCATGAAAACCACTAATGACAGTTTTAATCATTAGTCATAACAATTTTAACAAAACCAAAGCTTGAAAATTCTTGAAAAGTTAAAGTAAATAAAATATATTTTAAAAAGGTATAAAATATAAAAATAACATGTAAAATGTATTGACTTTTATTATATACTAAAATTAGGGTGTAATAACAAATACGAGTATAGTGGCTCTAATGGTTTGCCAATGTAATTTACTCATAAATGAATAACACCTTAAGTGTACAAATAAATTGTATTCACTGTGATAAAAGAATTTACTTTCTATATATGACCACGAATTTTATCAAGTTAGTAATAAAGAAGAAACATTACATGAGCAACCAAAAACACAAAATAAAAATTTATGACAGTTGCTTATAATTGCAAGTACAGTGCTTATACAAAACTTGGTCAGTAGTTTTTGTATTTATTTGAAAATATATGTAATTCAAACTTTTCTAGTGCCTAGTTAAAAAACAATTTTTTGAAATAAATTGCAGTAATCATTTATTTATAAATTATAATACTGTGTGATATAACATTTTAGTTAAAAAGAAACTTTAAGCTTTCAATATTTTTTGATACATCTGGAGAATTTTGTCTCCAAGGAAACTGCTCTCCTGTTACATCAATAACCTTGTCGAAGTCAGCTGAGTGTATGACAATATTGATCTAATGAGGTTATTATGACGTTGTTGTAAAAGAAACCCCTTATTAAGAGTTCTTTGAATTAACCGAAATTTAAAAGTGTAGTTTTATTTTGATGTATTTCAAATTCTTAAAGTACAGAAGTTCTAAAATGAAATTACAAAATGATTGCCAACATTTAAATATGGTTTTTTATTTTTTGTACTGTGGCACACTGTTCGTGGGTTTTTTACAGTCTGTAACAACTTATTTACAAAAAGAAATTTCAAAAATATTGTGAAAAATGATATTACCATTATGCGACTGAAAAGAATCATGCTAAGATATTTTCCTCCAGGTAATCATATACATTCTATAAAATTAATCTTAAGTTAGTAAAATATATGTATTTTAGAAGTGGCAATTTTTTATTTGGAAAATGTTTTATATTTTTAACCATTTAATTGAATCCAATATTTAGGACTGAGATCTTAAGTAATTAGTATTAACTTGCTGATCAAGTTAAACTGTTGTTTTATTTAATCAGTTACAATTTTTGTATTATTTACACATTATCGTAAATAAGAATGTCAGGAATGGATAACACAATTTTGAATGAATGTGTGAGAATTTATGCTATAAAATTTGTTTTATATTCATGTTCTATAGAGGGATGAGAAAATATAATTTGAGTAATATTTTAATAAGAAAACAGAAAATACAGGGTGGCGCATGTCAGTTTCCCCAGAAGAGAAATTTAAAGGCGTTATAGGTTAATTGAATAAAACACTTTTAGGCAAGAAAACAAATTCATTACATGAAATTACTTACATATTACCATACAATGTTATAGCAGTTGTTCAAAATGTCTACCTTGATTTTGTATACATTTCATACAACAACTGAGAACAGAATCACAAATTTGTAGCAATAAAGGTTTATCGTTACTAAACAGATAAAATGCATTTCTAATTAGGTTTCTGAGTTCGTCAAGATTTTGCAGTTTTTAAGCATACAGTCTCCTTTATAATACTACTCCACAGTGAAAAATCACATAGGGTCAGGTCTGACGAGCGCGCAGGCCCATTGATTGTACCACGAATTTGGATCAATCTCGAACTTGGATACCCAAATGTGCTGAGGCATTATCTTGTTGCCAGATGAGCAAATGAATATTGAAACCAGGATTGTTTCTGAACTACTCGGGAACTACTACTTCTTGCACCAACTGTAAGCAACTTTCTGAGTTAACATTTCCCTGAAGAAAATAAGGACCAATCAATGCAGTACTCGAAATACCTTCCCATACCATAACACCAGGCACATTGAGGTCTGCTTCGATTACGTTATGAGGATTTATATCCGATCAGTACATGCAGTTATGCTGATTAACGCATCCATTTAGTTTGAAATATGCCTCATCACACTACAAAATTGATCACAAGAAATTTGGATCAGCCTCTGAGCAGACAATTATTGTCTTACAGAATTCCAATTGCCTGTCGGAATCATCCTAGTGAAGCGTTTGGAGTAAAGATGGACGGTGTGGCTTAAATTCTAATTGCTTTAACATTCTTTGCACGCTTCTTGATATTTCTAGTTCAGCAGATGCCTTACGAGTCAATTTACTGGGACTGGCTACAAAAGCTTGAGCAACTGTCTGCAGGTTATCTTCGTTGCAAATTGATCGTGGACGACCACACTTCGGGGCATTTAAAACGATTCCTGTGTATTCAAATTTTTTATTTAACTTCCGCATATACTGTTGAGTGGGTATCGTGACACCTGTATATTAACCACTAAATTCTTTAATTATTACAGCAGTATTTTTATTATGATTCCACTAAAACTGAAACATCACACACTAAGTGTAAGTGTCAGTGTGTGATGTAAACTCGTTGGGCTGTAAACATTTTAAAACATACACAAACAAATAATAGATGCAAAGAGCGTCACTTTACACTAGCCACTGGAACAGACAACAATGAATTTACTCCGTGTTGCTGCCAACTTAATATTGTTACCAACCTATCGAAACAAAATATCCCAATTTATGGGGAAACTGACACATGCGCCACCCTGTAGATTTCAGCTGAATTATTATGGTATGGTAGAGTCTTCCAGGAGTTCTTGACTTCTCCAAAGAGTAGTTTTTAAATGCAAAAAGGTTACATACTTTAAATCCATCTTCAGTTCTTTTTTTATTAACTCGTTTTTATTACTCGAGGTATAAATCGTTGATAAAAGTAAAAAGATATGAAGACAGAATTAAGATACATAACCTATATTCTATTCTACTTATTCCGAAGGCAATGCCATGAATAAAATTTAAAATGTGATGCACAATTATGTGGGCCCAGTCATTTATTATCTATGAATATGTAAATAAAGAATAAAGAATATTTAAGTACAGTTTTTAAAGTTGTGTAAAAAGTTTTGTTCCATTTTTCAATATTGTGCAAAAGATTAAAAAAAATATTTATTATTCATCCAACTAAAATTTTCTAACTATCTAAGTTTTATAACAATTGAAATATCATATATACTTACTTTTCTAATTCACAATAATTTTACTTAATGCCAGAACTCTGGCTATTTATTTTTTCCTGTGTTGGCAGACTTATTGTGACTCATTTGCAAAAGCTTGTTAAACTGCTTGAGTGTTGTTCTTCTTACTCTAATTTATACTTGATTTGTATATGTTTTTTAGCAGTAAATAAAAGTTTGTTTATGTTATAACAGAAAATAAGCAAATCAAATGGTTAGTTATTAAATTATTATTAAAATAGTAATAACAATGTTTTGAGACTTGTTGACGCCTGAGTAAGGAATACATAGATTCCAATCCTTGAAATGTAGCATTTTTTATAACTTCTTTGTCTATTACCATATAAAAAAATATAAAAAAGATGGCATCAAATATTGCTTAAAATTTGTTTATTAACTTAACCATAGCTTAATAATAATGTTGAAGTTACTGTTGAACCAATAATCAAATATGCACATAGAAAGAGAAGTTATTCATAGTTGGAGAGATGGTTTAAGATAATTCTTTTTAACTTTATAATTTTAAAGATGTAGACAACTATTTGGAAGAAGTCCATGACAGGAGAACTTACCTAACCTCATCTATATTTTCAGTTGATTTACTTAACTCACTATCAGTTTCAAATGCTTATTACAATATTCAATAGATTATATTGTATGATTAGGTATACTCTTTTTACAGGAATAGGACTTGAATACACTCAAGGAGGATGCACCAAGACTAAAGAAATAGATTTATTTGATTTAACAGGCAGGTAAGTTTCATATAAAACTGTTATAGAAGTATCATATTAAATTATCATGTTATCATAAATTAAAGTATCATATTAAATAGGTCAAATTAATATAGCAGCAAATAAAAAAATAACTCGTCAACAATAGATGATAGTTAAAACAATATTATTAAAAGTGTGCTAGTAAAAAAATAGTATTTAAATATAAAATTCACATTAAAAAAATCTAGAATAAAATGATCTAGAATAGAAATAGTGTAATGTAATGAAAGATCCAATCAGTTCTTTGCTTATTTTTATTAATGACTTATAAAATACTCTAAACAATTAAAACACTGCCTAATGGTGATATGTCTATTTTAATATAATTTTATAACTGGCACTGAACTAAAGCTTAAAATTATTTATTTACAATGATATAGAATTTTAAAAAACACAACAGTGGATGGAAGCAAACAAATTTAAAATAATTAATATTTCCAATGCAAGAGCGATGGAGTATGTTATACAAAATAAGAAACCATGTTCAATTTTCCAAGAAAACGATTACAGTACAGTAGTTATCCGAAGTTCATTATAAGAATTTAATATTTTTAGAAACCCAGTCATTATTGATATAAACCTATGTTACTTCAGAAACATAGTAATATCTTCAGTAATCAAGAAATAGGTGACTGCTGCTAGAAACCAGATTGTGTTGTCAGCCTTAGCGATATTTCTATAGACATGCGGTTTATGTTTTAACAAATAAATTTATGTTGTTATTTTGTAAACCTTTCTATATAACAAAGTCAGACAGTTCTGTTTGTAATATTATGCTACTAACTTAATTTCCGTTAGGAATTGATTTACATTCTAATGCTGTAAACTCTGACTCTTGCTGTAGACAAGTATGCATGTGAGTGCGCCACTGCTCAGTTTATAGATACCAATAGCAACCGAAAGTGTTTAATCACGGCCCCCCTTATTTGAAATTTTAATGATCAAAAATAGGCTTAATCACATTAATTTAATTCAATCACCTCCATAGTGTATTATCACATGAACTATTTCAGGAAAAAGTTCAATTTAACATAAAATTCATGTTCACAAAGTTTAAACAAAAACATGTTTGAGAATTTTCATTACTTTACAATTATTTCTCATCTGTATAATTCATCTAACATTAATTACCTACAATTTGTAAACATTGCTTATGTAGTTATATTTGCAGATGTGAAATCATAAGAATAAAATTTTATCATACTCTATCTTAAAAGACATTATTAGACTGTTCCTCACTGAATAAAAGAAAGTTGCAGAAACTACATTAAATTATATCAACAGGATAAAGAGGTTTCAAACATTTGCCATTGGTATTATTACAAAAATAGAACATTATATTTCTACCTAATTTAATGTTTATAATATTCAAGCCAACAATGGCAAATGTACAAATCCTATTATCCTTTCAAATCATCTATCATCAATAATAAACATTGTTTAATTTATATATCGGAGGGACTAGTATTACTTAAACATATACAATTTAGTATATGTAATATACAATTTAGTATTATTATAATTTCTAAATCGTATACATCTGAGGTACACTAGAGGATTTAGTAGAGTGCCTTATAATGCAGTAGAATATTTTACAGGTTTTGAAAAATATTTTTTAACGAGAGTACCTCCTCTTGTTCATGCACTTATGTTCAGTAGAACTCTAATCTGTCACTTTCGGGACTGGGAGTGTGGTCGGAACGCAAAAAAGGTTGGATTATCCAAAAATACCCAATATGTATTACATTTTACTATTATACAGTATATGTATCATATTAAATAGTTATTATTATTATTTTATTAGTACATACAGTACAGTACTATCATATAAAGAAACCGTTTTACAGTGCAATAAGACACACAGTGTTATATGGACTTAAAAATGTGTATACCCATTGTTTTACAGTGAAAAAACAAACAAATTACTTTTAAAAAAGTCAGTTATAGAGTTTTGTTTAGCAGATGAAATTCTAGACTTAACTACAGTGTCCCTCCATTTCTTGTGTACAAAATGTTCATTGGAGTTGAGGTTGGGTTCTTCTCTATGTACTAAAGTGTGATGTCAAAAGCGTGCTTGGCATCGGTGAGTGAAATCCGGGTAGGGAGTTTGTCTTCTTCACCATCCAAGTCCTCATTCATAGTTTCCTCATCATTGTTCTCTATAACAGCGGATACAGTCTGATCATTATTGAGTTGTTTAAAGGATTCACAGTCTGTCACATTCGGTTATCCACTTTTAAACTTCATTAGCAGGAACGTTTGGCCCTAGAGTTTGTGGATCTTTAACGATTTCCTGTATGTCATTGTTTTGCTCGTCTTCAGACTGGTTATTTTTGTCAGGTTTCACTTCATCCCATAACGCAGTGATTGTGTAGATAGCATAGTATTTGATGTTCAGGGATTTTATAGCCTCAAATATGTTGCAACCCTCTTCAGATTTTTCTAATATTGAGCTGATGTACTTTGCAATATCACCTTTTTAACCATTCATAACTCCCCGATCTATTGGTTGAATGAGTGATGTTACTTTTGGAGGGAGAAAGAGTGCTTTTATGTCCCCTTTCACTATATCTTTTTCATATGGATATGACGGTGCGTTATCCAACAGCAGTAGAGCACGAACAGACAGCTTTTCTTGTTTCAAGTATTTATCGACCAATGGGACAAACTCTTTGAAAAACCAAGATTGAAGAGATTGCAGTCCATCCAAGCAGATTTTTTACTGCAATAATAAACCAGCAAGAAATATTAGCTTTATATGATTTTGAACGCCCTAGGCTTCTTGGATTTGCCAATAATGAACAAGGGAAGCGTGTATATACCATCTGCGATACTACAAAGAGTGACTGTTATCCTATCTTTCATAAATTTTGTTCCTGCCACGGATACATTTTAAGCTGCTAGCGTTTTCGTTGGTAACATTTTAAAGTTTAGTTCTGTCTCATCGATATTATAAACTTGTTAAGGTAACATTTCATTTTCTTCGACAATTTCTTGGAACTTCACAGAAAACTCCTTAGCAGTCAAGCAGATAGTTTTTCAACAGAAATTGAAACATACCAGACTCCATAATGGGCTTTCCAGCGATCAATCCAGCCCTCACTAGCTGCGAACTCACTTCCGGCTTCCTTTTTTTGTGAAAAATCATTGCCTTTTCTTTTAAAATTGGTCCAGATATTGGGGTTCCGTTACTTCTTTATTGACAGAACCACATCCACAATGCGTTGTCAAGCTGCTCAAGTCTAAGTTTTTTTTAGTGTGTTTGCGATTCTTAAGAGCATTTTCACGATCAATCATAATTGTATATAACAATGTCTTTCCTATTTTTCCTGCAATTCTTAAATGTGGAAACACCTACATTGAGTTCCTTTGTAATTTTTTGGAGCAATTCTCCTTTGTCCAGTCTTTGTAGCACTGCTAATTTTTCAATTAGTGAAACAGTTATGTGTTTATGTTTTCCTCCTGACAACTCTACACTATGTGTTAAAACCAACAAATTATAAAACTACACAGGAAAGTACAAAAACATGCACATCAACATAAACAACATAAAAGATGACACAGCTCTGAAGCGGGCAAGCAATAACAACCGTAACAATGGGGAGCGAAGGGCAGTGAATCCTCAACAAGTCGGTACAGCTCACGAGATCGAGCATGGTCGGATTAACTGGAACGGCACACCAGCCGAGGGCGGATTAGAGATTTTCTACTGTACAATACCTGTTACATAATGTAATATAGTCTAAGTGAACGATTACAAAATGTTTATTAATAATTACAAAACCATGCCTTTACATCTAAGATAGCATACAAAACTAAAATTTATTATTATTTACACTGTTGAAGACTCTTGGAGCAATTGAAAAAAACTTATAAATACTAAATGTAAAGAATAAAATACTTTTTCAATTTATTTATTTTTTGGACGAGGCCTTTTGAAACCAAAGGTTTCATCATCATTGTCGCCTGATAGTAATTAGTCAAAATACTAACCATGTACAAAAATGGAAGATACTGACATAATTTTAAGAAAAACACACAATTCAAATTGCAAATTGTACAATAACTTACTAAATAATATAAAAATTCTTTAACATTTTTTGTCTTCAGAAAATTAAAACATTATTTGGATAAATACTTACTGTAGGAATAAAATAAAAGTTTTTGTTTAATGGACTTTATTTGGAATTAAGATGGAAATAAGAAATATCAATGAATAGTAGTAAAATTGTCCTACTTATAAAAAATATTATTATTTTTTCATTTTGTCTTCATTCTGATAATTAGAAATTGTTAAAAAGATTTTTGTCAGTCTTTCCATTGTAAGATCTAACAAAGTTGGTAAAATGGACACTGGATCAATCACTTAGGTTAATTTTAATTTCCCATCTTAATTCTTTATAATGATGGATTCCTCTGGTACAGACAGATCATACGATTTAGGGATAATCAGTCATAATCATTATCATAATCATAGGGATAATCATTAGCTAAATCTTGGTATTGTGTTGTGTGTATAACTCCATCTCTGCATTTAACACTACCTTTCTGGTGTAAAGGCTTTCAAGACTTATAAACAATTGTCTGCAGATATATCTAGCTTGCAAAGCCATGCAAGATTTTTGTTATTCTCCCCTAGTAATTAGTCATTTATTATACTGTTACAATATACAGTCTATTTCTAAAACCTTTATTGAAACTTTTGAAGATGCGCTTTTTGAAACAACCAGGATGATAATTCATTCTCCTAGATGCAATAAGTAAGATCCAAGGCCTCTTCTTGTGATTTCCCTTGTCAACCTTTTGAAAATATGCCCAGAGTGCATTGGGATGGATAAATAATAATGTCAGAATATATAGCTCTTATCTATACATATTGGTTTTATACTAATTAGTGGTAAAGGCAAAACATAACACAATGAGATGTTCGTTAGTTTTCGAGATATTATGCAGAAGTCAGTCAGACATGAACATTTTCCAGCCCCATGAGTGATAGGCTTTATTAATACTCAGCCAAAAAATCCCTTTTGCTTACACTTAAAAATATAACAAAAACGTATTACTTGGCAATGAAAAATGAGGAACCTTTTGACTCAGTTTATTTACTATTTACAGTTATACAAAATTTATTAGGTTTATCAAAGACAAAAGTCAAATCCCAAAAGGGTGACAGGGCTCTACGAGCTTTCGGATCTCAAAGACAAAAGTCTGATTTGCAAAATGCGGTATTTTGGCAAGGTAATGTTATTGCATACTTTTTACCATCCACATCCTGTCCTAAGGTGTGTGTGTTGCAGTGAAAATCTGCTGCTTCTACGCACGAACTCCTTAGCTGAAGAGACGAATCAAAGTCGAAACAGAAAATCCACAAATATGTCAAGAGCATTAGCTGAAAGAATAAGTTTGCATTGACACACAATCCAAAAGCGTTTTGGCCGTCACGGAGTAACGGATCCCAAAAGGGTAACCGATCTCTGTGACGAAGCCTTGTCGCCTGGACAAAGTGTCTTGCAAAATGGGGAATTGATTTATGACCCAGTTTGCGTTTGATCCTGTTTTCGTTCTATTTTCGGAACTCATCAGCATGGCGAAGTAGCCATGGAACTTGGAAATTTGCATTACATTTGCAAGCTCTACGAGCTTTCGGATCCCAAAAAGGTCAAAGACAAAAGTCTGATTTGCAAAATGCACTATTTTGGCAAGGTAATATTATTGTTTACTTTTTACCATCCACATCCTGACACAACGATATTAGGTTTAGTTGTACATAAACTAATCTTTCCACTTTATAAAACTTTTATATATATTTACATTGTTACACACAGACACACACACACACACACACACACACACACACACACACACCATTTTTGACATTTATGACTGCATTTAAGAAAAAAATCATTACTCAAAGAGATTACATCAATTAAAATCTTTAGAACTTAGAAAATGAAATAAGGTCAAATAAAAAATTAATAATTCTTGCACAGTTTTAATCAGGTATCACTTAATCTCCATTACAACCACCAGAGATAATAATTTAAAATAGTTACTGTGCCAGATGATTGTATATATTAATCCATTTCATATGTGAGAATTGGATGAAAATAAAAAAGCCATTTGTGGGAAACACATTAACCCTGTCCTATTTTTAACGTGTTTTATAGTTAAGTTAAAAATTCAGTATTTGACGTCAGACAAGGATTTACAGATTTACTAGAAAATATTTACAGTTTATAAAGGAATACACTAATTTTGTATTTCTGTCGACAGTACTGATATCGAAGAGCTGGCGTTTGCTGTTGCTAAAGGAGAGCCTCTAATAACTCCGAATGTCCATCACCAGCTAGTTGATTCTCTGAGACGTCTGCAGAAAAAAATATTCAGTACCACCATTCACAATTTTTACCGTCACAAAACATTGAAAACGCATCTATTACCGTTGACGAATGTGGCGTTTGATAAGTTTGGAAAAAAGTAAGAAAGTATAAATAATAATTATTAAATGTAATCTGCTTTAGAAATAAGAGGAGCAAATTACTTTTACCTATATACACAAAAAATATCTGTAAAAATGTGAAAACATCTGTCATGTTTAGAACTACGGTAAGTGTAATAATTCGCTTACCAAATCCAATTCCAATTTGTTACTTCTTAAATCAATTTTGTACTGTAAGGCCTGCCAAAGTGTTAATATAATGTAATAATGCTTTTTATACATATTGCTTGGCCTTTATAATAGATCTATTTCCTATAAAAATAACTTGATTATTTATAGATGTTATCCTAGATTTTGGTGGCTATAATTTACACTGTCCAACAACTGTAAAATAATATTCTATAAATGTTATTGAAATGTCATCAGAAATAAGATTTAACATTTACAAATTGTAACACACCATATTAGCAAACTGCATAAGTCTGTTTTACCACATTACTGCATTCATTTTTATCACATTCCATTATGGTGATGGTATTGCAAAGTATAGTTTAACACCTTCACTGCAGCTCTATTCATGTACCGACTCTCAGAGAACGGATATAATATTAATGTGCATCCATGGTTTCATAACACTAGCCTATTAAGATAACTTTCTTGAAGACAGGAAAAATGAAGACACAATTTTCTAATCATTCCGCAAAGAATTGTACAAATTTAATATAGTGATTACTGAAGATAAAGTAATAAATGTATTTCAATAAAAAATATATTTCCATAAGTCATAAATAATATACTGTCAAAATTCATATTCTTATCTTTAACGGTTTTTTTCTTGTACATGAACAAAAAGTTGTCCATTGAAGATATCCTAAGGGGCTCTATCTCTGAAATTTAAAATAATACCACAACCAAAAACCAATCCTACAACTCTGAATTTTAGTAATTTATTATACAATGTTTTAGTGTAAAATGTGTACGAAAACACAATGCACACATATTACACAGGCAACCAATCTCAAAAGAGGATTGTTTGAAAAATAAGGAACGTTTAACTTACATGCTGCCTGGTGCAGATTTGGATAGTGAATTTATGCTTACTTAACTCTCTTACTTACTTGACTGCTTAGTTAACTCTCTTATCTTAATGTCTTAGTATATAGCTACTTCTTGCCGTCAAGTTTTCCTCACTGGCAGTGCAGTATTTCACTTGCCACGAGAACACCATACCACGTAAAATTCACAACGCCATTCAGATTTTGTCAATTTGTGCACAAACTTTGTTCAGCCATCTGAGTGTGTAAGGAAATCAAACTTTTTTTATGGTGAAAACACAATGAACAAGCTGTCTGGGAAAAAATGGTGTAACATGTTTGACACAAACAAAAACATATGCAACAAAAATGGTCAAAACGATTTTGTTTGTTTTTGATCATCGTCTTCAAATTCCAAATATGGTGTCTAGTGACTTTCAGTATAAAACACATTATAATATGAAGAAGTGTTGTTATAATCAAAGTCAAATATACAAGAAGTCAGAGTTTTGTTCACTCAGGTCAAGAAAATGAGTGGAAACCTCATTGCACTTAGTTCTTATAGGACATTTTGTGTTGTTTCTAGAGTGACAGGATATTTAAGATGGGTAAGGTTTGGGGTTGAAGCCACTTCCTGTCAAGATCCCATGAAGGGAGACAATAGGCACCATGTAAGTCTTATCACCTTGGCTGTTCCAGCCTCTTCCAGTTAGAGCATGTAGCAGAGACCAAGGGAGATAATAGAACCTCATGTTTTGGCTTTTTAACATTAAGGGAGTCCCAACCAACCACCGTCTGTGGTAAACTAGACCTGCTTACCATCTATTTTTGTACTGATATGGTAACAAGACATTTGTTGTTACCAATGTGCACTTTCATTGTGCCTGATTAATACAACACGCATTGTAAAATTAAAAGTTTCCTTATAATCAAAGCAAATATACACAAATTTAGTATTAGGTTTAGTTATGTTATAAATATTTTTTAATAGCTTATATTATTTTAGATGACAAAATACTTTTCTAGACCCCCCTTTTCCCTATTTATTATGCACTAATTAATTGTTATAATATTTCTTCAGATGTTTGACTGGAAGCTATGACAGGACCTGCAAAGTTTGGGATATTGAAACGGGTGAGGAAGTCTTTACTCTTCAAGGCCACAAGAACGTTGTGTATGCTGTTGCGTTCAATAATCCAAATGGGTCAGAAATAATTACTTACTTTTAACTTGAATTTAATAATCATAGAACTATAAGAGAAAAATGTGTTGAGTATGTCTCAATTTATTTATTTTCTTTCAAAAAAAAAACAATTATGGTATTTTATTTGGTTTGCTTAATTGGAGAACTTTGATGAAACTAAAAGAAAGAAGAAAGAAAGAAACTTTATTTCTCACAAATAAAAATTAAAGATACAATTTTTATAAAATTGTACAGACTAACCAAAAAAAACATTACATTTACTTACACATAAACAATACATACATATGCAACTACAACTACTATTACACTATATATCACTATGAGAAATAAAGAGAAAAAAACTCCAAGGCAAAGCCTGTTTGGAGTAATAATTATCATAAAATTAACAGAAAACTAGCAGCTTTACAAACAGTACAGTAATATTTTTCGTAAAACTTATTTATTTTTACTCCGCATGAAGTTCGTGAAAAACACTACTAAATTTATACAAAAATCTTAAACTATACATAAAATAAACAACTAAGCCTAAATGTAAAAAATTAAACAAATAAACACGGAGAACATAATGAACACAACTAGAACATAAATTAAATGATGTATTATTATCATTATTGGAAACAGATTACAAGGAAAGGAACAATCTCATTTTAAACATTAATTTTAAAAAGTACTTCTTCAATATCCTTCATTGACAATAGCCACTTTTTAAGGGGAGTTGAACGCAAAAATCGGTAAAAAAATGTTTTTTTCGCTTTTATTTTTTATTTTTATTATTTGATTCTTTCTGAACAATTTACTGCAATCCCTACATAAAAATGGCTTTCCGTTGAGCTTCTATGATTTTTCAAATATAAGACTACATAACAAATTTCGCATCAACTTTGCGCTCCGCCTCCTAACACCTGGTGCAAATACAGGTTAGCAGAAGTAAATGAAGAAGAAATTACCTACAATCACAAACATTCTCTACCTCAAGCTGTAATTGACAGCAATAAAACCTACATACAGAGATTTGTCAAGATTAGATCTACTAAAAAAATGTCTTCACGGTAAAACCCAGAACGTGAACGAATCTTTCAACAATGTAGTGTGAAACCGAATCCCAAAAAATGTGTTTGTTGGAAGAGAGACTCTTGTATTAGGTGTTCATGATGCTGTTCTAACATTCAATGAAGGTAACATTGGAAGGATCAAGGTTTTAAAGGAGTTAGGAATAAAAGACTGTGGCAAATACACCGTAAGCACATTGAAGAGCCTCGATGAAGTCAGGATGAGGTAGGCAGATCTGAAAGCAGAGTCAATGACTAAGGAAGCAAGAATAAAGAAAAGGAGACAGTTATTAGGTGAGGAAGAAGAAATGGATGGTAGCTACTGTCCTGGCTTCTAAAGGTAATATAAACTTATAATTATTTGGATTTTTTGTTTTCCGCTGTTTTGAAAATTACCGGTTTTTAATATATATGTACCTTTTTCTCAGAAACTATAAATGCTACACACATGACATTTTTACTGGTTATAAAGTCGCCTGTTAGAAGTATGTAGCTCTATTTTTATCAAATTTCATCAATAAATAAATATTTAGAAAAATATTTTATCTTAAAATATAAAAATAAAAAATGACACAAATATAACAATTTTTTTTTCTTTAGTTGTATCAATTATTTTACAAAGATTTTAGAGGTATAAATACAATATTATATCCTACACCTTGTGTAAAAATTTCAACTTCCTAACTGTTATGAGTTCTGAGAAAAAGGTACATAAAGTTACCTTATTTTAACATTGGGCCTTATGGACCGTTCAACTCCCCTTAAGCTGTTTTAGAAAAATATTAATTGACTATTTAACTAATTCTTTTAACATTGTCTTGCGAATGTTTTTATTAATTTTTTGTTGGAAATATGTTACAGACTGACTTTTATAATATATAGTGTTATGCTGATACACCGATGGATGCACCAGGGCCGTTCTTAGGGTTGGTGGTGTCCGGGGCAAGCGTAGCCTTGATGGCTCCTCTCCAACTTAAATATAAAAAGTTACATTCCTACAGTAATCTCAACCAAAGAATGTGTGTCTATTATTTAAAATATCACAGCCCGTGTCTGTTTTCACACCCGTAAGCTCATCAACAGTGAAGTTTAATATCACGCTTTTGGCTTTAACCTAAAACTGCTGTGCCTCTGCCCTCAGTGTACACAACTAAGGAGGTTGGAGCAGTTTGCCCCAGTCACCCCCACCCCTTCAAATGGACTTGGAATGCACTACAATAGTGACTGAAAATAAGGAATGTTTGTAGTGGATAAGTTATGGGAGTAGCCTTGTTATTACAAAAATAAGATAAATAGCTTCTTATAAAGAGTTATTAATTTATTAAGAGTCAACAAACAATGCAGACATGATTTTACATAAACAATCCAGTTTTAGGTAAAGACAGACTGATGAATTTCAATACTGACTGTAACTTACTGGTTGTAATGGAAATAAAAGTGTCTGCCTTGTTGAATGTTTGCAATCGACATATTCAAATAAAAATATTTAGCAATTCATTAGACATAATAAGCTAGATCAAAATATTATGATTCTAATTACAATACTAGATAAGGGAGGAGGAGTATGGTAGACATGTAATAGGCATGTAAGGGAATTGAGGGCATTCACTGGAGGAACATGCATCATCATTAAACTTGTCTTATCCTTGTATAAATTAAGATTCATCCAAAATTTCAAATATATAGATCAGTTCTCCAGATATCCCCTGGCGATTAAAACTTTGCTGACATTCAGTCAATCCGGTGAATGGATATACACAATAATAAAACTCAATTTTGCTCATTTAGAAATGGACATTCATCTTGTAAAATTTTAAGTTTATAATACATTTTTTTAATGACATGTCCTGCAAACATACAGAAAGGACAGAAACTTTCCAGCCCCTTGAATGACAGACTTCTCTAACTCTCAGCCAATAAATAAAAACTACTAATTAGTTATAGAGGAAAAGACTAAACATAGTGGCTGAATTAAATAAAGCACTAAGCCAAAATCAATTTTCCATTATCAAATTATATGGCAACATTTAAAGGAAACTTCGTCAACTTGAAAAGGCTATGTTACATTGAAGGTTAGAGAAGATGGATGCTTGCTCAGGAATTTCTTTAATGAAACTCTAAAATCTACTCTCAAATAGAATTGTGAACTGTACTCGTAAGTTCTACTTTTGATGTTTGTAATCACTATGATAGTGTAATAACTTGCATTACATTAATTGTGGACAGTAAAATTATAATTTTTATTTTAAGAGTTCTTAATATTTTTCATTTAAATATTACAGAGATAAAATCCTTACGGGATCATTTGACAAGACTGCACGTCTGTGGTCATACGAAACAGGAGAATGCAAACAAACTTTCTCAGGACACTCAGGCGAAGTGGTGGCAGTGCAGTTTGATCCCCAGAAGCAGCTGATTGCCACTGCCTCCATGGACGCCACAGCTAGACTCCACAACTCTGCTACAGGTTCTCACCATGTGTAACTATACTAACTATAAAATGTAACTGTACGTCTAAAGATAATGTTTATTTGAAATTATGAAATAATAAACCATGGAGTACACTATACAAATAGAGGTGAATGTTTTATAAACATATTTTTACATTGATACAGGTCCAAAAATAATTTAAAATAAGAATTGTATTATTTTGACTATTAGAATGGACTTGAAATGTATACACATGGTTTAGACAAAATGTGTATAATTACTGTATACAGTGTGTTTAAACCATGTGTATAAATTTTCAGTCCATTCTTAAAGTCAAAATAAGATATTTCTTGGTTTTATCCAACAGTTTTAAGATTCAACGTTTAAAGCTAGAGTTCTCAAATGATTGATAAAATAGATGAATATAAAGGATTGGATGTGTTATTTTCCAGATAGTATCTATTATATCTAATTTTCTTAGTTTAATATTGGTTTTTCGATGATGCCTAAAAATGTTCTACAACAGTAAACAAATTGAGGTGTTGCAGGACAGGAAGTTGCTGTGTTACACGGCCACACTGGGGAAATAATAAGTCTTCAGTACAACACTTACGGCACTCATCTGCTGACAGGATCTTTCGATCACACTGTTGCCTTGTGGGATACTAGGACAAATAGGTAATTGTAATCGGTTCATTATAGTGGAGTTTCCGTAGAATGCATTCTGATATATCAAACTTCCCAATAAAACAAAAGATTTTAAATCTCCTTCAAACGTAGATAACTTTTAATGTTCAGAATCTCCTACATTAAAATATAGGAGTATGCCACACTATGTATTGTGTAACAGGATTCACTAGGGTTTGCACGCAACATTTCAAATATAGAGTTCATTTCATTTTTGAGATATCCTTCAGAAAAAAAATCTTACAGAAAAGGAATTTTTACATCCTCCCAGCAAGTGGTGGCTCACTATGAAGCAGAGAAAATTGCACTTGACATAGACACTTTGTTTTAATTTTTTACTCTTAATATTTCACATGGAATTCATGAAAATAGAAAATAATTTAATTCAAAATGTAAAAGTTTTGTTAAGTAACTATTTTGTGTTTTGTTAAATAAATATTTGTTCTTAAGTTCTCATTTGTGTCTCCTCTTTCCACCTTTAAATTTAAGAGTAATACCATTAAATTGCTAAATTGTTTTTATTTTTCAATGTGTATAACTTAATTGACAAATATAAATGTTTAGGTAGAGAAATTGTAAATCCTGTTATTAAAAAACAAGCCTATATTAGTCAAGCTTTTGAATAATATAATTCACCTGATTTCTAGGTGCCTGGTTATAAAAATTTGATTCCATACCCCCAGGCATACTAAATTAGCTCCCCCCAGAAATTTTTGTCTAAAACCGCCTATGCTCCCAGCAGACAAAAAAGAAATTGTGCCAGTCTACTGAGAGGTATAGGCTTCAATGATACTCAGCCAAACTCCACTGATGGACATGCACCATCATATAACTCATTCTTGTCTCTATGTATAAATGAAGCTTCATGCAGAATTTAAAGTCTACAGATGAAATTGTTTTCAAGATATCTTACGGATAGTTAGACTACAATACATCTTTTACTAAGCTAAATTTTAAAAGTCACAAGCTAAATTTTAAAATTGTATGACTGTACTCAATTTGTTTATAAATATATTTATTCTTTGATTTTCTTGTGGCATTCATGGTACCCATGACAAATGAAAAAGTGTTCATTAAAACTCAGCCAAACATGATGAAGTGACATGCACCATAAACAAACTCGATGTTGCCTAAATAGAAATGAAGCTTCATGCAAGATTTCAAGTCTATTGTAACACAGTATTAGAAAACTACTGAATATGGATTGTAGTGATGCAGAAGCATGTACAAATACACAATAACACCTGCTTCCCATTCCTTTTTATATACTTTACTGAGTGTCTAAAGGCAAACAAAACTTTGAAAAAATATCTAACAGTGGAAACTTTGAGAAAATATCTAACAGTGTAATTTACTGTTAAGGTGATTGAATTGAAGTTGACAAAGGTAATTCAAAGAAGAAGTGATTATGGAACTCTTGCAAAAAGGGTAAGCAAAGTACAACAAAATTGAGCCCTTACATTATTAGAGGTTTTCATTCAACTGTAAGGATCATCTTGTAGTGAATATTGGCAGTATTTACTCTACATAAGAACCCTTGCTTTTATTAATTTCCTGATAACATACATGCTTTCCTCGAAACTCCACTGTATTTAAAGTATAAATTACATCCGTTGTATAAACATGCTGGACTGTAAATATTTATTCATTAATTGGAGAAATCCTCTCCTCTGCATTGAGAAATCAACACAGTTGAGAAATACTATATGTCCTTATACTGTATTAATAAACATATTTTCAAATAAAATTATCAGCGATTAGAAAAACTTTGTATTGGTATTGTACCTGTAGTGATGAATATGGTAAGTATAAATTCTAATATTTACTTAAAAAGGTACTGTAATACCTATTGCTAGTATATTATGAAAGTAAATTAATATTTCTCTGATTGGGTGATAATGGAACAGCTCGAATTTGAGATAAGACTAATGCTATCTTTACTAGATAAAACATATGTGTATAATGATATGCAGATGCATTACTTAAGAGCATTAAAAGACTTTGAGTCTTCTTCCATAAGAACAATGTCAAACCTCATGGACTTCTAAATGCACATTTTTCATCACAGCATTATGGGGGGTGTCTTATTTTTAACATATAATTAATATGCATCCAAATGCTTTGAATTTTTTCCGGAAAGTATATTCTTTTTCAGTATTTCAATAATAAAGTACATTTTGAATTTTTTTCTGAATAACTAATAAAATATCACAAAATGTAATATACGTTCGGATGTGTATTAATTAAATCTATAAATGAGACATTTTCATTATTCTACAACTAAAAATAAGATCGTAAAAGTACATAAGATTTAAAATTTGTTCTTCAAGATGGCCACCAGTACAGCAGGCCCTTAGTAATGAAATATTCTGTTTCAGTCAGCTGGGAGTACTGACAGGCCATGATGCTGAGATCAGCAGCTGTATGTTCAGTCAAGATGGAAATTTGGTTGTGAGCGGTTCACTGGACAAGACCGCTCGAGCTTGGGATATGAGGACATTAACTTGTCTCTATAGAATTGAAGGCCACAATGATGAGGTAAGAGTTTATTTTCATTCATTGTCACTTAAACTATGTTCTACTTTTTTATGTTCTTAACAGGCAAACTCATGTTACGTCATAGGCACTACTTAGAACTGGCCTTTCATCTAATTTTCTATAACTTTTATTCCTTATTACTAGTGAATACAATATCATATCTCTTTGTTCAACGTGCTCCTAGCAGCTTAAACATGAGAATAATGTGCTTTTCCATTTAGCATTTAAACCAAAAATCAAAGGCTTTTTGCTTCGGTAAACAAGAGAACAGTTTTCAATTTCAAACATATCATTACAGTTAGTTGGACGAAAATTCATTCAATCAAAATTATCAGTAATTAGAGCAATTTGAATGCATATACAAAATGGCAGCTGTTTAAAGTTTCACTGATACTGATCATATTTCAACAGCCACCATTTTGTAATGAATAAAGCTTGTGGCGTGAGGTTTGCTCCATTTTGTTCTAATAATACAGATCTATGATATGCATACTGACTTAGGCTTGAAATCAGGATTTTCATATCCCTACCCCATGAGCTGTACCCCCAATGTAGGCGTGTGATGATCATCGCATAAAAAAGTAGCTAAAATAGCCGTATAACATTGTGCCAAGTTTAAAGATTCCATCTGCTATGGTTTAAAAAATATTAAGGTGTTTCCAGATATGAATACGCATTCACTCCCAGAACGTACACAAGCTGAAGATGTTGCTCACTTCAAGACTGGACAATGTGTCTCTTGGGAGTTTAAGTGTTAAACATCCTGTATAGTTTAGTAGTCATCTTTAATAGTAATGTTTCATCATCACCATGATGATGAAGATTAATGGTGAAACCAAAATAAAAACTGATTAATAAAATTGCAGGTGTTGGATGTAACTTTGGATCTTAGAGGATGGCGGTTAGCTACAGCTAGCAGCGACTCAACAGTTTGTTTGTGGGATCTACAGAACAACTGCAAGTTGATATCCACTCTTTCAGGACATACTCAAGAAGTTTCAAAGGTTTGTAATACATATTAATTTAAATTTATTATTCTCTTGTGATAGTGATTTCCATCAGTATTATGCAGCAATATATCAATATTTGATTGCAGGTTTGTTTCAATCCCGCGGGTAGCATTGTGTTGACTGCCTCCCAAGACCACACTGCTCGCCTCTGGGATCCTGACTCTGGGAAATGTCTACAAATTCTAGAGGGCCATTCAGATGATGTGTTCTCTTGTGCATTCAGTTATTATGGAGACACTATTATTACAGCTTCCAAAGATAACACTTGTCGTATATGGCACAACTCAATTGTGAAGAAGATTGATGAATAAAGCAGTTAAGAATGAAAAAAAATTGGCCTTTATAATTGTTTGTTTGTGATATAAATCCACATTGATTCATTTCAGTTCCTAAAATATAAATGATTTATGAGAGTAAGTTTTGACATTTTTTGAAAAGCCCTAGACATTCCTACAATGCAGCGATGTTAGATCCGGCATTTAATCTGGAGGGAAAGAGACTGGAGAGCATTTAATCTTATGAGGATGATGCATATTGCCTACAACTTACTTTATACATTATAAAAAAAAACCCCATTAACTTGATGGAGAAGGAAGATATTTACCACATTACAATATTTCCAGTAAGCTAGTCAATAGCCAAGCACCTTAGTTAACACACACAATCAGTCACAGTTTCAACCCTTGTGTAGTATCTATCCAGGTCACACCAATTCTATAAGCAAAAAGTTGTTTATTTATCAGAGCCAGAACCAGTTGTGTAAAACCAGAACTTGTTAAGTAAAACTCAGTTAACACATACCATCAGTCACAGTTTATAGCAATGCTCTGTAATGCAAGTTTGACCTTCCACCCCATTGTTTGTTTTCTACAGAAGATCCCTGATCGAACCGGGTTCTGGCGACCTCTATTGCAATCAATACTGATGCGTGGCCTGGTCTGCCATCTGATTCTTTGCTTTGGATTATCACAATGAATCCAGTTTTCTTCTCCAGTCACTACACTATACAAAAAAACCTTATCTTCTTTGCCTTTGGATGAACTGTTCACAGGTGAAAACTCATCTTTCGACATCTTGGCTTTAATATGTGTGGTAACCAATTTCATTGTTTCTGAATCACGCCCATGGGTTTTAGACGTACCAAAATGATTTATCGAGTTACACCCAATGATTCTGCAAGTTCTTCTCATGTTTGGCAAGAATCTTCTTCTGATATGTTCCCCAATTTTTCATTCTCAAAAGTTTCTGGCCTTCCTTGACATTCTTCATCCTCTGTGCCATCTTTAAAGTGCCTAAACCAAAAGTCCCCTTCGCAACTGATGTGTCTCCCACCCTTTCGAGGTACCCAGCATGGGCCTGGCCATCACGATATTAGTCTTACTGCTATACATGATGTGTTTGAACTTACTTAAGTCCACTGACATCTTGTTATTGTGACACAACACCAAAACAGGATCAAGAGTATCTTGAAGAGTCTGACTATCTTCAAGTGAGAAAATCTCCAAGAAGAGAACCAGCGAAATGTCAGCGAAAATCAAGAAAGAGATATTACTTCTTTGATGTAATTAATGAATATGTTAAACAAGTGTAGTTCCAGAAGATATCCTGGTGGCATAGTTGAAGAAACAAAAAAGGCACATGTAGGCAAGAAATTGGATGTATTGTTCTCTGTGACTAAAAATAACAACACACTATCTAGTGACAAACAAAAGAAACAATACACATACACCCCCCACAAGTATTACACAACATTATTAGCGTGTTAAATTGATTACACTCTAACAATGATAAAAATATTATTGAATTAATTAAAATCAAGTAATTATACGTACTAGAAGCATAAAACAGATTATAACTCTAAACAAAATATTTAGTGTGCTGTTAGTGCTATTTAACTGTCTTAAACATACAAACATGCTAGCTTTACTATACAAAATTGTAAAGTCTATTCTCTTTTAAGCCAAAGGCAATCATCATAATTTGCAACTATCAAAAGAATTTTCAAAACAATGACTAATAAATTTTTTAAAATATTAATCTCTGCTTGAAATAAATTCATAAATCTTCTATATACTTCTGCCAAAATTCTTAAGCAAATAGAAAGTTATAGTTCCAGCTTTCTGTGGTTGGGTTTTCCATTTTTCTGTCATGATTTTCAAGGCAACATTAAAACTAAATGAGGAGACATGTATCTAATATTAGTTGCATCAAGCTTAACTGAATTATATGCTTTTTAAGAAGGCTAGCAATAGTTGCCAAGAAGCTTTCTTTGGGAGAATTTTCCCTTTTTATAATAACAATTTTTAAGGCACAATGAAAGCTAAATGGGCAGATATGCATCTAATTATAAAAACATCTTTCAATTCAGAAAAAACAAAGGATTGTTTACCTGGACAATTGAGCAGTCAACTGTTTGTTCAGTAAGATGCTGTTATGAATATGTGGCAATATTTTTTATGAGTTAATGGGACTAGTGATATTATTACTGTTAGTAGCAGCATTCATGATCACTACTAATCTGTACTAGAAAATCCTGCCAAATTATTTAATGCAAGTCTTTGACTTGCTAATACTCTTAAATATTTTTGTTTCAGCAACCAGAATATTTGTATAAGCTTTCTAATACCACAAAGTAATAAAATATAACAGAACTAGATACTGCAAACATGAATTGATCACTCAGAAAGAGATTAAAGTTTAAAACTCACCCAACCATATTAACTGAATAAAGACCAACCGGACTACCTGAGAGTCTTGTTTATACTTTAACTGTTATTACTTAAGGTACAATACATTAATGAAAACTCACTTTTAGAACCTAATTGCCTGACTGGTGGACCTACCTGAGAGCCAACCAGACTACTCCAGAGTGTACCACCATAAAACTTCCTTAGTTCATGTTTTCCCACCTTGAAAGTTCCTCTATTTAGGCCAGTTAGCTCTCAGGTAGAACAGCTGGCACTTGGGTAGGTCCAACAGTCCTAGGTAACTAGGTTACATAAGTTTGAACATTTTATCACTTGCTGCGGAATCAATTAATGTTTGCAATGTCTAATTTTGTTCTATTTCCCCTTACCTTGTGTTATTAGAAAGCTTATTTGAAAATATAAACCAGATTGAAGTAGATCCAGTAATAGCTCAGAATTTGACTCTAAAAACCCATATTTGTGTTTTAAATATTTATACAACAAAAACATATGTGTAATATAAATATATTCTCTCAATATAACACAGTTAATACTGTGTTGTTTCATGTATTTCAGAGCATTAATTTGGATAATCAGAGGTGAAAAAAGTAATAATGGAACTGTACTGTGTTAGCTTCTTGTCGTTCATTGTTACCATGAGGCAATTATTGCTCAGGGCACAGTCTGGCGATTTGAATGTTGAAACGATCAGTTACCGGTAAATTAACTTGCTCAATTTAATATGTGTTATTAAATAAAATTTTAAATAATGGTTTACAAAATTACACATTCAAGATAATGACTCTTAGCTCCACAACGTGACCAGTGCCGAATTTTGTGAACCATCCGGTCAATAATAAAAGAAAAGATGGTAATTTAATAATAACTTTATTTTCGTACTATTATAAATTCTAAAATTACATATTTAGTTGAAGTACACTTGTATCTTTCTTGTATAAACATTTGGTCTTAATTGAATTCTACAGTTTTATATGTAGAAATGCAGAAATAAACGAACTAAATTTATAACTCCTGTTATTATAGCCTATCAGGTAGTTTATGGTCAACTTTCAAACTTAAATATCTATACTTTTTGATCCAAGAGTAGACATCAAGATTTAGCTTTGGTCTTGATTTGTGATGTAAACTATTTTGTGCAATATTTTGTTCATTTATAATTAAATTTCGCTTTAGTTAAATATACTTAATTTAAACTGTAGTTGTTTAAGAATATTTTAACTATCCCTATGTAAACTTCTTGGTGATTGGTGATAAGAGTGGTTTAACTGTAAACTATACTATACACTCTGACCTGATCTTTGTCCTCCTTTTATTAGTTTAGAAGTACTATAAAATAATGGTTCTAGATTTAGGATAAATATTTCAAAATTTTCTTGTGGAAGAGCTCTCAACCTTCTATTGATATTGGGGAATTCGACACTCCCAACTTCTGGATGTTTCGGACACCCCAGAGAAGGTTTACGGCTGTCCCACTGTGTTTCATGATAGCATCTATAATAATAATAATAATAACAATACTCATGCAATATATAATGACATTTCAATTATAATACACTAGTAATAAATATAGACTATGATAATATTAACAAGGATATCAACAAATGAGGGTGCATTAACTATTAATAGTGGACAATAATTATCAGAACATTTGGTGTGCATGTAGTTGTGTGTGTGTGTGAGTGTATTTAATGAGGGAGGGTCAGCAGATCATTCTTGAAGGGGGCAATTTTCACATAGAAGAGGTCCAAGTACTTGGAGATAGAGTTTGCCCACTCCTGCATCCAGAGCCGCAGCTAGGGGGGTTGTTGTTTGCCCCGGGCGGCAAAATTATGAAAGGTCGAGTCGTTAGTCTGAATTGCATTACTATCAGGTCAAAATGTACATATACCAGTGTTTGAACATTAATTACAAAATAACTAGTAGAACTTCAAATATGGGAGTTAATTTAAATTTAGATTGCTTATTTCTACATTTAGACATATAAAACAAATCATTTACAAATAACTTCTAGTTATGTTAGTAAGAACGAAAAAGGTAATGGTTTAGGTGTTTTCTAACAAAACTGCAACTCATGAACTCCCAACAGTCATCCTTTGCAGTAGACTAGACCTATTGATCTTCTCTTGCTCCACAATATCTCAACGCTCACGGTTAATGATGTGTCGCTCCTGTATATCGATAGAATTGTTCTTATAGGTTTTGCTGTACCCAGTATTCAACTGAAAAGTACAAGCTAACCAGAAGTGAACCCTCCTGGAGACATGTACGTTGATTATTAAAATAAAATGATTTGTTGGTTGAGTGTTAGTGAAAACTATTACTTAACAGGCTGGAAAATTTGTATTTCTTTCTATCTGTGTGTCTGTCTGACTATCTGTACACATGATATCTTGAAACACTGAGTTCAATGATGGTGTCTGTCAGTCCATCAGATTTGGCTGAAAGTTAGTGAATATTTTTACATTGGGTAATCATGAAGGCCATGAGAAAATAAATACATTTGCTAACAAACTGTGCACAATCATATGAGATTTTAATAATTGACATCTTTATTCAGAGAGTAGAAAGAAAATATAATAGAAGTGGTGTTAATGTCAAAAATCGGTGACAATATTTCATTTTATCACATTCTTGCGTTGTACGAGTAGTACTCTCTTCTATTGCCATGCAATTAAGCCTCAAGGGCCGTTTGTGCACCCTGGAAGCACACCATGAGGCCTACCAGTCTATGATTTCAGCAGTTCCACAAACCGCCAAAAACAACCTATCAGTTCCTTCTGTGGAAATTCACCACCCATGTCCAAACTACCAGAGATGGCATACCGCTCCCTTGCTATTGCAGGACAATCAAAGAGCAAGTGTTCGGCAGTTTCATTTCATCCTGCTCATCACACTTCTACAGAGCGGATCCTCCTGAAGGATGCCAATTCTGTGAAGATGCTTCTTTAGGTGACCATGTCCCGTGATCAGACCTATAACCTGAGAAGACATCGATCTACTTAGTGATAGAAGGTCAGATGCCACCTGGAGGAAGGCAACTGTAGTACCATTCTGCTCATTCTCATACCTAGATGCAAACTCCACCTTCTCTCATGTTCAGTGCAACCCATTTCAAGACAGCACCAAAGGATTCAAGGATTCACACCTTGGAATACCGCAGAACAGTTTAGGACCCATCATAATTGACGGTGAGCCCCAATTGGCCAGGGCATCAGCTCTTTTATTCCCAGAAATAACAATATCCAGGTGGACGAGGTTGAGGCAACAATCTGTACCTGGCGCACTAGGAAAAGCCCCAGTGATAGCAAGGCAAGCCATCCTTTGGATGCCAGCCAGACAGGCTACTGCCATCTTGGCCTCTGTTTTTGGCAACCAGACAAGAGCACCATATATTTGTGCAGGTCTGAGTACGGAAACATAAAGTCAATGCAAAGGCCTCGGTTTGAGTCCCCACGACCCACCTATCATGTGTCTGCATTGAATTAAAGACCATTTCCCCCTGGCGATAACCCTTTCTAGCTTACCGGAACTTTTATTGTTTAAACAGTGCTATAAAATTTGTCTTGCTAAAAAAATGAGAACATATCATTTGGCGAGATATCTTGATAAATATTTGATCTCTAGACTTTAGATTTGGCATGACAGTTCATTTCTATATAGACAAGAATGAATTCTATGAAGGTGCGTGTCCAACCACAGGATTTGGCAGAGCGTCATTGACGCCTATCACTCAGTTGTCTGACACAATTTCTTTTTTTCTCTGCAGGGAGGATGAAAACATTTCTTTTCTGTATGACTGTGTGTTTATCTGTTCATAGGACATCTAAAGAATACACGCTGTATAGCTTGGAAATTGTGTATGCGACCTAGCGAAGCATGTTACGTAACACGTAGAATGGCATACTCTTACCTCGTAATTATATCGTTTTTTAATGATATGAACACCAGTTTTAATGCAATGAAAGATGTTAATTGTAAATTTTATATTTGAGTGGTTTTCAAACAGTGTCGTAGCCAGTAAGAGGATATCAGGTAATGAAAGAAATTTTAATAGAGATATTAATTTTTAAAGCAATAAAAATTCAACAAGCCTTTTAGCCGCTTTTGATTTGTCCTCAACTTTCTAATCATATAAATAAAAATGAATCGCTAAGCGTGAATCTCTGAAACGGCTGGGCCAATTCAGTTCATTCTTTTTACAATATTTGTTTGAATCCGACAAAAGTTTTTGTGGGAAGAAAAATCAGAAAAGTATTCTGTAATATTTTAAAATTTGGAATAATAATTAATTATACTATTTACAAAACACGATCCAAATTTAACTGACAGAAGATGGCTGTTGACACTTAGCTGATAAGCCTACCAAAGAGACAGAAATATTTGTTTCATTTAAATTTTATAAAATAGTAAGTACAGAGTGCTTGATCAGTAGTACTAAGCAGGTTGCAAGACAAAGTTATTTTCTAATTTTAACTAGATTTCACCAGTGACCAATTTAAACTATCCAATGCATTGGAAATACTATTTAAACATTATTATAAACCCCCCTTAAAGAACAAAACTGTGAAAGTTTGCATGTAAAGTACTTGAAACTGGTTGGTCCCTTTAACCTAGTGTATGATATTTGTATTGTGGCTAATGAAAAACAGGAGAATGGATACAAATATATCTCAACGATCTAATCTTTTCTAGACTGCAGTCCGCAGAACAACAATAATTCTATAATGCAAGACTTATGATACACAATTATTTAAAAATTTGAAAGAACATAGTTGCAAGGATTTTCCATTCATCCCTTATACCATAAAAAGAACACAAACGACTAAAGTAGTCTTTTTAAGCTTACATATGCACATATTTTCTTGATCGGGGTAAGAAATCAAAATAAAATATATTACTACAAATATTATAAACTTGAAATAAACGCTTTTCATGCAAGTTAGCTTCCGAAACCTACAGGTGTAATTTTCTTTATCGGTGCAACAATGCAAACTCAACTAAGAAATCGTAATTAAACTAGACAAACTCAACTTAAACACTTGAGATATCTTAGACTGCAAGTAGATTGAAACAACCGGAAGTAGACGCTTTTACTGAAGTAGGTGTCTAACACCTTTATTATTATTTCCTTGATCGGGGTAGAGACTTAATTCTGGCATCAGAAATGTTATTTAATAAAAATGTATGCTTCAACATGTGCAGAACCTGAAATTAGCCAGTAACATTTTATTTAACTTTTCTATGTCTTAACCATGAGCACTGAAATAATAAGTACCAGATATATGTCTACTTTTCATTGAAAAATGTCATAAGATTCCAACATAAATGCTCTCACTATGTAGCACGTTCTTATATCTTGAAAATTTGCATGCAAAGCTGCGGGTAACTGCTAGTAACAAATATAACCAAAATAGTTATTAAGTACTTCTGTATTATTTACAAGCTGATTTAGAAGCAGCGTAAAAGGAAATTTTTAAACTGTTAGTTTAGTGTTGGAAAAGGGCGGCAAATTTAGGGCTTCCCACCTCTGAAAAATATGTAGCTGCGGCTCTGCCTGCTTCCTTAGCATAGGATTGTTCCTGGCGTAGTTCGTTGAGACGACTGGTTTTGCAAAGAAATCACCTTATTCACCTCATTTTGACATGCGATTATCTGGAGGAGGTTGATACAGTCCCCCCAAGAATTGACCAAGTAGTATAAGAACAAGATTTCCTGAACAGTGCATCTTTCCTCGAGAGATGACAGTTTGCGAAGACTAGCAATGTCAAGCAAGGGTGTGGTGACATAGCTGAACTTAAGATGGGTGGGTACCCATCAGTACCCATCTTGAGTAGGAAATGATTTTGAACCTTTTCAAGATCCGATTTTAGATAAGCCTGATTAGGAGCCCCCAGCCTACAGTGCTCCAGATGTGGTCTGACGAATAAACAGTAGAGCAGCTTAAGAGAACGGATGCTGTTAAATGTTCCATGGAGGTGATGGATGAGATCAAGCATATGCAGTGCTTTGGTGCAGAAAGCATGGACTTGATGGTCCAAGTTCAGAGATTTAACAAAAATTAAGCTTAAGTCGCTTACTTTTGATGTACACTTGAGGACAGCATCACTGATGGTATATTCATACTGATAAGAGCTAATATTGCAAAGGTAATGCATAGGAATTTGTATGTGTTCAGGGGCATCAAGTTAGTACCACACCATTCCACAATACAATCCAGTCCAGCTTGAAGAAAGTCATAGTCAATAGCCAAAGAAATTTTCTGGTAAAGTTTGATGTCATCTACAAAAAGTAAGTACTTGCAAAGCAGTTGGTTTGTGACATCATTAATGAAGATGTTGCACAGGTAAGGACTAAATATGAAGCCTTGTAGAATCCCAGATGTGGCTTCGAATGACTGAGAGTGAGCTTCATTAAAATGAACTTGTAATGTCCTACCATGCAAAAAACTTGAGATCCAGTCGAGCAGTTTGCCAGAAAATCCAAACGTTTCAAGCTTCCTTAATAACAGCGTATGAATGACACAATCAAAAGCATTGGCAAATTCAAATTCGATATCATTGACCTGAGAGCACTCAACGAAGGCATCAAATATGTCATACTGGAAGGTCAACAAGTTGTGGCTGAAGAGTGTCTTCGCATAACTCTGTGTTGACGAAAAGTATTGTGATGTGAAAAGGAGAAATGTCTCCATTGAGGAAGATCTTTTCAAATAGTTTGGCAATAAGTGAAATTATATCAATGGAGTGGTAATTCTTGACATCATTATCTTGACCCTTTTTGTGAATAGGAACAATTGGAAACACTTCTTTCAAGGACAGTAGGAAATATACTATCAGATAAAGACTTGTTGAATAGCCTAGTGACAGGATATTATATCAGTTGACAGCAGTATTTCACAGTCACTGGACAATCCATGGAGTCGTCCAAGTCTTAAGTACTTCAGATAGGTCTAACAGATGGCAATAAGCAGGGGGGAGTTTGTGTTATTTGCTCATCATGAATATCAGTATAATCCCTTTCAAACACTAATAGAAAGAAATCAGCAAATAGATCAGCAGCTAAAGTGTTATCAGTAGAACATACTTCATCGTATGAGACAGAAGCTGATGAGGATTTTTCATCACGTCTCATAGTCTTCACACAAGTCCAATAGATATTGGGATTTGTACGAAGAATCTCTTCTAAGTGGGAGATGGATGTGATTTCTGTAGCACTCCCTGGTGAGTACCTTGCAACGCATTCTGATTATTGAGAAACAATAACAGTCAGCATCTAGCAAAGTCTTATAAACTTTGTGCAATATCTTCTTTTGAATTACGAGCTCCTTAACTTGAGTTGATTACTAAATGGTGAAATTTCCAGTGCCACTCCTCTTCAAAGTCAAGCTCTTCAATATTAGATTGCTAAGTGTAGTAAAGAAGTTGTCAAAAGCCAATTTGATATCAATATTAGAAACAAGAGCATTGAGATCTATAGAAGAAAGGTCGCAATATAAGTTCTGAAGATTGCACTTCTTAGAGTTGATGGAAAACTTGTGCTTTGGTGGAATCATTGCTGGCTTGTTAACAGGAATACAAAGCTAGATGATATACAACTTCTACAACTAATGTATCGTTCATCATATCGAGTTCATGTTGGACTAAGGCTTTGGCAGATGAAGTGAAAATAAGGTCCAAGAGTCACCTCTGCTGTTACAAATATTTTTAGCCTGAGTTAAACTGAATATGATATTCATATTAAATAGAGAATTTAAATGAGCGTTTTTTAGATAGCAATATTATATATAAATTCATGGAATTCCCTGATGAATGTAAAACTTTTTCAAAAAGTAACTTAGATTAAACAGGGCAGACACACTTATTCTAAAGTGTAAATCCAAGATGTCTAGGCTTAAGTATTACAAGAAATAAGCATACTTATATATTACATTGTTAAATTAAATGAAATGTGGAAAACTGAGTACACATCTGTGGTTTGGGTGTAGCCTAATTAAGTTTTTTTTACTATGATTGCAAAGTTAGGTAGCGATGTAGACTGTAGGCTATATAGGGTCGGTCGGGGTAAAATGGGTACAAAAACATGCTCTTTTTAACTTTAAGGCCTTTTAAAAAGTTTCTTGAAATAATTACAAAATAATTACAGGTTCCAGCTTATCATTGTGACCTCTTAGAATAGTTTAATATGTAATAAAAGTTAATAAACTATTTAGTATAAAAGTAATTATTTTTTTTTTATAGTATACCTATTTTACCCCATGGTTTGGGGGAAAACGGGTATAGTAATGTTTTCATAGTAAAACACAATAATTACAAGTGCTGTACTTATTTTACCCCAGTATTTGTGTAAAGTAGGCACAGTAAAAATAACTAATGAAATATTTTGGTCACAAAAAATTTATTATTACTAAAAAATATCAGTTAGACAAGTAATTTATTTAAAAAATTAAAACATAGAAACAGTTCGTTGAGAGGGGCACTTCACACAAACTTGAAAAATCTTCCATTATAATCTGGTACAGAAAAAACATTAGAAATTTGTCCTAAATCAACCCACTCAATGTCTTCTTTATCAGGAAAAATGTAACGCTCTCCTTCACCTTTGCATTTTGTCAAAAACTTTACGGAATATCGCTCCTTGTTGCGAAGATCTTGTGCAGTAATTTGTCCCCTGTACTCCTTCACAACCGTGCCACATTCACTTTGGTAGTTTATACCTACCCATGATCCTACAGTGGGTTCAGTAGGTTTTACGTTTTTAGGTAGGCTGCTTTCATCGTCACTTTCTGCCGTATCAAATAAGCGTTTAGTAGCTCTAGGTTTTTTTTTGCGGCTTTGCTTGGACCAATCCAGGCTCTTGTTTTATTGTTTTTCCTAAGGCTGTAATGGGTTTAGGCCTATTAGTTTTACTTTTTATTTTCTCTTTTCTGGCATCTTCTTCTTCTTTCAGTCTGTCCATTACTTCATTTGTTGTCATTACTTCACCACAACTTCCTTGAACTCGTCGCCTTTTTGTCTTAGAATTTTTCAATGCATCTTTTATACTTGATGACTGTTCAGGTGACAATGTACTTAAAATTGCTTCTCTCAGTTTCTTCATTGGTGAAGGAGAAATTTCAGGTAGGCCTGCTACAGAACTTGATGGGCCGGGTAAATCTTGTACAGGATTAGCTAACTTTAATCTTGCTGCAGCATATACTGAGCTTCCATTGTCAACTTCCTTTACTGCTTCCTTCAAAGAATCTTCATCATATTTTTGGGTTTTTTTCTTTATGTATGTGCGTGGCATGATCTAAAACAAAAAAGTGAGGTTAGTTTTCAGTTTTTAAAATATTATACCTATTTTACCCCATGTTAACAAATTATGAATAGCATAAAACCTATTAAACTTTAAAACATTAAACAAGTTAAAAGTTAAAGTATATATGTGTAATGTATACATACCTGAATTTGAAACTTCTATTTGATTAGGTTAACTTTTAACAATGTCATCAGTTAGGTTGTCTTGGTTACACTGACTCCTGTGAACATATGTTTTTTTCATTTTAAGAAGCTACCAGCAGTTTAGCCAACTCACTTTCAGTATAATATCATATAAGATGATGTTATACATTTATGGTATTTTTTTCTGATCCAAAACATCAATAACTCAAGTTTTATAATATAAAATAATGTTTATACCCGTTTCACCCAGTATACCCATTTTACCCCGACCGACCCTACTTTAAACTGTACCATGATCCCTTTCTACAAGAATTTACAGTTCTGCTAAAGTCCGATAATACATAAGTGATTAATAATAAAACTATTTTTAATCGGTAAATGGAAGAATTAATTTTAAAATATCTCAAGACGTGTCGAGAGTGAGATATATATGTGTAAACGAATTAATTTCCCTCTTACCACTTACATACAATACACAATGAAATTATAACCATTTGAGTGTTATTTGTAAATAACACAAATGTTCCAGTTATTTTATGCTATTGAATGACATATATTATTTAATATGACAAAAATTATTTATAATTAATTATGATTTCTCTTAATGATTATTAATAAATTGAAAAATTCCAGTAAAATTGCTAGAAACAAAACTTATATCTTAATAAACTATGAAGTTTAGATTCTGGTACATAGTTAATTTTTAGTCGTATATTTATCCTTTTTAATTTATTTAAGCGTACACTTTTATTACATTACCGTTCAATACATTACCAATGCATAATAATATTATGCAATTAATAAAATAGTCTACAAATTGTGTTTTTTATATTTCTAAGGCAGTGGTGTGAAGGTGACAGTTATAGCTGCTCTTTCGTTACGTCACGGTGACGTCACCACTCATCGCCCGTCTAATTGACAGCCGGTTGCCGTCCATATAGCCACAGCGCCCACAGCGAATATTATACAGTATTGTCCATTTGTTATTATAAAACATTGTTTGGATTAGTTAATCGAAAAAATCATATTATATAATTGTATCAATAAACATCGGTATTGAACTAACAGTTGTAATTCGTTTGTAAACACTTTTATCACTGTTTCCGTTGTAAACATACTTCCGCCCCAAACCCACAATGCACTAATGCGGAAGCTGTCTGAGGGGAACTGAGAAGAATAATTATTGTTGGTAGAGTAAATTGTGGAGTTGTCTTTCATAGTGTACTCGTTTGTTTGTTAAAATCAAATTATAATTAGAGATATATAATTATTTATATATATAAAAATGCCTTGCTCAGTTCAGTCATTAAAAATGAAACAAAAGGTAAGTCAATTTATTTAAAAGTCATGGCAGATTTCAGTATGTTACTTAGCCCAGTTGGAACGTTTTGAAAAAATCCTTATACCTAGTATAAATATGCAGTCTGAATGAAATACTTTATGTAAATTACATAAACTATGAGATATACGATAAGATATTATTCTTTATCAAACTATAATCTAACTGTATTAATTTAGTAAGATATATTTACTTTAATAATTTTAATAGAGAAACAGCCTATCCAGTCCTGTGGCCGTCTTATACCCGAGAGGCCAATTTCGATTTTTGTACAGATATTTGATGTTATGCTTCTCTTGGGACTAGGAAAATATTTAAGTTTAAGTTTTGTTGTTTACATGTGTTTTGACATTATACCGTTTGGCTCATCTGAGGTCAAATTTCCTAAATATATGGTAGGCCTATGGCTAGATCAAAATGTACTAGGCCTATTGTAGGTCTAGGCTATTACTCGTTTCTTTACCAAGGGTATAACAAGTAATTCAGATTTTTCAATTGTTCATGAAAACATTTTAAAATGTCCGTTATCTTGTTTGGTCGGTTAAATGTTATGTTATATATATGTTGAGTCTACCATGATGGCTGCGTGTAATAAGTGGCCATTACAACAGTCCAATCAGTTGATCGAATTATCATTATTTACTTATAATTATTAATAGATATTATAAAAAATGGGTAGGATGCCATAAGCGGACCCAGTTTTTTATATCGAAGAATGTAATAAAAGTATCTATAGTCCTCAATAACAATGTGTTTATGTTTTAAATTAAAATATGAATTTAATATTTACAGTGATAAAAATTAAACTATTATAACCAAATTAGGAAAACTGAAGATGACCATATTTGCTCCGCTCACAGTTACAGTTATTTCTTTCCCACAAATTTCACATTTATTACGGATTTTTTTCTAAAATTGACTGCCATTCTTAATAATCAAATGTTACTTATGTAAAATTGAAATATTACCTAACGTGTATTATTTAAAAGTGTTTACAGCTGTTGATATAGATTAAACCTATTTAAGTTAACTGTTCAAAATAATTAATTAGTATCGATGGTTGTGATTAAGTAATATCATTTGCCAATTTCGGTATAAAAAACCGGGTCCGCTTATCGTACCCTACCCTAAAAACCACTGTTAAAAACATCATGTGCATGGTATTTGAATAATAACACCAGCTAACTTAGTACTTTACAATACTTTTTACCTTGCCCGGATAGCAGTGAGTAACCGCTTTTGTGAAATTAAGGAAAGGATTCTCTCCATGCATTACTGGGAGCCAAACCCCCATGCTGAAGCCATTTAAAACAAATATCCTCACTTTAAGAAATATCTCTAGTAATTTCCTCATATTTATATTCATTAAAAGAAAATTATTATTACTTGATTTTTATTGTTTACTTTACAAATTACTGTAACTTATGAGTTTACATGAAATATAAAATTAAACGAATTGTAATGTCAAATTATTCATCGATTAAAAACAATAAGACCTATCAATAAAAACAACCGATAAACGAGTATAGGTCGACGCCACTTATTAAAGTCTACTCCTACAATGTCGAAGATCATTGTTATTTGTGTCAAAAGCTGTCAGATATGTTTATCCCTCAAAGAAGTAAGAAATAAATCAGTTTTGCGCTGCTTTGTTTGTTACATTTAATAAATACTCATGTATGGTTTTTAACTCGTCATTAAATTATTACTTTATTAGGTATAAAATCATATTTTAACTGTACAATATACAATACCTTTGATATAATTTGGTTTGTCTTTTTGGTTTTTTGTTATTGTTCGGTAGTCAGATAATCAGAAATATTGCTGATTTAATTGTTGTATGGCAGTTTATTGTACTGCACCTGGAGTAGCTTCAGTGACCACAATAAAGATATAAATAGGCTACATATAAATTAATAATATTATTGGTGTTTTGGTATTATTCAGAGGCCATTATTTTTTAAGAATTTTTCTTACCGGCGAACTAAAATAACTACAGTATTAGAAAGAACAGAGTTTATTTAACTTGTGAAACTTGAATTTAGGTAGTACCTCAAGGGGTGGTTTTTTATTTCACCAGAAGTGTGGGGTGACAGTGGAGGCATCACCAAAGCCCACCCTGATGGCCTGGGGCATTTCTGATCATTACTTACTCAACCTAAGATCATGTGCCAGATCGTCAAACATGATCTGATGTCGGAATAGTTAAATGATCTGGGACTGGATTTGACAATCGAGAAAAGTAATGACTGGAAATGCCTCTGGCCATCAGTGCAGGCTTTGGTGGTGCCTTTGGTGCCCCCTCTCTCTTTCTGGCCAGAAGGCAAAAAAAGAAAAAACATCCCTCGAGATAGTAGCCAAATTCAAACTCAGATTACTTGAGTGCTTGTAAAGGTTATCTATAACTTTTATACTACTAGTAACATATTTATGACAACCAAATCTAAACCTACTTATATCACGTATTATGAAGAAGTATATAGGAACAGTGGCCTACTTCTCGCCGACATCACCTCCTTTTGGGTGGGAGAAAACAATAACGGATCATCAAAATGAAATGTAATTTTTGCAGTAAGTTAAATGAAGTCTTTTTCTTCGAATAATTTAGTTTTTTTTAGTTATCCAATGAGAAACATTTTTCAAAGAAAAGTGGCCTTAGTATAATACCAAAGACCATATTATTTTACATAAACTTACGGAATGTAAGATCTGTTTATGTTTCAATGGTATGTTTTAAAGTGGTTTAAAACCTATCACTCCGAATTGTTTTTTAATAGACTCCATTAAAAATTATAAAAAAACATGTTTTCCAGTGGTACAGTATTTTGAAATGTTTTTTCATATCTATAGGCTGAATGATCATCCGAATAGAGGGAAAGTGGCTTTTTTAATGTTTGTACTTTTTAATTCTCTGAGTATTGCAGTATTGCTTATTTTGACCCAACAAAAATGCATACAATGAAGTATCACCATTTTACACATTTTACATTTTGATATTTTATATAACTTAGCATATAGAAAGTTACAAAGTTATATAAGCATCTAACTGAATAGCAAGCAGTATTCAGTGGGTCTCAATCTATTGATAAATACATTAAGTTACATGATTATTATTATTATTATTATTCTTAGTCTGTAGAGTCTTCAACGTTATAGTTATGACAAACTTATTCACCGTCAGCTGTGAAGTAGGCTGATTAAATAAAGCGTACACGTTAGTTCATGCTGTGTATTTTTGTTGGTTATTGTATATTTGGTAAAATATAATGCTAAGAGTAGTTTATTATTATTCTTATTAGTGTTATTTTATTTGTTGCATGAGAGGAAAGAAAATTAAGTTGGTATTTTATTTACATTATTTGTAGCTGTATGCTTCCTGTTTTAGTAAACGGTTTGTACAGAGTTTATATATATATACAGGGTGTATATTATGTATGGAAACACCCAAATATATCCTTTAATAATTGAAATATAAATTTGAAACCTCTTACAATCGTGATAGAGATTGGGCATCTACTTTTTGGAACAATGTTTTTGTTATGTCACACCAACGGGGGAAACGTCCTGCCGAGGGTATCGTGAATATTCTTAATGGAAGCCTATACCTTGTGATACATAATTTTTAAAGGTAATAGCTTTACTGAATTGAATGCCACAAAACCGCATCTCAAAGGAATTATTCTTATCAGAAAATAGAGCATTTTTAGTATTGAAAATTTACTGATGTTCAACAATGGTAATTTTAACATGGTTCTTGCCACAAAATGTGTTACACTAATTTTTTAGCCTTTTTTAAATGTTCAATTAAAATAAAATAAACAATTTATTTTTAAGCTGGTTTCATTAGTACAAATTTACCAGTTTTTATTACAATGAATAAAACTTATGAGTCACTTTCTCTGATTACTTATGAATCTGTACTTGGTGTTTTCCAGTCCAGCAGGAAGGTTTAAAGAGACAAAGGTCACTAGCCTATGAGAAAACATTATTGTGTTATTAATCATCTGGTCTACAGGTTTCAGTTTGTTGAGCATGGAGCTTTCACTAGACAGGTCTAAGCTTGGGAATTACAAATGGACAAAGGTCATATCATTCCTGTCGAGTTAATCAGTGTCTCTGAAGCATTGCCGTCAACAAGTTATCTAATTACAGTAGTTCAGTTTTTATTTGGCATTTTAATGGAATTGTCTGAAAGAGAACGAATATTACTCTGTTGATGATGCGAGGATATGGCGATCGTCAAAGATCTTATCGGGAAGTTTGTAATTTGTTTAATGACACTTTCCCAGAAAGGAATCCCATAAGTGTTTCAACAATATCAAAAACTATTGAGCGTTTTGAAATGACAGGGAGTGTAACGTAATCGGCCAAAGTCGGGTAGGATACAATCTGCAACAGATGAAGAACATGCAGTAGATGTTTTGCAAACATTTATTGAAGACCCACATACATCGCTCAGAAAAGCTGCACAGCAACATGATATGCACCCTATGTCTGTGAGTAAGATTTTGAAAATATTAATAAATACAAACCATTTAAAGTTCATTTAGTCCAACAGTTAAGTGAGGATGATACGACAGAAGAGTTGAGTTTTGTGAACTTGTGATGCGCAAATGTGATGACAATAGAGATTTTCTGAACCAACCATACTATTTTCTGATGAGGCAACTTTTTTCCTAAATGGCAATGTTAACAGGCACAATTGCCGTTACTACTGGGCTAGTGAAAACCCACATTGGATTACTGAGTCCCATTCACAGCAACCACAAAAACTGAACGTATGGTGTGGAATTTTAGGTAACAAAATTGTTGGACCCTTTTTCATCAATGGAAATTTAAATGCCGAACTTTACTACAATATGCTCCAAAATGAAATAATCCCAGCTATTCAAATTGCATCAGGAGAATACTTTGATAATGTATGGTTTCAGCAGGATGGTGCTCCACCCCATTATGGGAGACAGGTAAGAGAGTATTTGGATTTTAAGGTTTCCTCATAAATGGATTGGCCGAAGAGGAGAAATCGAATGGCCTCCAAGATCTCTGGATTTTGTCACCAATCGATTATTTCCTATGGGGTCATTTAAAATCCAATGTTTATAGAAGAAAGCCTCATAATTTGGAAGACCTAAGAAACAGGATTATAGAGGAGATTGCTTTGATAACTGAAGAAATGTTAGGCAACTCTGTCGAATCATTTTACACAAGATTGGCTCATTGTCAAAACCGTAGAAGGAACACAGTTCGAACAATTGCTTTGACACCAAATGCAGGTAAAACGTTTTGTTGTAATAGACTTTTCTAACAGCATACATTATTTTTTATTTTGTAATAAGAAATCAATAACATAAGTATTTTCCATAATTGTACTGTAATAAAAACTGGCAAATTTGTGCTAATAGAACCAGCTTAAAATGAAAATTTTTGTTTTATTTCATTGAACATTTAAAAAAATGCTAAAAAATTAGTGTAACACATTTTGTGGCAAGAACCATGTTAAAATTACATTGTTGAAAATCAGTAAATTTTCAATACTAAAAATGCTCTATTTTCTGATAGAATAATTCCCTTGAGATGCGGTTTGTGGCATTCAATTCAGTAAGCTATTACCTTTAAAATTATGTATCACAAGGTATAGGCTTCCATTAAGAATATTCACGATACCCTCGGCAGGACGTCCCCCGTTGGTGTGACATAACAAAACATTGTTCCAAAAAGTAGATGCCCAATCTCTATCACGATTGTAAGAGGTTTCAAATTTATATTTAAATTATTAAAGGATATATTTGGGTGTTTCCAGACATAATATACACCCTGTATATATATATATATATATATATATATATATATATATATATATATATATATATATATATATATAATTGCTAACATTGGTTGGATAAATTGCAATAACAATTTTTCTCTCAAAAGTGTGCAAATCTACATTTGACAGGCCTGCACTTAATCCATATGACTTTTAAAAATGACCACAGCACTCAAAGGGTTAACAGGATGATTATAGTTTGAAGAGTTCTAATTTAAAGAGTATAAATATTGGAAAAAGATAATCTTTCTGCATATGTAGATGGCCATTCTGTCTGTATTTGGAAGCTCATTGCTTTCATCTTCAAGAAACAAAACACCATGAATATTTTTCCACTGAAAATTAAATAAACTTTTAAAATTATCCATTAAATGTACTGAAGAAAAATATTAATTTTAAATCTGATTGGTAGTTGTTAAATTCAATATGAGAAACATGATTGGAACCCATTACTGAATGATATTATTATTTATTTTATTACTTAGAATATTTTAAAGTGTATTATTACACCAAGTAATCCAATGTAGAATATATTTAAATGTACACTTCATTCTTGGATTAAAACAACCTCCTTTAAAGTTTTCTAAAGAAAGGAAGTCATGGACATAAAACAAAATGACTTTTGGTCCCTGTTACTAAGCTTAAAGAGGCTTTAGAAGAAGAAGGAATATGTGACTCATAGCTAAACTAGCCCTAATGTAGGTCATCCTGTAGATACCAGAAGCAGAATGTCATTCATTACCTTCATGTAGACATAACAGTCCTATGTTATCAATTCATAGCGGTTCCACTGGACTACAGTGAGAGCATAACACTACTTGTCCTGCTAAATGTAACAATGCAATTAGCTGTAATCTCACTCCATCTATGTAGAATATTTTTTATATGTTTATGTATTTGTTGTTTTTATTATCTTTTCAGACTGAGGTAAAAGAATGTATGTTAGAAAACCCTAACATATCAGTGCAGAAGTCTGTTGACTTCATGAAGCAGCTCGCAGGAGTTGCTGTTTCTACAATTTCATACATAAGAAACATCTTTCCACCATCAGCATTTAAAACAAAAAAAATAAGTGGACAGAAGATTTGGCTCCTGAAGGGAAGTAGTGATATCCCTGCAACATTCACATTGATCAACTGGGTTAAGAGCGCATTTGAGGCAGTTCGAGAACATATTGTAAGTTAATCTAGTGTTTTCTTTTTGTTATTTATGATTGATATAATATTACAAAAATAGATCTTATTGCGTTTTGTTTTTTACAACACAATAAAGATAACTTAGAATATATTTTTACTCTAAATTCTTTTGTTTGATAATTGTAATGTTATTTGTGGAAGAAAGGAAATTAATGAGAATCCTGTTTATATAAAAGTAAAGTTATTATATTTAAAATGGACAAGCCTGCAAATAACATCATACAGCACAAGGTTTCTTCTTTACTCTTATAAAACTATTTCCTACAACAAGCTATGTAGGTATGGATTGTTATCACATAAATCAACAATAATTTTTATAGGAGTAATGATAATCAGTAAAAATTACAAAACATGACACTAATAAAAGCCCCTTTGTTTCCCAAATACAATATATACATTTTTGAAAACGTTATACTAAATGAATACTTTATTCACTATTGCCACAGAAATAGAATTTTTAAAACTATTTTCCATAAAACTTAATATGATAATATGGAATCAATGAGAATATATGGAAAAATTAATGTATGTAGAATGAATGAAGGTAACTAATCTCAAATCCAACAACCGTTGCATGCAAACAAGTCCTGCACTTAGCCAATATTTTAATCTAAATAAGCATAAATTTGGAGTTTGAGAGTTGTAATAATATTTTTACATGGTAATAAGTACAAAACTTTCTAATGTTATGTGAAAATCAGCACCATCATCCGAATGTTCAAAATGTTGGAATTAAGGAATATTAAGGTCAACATCAAAAACAAACTTCAAACAAAGGAGGAAATACATTGTTGATGTATTTCATACTAACACTTGTTGTTTGAAAACACTTATAAATGAGTCTTAATACTCCATGGCAGTAAATAGTAATGTTCCCTATTGAAATATCATCCATACTATAAATAATTCAAAAGTAATAATTCCTTTGCTTAAAACAAATTTTTTATTTGCCCTAAAAATGCTGTCTTACTATAAAATACTATCTTAATTAAATTTGTTTATTGTTAATAAGATAAACTATTTTATGGCAATATTTTCTTTAATGTTTAAAGATTTTGATCTTAAGATGTTTATTATTGTTGGAAAATTTTTAGTTGAAGAAGATGGTTTTTGTAATACAAGAACAAGATGGACTTGAAACTTTGGAAGTTTATACTTTCAATTTTTCTTATAACTTCGAAGCAATCAGTTGCAACCTTTTGAATGGAACTACTGGAGAGGAAATGTAAGTATACTCACACTATGTTTTTGAAGTGCAAGAAATATAAGTTTCATACAACATTATTTTTTGTTACTCATTCATTTTTGAGAATGGAATGTCCACACTTTGCTAAAAAATACGTTAAGAATAGTCAAATTTTCTGTTATAACATTTAAACATTTTTGGTGTATAATGATAAACAGTGACAAATTGATTTAAAATTTACCTAGTTCAATATTGTAAGTAGAGTATATATGATTATACTGTCTGTTCTATGGTAATACTCATATTATTTAGTAATTGTGTACACCAGTGTTATCATTTGTCACTACCCCCTCCCCATTCCTACCCACCTCTTACCATCTTCCACAAGCAACCCCTGTATAGTAACACACCATTAATTTAAACCTTACACATAAGGGATCAAGTATGACGTAATTTACCAGTAACCAAAAACTGTTTTACCTTGCAATTTTCTATTAATAATGAGATTTTTTTAACAAACCACTTAGTTCTAAAGTTTGCATAATTAAACATTGAGAAATCAGGATATTTTAAATTAGGCCTTTTTTATTTCATTAATATTATAGACAACAATAACAATAATTACACAGAAAAAATCTTGTCGAGTTTGTTGAGAGAAAATTCTGTCTTTGAATTAAAAAAAAAAATACCTTCATCTTACTTAAGTAGCACTTTTCTTCTAGCTCGCATATGGATAAAATTGTCAATTACATCAAATCTAGACTTTTTTATATCTCATTAAATTCAAAGCACTTTCACACAAGTTAGCCAATGGTGCAGTGAAGCAGGTACAATGGTTATCGCAAGATAACCAGATCAAGCAACGTCAAGAGTGGCTGCTGCTTGGATAGGTGACTGCTAAGCGATCCTGTCCTTACAAACAGTCCGCCTGCCCAACCATTGGTGGTGGTTCGGAAGTCACCTTTAAGCCGTTGGTCCCCCGGTTATGTGATAGAGAGGGCTTCTTAGCCCTAACTTTGTCTGGTAAAATAAGACATCATTACTCTACTTTTACTTTACAAGTTGATCAAATGTAAATTATGAAAATTGCTTCTTAGCAAGCAAATTTAAACCTACCAATATAAACCCATGAGAAATTATAAAATATATTAAAACAACAGTTATTACAGCTTCTTGCAATCCTGGGTGCTATCGTCCTAACACTGCCCTTGGCAGCCTGGTGGTTTGCGAGTTCAACAAGCATGCGCTGGTCACTGCAATTTACTAAAATCTGTTAAATGAAACTGGTGTTAAAAATTTAAGTTTTGAATAGTGGTTTACAAAATTATCTGCCCAAGATAACAACTTTTATTTGTATAATTCGATAATCCATAAACTACTTAATCAAAAACATTACACTTGTAACTAACTATTTATAAATGTTGGTCTTAATCATATTACAAGTTTCTGCATAATGAATTTTCAAAATTGTAGTTTGTTTGAAATGCACCAAAAACCTTTTTTTGTAGTTATTAAAATAAAAGGTAGAAGTTTGTAGATTATGTAGATTTGTTTGTAAATGATTTTCTTTATGCATAAATAAAGAAGCTAAATTTTAATTAAACTTCTATTATAGTAGCTTTATTAATTAGTTTGTGGTTAATGTTCAATCTTGGATTTCTATGCTTTTTGGTTCGGGAGTAATAGAACAGTAGGCAGTGCGGCAGCAGTGACGGATTCCCATTATAGCAATCTGTTGATATATACAAACTTATGTATGTACAGTGCACTGCACTTATTCAGACCGTTCCTTATAATGACATGACTCATGAGTAATATAATATAATATATTATAATTATTTTATTACTTTGTAAATATTGGTCTCCATATCTTTGTCATCCTGTGTGTGAGCACAGAATAGCACATGCATAAAAAGGATTTAACTAAGGAATAAATGTAAGCCTTGTCAATATTGAATCAATCAGGCATGGAAAATAAGGTAAAGTTTACAGATTCACAACAACCCATTAACAATTTTCAAGAAGAATAATTTATAACAGAAATGTTTATTTCTCAATTTGGTCACATTCAGACAAGGACTTTACCCACAGCCAACCAATCAATAACAACTGAGTTGTATTCTTTTTTTGTAGGTATTAAAATTTTACCTATAAATGGTTTTTACCTTTTAAGTCTGGATATTTGTTTCTATTGAAAATACATCACATTCACCACAACATTGCCAGTTATTTTTGTTACAATTTCTTGAACAAATAAAAAATTTTAAATTTTTTTGTCATAAGATTGGTATTTTGTTGCATCACTGACAGAACCATTTCACAAGTATAAATAAATATTCATTATGTATCAAATCCATTATACTTAAGAAATTAGTTTTAATTTATTCTACAACTCCTACAGAGAATATATTTCATCTCATTATTTGTAAATAGTATTACGACTGTATCCCAAGATGAGAATCTGAGTCTTTCTCACACACCACTGGCCGATAGTTTGGCATAGAATCTTTGCACTGTGTTGATACCTATCAACAATGTAAATTATCATGTTGCATTAACATTAAAACAATAGAGCAAAGAAACTGACTGTATATGTTCTTTTTGGTCCGAAATGAGATTTTGAGATTAATAGTAATATATATTATGTTAAAAGAATGCAGTACTCTTAAAAAAAGAATAAATATTTTGAAGAGAAATTCAACCTCATGATAGCTGATTATTTTGTAGGACACTTGAAAGCAAGACTGTACCTGATAACATTATGTCTGCAATACATTTGTTATTGAGACGCTTGATAGTAATAACACAGCACTTACAGCCTCTTCCCAATAATTCTGAACTAAGCATGCGGCTTGAGTTCTGTGAAAATGGTAAGTGGATCATTCATTACTGCACTCTGTATCAACTTATTATTTTTATAGATAATAGCTAATGATTATTAGATTATTCTTAGAGAACATGTCTTAAGATTAGTGTTTTTGTGTGTGTTTAAAATTAACAAATTTCGTTTCTAGTCTGAGCTTATTTGCATTGTATGAGAGCACAATCTGGGTTTTTTCTTGATTTCAATAGAGACATTTTTTCGATGAAATAAATTATTGTTAGTCACACTACTTGTCAAAATGGGTTACAAAGGGTTAAATATTAAAATATAAAAGTTGTATCTTTCTAGATTGACACACTTGAAACTGACCATTGGACACATAAATAATTTATATTATTGTAAAATAATAAACACAATCCTAAACTTCAAAGTGAAATATGATTTATTAATGTAAAACTAGCATTCCAGAACTGTACAACATCGTTTTGAACTATTTTCTGTTTCTTCTCGGGCTGTCCAATTTTGTAATTTAAAATCAATGATTTAAACAGTTTTTCATGTCTACTATTTAGACATTGTAACTAAAATCTAAATGCAACCAAAATGTAACACGAAAAATACTATCAGTCGGCACGGTACTTACTGCACTTTTACACTTTAATTTACATGCACAGCTGACATATGATTCGGCATCTACTTGCTTATTGCACCAGATGTCACACTCCTGTTTGTAAATGTCACCAGATATACAGCACCACACTTCCTGTCTCCTGCCTGGTTGATGGCTGAGTCATTCTTATTTTACAACTTGCATATTTAGATTTATGATAGATAAAATATTTACCTGACATGTTCTATAATGTTTTATCTATAGCTGCCAAGTACATGAGTGAAGGAGATAGTTTATCCAAACAAAGTTTTTATCAAAAACTCGACATTTGATCCAAACATCAATAATCCTAGCTGGTTAAAACTGCCTGACACAAACCACTTTACAGTTTAAGGTGGTATTTAAATGAAGCATTTAGACTTGGTTCCATTTGCTTTCTTATGAGGAGAAAATATAATACGAAGTTTAAAATTTATGGGAGGATACAAACACATTTTGTGAATAAATTCAAGAGATTAATGGTTGATGTTTAACAATTACATAACACAGTATCAAAGTTTTATAGTTTTGTACTGTATATTCTGGTTGTGCTTCTGTGGGTATAGCAGGAGCTAGTTATTATAATGAGAAACTTTAATAAATTTTTGATTTTTCTAGACGTGTAGTTCTGAGTTAGGCATTCAGTAGTGCAACTTTTTAATATTTACACCTGGACGATCATTATCATGGAAAAACATGTGTCAGAAACAGAATCAGGTTAATTCAATTCAATTCAATTCAATCTAAATATTTGAAAGTTTTTTTTACATAAGAAACTTTTGTGACAGCCAATATAATGGATGTTGTATTTTGGGTTAATTCACTCAAGAATTCCATATGGAATTGTGTGTTGGAGAGGTACCTTCTATATACTGATTGGCAGTTTACGAAAAACTCAGAACTTATTCATACAAATTATTCAAAGGAAACATAGACATGATCCGTTATTTCCTTTGTATAAAGAACTAAAAATATTTCCAATACAGCATCTCTTTGATTTCAAAATTTTGCTTCTGTTGTACATAATGTGTTAAAATATAGGTAATCTATGAATAATCTATTATGTAACTGAAATAATTCATGTACTATAATAGTTCATACAACAACACTTGGCAGAAACATTTGGCATATTATTGCTAATTATTCAGTTTGGAATAGGAGTAATAAACATAATTTTGTTCTTATCTATCAGGTTGTTCTCAATATGTTGAAATTGCTGATAAAAATGGCAAGGATAAAATATCTAGCTGTTTGCCTGTCACATTAGGTGTTCTCCCAAGGTTTTATACTTGATACTTTTTTATTTATTGAGTAAGTAACGACCTGATAAAATCCATTAAGAAACACTTAGTTCATTCACTTATCAAAGGCCACAAGTGTTGTTATCCATGCGGCTCACCTAACATCCTCGCAACCAATCTGTGTTCAACTTTAAAAAACCTCAGCTTATGGTTTTCTTATAATTCTTTATTTTTAAACACAAAAAGTAACACAATAATAAATTTAATAACAATAATAAATTTCAGACCCAAAACTAATAGATTTGGTGAGGCTATCTTGGTTGATAGTAATTCTATCCAGGTATCCTCCACATCCATGTTTTTTAATACTGTATATTTTAACTTGGATTGGTCAAAATAGATTAACCCTTTCCGCTCGGATGGGCAGCAGTGCTGACCAAATATGGCTTCTCGTAGGCTCGTATTGTTTTAGCGCGTACTGTCCACTCAGATCGGATGGGCAATAAGTTTTGCAATAAAACTTCACTCTTTTCCTGGTGCTGCCTTGCGCTCTGCTGCTACACATGACGCAATTCTTCACTTTCTACCTTCAAGAGGATATGGTAGATGAAGTTTCCCATTTAGTCGGGAAATGTCTTGAAATTGGGATGGTCTTCCTTTTTTATTTTTGTTCCTTACATCGTCAACAAGCTCTAATACCAGTAATTAATAATAATACCAGTAAAACCAGGTATTAATACTTATATATTTACACCTTTATTTACAGTTATATTTACACTGATATCTACAAAACTTCATTTACACTAATATTTAATAAAATTGCACAATACTAAGAATAATAAACAATCCGTTCTAATAATGCGTGTAGGTTAACTCACTAGTGACAATGTGGTTAAAAGCGCACTAAAACGAAAACCTACAATGCAATATTGACCAGATGATCAATTTCCAAGCTTTGTAATGAAACAGCTGATTGATCTTAATGCGTTGTATTATAAAAAAATATGTCAGAATAAAAAAAAAAGAGTTTATAACTTGTGGTCAACGCTGCTGTCCATCCGAGCGCTAGTAGGATTATTCAACGGACAGCACAGCTGACCATCCGATCTCTGAGGACGGCGACTCTAAAAATATATGCGCGCTAGAGGAAATGGCGGTGGCAAACACTGCTGCCCATCCGATCTCTGTGGACATTCTAACATTACCGCTCCGAGCGGAAAGGGTTAATATTGTATATCAGAAGCTAAGTGCTTATATGTATTCACTGAGAGGTTTTCCATATGTTTATGTAGAGAAACATTTAGGCTAGTTTGTTTTGTTCCTATTCTGAAATGTTGGAATTTTTTAATGTTTAAACTAATTTATAAGCATAGTATTTGTTTAATATATAATTTATTTATTCTTTATGTATTTTTGTATAGTATTTTAATTTATTGACTTAAAAAATTTTAATAACTAGCCTGTATATTTTATTATTTAGTTCAGTCTCTTTGCTAAAAACTTAGTTTTTATATTTTATCATATATTTATTGACAATGCACTTGTTCTGTATGGATATATTTTAATGTACAATAAAGATGACTTATGGGCTGATATTTTGGGAACAGCCTGAGTTAATTCTATCAGAAGAGTTTGTAAACTACAAAAAATAGCTGTTAAAGTGATATGTGTTGCCTGGGTAGTTATGACAGTTGTCAGTTGGAGTTTACTAATGAAAATCTTTTTACCTTGCCTTTACTTTACTTACCTTTACTTATATTTTCTGTTTCAATGTTTTTATTAAAAACACTGCGATCTTTCCCTACATATAATCCCTCTATTCCACCAGAAACATAGATACACTCGTCATTCATAGATTCTGCATCACCACAGTGACATCCTCAAAAGGTGCACGTCGTATGTTAGTCCCAAAACATTTAATATTCAAGTAAGATATCTTTAAAAAAGAATTTAAGGGGAGCGGGAAGGCCCTATACCGACCATGTTAAATTCTACAAATTTAGGTACACTTTTCTCAGGAACCATTAAATCTATAGGCCTACAATTTTGTGTGTGTATTGTTATGATATTTATCTAACTACAGAAGCACAATGGTAAAAATTAGAAATAAATTAATAGATAATTAAAATTTTTTTTTAAGTTATTTAAAATTTCTAGTTTTTTTTAGAAAAATATTTTTTTTGAAGCTAGTGTGTTGTGCTACACTATCTATTCTGCTTCCATGGTTAGGTAATTAGGTGTTTTATAAGTGAAAAAAAATTGGTTGCCATACCTCCATTGGTTTTTGAGAAAAATGTACCTTTGTTTAAAAAAACACAGTTTTCGGGAAACAACGGTTATATTTAAAACTAGGTACTGTACTTACTTTAGCTAGCTTAGAACATCCCAGCACCATAGGCAGGGCCATCAGCATGCTCCTGATCCTCCTCTAGAACCAGTCTTCTCTTTTTTCTAGCTGTTCTGGCTTCCTTGGTCATTAGTTGTGCAGCTTTGTCGGCTTTCTTGAGTAGCAAAACATCAAAACCACGAAGCGCGAGCACTGAGTTTTTACTCAAAGTTAGGCCTAATTCATTGTAGATATCCAACTTACTGGCAAATCCATCATTGAAACTTAGCACTGCATCCAGCACACCTAACTTCAAAGTGTTCAGTCTCACAAACACATTTTTGGGGACTTTATTCCACACTACGTTATTAAAACTTTCGTTAGGATTTTGAGTTTTTTGGTGAAGGCACTTTTTTAGAAGTTCGGGGTTTGCTAAATCCTTATAAATTTGTTTAATTGTGGCTATTATGTTACTTGGTAAAAAGTGCTTATGTTTGTAGGGCTGATTTAGAGCTAACCCTTTGTTATAACCGCACCAAGAGTCGGCACCCTTTGGGCATAAACCGTGTTGCGGTTCCGAGTCACTTGAAAGTTTATGGAAGAAAGTAGCCCACACATTTCTTTTCATATCTTCAAGATTCGACCCACCTCTTCTAATGGCCAATCCGTAGTACTCCTGTAGTTTATTAATTTCTTTATTAGTTAGCCTATTTCTTCCGCCTAATGTCTTACCGTCTTCAAGCTTTTGGTTTCCACATTTTTTCTTCAGTTCTCTTAGTCTTGAACCCATTCTTTTTTTCACATGGTTGACACATTCCAGTTTTAAAACATTCACATCATCACCATAGGGTTTGTCATCACTCACCCCCTTGAAACCATTACTATCTCCGTCGCCCAAGTACTTCACGTACCTTACACCCCGCGCATTGGAGTTGCGAAAGACTTGCAAGGCTCCAGCTACTTCCATGGCTCCAGAAGAGCCTGTATAATTCTGAGTGCAGTTGTGTTGTTCTATCTTGTTTTTATCAGTAGCTGTTGTACACTCCTGGCAATACTTAGACATCACCGCTACGTCTAATATTTTGCCAGTGTCGAATGAACACACACTTAAAAATCCGTTTAGTGACGAGTGACCCCTTTTTTGCCAAGAACCGTCCAAGCATACAGCCAAGTCAGTTTTAGGCATTTCTTCGTCTAAGTTGTCAGCTACAGCTTCATTGGTGGTCAATATCATTGATTTGTTGGCACATTCTTCAACTCCTCTACAAAGTATTTTGTTGTAGGTCTCAAATTTTTGCGGTGGTGAAGGCAAATCTAAAAGAGCGCAAAACACATTACCCGCTGCCAGGCCTTTACCTACCGATCTTAGGGCATAAACAAATTTTAAGTTTATATCATACTTTCCACTTGGGTGTACAGGTTGAATTAAAAAATTTTGTAGATTCAGAACAAAGGCAGCATTTCATCTCAACGTTTACTGCCAGTCCATGTTTGGCTTTATCCGTAACAAGGAGATCGATGCAATCCTCACCGTTACAAAATTTACATTTTACAAACTTTTTTAGGTTAGTACTTAGAATACTCACATCAAAAATGCAGTTACCATTTTCTGAAGACTGGTATTTGTCAAATTTATCAAAAGACTAGCGGACCCGGCGCGCTTCGCTGCGCATTTCAATAATTTTTTGAAAAAGTTGCCTGCGGCTTCGCACACAATTTCCCGTTGTAAACAGTACACTATATTCACTTATTCTTTTTCTATCACATTCTAAACATTGCTGCTGAGATAATTGATAGTCGTTCCATCGTGAGCCTCTTGGGCGTATTATGAAGGTATGTACCATATTCCTGCCTCTATCTTTCGTGGTTTTTGCTAAGTGTTGATAAGTTATTCAGAACAATTAATGTATATGGATGAATCTCTGTAAACTAATTAGGTTATAAAGAATCAAATTCGGTCTGTTAAAATTAATTTTCTGTCTAAGATATTTCCAGTATTATTTAGGAGTGTGCCTTCAAGAAAATGTATCAAAGAAACCCAATTTCGATCAAAAGTGTCTTCTTTCGGCTCTTTTCATTTACCTTCAATGTAACCAAATTCGATTACCTTATGTGCAAACATTCACGGATTTTTACAATGAGGTTGTTTTCATAATAGCGTTTAGTTGTATTTTCATTGCATTAGATAGTTTATTGATCATTGGTGCAATCTGAACTTAAAATTAGGCAATGACGTCTTCTATGCAACCTGCATTACACTACTGATCAAGCACTTTACAATAAAAATTTTCTAAATTTTAAATGTAAACAAATGTTTCTGCCTCTTTGATGAACTTCAGCTGAAAGTATTAACAGCTGTTAAGTATCAGTTCGCTTTGTATTATGTGTTGTAGCGCAGTCTGTCGGATCCAATATAAAACACTAACATCAACAACGATTTATAATTAAAAAATTAATTAAATAAACTATTTAAACAGCCACCTCTCTAAAAGTATGCCTATGTTACTTCCAGGAACGTGTAGAATCACTGTACAAAATTTCACGATGTTTCTTGCATTGGTTCCAGAGTTATAACGGAACATACAAACAAACATTCGCATTTATATATGTATAGATAGCTTTTTGGAAGAAGAGCTGTTTGGAGAAGTCTTCTCTATCCTAGGCCTAGACTGAGTTTCATCAGACACAACACTAGAAGTAAGCCTAGGTTTAGTATATTGATTGCCACAAGTGTCGCTTGGTTTTGTAGGTAATCTTTGCCCTTGGCATTATTACAAGTTAACACTAGTAACCCACTAATCTAAAAGTTATTTTTCACAACTAAAACTGCACTCATCCAAAGTGGTAAAGTAGGCCTACTTTATTTCACTCTTCACAAAAATTCACTAAATGTAAACAAAAAAATAGTTGTAAACAACACTGTACACACCACAACACCAAGAATCGTCAGCTGTCATATTTACAGGTTAGCCAACAAAGAAGTCAAAAATACCAATCAATCAATACCAATTCATCAGTAACAACACAGGTTGTACTATATGAAAGTTGTTCACAGTGTGGAGTATAATTTCATGCCAAAAGCGCCGGTAGTTACTTCGTAAATAATTTTTTTTGCGTACTTAGGATAATCTTGCAACAAAAAGTGTTATATTTTCTGAAACTGTACAAGTCTGAGTAACAAAAAATGAAAAAAAAAAACAGAAAACTAAAAAAAATTCAATTTTTTGCCTTCCCGCTCCCCTTAATGCAGTACTTAATAAAACATGCTTTTTATTCTAATGATGAGCTATTGAATGGAGCTCTTAAGTCTAGACCATTAAGTAATATGTGATTGGTGATCATTTTTAGTTCTATTGACGTCTTTATGCTACTTAGCAGTTAATATTTTAGGTAATTAATTGTATTTATAGTATATATTTGTAATACATAATACTCCTATATTCATAGTTCTGATATATTAAAACTATTCAATGAGTTTGTTCTGTGCACATGCATACGAACAGGGTAGCACATATGTCAGTTTCCCCATAAATTGGGATATTTTGTTTCAATAAATTGGTAACAATACAAAGTAACTTTATTGTTGTCTGTTCCAGTGGCTAGTGTAAAGTGACACTCTTTGCATCTGTTATTTGTCTGTGTGTGTTTTTCAAATGTTTACAACCCAACAACGAGTTTACATCCTTCACTTGTGGTGGAAGCACAATAAAAATACTGCTGTAATATTTTAAGAATTTTGTGGTAAAGATCCAGGTGTCGCAATATCCACTCGACAGTATATGCGGAAGTTAAATAAGAAATTTGAAAACACAGGAAGCGTTTTAAATGCCCCGAAGTGTGGTCGTCCACAATTAATTTGCAACGAAGAAAACCTGCAGACAGTTGCTCAAGCTTTTGTAGCCCTTCCTGGTAAATCGAATCGTAAAGCATCTGCTGAACTAGAAATATCAAGAAGAAGTGTGCAAAGTATGTTAAAGCAATTAAAATTTAAGCCATACCGTCCATCTTTACTTCAAGCGCTTCACGAGGGTGATTCCGATAGGCGATTGGAATTCTGTGAGAAAATAGTTATCTTTTCAGAGGTGATCCAAATTTCTTGTGATCAATTTTGTTGTTTGATGAGACATGTTTCAAACTAAATGGACATGTTAATCGGTATAACTGCGTGTACTGGTCGGATGTAAATCCTCATAACGTAATCGAAGCAGAACTCAATGTGCCTGGTGTTATGGTATGGGGAGGTATTTCGAGTACTCCACTGATTGGTCCTTATTTTCTTCAGGGAAATGTTAACTCAGAAAGTTGCTTACAATTGCTGCACGAAGTAGTAGTTCCCGAGCTCAGAAACAATCCTGTTTTCAATATTCATTTACTCATCTGGCAACAAGATGGTGCCCCAGCACATTTCGGTATCCAAGTTCGAGATTTTTTAAATAACACATTTAATGAATGTATTGTTTGCTGTGGTACAATCGATTGGCCTGTGCACTCGTCAGACTATATGTGAGTCATCACTATGTGGTATTATAAAGGAGACTGTGTATGCTTCAAAACCGCAGAATCTTGACGAACTCAGAAACCTAATTAGAAATGCATTTGAACTTGTTAATACCGATAAACCTTTATTATTGAAAATTTGTGATTATGTTCTCAATCGTTGTTTGAAGTGTATATAAAATCAAGGTGGACATTTTAAACAACTGCTATAACATTGTATGGTAATATGTAAGTAATTTCATTTAGTGAATTTGTTTCCTTGCCTAAATGAGTTCTATTCAATTAATCTGTAACTTCTTTAAATTTATTTTCTGGGGAAACTGACATATGCGCCATCCTGTATATGCCTTTGACCAATAAACATTCTAATTATTTTATTTGAATGTACCCACTCTTCTGCCTAGAAGCATTGTTCTGCTGTTGAATATAAAATATATTACTTGATTTTTTTTTATATCCACATTATCATTCGTAGAACTGTTTTGGTTGACCAGGTTTCAGTTGACTTGAGTTTCGATTAACCCTTTGGACGCCAACGTTCGGTTGATCGGACCGTCGAAGTCTAGTTGAAAAACGCCAACGTTCGATCGATCGGACCGCCGAGGTCTGGGCGAAAAGCGCCAACGTCCGATCGATCAGCCGTTCGAGAAAAACATCTTTTAAAAGTTATTTTTTAACTAGCAAAGTCTGTTTAAACTTTTTAGGACTATTTTAGAAGTAAATAAAACTATCTGTAATCAATTTTAATGTTGGTAGTACTAATGACCTAGACACAGCCGTTTGTTTATAGTAGTCTGTTTCGTCCGAGAAATGCGCTAGTATCAATCATTATCATCAAATCAAATAAAAACATCCTTTAATAACGTGTTCATTGAGAACAGAAATGGTGTCAATTATACATAGTCATAATTCAAATCACATAGAGAAACAAATTATACATTTGTAAATAAGTCAGTGAAATGTTTTAACAGATAAAGCGTTCCTGCCTTTTTGACGTGTACCTGCCTGTCTCTTTGTGATTCTGTCCTCTGTTTGATAGGTTAGGTGTTCTCTGATATTCGTAAACTTTTTAATTGTGCGAGATGAGTCGTTCACCATTGAGTGACAACACAATCCAAAACATTATTGTAGGGGATGAGTTTCTTAGTGATAGTGAGGTAAACAATGTGAGTAACAGTTCGTCATCTGAAGCAAGTGAAAGTGAAGCTGATGATACTGATTTGGATCCCACATTTATTCCTATTGCCAGCACAAGCACCAGCAGTCGATGGAATTTAGCTAAAAACAGGTCTATAAATAGGTCAGTAATTTCTTCGTCATAGGATGAAGATCAAATTGCACCAGCTCAAGCTACGACAAAGCCGCCGCAACGTGGCCGACCCCGCCGCCCAGCACATGTTTCAAGTAGTGAGTCTGATAGTGTAATGGTGAATGGGAAAATATAGTAGAGAACAATGACCCTGGTCATAATCATTCTTTTGTTTTCAATGAAATTCCCGGCTGTAGACACTGTCCTCCTCCCATTTCTTATTTTGATCTTTTTTTCCCTATGTCTTTTTTGAACATATTAGTAACCTACACAAATATGTATGCTAGAAATTTTATTCAGCAAAACATCCATAAACTAGGAAATCACAGTAGAAGTCGATCTTGGAGGCCTGTGAGCTTTGTTGAGATAAAAGCTTTCCTAGCTGTTATGATAAACATGGGTTTGAATAAAAGCCTACGATTGAGTTGTATTGGAATACAAAGTCTTCCCAGCATTCCCCCTGGTTCACCAAAATGTTTTCTAGAAATAGATTTGAATCTATTTTGAAATTTTTCCACATGGTCATTACCTTTACCAAAAGACCCCGGATATGACCCTTGTGCTAGATTTGCTCCTCTTATTGACCACGCGAACAATGTTTTCAAACGGTACTATAGGCCGAATAAACAATTGTCTATTGACGAAAGTTTAGTGGGTACTAAAAATCACACGCAGCTGCTACTATGCCCAACAAGCACCACCATAAATGGGGGGTGAAGTTGTGGTTGCTATGCGACAGTGTAACACATTACTGCTTATCTTTTTTCTGCTACAAAGGTAAAAGGGACACTGATAGAAATAATGAAGGAATCAACAAGGGACTTGGTTACACTGTTGTGATGTGATTATTAGAAATGGGAAACTATTTGAACAAAGGATTTCACGTATTCGTAAACAATTTTTTTACCTCATTTCCTTAGGCCAAGGATTTGTATTCAAAACTGACTCATCTGACAGGTACTTTACGAATAAACAGAAAAGGAATACCCCCTGTCCTCAAACAAAAATTTGATGTAGGAGAAACCAAATACTGTCGCAAAAGAAATATGCTTTTAGTTGCCAGCCGATTGAAAAAGTCTCAAAAAAAAAACAAGTACTTCTCTTGTCAACAAATGCTGAGGCCAAAAATGAATTAAAATCTAAGAAAAAAGGAAATAAAGTGTTTATTACTAGTAAGCCATCTATCATACGTGAATATAACTCCTTTATGGGCCGCGTAGACACTTCAGACCAGATGCTATACTGTTATTTGAACGAACGTCGTACACTCATATATTGGCTAAAGGTGACATTTCACATTTTTGGACGGATGATTTTAAACTTATATATCTTATATAAAAACAACACAGACAATCCTGTATCAAGGCTCGATTTTACAATTGCATTGGTTGAAGAACTTGCAGCCGAGTGGCTTGGTGACCAAGCGCCAGTTCAAGTGCAGCACGCGGGTGATGAACCGCTTGACAAATTGCCCAATTCTAAGGAACGAAATTGTTCTGTGTGCAGTAGACTAAGTACAGTTCAAGGTGGAAAAAAAAAGAAAAACAAGATATTTTTGCACAAAATGTAAAAAAAAGTGTCCACCCATTGTGTTTCCTTAATCACACATGTTAGAAGTGACGGGGACAAATGTATATATATATATATATATATATATATATATATATATATATATATATATTTGTAAATAATTATTTTTATTTTTTTTGACAAAGATTTTCTTACTTTTTTGAAGAAAATCTATGATATAGACTTATAGTAGTGAGAAGATGGTCTCATTTTAATACTATGTAAGTATGTACAAACATATTTCCTACTGTAAAATTAATTCTAGTTATAGTACATTTTTTCTAATATTAACACTAATTAAAAGTATTTTTTGTGAAACTATTTTTCAGTTCTGAATTTTTGTGAGCAGTCTTAGATATAATATCTATAACGAATAAAAATATCACCGATAGCTAAAAATATTTTTTTTCGTACCAATATTTTGGCCTGAAGTGAAATTTTTATGTAAACAAATGTTTTGGTTAAACATTACCACATCATAAACAATGTAGTTCCATTATAAATGCTATTTATAATAACACTATTCGATAGCGCATATAATTTCCTACAAAATAAAAAAACATTCAATTAACATAAAAACTAAGGATAATACAGAGCAAAGCGTAATAGGTTACAAAAACGTCAAAACAGGGCTGGCGGTTTTGGCTAATACAGTTGGTTCGGGCACTAGCGTGATGGGTAGGGCGGCAGCCTTGGGCGTTGGCGTCCAAAGGGTTAACCGGGGTTTTACTGTATATACAAAAACTAAGATTTACTCTTTGTTTCAGTACCTGCCAGCTACAAACTGCCAGAGCATTTCATTCCAGTAGAATCTCTTTGTATAAACTTTCCGGTTGAAGCTTGCACAATCAAATTGGGAAAGGTTGAGTCTAAATTCACAGGAATGGCTCTCTCAACAAAATCAGTTCTGAATCAGGTAATTAACACTTGTTTAGGATTCAATTACTCCTTTCGAGGGTTTTGTAACATTAATGTGTACATAAGTTGATTGAATCTAAGAAAATTGTTATTTTGTTACTCATAGTTAATTTATTCTTACCTTTCTGGAACATTTGTTCCCATAGAGACAATTTAGAGGGATATCTTGATCATTGTGAAAGAGGAACATTCTCATGCGATTTTAAACAATACCAGGATATTCTCAACAGTTAAGGGGTTCTTAAAATATGAGAGGATATAGAATAACCTTCAACTGTTGGTAGAATGTCTAAAGGCACCTCCTTAAATTAAAAAAAAATTGGGTAACTTTGGGTGCCACATAATAGTCTAGTGTAGCCATATGGCCACAGTTGTACTTTCAGTACTTACACAGACCATGGTCATCTGATACAGAATACAGAAATCTTTATTCATAAACATCAAGATGAGAATGGTGTCAGTTACAATAAATTACAATGTTTAGCTGAGTCTCTTGCATGTGTTTTAAACTCTTCCAAACTATTGACTGGATCCTCAGCTATCCACTGCCGAAGTCTTCTCCGAAGTCCATCTGCAGAATCATTCTTTACTTTTGCAGGAAGGAGGTTAAAAAGTTAGGATCCTGCATTAGACGACTTCTTAGAGTATAGTGTTGTTTTGTGAGGTAGGTTAAAGTCGTTTTCAGCCTGGTCTTATACCTGTGAATATCACTGTTACAGGTTATGGTACGGATTTTGCAGGTGCATAAAACTGCTTCAGTGATTAAATTGATACAGCTTTTAAAATTCCATGAGTTCTGAAAGCATCCCTGCAGCTTTGCCTTGGTTGGAGGTTGGCTAAGACTCTCAAAACAAGCTTTTGCTAGATCATAGATCAGCACTCTGAAGATTTCTCTGAGAAGAAATATAATTTCGTACCTGATGGTCTGAATCCGCTCTATTGCAAATAATGCTAAGCTTAGCCTAAGGCATATGGAGCCAACAAGGTCATGCCACGAGAGTTGATTAATGATGATCACTCCAAGATGTTTTGTTGAGGATACAGTTTGGATTTTGGAAGGTCCAGACACATCTTCCTCGCATTTTCCAAGGTTTAGATGTTTGGTCTTGTTTTCATTAAATACCACTTCATTGTATATACAATACTCTATGTACAATATGCTAGGTTAAGTAAAACTCAACAGAACTATGCAATAACCGGAGCTAGGCTATTCAATAAGTTACCTTTAAGTGCTAGATCAATTTCTGTTGGTAGGTTTAAGAATGTTGTTGCAGAATGGCTCAAGAGAAAAACATTTTATTCTGTAGATGAGATTTGTAATGCTAATTTTAGTGACTTACAATTTTAAACTTTTAACATAGATATAGATTGTATTTATTTTAGGCTCTGTAAGCCTACATAATGATATTTTTAATATCATATTTGACTTTGTCAATACAATTTTGTAATTGTTGGACGACAATAAAATGATTCTGGTTCTCTTGAGGTATGCTAACAGCAATAAAGTTTTCCACTTCTAGTTGATCAGCCAAACAACTGCTAACCTGCAGAACAGTGTCATCTGCGTACGTTACAGCTTTACAGTAATCTCGTAGCTGGGTGAGAAGATAATCAGCAGTGAATAGGGCGAACAAGACCGGTCCTAGCATGGAACCTTGTGGCACTTCCCTTTTTCCATTAGTGATTTATTAATTCGAGCTGATTTACTTATTAATCGGAGCTGTGACGTGTTAAACTTGTTAGGTTTAGTATATGAATTGTTCAACCCATAACAGCCTACTGCAGCTATATCAATGGGTGGTATTTCTTTTTAACAAGCAGAGTTCATACTCAATACTCAATGAAACTGCCATGATCATGTACTAAAATACAAATCTTTCATTAGCAGACAGTATATTTATATTCTAAATATTTAACTACAGAAGTAAATAATTGCATCTAGTGTAATCTCTACATATGCACTACATCAGGATATTTTCATGGTTTAATAAGCTGGGCTGCTATACTAGTCTGTTAATGATATTAAGATTTTACAAGTTTGTTGCACTTATTTCATAGGGTTTGATATAAAAATAGTAGGGTACACTTTAAGCTAACACTATTTAACTTTTTGATTACAATTCATTACTGTTTTATTTATGCATCAAGTCAGAAAATTGTTAAATTATAGTTATCTGGTTAATCGTCAGTTACCCTTCATCTTAAGAGTCATTATTGCTAATATCATATTTATTTAGTGAACTTAACACTTTTGTTAATACAGGTGGCAATTAGTAATAAGCTTATCCTTTGATGATGTAAGTTTGAGGTCTAACCCATTCAGTGTAGTTTAGTTTATACCATTTGGTTTCTAACAGTAATTTGATACCATTTATATATATTTTTACTGTAACAATGAAATTGAAATAGGCTAATGCACATTAAAAACCTGTTATTTGTGGCTTGTAGGTATAATCTGTTATCAACTCTCTCATTGCCATGTAAAATATTCCCAGTAAAACGTTTTACTTTGAATATATTGCATGTTCTACAATAGTAACAAAAAAAGTAAAAATGTTTACACAGTTATGCCAGTGAGAAACATTAACCCATTGCGGATCACTGACGAGCTGGGCTCATCATGCAGCGGCCGGGCCTAACGGTACGATGACGAGCTCAGGTCGCAAAAGCGATCTGCTTTTAAGTTTCCCTCCAAATAATTCTATTCTGATAGATCGGGCGATCGTCTTCACTTGTCAACTAAGAGTGTTTAACAACGGTCTACGTTAAAATTATTTTACCTAAGATTTTCAAAAATCTATGTATATAAGACTAATGGAGTTCCTTGAATCTAATAATTTATTTGATAGTGAACAACATGGTTTTAGACAAAATAAATCCGTTATTACTGCCGGTATTGATTTTATTGAAGCAATTGTTGATGCAGTGGACAGAGGAGAATATGTCACAGGTATTTTCATGGATCTGTGCAAGGCGTTTGACAGTGTTTCTCATGATAATCTCATTAGTACCCTTAGTGATTTGGGTATTGTTGGAACTCCGCTAAATTGGATACAGTCTTACCTAAACAATCGAAAACAATTTGTAGAAACAGCTTTTAAAAATGAATTCAATCAATTAATAAGTGTAAACTCAAATCTAAGAACTGTAATTAACGGTGTCCCCCAAGGATCTATTCTTGGGCCTATATTATTCTTATGTTATATTACTGGATTACCAAAGACTGTTGCTGGTAAAATGTGCCTATATGCGGATGACTCGAATCTTATAATTTCAAATAAGTCTCTAAAAGAAATAGAAACCCAATCCAAAAGTAATTTAACATCAGTTAAAAACTACTTTTCAAAAAAAAAATTTGCTACTTAATCTTGAAAAAACCAATTATATTTTATTTAATACAAGGCAAAACAGATGCTCAAGCGATCTTGATATAGAAATTTCTCAAGTAAAACTGACTCAATTAGACAATGTAAAATTTTTAGGAATGACATTAGACAAAAATTTAACTTGGAACGAACATGTAAATAAAATTTTGAATAAAATAGCTTCTGGTTTATATGCGTTGAGGAGTATATCCAAATTCTGTACATTGGACGTTTTGAAAGTAGTGTATTTTGCTCACATACACTCCCATATAAATTTTGGTATTGTACTATATGTACTATATGGTGCAACTAGCGATCAAAATTTGCAAAGTATTCTTCTTCTTCAAAAAAAAGCTATACGGATCATTCTCAATTTAGATCTACGTCAGTCAGTAAAACAATATTTTTCTGAATTGGGTATCTTAACGGTGTACAGTATGTATATTTTAGAAACGGCAGTTGCAGTTAAGGAAGCTGGAGACAGATTACCTGTTTTGGGTTCGTCTCATAGCTACTTGACCCGAAATCGAAACCAGTTTGCAATTCCAAAAGTAAACTTAGAATTTAGAAAAAAAAAACCCATTAGTAGCAGGTATAAAATTTTTCAATAGTCTTCCACAAAATATTAGAAATATTAATGACATTAAAAGTTTTAAACTCAAACTTAAAAATTATTTATTACATAAAACAATTTATTCTTTTGATGAGTTTTTTTTTCTGAATGACAATACGATGTAATTTATTAAGTATATTTAAGTGTATATTATGCTTCATACCATTATTATTTAGTGATCATTTAGATACCATTATTTTAATAAGCTTCTCAATTGTAATTTTGACGCCATTTTGTATTTGTATATTGTATAATGTATAATGTACAAATTGTAAATAAAGATTGTTTTGAATTGAATTGAATTGAATTGAACGTTTAGAGTTTTCAAAAGTTTTATAAATATCCTACAGATCGCAGTTGTATGTCGAAGTTGAAAAATCATCATATGAGTTTACTTTCTGCTTTTTAGCGCTTCTGATTGGGTGTTTTCCTCAGTTGTTATTATAATACTTTTGAGGTTAGTGACACGACTAATCGATGCAGACGTACATGTTGGCGGGTTTAGTCTAGACAATGGCCCGGATGTTGTAATCGCTTCGCCCGAGCCGCTTTATTTAGACTATGATTCAGACATCATCCCTGCCAACCCGGAACCTTGCTCGCGTGTTATCGTTCCTACATCATGGATACCCCAGCAGACCCATGTTCCATCTGAACGAATACCTTCACAGCTGAATTTTCTAGTATACAATAGCGAGCGATACAATGTGGCGCACCATTGCTGTTTGTGCGGCCGTTGCCATAAATTAATTCGTGCCCGCGCGCCAAAACAATACGATCCGCAATGGGTTAACCGTTTCCACTCGGATTTTTTCACCAGTCTGCCACCTCAGCTCGTATTTATTTTAGCATATTTTCACTAAAAACCCATTTTTAGCAAACTGGAAGTCAATAAAGTATATACATTATTATATTGTATAATAATTTTACTGTATTTTATTTCTAATTTATAGTATAGAGATATAAAATTTGATACTTACACTAATAAGTTTTATATTATAGCAGGGTATGGTATCGTTCAAAACACTCTGCAGGATGAAGATCAGGATTTTTTGAACAGGTTTTACAATAGTAAAGTGTTTCCTTTCTTCCTCCTGGCATCTTTCTATTGCTACAAACAGCACAGTCTTTAGATTTTTTTGTTGGATGAGCTGAGTGTTTGTTTAGCCTTTCTTCTTTTTATACTGATGAAGGACGACCCCGCTTCAAACTCATAGGGTTACGGACATGGCCTACAAGTTTAGTGATGAGGATTTCTCTGAAACTCCTGTGTTGAATTGTTTTTTCTCCATGGTTTTGTTTATTCATGTTGAACAAGAGAAAGCTATTTACTATTGCCACTTCCAACATCCAGAAAAATAGCTTTCTCCACCATTTCAGAGATTTACGGGAAAATTTTTAGGAAGCAATATAGTGGTCTGCTTGGTCCACGCCACTCATATATTTGTTATACTGACAGATATCTGTTGGATTTTGTATGTTTATTTGATGATCCTTGCCTATTCATTCTAATTCAGCAATGACTTCTGAATCAGAAAGAAAAGATGCACTTGGTAACGACATATCGAGTCACCAATGCGAACGCGTCTGAAAATTGGTTAGGAAACGTGACTACAATAACAAAGCAAAATAAATCAGCAGCCGACCAATCGTAGTTCAGCTGTCATTTATTAGTTCCTGAGAATGCTGTGCGATCGCAGCACCAATCGGAAACATCGTAGGCCGGCTAAAAATAAAGTAAAGCTGACGACATTGCAATGTCGGATGGCGTCCGACATACGAGTGGAATGGTAAAATAGCAATGTCGGACGACGTCCGACACACGAGTGAAAAGGGTTAAACATAATATGTTTGATAAAATTAGGAAGAGTTTGCAGCCTATTAAGCACTACTATTTAGCAGACAACAGTAAAAATACATAGAGTTTCATGGCAAGACTGTCTCACAACAGTGTGATTACCATTACCAGTGGTTCATCCTTGCTATTACAAGCTAATTGGTTAAAATGAATAAATTAGTAGAACAGTTGTTAATCAATTGATAGGCTAATTAAATTGCTGTATTTCAGGATGAGGAGAATAAGATTGAGAGTGAAGGTGAAGACGAATTGGTACAGCCGTCACAAGAACTTGACTACAACTCTCCATTTATTAACCCTTCTGCAAGAAATTGTACTGAGGAGAGTGGTAAGGTGGACCTTATTTAAATCTAGCAATAACATGAGAGCATACACTACTAATAGTTTTATAACTAGATTGTAACATCTCTCAAATAAACTCTAAAAGAAGAATATCAACATAATTGGAATAATATTACAATTCGATTTGAAATTCAAACAGGTGAATACTGCCCCCCTCCCCATGTATCCAATTCCTTCTAAAATCAAGCAAATCAATAGGAATATTACTACACAATAAGGACTTGATACTGTTGGAACATGGCGTCTGGAGAATACCTTCTTCTGCACTCAGAAATCTTATATTACACAGAGTTTTGATCTAAATACTGACAAAAAGAATTTGAAATCCTTATCTAGACAATAAACAAATATTTATTGTACAATACATTTTCTGTTATCACAATTTAATAAAAAAAACTGGTACATAGTCAATGATTGAAACTAATAACTAAAGCTTATTCTAAAACATTACTTTTGATACATATTTTATTGATATAAAAACGTTATTAAACATTATAAAACATTGATTAAATCCAAGGCATAAACTCATTTTATAATTTAAAAAATTATTATTTGTTTTCATCATGAACTGTCTTCAAAGAATTCATTTACATTATGTTTTTTGACAAAGTACTTCTTTTACTTTCTTAGTAAATTTAGATAAGGAAGGTTTTTTTGTAACAGTGGAATATTATTATAAAATTTCAAACCTAGATAAGCAGGACTTGTTTCAACTTTTTTAGTTTTGGTACAATTATGTACTAATTTAAGCATTTCAAAAATATATATACATGGCAAAGTAAGGATGTTAAATTTTTAAATGTTGGTTTACATGTTCATGTAATTGCAATGACCTATTGTTCTAATAATTGATTTTTGACTAATAAAGAGTTTTTGCACTCTGAGCAATTACCTCACAGTGTAATTACATAACTCAACATCGAGTAAACATGGTCATAATACACAGCAATACCAATTTTAAAGATGTTATTCCAACTTGTATTCTCAAAGCATACCTGGCTGAATTAAGTTTCTTATTTAATCCTTTGACTAGTAATCCTGCAACAAACTCGGAAGCGCCCTACTACAGGATTAAGCACTATGATGTTAAACAGTTTTCACAATAATGTTTCACGATGAATAATCTCTTGCATATGAATGCGATCTAGTGGAATAAATAAGAAACAGTTTCAAGTAGTTTTCGTTGTTACCACTAGATTGCAGTTGTTCTTTTTTTTATTTCTTTCAGACCCAATCAACGGTATTCAGGCCATATGACGAAATTCAATCAGTTGTTCAAAGTAATCAACTGATTCTATTTCTGTTTGTAGTGAATACAGGTTGTAACCTCAGTTTTACTTTACCGGTTGCCCTGATTGTAAACGTTTTGTTGTGTTTACCTTGAGTAAATAAACGTGGCTGTTTGTGTAATTGCTGATTATGTAAAATAGCATGAGAAAGACTTACAGACGAATGTTTGGCTAAGATGCTCCCCTGAAACTTACTGCTCTGCATTTTCCCACCACTGTCCCTGCTACAGATAAAGAAGGACAAGCCGAAGAGAGCATACCACATGTGTAGCTAGACCAGCGATGCTGGTTCACGGTATGCTGGGATTACGACGTTCTACTTTGTGTGTCCGACTATTTTCGCACCTTTCATATCACCAAAGATTTTTATAATGTTGTACCTATTATATACCTTAGTATGTTTATGAGAAAATACTGAATATTTTATCTTATTCTCATATTTTGTAAGTATAATAACTTTTGTGCATAACTAAATTAATTTCTGTATGAATACAAAAAAAAAACTTCAAAAAAGTTTATTTGAGTGCTTTTTTTAACACATTTACTGCAGTAAACCCAAATCACCTAAAAGAAAGAAAATAAAAAATTAAAAGAACTCAGTTTTTAGGCCACTTTTAATAAGAATAAACCCTCTAGTCAAAGATTTAATATATTGATATGGTCAGACAAATTTTACTACTTGTGTATTATTACTAAACCCTTTACAAAACTGATAATTTCTTACTTTAAAGTGTAATGTATTAGTTTTATCTCTGAAACTGCATAATTGTGATTGTTTGTACAGCTCTGGCACTGTTCAAACTCCATGTAATGGTGTAATTTATTGTGATTGCATTGCATTAGTTGATACATTTAAATGCTTAGGATTAACTCTAGGCAAGCAATTTATATTCAACAAACATGTTTATGAACTGCTCGAAAAACTGAATTCCTGTATAGTTCCCCTTTAGAGACTAAAGTGAATGCTAAAATTAAATTAATTGCATATCAGGTGTTAATTGAATCAAACATTAGATATAGCATAGGCATTTGGGGTGTACCAGCAATTTAACATTTGAATGTTATTAAGAACTCAAACAGAGTAGAGTTTAAAAATACTTTTTAACAGAAGAATAGATAATCCAATTGACTAATGAGAAAATGGGATATTAATAAACGTATTGATACCAAGAGAAATGATTGTAGAGGGTTTCAATAAACATGAATATAAAAATATAAAGTTACAATTTGTAACACTCCGTTCTGCATAAAATACAAAACTCCTAGGACTCTTACCAAGTATGGAGAGAGGTTGCCAGAGTGTTATATTCTTTACTATTTTAATTTAAGATGAAATTGAAAATATAATTAATTGGAAATATGTTTTTATAGGAAGTGCAAGAATGCTTAAGACCAAAAACTTTGAATAGCTTTATAAAGCACAAAAAACTTCTTGTTTAATTTTGATCATTTTGTGGTAGCTCATTATTTTTTATAACACTCAAAAAGTGCTTTTTATTCAAGTACCTGATGATGAATTCATTGAATCCGAAAATAATGTACATTGTACAAAATAATATCTATCAAAAAGTGTTAAAAAGTGTATTATTGTATATTTATATGAAACACTTTTCGAGGCTACATCTCTAATATAAATTAATGTTGTTTGTGCTAATTCTTGCAGTGATGGCAATTGAGGCCAGGACCTTGTCAGAGACATTGTCCTCAACCTGTCTGAGAGAGAAGGAGGTTAGCTGCATTTGTGATTGTAACAATGAGTCAAGTGCTGTTATCAAGTGCTCTTCTTGTTTCAAATTTCAGCACAAGGTCAGTCTTTTCCTATTATGCTTTATTTATACATTTCTATAATTGTAACTGACTTTCTAGCTAAAAACTATGAGGCATGTTTTTTTAAGTAAGGTCTGTTTGATTATAAATACACAACGAATTTGTTATTTCAAAAGAGTAAATTTATTTTCAGAAAGTACATACCTCATTCTATTTTTCAACATAGTTACCAAGTTTTTCAAAATACTTATAACACATCTCAACCAAATTTAAAACACCCTCTTCATAAATGCTTGCCGCCTGCTCTGTAATGGTAATCGCTTGGCGAAAGATTAGGACTGTAGGGTGTGGATGGTCAAAAATTTCCCAGCCAAACCTGTTCAATAAATCACGGGTCTGACATGCAGTGTGAGGTCTTGCATTTTCATGAAGAAGAACAATTCCCTCTCTCAGCAGGCCGCGTCTTTTGTTTTGAATCACTCTGCATAGCTTTTTCAGTGTTTGGCAGTATGCTTCTGCATTGATAGTGATTCCTCGTTGATTGACGTTGACTAATAAAATACCATGCCTATTCCAAAACACTGATGCCTTGATTTTGCGTTGTTTATTACTATAAGTGTAATATCAACATGCTATATTATAATACACTACATATTAAGCAAAGGTGAACAAATATAAATAGTTTGATGATGGATTTTCTTGTCACACCTAAATAGTTTGTAATAATTCAATTTCTGAACTGTACAGAGCATGTGTCAAATCAGGGCCATGTTCTACCAAACCACCAAGAAAAAAAAATCACAAAATTCATATTTGTAAATCTTAACGATCGCTAAGGGTTTCCTCATAGGAAATTGTTTTTTGTCCTCATTTTGATCCCCAACCCATGAAACTTGAAATGCTTAAATAATATTTCTGCAACTTTGTGGCTTAGGCAGACTCTTATTCTACAGGTTCACGTTTCAAGGAGCACTAGCCTCAACCATGAATTTGTTATAAAAGCAATAGTCAACAACATTTATAACAAATCTTATTCAAATCAGTTTGCTAAGGGCAGTGGATTAGATAGGCAAGTAGTCCCATAATGAATGATAAAAACGTAATGCTGCAGTTTTCAAATGCTAATTATATTACATACGACCACTACAATCACCTAAAATGTTTGACTGGACTGTATATAATCATGTGACTTGTAAAAATCTCGGGGCCCGGTCTCACCAACCAGTCAGTTGATAAAATCACAAAATCTGTTTGTTTTGGGGATTTTATAATTGCTTAAAACCAATCTGCTTCTCAGGTTTTTCACTGCAGAAATAAAGAATGGTGATTATAAATTTCTTTTAAGACAACTACAATATTATATTAACTATCGCAGGGAAAGAACTGTTTGTAAAGTAAACAATGATATTTTGTAGTGAAATAGTGGACCCCGGGTTTCCCAGCTGATGGATAAATTTTTAATCACCCTTGTTTACTTATGTGGTTTACAATATAAATGAGACATGAAAAGATTAAGAAGTTAAAATTTTAAATTTTCCTTGTTATAATCAGCTGTTATTTTTTTGTGGGTATAAACTTTTTGAGATCAGGTGTGGATCATTAATTATCCCTTATGTAAGCATGATCTGACTTCCGGCATTTTAAAAATAAATAAATATAAACTGTGTTTTACTAATAAAATTCTTTAATTTGGTGTAAAATTTGTTCTTTCACCGTTTTACTTGGTCTTCACAGATAATATGAAAATAATACAAAATCTGATACTAATAACGTTTTAAATCTTCAATAAGCCGACATTTCGGTGAAAGTCAACCTTTTGAGGTCTGATTTGTGGCTTGTATTCTTCTAATAAAGATCTTTAATTTGATACACTACTTGACCTATGCTCTCATTAAAACTTTTCCTTGACTCCTAGTTTGGCTGTCCACATGGGAGCATAGCAGTCCACTGAATACGTTTTAAAATGTGTTTTTATTTGCACTAACAAAATGTAGTTTCCAGCTCTATGTTTCTAATTGTTAAAATAATATTAAGCTGTCCTGGGACTTGACATCCTGTATAACAACTCGCTAAACACTGATATTATTTTTAGTTGCCCATTAACATTTACTCCAACTTAGGCATATAAATATATAAGAAATTACAGCAACTGTTTAGCAGAATAACAATAGCTGTATAAAGCAATTAATGATTCAATGTTTCCAAATAATAAACAGAAGAATGTTAACGAATAGTTTGTCTATCAATAAATGTAAAACAAGCATTTAAACTATTAATTCAGTTAATTATTTTTCAAGATAACATTCCTTGCTCAAAAGGGTCAGTTTCAATACTATTTGACTAAACACGTAATAATAATGAAGCTAGGAGATATTCTTGAAGATCTGATATGTTACACTACCATTAATAACATGATAAACCATTCAATTCTGGGCCTTTACCAATACCAGGGTTATAACATTTTTCATCTTTTTTATTATTCTATGACATTTTATTGTTGCAGGTATTATGCCATTAAAGCCATCTACAAAGTGTTGGTACAAATAAAAAAAATAATGTTATTATTAGATTTTATTAAAAATAATGCAGTTATTGTTTGTTTGCTATTGATAATTGAGACATAGACACTTAGTACTGTGATGCACAATAAAAGTACAGTATAAAAAGTAGTATGTTATTCATCTAGTATATTGTAAACTCTATAAGAGAAGGTTTGGTAGACTAAAAAAGATTTTGTTTGTTTTCAGGCATGTTACAAATTACTGAATGACCAGGAAAAACCAAATCACATCTGTGTCAATTGTCATGAGCCTGACAACTCAGAAAAAACATGCACACATCCAGATCTTATTTATAATGAGAATCGAAAGGTAATTAAAAAAAAAATTCTTGTTGCCTATCTTTATAATTGTAAGATACAGAATTGGTCCATGATAATTATAATTAATAATTATTAATAATGATTATTAGCTTGTGGGGTTTTTGTGACCTGTCCAAGACTTGCGATAGTGTTTATCACCAACTCGTTACAAGTAAAATGATTATACAGTGATAACAAGAAAAATTCTATCACTTATTGAATCATATTTATCAAACAGACTACAAAGATCAGTTGCAGCCAGTAATATAAAATACTTAAAAATTCTGATGGAATGAAATTATACATGATATACAGTAGGAGTTTACTAGGGCCCACTCTATTTGTGATATAAATAAATATGTTCCTAAGTATATTGTATGACTGGTGTTACAGATGTTCTGATTACTGAAAATTAAAGTGAAAACGTAATCAGGCGAAATGAATTACAAAAGTGGTTTGAACTAAATGGATTAATACTGAATGAAGATAAAACCAGTATTGTATATTTCTAAGTTAAAATAGTATTTATAAGGAAACAAGTTGTCATAATTTTTAACTATTGTTTATGAGAGTAACTGCCTGAGCAACATGTGTACTTGTGTAATCAGTTGTTTTAAGGTAATTAAAAATACTTTCATAAGCCACACCAATGTTCATGACGATAGTCGCAGTGGTTGGCCTAGTCTGGTGACTGAAGATTTGATGTAGAAAATTAATGACAAAGTTCGTGAAAACAGCTGTTTCACAATGATTAAACTCTAGGAACATTTCCAACAAATTTCACAAAGTTTACTTGATAAACTGTCATAAGGAAACTTGGATACCACATATTTTGTGCAAGGGAGGTTCCAAAAATCCTTACGGAAGATCACAAAAAACAAACACTTGCAGCATAGTTAACTTTGCATGATGAATACGACAAACATGGTAACGAATTTGTCCATTGTATCGTTACTGGTGATGAAACATGGGTGAAGCTTGTCAATTGTAAAACAAAAATGCAGTCTATGAAAATGGGGGGGCACACACATTCTCCAAAAAAACAAAGATAATGTCTCCAAACTCTGTTAGCAAGAAATATTATGGCAACTGTTTTAGGGGATGCTAAGGGTGTGATTCTGGTTGATTTCCTTAAACGAGAATCAACAATCAACGCAGATACATACTTTGATACATTGCAGAAGATTCTGTGAGCGATACAAAACAAACGTAAGGGAAATTAAGCTCAAAAACTTTGTTTTTCCACGACAATGCACATCCCCATTTAGCCAGTCGTAGACATGTTTTGGATTGGAAAGTGTTTGATCATTCGCCTTATAGCCCAGATCTGACACTAAGCGACTACCACCTGTTTCCAGCAATGTAGACCTGGCTCGTAACGCAGCACTTTGATAGTGACGCTGAATTTCATACTGGCATCAACACATGGAGTCTGGCTCGCTATTTGCTGTTTTTATAGCCTAGTCTGCATAAATTAATGGGTTTTCAGATTTTTTTTTTTAGAAAACTTTTAAATATTATGTATATGATATTATATTCTCTTGAGAGTTCTATCTTTCCTCTTTAAATTGATATGTAAAACTGTATTCCTATAAAATCTAATTAATTTTTTTTTTTTATTTCAAAACTTTCCTTTTTTGAAGAAAAATAAAAACTCCCGTATGTCTTGTGTTATTTGAAAACTAACTTTTGAATAAATAAAACAAGTAATTTCAATTTTATTTTAAAGGCATTTACTATATACATACAGTAGAGTCCCGTTAATCCGACCTAATTGGGACCGAGCCCTATTCGGATTATGTGATTGTTCGGATTAGCCAGAATTACAATTGAGAATGGGTCTATTTTGTTATAGAATTATCAACATTGTTTATTAAAACATGTTTTCTGACTGTTGCATTGTATTTCTTGACAAATAAACGTGTTTGCGAATACTAAGCACATTTTTCGAATTTAGTGTGAGAGTTCTATTGTAAGCAATGTGAGTCATCCAATAAACTCTCTTCAATGCGACAGAAGACAATAACTGAACTTATGTCTTTTAACAATTAACCCTTCGTACGCTGTAAGCGGAATTTTCCGCCGAGTAAATCTAACTCGAGACGTTCTAAGCGGAATAGATCGCGGAATCCCCTGACAACGCAATATATTTACGTTAGTTCTACAAATTGCCGCCAGAATGCTTGAGAGTGAATATTTGGTGATCTAATATTACGCGATGTGAAGCGTGACTCATCAAAACAGCTGGGACCAATCACAACGGAAGCTTTTGTTTGCTTTGTCAGTCCGCGCCATCGCCAGTGAGCAAGCTGTACGCTCTAAGCGGAAATACTCGCGCGTGACGGTCAGCTGCCGGCGGCCGCTATGTACTGTTGTTTATTGTTTATAACGTGCTATACTGTTTTAGCTGTCTATTATGCGAGGTTATCCATATTGATAATGTGATAAACTATACATCTATGTAAAACATGTGAGGCCAAGCCTGCCCTCCACCCAGATGAGTGTTTTGAAATTTACCACACACAAGTCCAATATTAGTGTGCCTTTTTTATTTTTGTACCATTTTGTGTTCTTTATATATTTTATATTTGTTATGGATTTGTTCCCTTCATTATCTACTAATGTTGTATAAATAATATGAATTACTGTTGTGCTAACTTTTGCTACTTTCAGAAATGTTTATTGGACTTTATATATTGCGTGTATATTTACATATATATGATGTACTCATATGTAAATAAAATAAAAGCAATACAAAAACCATTATGTGTTTTCAGCAGTTGCAAGACCAATAAACCTAAAAAATATATAACTTTAAAAAAAATTAAAAATTATTATTTTTTTTTATTGAGCATTAGAGCAATTTTATACAAATTGCTTTCAGCGTACGAAGGGTTAATATTGTACTCAATAATAATATCAGTACTGTACGTCCAATTTTTGTTTGATTTCACTTTTTAATACAGTAATTTAACTCATACTTAACCTATAAGTTTCAATTTGGTACTGTATTTAACTTCATTATTTATGTACTGTACCGTACACAATTTGTCTTAATAAAATACTGTATGTCTATTTAATTAAAGTTTTCTTTGTTTATGTACGAAATGATGCACCCATTTTCATTTTTTAAGTAATTAGTTTCTATAACTGTTCATTATCGTTATAAATAATTCCTCCTGGACCTGTTCGGATTAACCGACGTTCGGATTACACGTGTTCAGATTAGCGGGACTCCACTGTATTTACAAATAATTTTAATTGCCAAAAAATTTCAAATGCTAAAAAAAATCACACAAAATCCTTTTTAGTGTGATGCTCTTTGAAACAGTCAGGTACGCAGAGTGCCACATTACAGTCCTTGCAGTAGAACCTGCTCTCTTCTCTCTTTTCTTAACAATATCAGAGTCCGTATCTAACTCTAATTCAACTAATATACTGTCCTCTTCCATTGTTTCTTGAAACGCGCACCTCTCCATGATTGTTGTCGTAGACAGACTGATGACGCGCCTCAAGCGGGTATGACGTAGTAGCGCCTAGCGGAATTTTTCTGAACTAACCAACAAAGCTGGCTTTCTAATGCAGCAGACGGCACTCGAATATCACTCGGGCAACTCCGTATATCAATCGGCAAAGCTGTGCTCGAGTCATGCTCGAGCGCCGGCCGGGGGATTAAACAATGGCGCTCGAGTCTGGCTCGAGCGTAGACTCGAATGTGTTAATCAGTGGTCAAGATCTCAGGTGGCAAATTTCTACAAAGCTGAAATCGAAAAACTTGTGTCACGTTATGATAACTGCCTAAATTTTAACGGGGATTACACAGCCTAAAAGTATAGCTTTTAAATGTATATCATAAAATGTTCCTATTTCAGTTGTTTCATTTTTTATTTCAAAATATCTGTTACTTTCTGGATAGCCCTCGTATTTAAAAATCACGTCTAGGATGTAAAAGCTTTTGATTAATACCATATATGTGTATAAAACAGTTGTTTTAAATATATAAAATATTTACACAAAAATCAAAAAATTCTTTTAATAATACAGATTCCCATACATTTCTTGGAATCAATATTGAGAATAATCTTAAATAGAAGTGCCACATTGGTTATTTTGGATAAATTATATTGCAAATGACACAATGTAGCTTGTAATGCGGTTATCGTAAGATGTCAACTATGACATTTGCCGCTCCTGGCTTGTGCAAGCATATCTTTAAAGTGGTTGTGGTCACTTGTGCGATGATGTATTTCAATGAAAAAAGTACCATTGGAATTGCAATAAAATTCTCCAAACAGTTTGTGTAAAGTACATTTTGTATAACTATATTGTGTTTTTTTATTTGACTTTAAACATTTTCAACAGATGCCATTTTGTTAATAATAAAGAAAATAACACAATTATTTTATTTCTTTTCTTCTTACCTATTCAAACCTATATGCCACATTTCATTCTTTAGCTTTACTAGTTTTAGAGATAATATGTAAAAAAAAAAAAAAAATGGCGGCTAAACGAAGTGATAATTGAAAAACGTTCCTTATTTTTAGCTTAGAATCACACACAGATTTTGAATATACATAGCCAGCCCAATCTTTTTGTTACACCCTGCATATATGAATGTAGTAATTAGACTTTAAGATTATTTATAGGTTAAGCACAAGATAGGCAGAGTTACTACAATGCAATAAAGATTGGTATCAAACTAAGCTGCTAACTATAAAGTTGCAATGGATATTAAAACATTTTAGTTAATGTGCTTTGGGTATACAGTCTGTCCTTTTTAGATCAGTCATTTTGTAAGTAATATTTATTACAGTAACCTATATTCTATTTGTTAATACATGGTGATGCCTCTTCATATCATAGCATTTTTTTAATACTTGTAAGGAACTATAATATGTGCATTTTTGTCATTGTAAAAACCTTTTATAAGTTATTATTTCCAATAACTATCATAGTTTTTCATATCTTTACTAAAGAAAATGCAACAGTACTATTTATTTCACATTCAGCGGGTGAGTTGATTGTAGTGGCCATTTTAAACACTATTTTAGAGCACTTGAATGCCAGAGCACCCTTCACTATGACACTGCCCGATGCATATTGAACACAGCTTCATAATGCCTCTCAGATTACACTGCTACCTCCACCTGTTCACCTGACCAGATCTCTGGACAACTTACTTTCTGATTGACCGTGGTTTAGTATGAACCACAGAACTGAATATTTGGCAACCATACTAAGGTTGATTACATTATCCCATCACATACCTCCATATTCAAATAAACTTTGTAGTTTTTAATGGAAACAGCATTTCTCCATTACTGAATCTTTTTCAAACTAATAAATTTTGCTTTCAATGAAAACACATCTTATAGACAACAGTAATAATATATTAAACTCTCGGACTATAAAACAGTCTTAGCAATTGTTAATTGTATAATTATTAATTCTATGAAGGCTTACAAACAAGTTTGGTTACTATCTGCTATACTGTACATTCATACTTACTTGCTGAGATCTACTATGTAGAGGATAATTAGTTAATCCAACGCACAGCAGTGGAGTTTGTGAAGAATTCTCACACTCCTATTATAACTCCCTCCATCTTCCATTTTTACAATTTCCGTGGGTAATTAACTAGTTGATCAAGATATAGTTCATATTTGTTATTCAAAGTAATTATTATACAAACACTAAAATATATTAAATTATATCATATTTATTTCAGTTTGAAGCTTTGTATAGAAGAGCATTGATTCTGTGCTTGAACTCAGTTAGAGTATCATCAAACACTTTTGTAAGTACACTCAACTTCCCTCGACAAGTTGCTCAGAAGATACTCAACCAGCTTGACTCTGATGGATTTCTCTGCACTCCTACTGGCAAGAGAGGGTAAGCATTAAAATATATTATTAATGAAAAACAAACATTTTGTAGATTTTTATTTTTTAGAACAAAAAATAAGTGTTTGGATGTGTATTAATCATATCTTTAAAACATCTCACATAGTTCTACAACTACAAATACAGTTGTTGAAGTATTTGAAGTTTAAGAATGTTCTTATAGGGCTAAAATTGATATGGCCGCAAGTACAACTTGCTCTTTAGAGACACAATAACCTTGAAAGCACTGAAGAAAATTAGGCCTCAGTTCTATTTGTGTGCATTCAGAGATTAAAAACATTTTTTTTTACTAAAGTTAAATCTATTTTCTATTTCTTGGAAGAAGAAATAATAAACATCAACATTCTTTTTTAAAAGCTTTACTAGTTATATACATAAATGTGGGCTAGTTAAGCAGTTGCCGTTCCTCGCATCATATTATGAAACATCAATAAAAGAATAGCACTGGTTTTTAAATTCATTTTTCCGTGACATGCAATCGAATTTACTTCCCTATGGTCATAAGTCAATACATTTACGCATTCCTATATATTCACAGCATTTTTATTAACTATAATGAACCTAATAAACTAAAACAAGATAGTACCAATAACCATGTGCCATGCTTTAACCCCCATGCTAACCATGCTTTAACTGGCGGTAATATGTTGCTGGAATGGCGGGGTATTTTTCAGAGTCAAGCAGGACTATCTTATAATTTAAAAATAAAATGCCAATTCTAATATGAGCAATGCTTGTTATATATAAATTTTTTCGTAATAAACTACAGAATAACATAGTATAGTTATGTTTTTCATACCTTAACCCTTTTTTAATGATATCCACACAAATGTTCGAAAAAACGTTTTTTTCTCCACGAAACTTTTCATTTTTACGTTCTGTAACTTTAAAAATGTCATTCCCTAGGAGATTATGTTAAATGCAACCTTTATTCACAATTTAATTCTAAACAAAAGACTTTCAATAATATTTTTTCTATTTACAACACTGAAAAAGTTATATGGGAAAAACTGAATCTAGAAAAAACACTTTTTCCTGTCTGAATCGCTAGAAGTTGCTTGCCTTTTCCTCCCTGTTGTGTAAGGCCTATAAAAGTGCTGGGGTTTATAGTAACAAAGAGGGTGAATACCGCAGTTACACCCTGGACACCAATAAATGCTTCTTTTTCTTTTCACATTAGGGTCTTTCGCACAAATGATGTACACTCTTTGATTCATTTCATTTCATTTACCAAAATATGTACCCAATCTTTCAGCCTAGAAAACTGTCGGATTTCACCAGAATTTCTTTTATCTCTTATCTTTTTAGCAGCATAAAAGTTGGTTTCATTGGTAATGAGATTCCAAATGAAGTCAGTAAAAAATAGATAAAAATAATCAATAGGCCTACCTAAGTTTCTAGGTGGACAATTTCTGACACCTGGATGTCTCACTCTGAATTTAGCTTCAATATTTTAATTTGGTTCTGGAGGAAACACTCGTACCCAATTACATTGTCGTGGAATTCTTTGTATGAGGGGTACACTAGAATCAGATAAACTTGATTTGCTATCACTTGATTCTCTTACAATATCTGCTAATGAAATATTATCGGGTATCTCTTCGACAGGAAAATCACTTTCTTCATCTGAACTACCTAAACTTTCTTCACCTTGTAATATATCACGTATACTACTACTTCCTAGATTGACATCCATTGTAAAATATTCTAAAACACAACACCAAACAACAACAAACGACCATTACAAGCCAAGAGAAACGAAACAGTCACGTAGGCCTACTCAGCTAGTTTTGCCACAAGGATTATTTCAGTTAGTACCATTGATTATTTCATCGTGATGTTGATGATACTATATGAAATGTATTTGAAATTTAGTGGTGAACGCAACTGTGCAAACTAGGCGTAAAAATAATTATCGGTTGCCTAGCAATAAGCGGCAATGTGAAGCGACTTCTAAGACATCGCTTGCCACGTCACGGCGGCGTAAATAGAACGTCTCAGACGTTGCTTGCCACTTAGAGGGTTAAGAGTTAATCTACTAATCAATCAATAATCTTTATTTGTTTTACTCACAATCATAGCCTTTTTCTTTTCAAATAATTATATAAGACTCTTTTGTATTTTCTGTTTTTTCTAGTGTTATTAAGGTTATGTTGTGTTGGTTGCATCTGACAAAACTTTATTTCGTACATATAACATTTAATGAAACATATTAGGTCCATACACTTTTAAAAATAGTTATAAAATGGTATTTTTACTGTTCTAGACATAGTTAAAAGAAACATAGTTGAAATAAAAACACTTTACATTAGATAATATTCTATAAAGGATACGGTTTCAAGATCATCACAGGATACAACAGATACTCTCAAGTTCGAGTAATCAGCATTGATATATAAATTATGTTAGGAATGAATTTGAGACTTTGTTACATATTGTTATCATACAAATAAAAAAATAATTATTGTATATATAAGATATATGATAACTCAATATTCTTTACAATGTTTAAAATAGAGTATTAATTGAAGATTAAGATTTTGTTTTGGTTCTATAATGTTAATGTAAGCTTATATAGTTATTTTAGTACTAACCACCATTCAAATTATTATTGTAATACTGATATAGAAATAATATGTCGATCGATTGGAAAGTAAATCTTCAAATCCTCTAGTTTAAATTAAACAATGTCCTTATTGTGGGAGCGGCATAAAATATACATACTTCTCAATCTACTCATTACAACTCAATACTTAATAATAATCTGTACCATATCTTCTCAGGCAAAGTCAGGTATGCACCAAGCCTCAACTCCCTTCAGAGCTCTTAGTCTTGTACCTTGAAACCTAATGATACAGTTAATCTTATCCGTAGCCACATTAAATTTTAATAATCTACCTGTCTCCACATAATAGTAAAATAAACAAATTTGATCACTATTCATAAGTACATCATAACTCAAGATCTCCTCTTTGATAGTCTATCCTACTGGAACTCGGTATGTTGGCCTCTCACTGATTGTTTTCCTAATTAACCAAACAATTATCTAAAATAACACAGATCAGATTTCTCTGTGATGGTCAGACATAAATGCTATGTTTACATAAGCCACTCGGCATCTCATCTCAGTTACTTTGATAAATGGGTCTTTGTGTTTTCCATCTCTTTGACCATCTCTCCCATTCTAATGGATTTGTCCCACAGGCCTAGGCCTCGTCTACTTCTCTTGCACAAAGCTTTCTTCTTCCCTTTGGCCGAAGAAGAACCTGAGTTTTATTCTTATTTAGGAGGCTTTTTCTCTCTTCCTAATGTTGACATCCAAACGCATGTCACTGAAACAGATCTATCAGTGGTGGATCTACCTGAAATCATCTCTGTAGACAGATCCTACGAGGTTAGCACTATCCCCTACAGTCTCTGATTCCAAAACCCAGTCCTCAAATTCACTATCCTTACTGCCATATTTCTGGTTTTTTCTCTGAGTTAGAGTGAGCTTATAATTCCTCCGGGGTTATCTGTTTCAGTCACTCCTATTCTTCTGTCTCCAGTCTCCATATGGTAAGGTCAAGAAGGAAGGCTAATAAAAGCTGGTCCTCACAGTAAATACTCTTAACAAAGGGCTTCTGAGAAACAAGTGTCTCAGATACTTATTAAGCAAAATTCTTTTTGTTTGTACACAAATTGAATCTGCCTTTCCAACCTAGTGTTACTTTGTTATGTGTATAAGTTATTAATGCTGTAGTATGGTTTCCATTTAGGAAAAAGTGGCTAATGAAATTCGATCCCAGTCAAGCCTCATTTGCCTTCCCAAATTTGTTTTAGTCTTCTGAACAACATTTTCCACTATGAATCACAGAAAAGTACCAGCAAAACCATGCAGTCACTTTCATTTCTATATTACCTAGTAGTGAGGTGACTAGATGCTTATTTTACTGATTATTGAAGCTGACTCTGGTTGGTGACCGCTATTAAGATGACTTTCTTAGACACTGATCATTTGAATAATTGTGGTTAAAGTAATTATAATGAAGATCGTTTGGAGGATTAACTCTCTCACTGTTGTATTGACGCACATAAACTTTACACCAGGTTGAATTTAGACAGCTGCTCTGGCGCGGGAGAACACTTTCACAGTTTAATTATATTCACAAAGCTATTCAAATAAAACTGTTACATAATATAAATTGTTATTAAAATTATTAAGGTCTCCGTGGTATGGTAGGATTGCCATAAGACAAGTTATCAACCAAAATTACTTTCAGGAAGGCAATCAATTTCACTTTCTTGCAAACTCTGAATTCAAGTTGCCATTTTAGTTGCAGCCTAAATAATAGGAAACTAGTAGCAAAAATATGGAAACAAAATATTAGTATGATGTCAGTAAAACAATAGTTACAGAAGTTACAAAAAGTCTGTAAGACATATGTAATTATTAGTAAAATAAAATTCATAGAATCGATGTACAGATAGTTGCTGGAAAGGAAGTCTTGTATTACAATTCGAGACAAACATCCTCCGGATGTAAGTGGATACGCACATCCGCCCAGACACCGATGGTGAACAAACAGGAAATGCTTGCTTAAGCAGCGGAAATGCTTATTTGTAAAAACCGTGCGACAATGTAAGGGACAGCCATGCTGATATGAAAAATTGTTACTCACCAATTATGATGGAGAGATTTGGCAGAGGCGTGGTCAATGAGCTGGCGGGAAAAGAACATCAAAACTGCAGAACAAGGAGGAGAGGTGGAAGTCGAGGCCGGGAATTCGAAAAGTGAAGTTCGGGAGTGTTTGTGTTCGTGTGCGGAAAAATATCTCTAGGCGTAATAAGTGTGAAGTGGAATAAAATGTAAGTAATTTTAAGAACTTAGTATATTTTAGTGGCGAAACTGATAGGCAATCAATTGTTAATTAAAATTTTTAATCAATTTAAAGAGATGTTGTCAAAATAAAATATGTGTTGGCTCATTTGAGGGTATTTGTACTGCCAATCTAACCTATTATTAATCCTCTCACAGCAACCCTTCCTCATAGTATGTCACAAGCTTAATCTTAAACTAAACCAAACTTAAAAACCTTACAAGTCCAAACATTTTCTGATAGGTAGAGCAAAAATTAAATGGAGTAGCACTGAACATAAAAAAATCAGTGAACAAGGGCAGTAGTACTGTAAATATATTTCCATTAGCAGTTCTAAAAGTAGGCGTATAGTGGCAGCATAAAGCGGAAAGCAGTTATATAGCAGTTGATGGCGATCTGAGGCAATTGGATATTAGTATCAGGCTCCCCAGCACACAGTGCAGTGAGTATATGGGAATGCGGGAAAAAATCATACGTAATTAATATGGTAATATATGGTTGTAATAAACATGAGAAATGGTAAAATACACATCATTTTAAAATATAAATGTTATTTGCATATTGTATATTTACTTATATATAACAAACATCATATAAAATGAAATATTATATCTGGTACACGTTGTATTGTACTCTTTTTTTTAATATGGCATAGAGTAATCCAAATGTTAATAACTATAAATTTCATTATTATTTTTAATAATAACTTTTTTACTAGCTTGATGGTTAATTCTGAAGATATTATACTATTAGCTTATGTACTGGAGTACAATTTTTAACGTTTGTGTTCAAACTCACTCAAAATATAAAACTAAGGTACACGCTATAACAACAAGTTTTATCAGATTCTGTGAAGGATCCTTCTTCTTCACGAAGAAATTGTAGCTAAATTGGAGTTTAAATCTTCTACTGAAGGTGATTACGCTTCTTGGATGAAATAGAATTTCACATCATCACTAAAGTTTATGATACTTATTTGTTATGATTTTCAACTTTGATGAAATTAAAGGATCTGAGGTCAAAAAAAGAATCATGAGATCTCGGTTTGAGCACTCTCTAGAGAACTTATGTTTGTGACATAATCGATTCTTTCTAACATCCTTATGTCTAGCCTCCACTGGCCCTCAGACAACTGGCCAACAGGAAGAGAAAATTAGTTGATTATTTCATTTTGTATACAATGCTGGGCATGTAGTACCAACTATACAAACTAAGATAGAGTTGTCTGGTTTCATCTTAAAGGGTTCTAAACGTATTAACACAAATTGGAACACCACCACTGGCAATTGCTCTTAAAATAAGTGAAACTTTGTCAATGAACCTATTATCCACCCCTGTTATCTTAACACCGAGATCAGAGTTGGAGAAGAAGTGTCTTGCTGTGTTACCATTGTTTGTAGAACCGTAACTGGATTTAGATTTATCTACAATTAAACCCATTTTATACTCTGACTGAATTCTTTTTTGTTTGCGTCTACAGCTTGTTTATTGTAATTTCCTCAGATTGGCCAAGTTTTTATAGGTATTTCACTATTCATTAGCGTGGGAGTAGCACTATAAATTACACAATTGGTAGTAGCATTAGTGTCTGATAAAGTGTTATAACTACACTCCTGTCTATAATAGTGAACAAAATCTCAAAAGAAACATCAATATCTTGACCATTTGAGATAACATGGCAGATAACAAGTTGGAGATTTGTTCTTTCATGTATCTTTACTCATCATGCAAAATATCTGTGGTCTCTTTTTGGAAAAAGAATTTAATGGGTCTACAGTACAGAGTAGATGATGGTTTAGGATGAATCCACACAATCCTACCTGTATTAATGTCAATACTCGTAAGTTTCAAAGGTATCATGGCTACGAAAAATAAAAATTCATCACTACTTTTATTTCCTGCATCTTGATATCTTTGTATTGGCTGTGCTTGCTGCTGCCATCAAACTTCCACTTGCAAGAAAGTTCTGATGAATCCAGGTTCCCTTCTAAATTTACAATGTTTATTATATTTTGATATGTTACTTGAAGTAATGCTTGTTAGTTTGCCTCATCAGATAATTCATTAACATTAACTTCAATTGGAATTATAGAATTTTTAGCTTGATTCAATTTATACAAACTAGGAAAATAATCTGGATTTACAGAGTTAACAACAGAGGTTAACATATTATATTTATGCTCTGATAAATCAAAGTCAAAATAAAGTGCCAACGCTCAATGAGGAGTAAGAGATGATAATTGATAAGTTGAAATAGTTCCTGCAGCAACATTAGCAGTGAACTTAAGTTCTTCTGGTATACTGCTGGCTACAAGTTCTGCAACTCGCCTTTCTTAGTTTTTATGGATAATTCCTCAAAGGGTTTTTTTCTGCCTTCCACGAGCCTGGCTTGGGCCGGAACTACTCTTTTGAAGGGCTTCTATCACACTGCTTGATGTCTTGGTGTAGCCAATTTTCATAAAGTGATTCTGACCTGTGGCGATTTCGTCCAACTTTTTTTCCCACCAATCACTCAACTTTAGGCAAGAAAGTCTGCTCCAAGATGCAATTTGCTGGATTAAACTTTTCTGACATGTCCTTTACATTTAGCAGTGAAATAATTTTCTCTGTAATACTGATTATTCTTTTGTTCTTCTCGCTTGTTACCCATACATCTACAATAGATTGATTTTGGATGGATTTGCCTCTGTCTGGAAAAAGTATATTTTTTTATTAATTGCTAACAGGTGCAAATAAAATACGTCAACTTTTGAATTTTATTAATGTATGAAAAAGAATTATTTTTAAAGTACAAGGAGATATAGGTATATGTTTTTTTTAATTGATTAAAAGTTAAATAATAAAAATTTTGCATTTTTTATTATTGGTATAGTTATTATTGTATTGCAGATATTATATAATTTAAAAGTACTTACAATGAGCTTAACTATCCATGACTGCTCAGAGGTGATTTCATCAACATGTGTCAAGAGAGCAAAGAGTGGTCTTTATGCCTGACCCATTTATACTGATAAACAATGTGAATGGGACATTCCTAATGTAGACTTTTGACTGGTAACTAATGAGCTAGTGAACATTATGGAGAAACCAGTTCTATTCTTATAACTCCTTATTGTTTTAGTTATAGACATTTTTAGTTGATAACAAATATTTATTCCAATAATAATTTCAGGAGGTTACAGTACACATATAGGAAAAGGTAAGTTTCATGAATAGAGATAAATTATTGTTAAATGAGCATAAACATTTGTGCTTTTGTGTTCCAGCAATGTCCGAACTATAAAAACCGAATACTTGAAGGACAGTGTATTTAATAAACATTTTGGGTCTGTCCATAATGAGGAATGTATGGTAAGTCATAATTATATATATTTTATTTTATAGGGATTATAGGAACAAAGTGAGAACTAAATTTTAATTTTTCTCTAAATTTTTACTGGCAATCTCATAAATAATTATGGTCTTAAGTTTTATGAAAAGAAATGCAATATCATATTATTAATCTTTACCACTTTAGCACCAATCAAGATGGCCAGTCTCATGGATCGCATTGTCTCATTGTCTGCAACTGATCTGCTTTCTGGAAAGGGACTATTATTTGTATTGTGGTTCAATTTAAGATACTGCACCATCTGAATATTTCACACAAATTTTATTTACAATGTGTACACATGAATGATTATAAAACTATTGTTTAACCCTTTCGATCCCAACGTCCTATTTTTAGGACGTCCCATGAAATCGCGTACGATCCCAACGTCCTATTTTTAGGACGTCACGTGAAATTGCGTATGATCCCAACGTCCTATTTTTAGGACGTCCAGTAAAATATTTTTTAAAATAGATTTTAAAAGAAAAAACCTTTGTTCCATATATCAAAATATTTGTAAAGAACTGTTTTACAAAGTTATAGTATTTATCGGAACTTTTAATTTAGTATGTCGATGCTATTTTAGTAGGCTGTGACTGCTCAGAGCAGCAGCGCGCCAAACGTCTCAGTTCAGTCAAGCTGGGGAGCAACAAAAATCAAAGAAAAGAGGAAACAAAGTATACATTACAAGTAAAACTAAGATTATTAGGGATTTTAATTGTTACATGGGTGGTGTAGATGGCCATGACCAGATGTTACACCAGTATATGGGAGACCGTAAGTCAACCAAGTTTTGGAAAAAGATCACTTTTAATCTTTTATCTAGGATGATTTTAAATATATTCATTTTGTACAAAAGTAATACAACCACAACAATATCTAGACTTAAGTTTACTATGACCTTGGTTGATAACTTAGCACGTGAATGGTTTGACATAAAAGACAAAGACCCCCTAGACCAGATTTTGGCTTTGGTGGTGACGAAGAAAAGCAAGGTGGAGGTAAAAATTTTTTTGAAAAACTGCCAAATAATATGCAAAGAAACTGTTGTGAATGTAGTGCAGCAAGTACCAAAGGTGGTGGCAAAAGAAAAAAGTCATTGTACATTTGTTCTAAGTGTAAGAAAGGTTTACATACCAAGTGCTTTCCTATTCACAAGTGTTAGTACAAATTCTACGCGGTCCCTTTTTATTATTTTATTATTCAATATCTTTTGTTTAACTATAATAAAACTTTGTAATTTAATTATTCTAAACTTTTATATTATTACAAGAATTTAGATTTAGATAAAAACCCATTTGAATATTCATAACTAAATGATAGGACAAATATATCGCAGAAAAACATTTTTGGCACTATTTGACATTTAAAAAAAAATATATTTTTTGTGCAGTTATTTGTGGTTCAAATGCAATAAAACTTTGTATTTTTATTAACTATAAAGTTTTGTTATAAAATATAATTTTGGATTTTGGGTACATATTTTTTTGGATACTGGCAACTACAGGATAACACAAATTTTTGAACAAGTTTGTTTGGTAAGTAACATTTTTTTCCAAAAAAATTTTTCTGCATATGTATATATATATATATATATATATATATATATATATTGATTAATGCATGTGATAGAGAGTAATGTAAGAGTTAATTTAAAAAAAGATTTATAAAATTCCATCTATAAATCAAACTTTTATGCAGTTTTTAGTAAAGTCTTACATTTTCACAAAACGAGGCCTGGGACTGGGGCAGATGCACCAGTGCTAGGCGCCGGGACTCAGGCAGATACAGCGCGAAAAATGCCTGGGATCGAAAGGGTTAACAAAGAAACTCATGTAAGAGGAATTACATGTTAACGTTTACCAAACACTTAACTCTGCTGAACAGAAACTTCTTCAGACTAACAAATATCATTGTGCTCTCAGTCTGTTATGTAATAAAGACATCTCGTGAAAAAGTACAGAGAGAGAAACATGGTATGGTTTTTTAAAATCTATAAAACATATAGTAAAAAAAATACAACAGTCACTGAAAGGTTTTTCATATGTTATTGAAACCGTTAATCTTGAAACATTTATGCCTATCATTCCTTCTCACAGTAAAGTTGACACTAATGACTGATAGGTCTACAAGGTGAACCTAAAGTCTTTTCACCTGCTAAAATAGTTGTGGCTAGTTGAACTTGCAGGAGGTTTCTAGATTGTTGTGTTTCTCTTGTAGATAGAACACCCCAACACAAAACTTTGAAATAGTAACCCCATGAAAACAATATTAGAAGGAATAAATTTATACCAGGAATTAATTAACAGATTCCACTTGTACATTTCTTAACATTTCCAACTTGTCTCATGACTTTCCTATATTCTTCATTTATGAACTAATCAGTGCACTAGAGATCATATATGTCCAAGAGTTGAATCATAAACATTTTGCTCCTCAAGTAGTCTCATAGGAAAAATTTACATGGGGCCATATTTTATTGTCACGTCTGCCATGCAAGACTGATCCACATTCTCAGAAATTCATGATCCAAGAAAACCTTTTTTGATTAATGAAGTAAAAATGCAGAGGCACACTTGTTATCTTGATGGCTAATGGGACTAAAGTGTTATTTATTGTCAATTGTTTGTACATATTTAGGAATTATAGCATCTTCTAACAGTTCTTATAAAGTGGTGTTGTCACATGTTCATCAATCAAGAAGAGGCCAATAATATAGTTACATAAAATTCCCAGATATTCTCTTTTTGTAGATATTGGGAATGAACTTAGTGGAATTTATGTGAATTTTCTGAAAATCAGTAATGCATTTGTCTGTTCAGGTAACAATTCAAGTAAAAGCCATTCATCACTAAAACACATCTTATAATCAAGATCCTCTTAAGCTTTACCAGCACTCCACAAAACTGTAAGCAGCTTTAACTGTCTGCATTGAGTTCATATAGCAATTTCATTTTTTAGATATGGAATTTATTGACTTCTAAAGTTTACTGTCAGTTCCATGATAGATCAATTTTTTTATCCAAGAGGTCTGTAAGATTGCCATGTTGTGTCTGTGACATGTAATAAAAGATCTAACTATGTTCCTTCATTTACAAATTTGTGGTATGTTTGATTTTGAAGTGTCTTTAACAAAAAACGTGGTCATAAACTTGTTCATAGCTCCTGACAACTTCTTTTTATCAGTGGACCTTTTAGGTGAGCGTTGTTAAAAAGTCACACTGCTTCATGGCAATTTCTCCTTCATTCATAATAAAATAAAACCATGTTGATTTTCCGTTCCAAAATATTAAATTAAGCTCAATAAATAAATATATTAAAAAAAATAGTGTTTAGAGAAACTGATTATAACAAAGGTACTCAATAAGTCTGTGTCTTTAAGAGTCAAGCTGTGTTTGCCCATCCAGATCAGCTTTCTTACCACAACTTGACTGAACACGCTCTCTGTCGTCTGGTATTCTATGAGTAAGCTCGGTCTAGTTGTTTTTATAATAGGTCTTTGTATGTCCTGCCACAGTAGGCTTATTGAGAACCACATCTGAATGAGACTTCTTTCAGTCCCAGAGAAAACTGCTGAATCTCCATGCCTTGCTTATCTTGTTATTAAACAGCTACAAGGAGCTTTTTTGTTAAGGATTTTGACATTGTTCATCTCAAAAGTCAGAAAAGATGGGTTTTTTTAGTTTTAACTATTCCTGGAAATAGTGCAGGATTTTTTTGCAGACAAGTGCAATGTTGGAGCTTTACATTCACATGCAACTGTCCTGAAATCATGATACTTTTTATAGAATTCAGTATTCCTTTTCTACAGGAAATCTGGATTCTCTGCACACTAGAGGATAAGATTGATCCACCTCTCACTATATGTTACTTTCAATCTGACACCTTGCATCTATAAATTCAATCAATTCATTCCCAGATGCAGTCTGTCCATGGTCAATTTAATGTATCTGTATTTGCTAATATGCTTTTAATCATACGTTTATTTCTTCCATTGTATATTTCATTACAAATTTTACCCATATAAAATTCAATCACACCTATCATGGTATATTGATACTGACAAGGATGTAGTCTAACTCAGGAATAGACATGCCTTAAATCTTTTTTAATAAGCCAATCTCTCTACTGTTGGAATGCTACTTAGTTATAAATATTTGTTTAAATTGTTTCAGGATACAGACGATAACATCCAAGATACTGCTAATATTGATGGCAAGAAGATGAAGAGAAGACGTGAACTGGTAAGCCATACTAAATTTTGAGCATTTAAATAAAACATATTATGTAGTTCTTTAAATACATACTATATAATCCATAGATTATACCATTAGATTGTACATAGATTATAACCTAACAATACATAGATTGTAGGTTTTTATGTCTTCCAAGTAATATGATTGATTTAGGGCATTGTAGGCAATAAGAATTGTTTTGTTCAGTAGAGGAGAAGGTAGATATATTATGAGTGCAGTGGTCATATCATAAAGCTTATATGTTACTCAACTGGTCGGTTTAAATAATGTTGAAAAATAAATTGTGATTATTATGAAGTTCTGTCATTAGTTCCATAAACATAATAAAATGCTCTAAATGTGGTTGTAGCTGGTAATACCACTATCGATGTATAGAAATAAAACAAGTTATATTTTCTGAAATAAGAACAACAGATTAGAACGGAGTAGAATAAAAAAATAATACCAATTTTTCTTCTTCTGTGAGCAAATAATTTTCTATTTTTAATGGTACCAACTGCTCTAACGATAAAAACAAATAAATAGGCCTGCCATATGCAGCCACCCAAATCTAAGCAGCGAACTAAAAGTTCCATCCTCATCTCCTTCACTGCTTTCACTTCCACTTTCACTATTGTATCTTGATCCTTTTTCCGTTTGAGAGATTTTCTGCCTAAGATCTTTTGATAGTTATGAGTAAGAATCAGAGTAAGAAGTAAATACTCATGAAATGGACCTGTACTGCCAACTGCCATGAACTCTAAGATAAAGTACATTTAAATAAATATGTTCCCAAACGCACTATTTGGTTGCTTGCGACACATACCTACTGATGTGACTGCAATATTTTTTGAATAAAGAAACTTGAACTTGAAACAAGCAAAAGCTTACACTGTCAGTGTTACAACAGATATTGCTGGAAAATAACAGCTTTCTATTGGATTGCATATGATGAGAATTAAGAAAAAAACAGACAGGAATTTGTAGGCTATGTTGAGCTAGAACTCAAGATGCCCCTACAATCGTTAGCGCAATTCAGAGTTTTTCAGTTGTTAAGAATCTTTCAGTAGAGAATTGTATTGAATTGGATTTGATGGATGTTCTACAATGGCTGAAAAATAAGGTGGTGTAAAGGCCATTTGAAAGAAAAAGCAGAATAAATCTTTATTGTCCATGTCTCAAGCTATAAATTAAATCTTGTGGCCAATAATGCTAGTAAACTATTGGAAATAAGAAAGTTAGTTGCAACAGTTAAGGATACAATATCCTTCTTTCGTAAGTCACCAGAGTGCAGGAATTTGGCTCCTAATCTATCAAGACTTTGTTAGACCACATGGTTTTAAGGAATAAAAGAGCATTAAAAACTTTTCAGACATCTTCCTTGGAGTAGTCAACGAACATCTCTCTGTCATAGGGAACTATGCTACAAGAGAATTTGCCTATCAATTACACTGTGCAGTTACTAAACCAGCTTTCATCGTAGGTTTAGTCATGATTGCAAAATACTCTGCAATTTTGAAACTCATTGTGAATGTTCTACAAAATAAAAATATGGACTTTATTATGGTGAGAAAGCATATTGGTGAAATCCTTTATGTTATCAAGAAGGACCAACAAGAAATTGAACATGTTTCTGATGAATTACTTTAAAAATCACGTGTTATCACCAAGAAAGTCGGCATTGAGTTAACAATCCCACAAATTATTCAAAAGTGAATGCACAGAAGTAATGCACCATCTGAGACTGTCATTGAATATTGTGGAAACAGTGAACTCTTTAACTTTATGATTGAATGGAGTTTTATGAGCTGGGTGATTGATATCTCTGCAGAATTAGATTTGTGGTGTAGTCTGTGAAAAAAGAAGGATTTAGCAGGAGACAAATTAAATTATATTTAAGTGGTTGCACTTTTCGAGGAGGCTAATTTTTTTTTGCCTGCAAGAAGGCATGCACTCCTCATTTTAAGTGCTTTATCATCAACTTTGGCTACTGTTGAACGATCTTTTAGTACCCTTCGAAGGATAAAGACCTAGCTGAGAAGCACAATGGGAGAGGACAGATTGACTGGTTTGTGTTGAGCGTCCATTGAAAATTCTTTAAGGAAAATCTGGTCTGGATTGAAACGAGAGTTTTGAACAAGTTTTCTACAAACCCAAGAAAAATTATACCAGTATAAGACTTGTAACTAGAATAAGAATATTTTTTCAAGCAAATAATTGTAATATTTAGTTGATCAATTACACATCATTTTACGAAAATGTTTTGTTTCATTTACCTTTTTCATAAAATGTTATATTTCCTGAATGACCATGGCTTGTCCCCCCCCCCCCAGTTTTAATCCTGGATACGCCCTTGTCCAGGTTCACATTCTGACTGAATCTCCTTCTTGATCTTTTTAATAAAATTCTTAAACTTGAACTCAACTCAAGAGGATGGGTAGAAAAAGGATACAATGGGGCAGAGAAGTACACTGGGAGAGGAGAAATTTGATGAGCGTCCATCGGAAATTCTTTAAAGAAAATCAGGACTGGATTGAAACAAGAGTTTTGAACAAGTTTTGTACATATCCAATAAAAATGATACTAGTATAAGTCATGTAACTAGAATAAAAGTGTTTTTTTTTTCAAATAGTTGAAATAGCATAGTTGATAAAATACTGTTTTAATTATACACCATTTTCTTAAAATGTTTTGGTTTTATTTATGTTTTCCATGATGAAATGTTACAACTTGAATGACCATGGTTCCTCCCCCCATAATTTTGATCGTGGGTACACCATTGCCCAGGTTCGAATCCTGACTGATTCTCCGTCTTGATCTGTTCGATAAAATTCTTAAACATGAATTCAAGACAAGAGGGATTGGAAGAAAAAGGATACAACGAGGAAGGAGAATGATAAACAATTTTTTTGTATTAAATGAATCTATAACAATTATCAGATTGGAAAGTAATTCTTATGTAATGTATTTATATTTTGTTTATTATTGGTTTTTATAGGATGAAGAATATACAGTGGGTCCAGCAAAACGTTTGAAGTATGCTTCCATCAACAGAGGATTATGTATTGTCTAGGATGTATAGAGGACACCATCTGATACAGATAGTTTAGTATATTTATATCTGTCATCTCCTTAGACAAAATTAATTAAGTTTGATTTTTCAGAGTCTATTTAGTAGTATTTTTCTTTTTAAGAGTAAATAATGTGATTCGTTCTTTGTAAAGTGTAACATATAGCTTATGTTTCTGATAGAATATAAGTGCAGTTTAAATATTGTGATAGTATCGTATAATTTTGAGTGAGAAATCTGTTTAAAACTTTTAGGAGCTCTAACAATGCTTAGGTCTAGAACAATATTTATTATGTACATGAAGTGTGTATCTGTTTCCTTGTTAATTTGTGTTCATATAGTATATGTAATATAGAAATATGTTAATTTTAGTTGAGGATCTCCCAAAAAAAACATGTTTCACTTCTTCAAATTTCAGTGTCATAAATAAACAATTCAATGTTTAATACTATCTATAGGACAGACACATGTTGATTTCAATTAAGAGTTTGAAAATCAATGTAATTGATTGGTTGGTTTGATTGTTGGTTGACAATTTGTATGACTATAATTTTATCTGTAGTAAATCTCAGTATGATAATAAATAATATAACATTTAATGAAAAATAGAACACCATTAATATAATAGAAATAAATTACTGTCTCTTAATGATGTAATAAAGGACTTCTTTAGTTGTATGATTATTTTAGTTATATTATGACTGAATGTTATAAATCAAAATAATTTACTGTCTTAACTTGTAATAATACTTAATAGTAACAATAGTTTGAATAGACAATAATTATTAAGTCTTTCTGATAAAGAGGAGTAATTGTTATATTTATGTTTATTTGTACCACAATAATTATGGAACTTAGTAATAATGTCATACCAGTGTGAAAAATGTTCCTTTGATACTGTAAGAAGATTAAGTGTGTATTATTTTGATTGATTAGTGGTAACAATAAATTGTTTATAAGTGTTGTACTATCTTTGCTTTTCTGTTTTTTACTTGTCCGTGAGTCTTTAGTAACACTTATAATTCATAATGAAACATTAAAACTCATTGGCTACCCTGCAATACCTGCCACAGCACAATCAGTTTTATACAATTGGTTTCGTTTATTTCAATGCCTTCTTTAAAAATAGATTTAGACATTTTGAGCAGAGTTTTATTATTGTATATATGGAAGAAGTTCAATATCGTAAGACAAATACAACACAACAAAAAGTTGCAAAACTAGGTTTACTCAGTTAACGTTTCTTTACTAGGTTAAGTTCACATCAAATTTGCACATTGTACTTAAATCCCTGATTCAACGATAAAAGGAACAGTTTAAATATTAATAGTTTGAAAATATGTGTTTAAAACCGTTAAGAGTTTATTTCAAACAAAGTTACTAAGTTCAACCTGTTTAGTTGAAAGATCCGTTACAAGTTCAAAAATGTGAAAGCAAGTTTGCAAAATCTCATTCACTTCACAACGACGTAGATACACTGTGCAATCGAACTAATCAAGTAAGAATAATACACTTCACAATATGTTTACAAAATGTGAGTTCTTTATCACTTGAAAATTCCGCTAACACGACTCACACAAAGACGCGATTGACGTTTGAACTAAACAGAACTTGCAAATTCGTCTGGTTTATGGGGAATGGGTGGCAAGGAACCTCTCCTGACATCTATACTATTATAAACAATCTAATGGTATTTGTCTATGTGTTTGTGTGTTATTCAATCACATAAAAACTACTGGACTAGTTCTACTGAAATTTTCATGGAAATTCTTAGGGTCCCTGGTTGACATAGAGATTATTTCTGTTTCAAAAATCTTTCTGGGCTACACCCCACTGGTCTGGAAAACTCCTTAACACTCCATTATCCATTAAATTTATGGACTTGGGTTATTCAGCAGTTAGTAAATGTGTTTTTAATTACCTGTCAAAGTCATGAAAATAAGTCGTATAATTTATACATATTTAAAGAGGTGATAGTAAATATTCATCTATCAAAGTCAGTTACACTCTACAAACAGCACGTTACGTGCGTTTGTACTTCTTCATCAGAGTTTTTTTTGAATTATTGGGACTTTAACCCTCTATCTGATGACTGTTTCACGTTAAAATAATAAGGCATTTTCATGCTATTTGCATGGTTCGCTTTAAAAATTATAAAAAAAACAGTAGCAGTCGTGGGACTGCCGATAGAAGTGAAAACGGAACTATTAAGTTGAGAGTAATTAATTAAAACTATATGCAAAAAATTATATGACATTTTTTATGTTTTATTTATTACTTACATATGATGGGTTAAACAAATCATGAACAAAATATAAATACAAAGTGGTTGAAAAAAATAATTAATATACAATTATCTGAACAATATAGTAATAAAAACAATAAATGAACATATTTCATAAAATCTAAAATTATTATAACATTTTTTTAATTTTCCAATTTTAAAAATCCACGAAAAAATATTATCAAATAACTAGAAATCTATTTTACCACGCTAGTAAGATAAATCTTATACCGTAATAATACTCATTTCATGATGAAGAGGTTAAATATTAAAAACATAATTAAAATGAATAATGCTAAATTTTAAATACAAATATTCGTACAAATATTAAAAATGTTTAAAAATATATTCGTTGTTTTCATTATTCATTTATCTGTATAATTAATAGTTAGTTAAACATAGAATACAAGTGAGTAAACACCGAGTGAACAACAGTGAGTTGAACACCGTTGTAAATAATACAGTTATTGCTACGGATAAAGTATATAATTGCAATAACAATTAAACCCACAATATTTTTAAAACTAATAAATTAGTTAAATTAACTTGGTTCTTTCGTAAAGGTATTTTTATTGCACAATAAACTAATTTATTGAGTTAATACGGTATCAGTGAGCCAATGCGCCAACTACAGTTCCGGCAGAAACGTTCACTCATCACTTCATACGCTACTACAGGCTAAACTAAACTTCCAATAAAAAAATGATAAATTACAAAAAAAATATTCATCTATTTTCACACAACTTTCTCGCTGACAAATTTTGTCTGACTAAAAAATAAAAAAAAATCCTCGCTTACTACTTTTTTCTTGTCATTGTAAACGCTATGTAAAATGTAAACAATAATCAAAATTATTTCGAAATTTTTTTAATATTTAAAAATGTAACCAATAGATTGCCAATATTAAAAGCTTTAATTTGACGCATCTTACATAATTGTACGACATTGGCTTCACTTTTAAATCGCGAGAGGAAGCCGTAAAGGTCACTGATTTTCGCAGTCTGTTTTCATACTCCGCCGGGACAGTTTTAACACAGCGAGACTGACTTTTTCATGCAGGTTAGTAGTCCGCGGCCAAGTCTACGGTTAAAAAACACAGCGAGACTGACTTTTTCATGCAGGTTAGTATCATTAGCATGTCGGTGACGCGAACCGAGGATTTTACCCTCTACCAAAACGCTCAACGCGCCTAAAGAAGTTTTCACTTCAAAAAAGAAAACAGTGAGAAAACGCCAAGCTTTGTGTATCAAACTGTTTTTACTAACATGTTCTACAAGCTAAAATAAAAACTTATGTTTATAATACTTGTCTTTTTCTTCGCAGCCGGCAGGGTAATAAAATAATAAATATTTCCACTTTGAGGTAATATAAGGTACACTAAATTGTTGTAATAAAAGCTCCAACTTGTAAAAATGTTCCATCTTTAATTTTGAGTTGAAAATATATCACACAATTTCCACAAAAAGCACTAACACTGAGAACTTTCAAAATTATCCAGATAATCCAGACAATAAACAAACAAGTACCGTACTGACTACAACAACAAACCAAAACAAATTACTGACACACTACAGCTGAGCGCCACAGTAATGGAGCACTTCCAATCAGCTGATTGTTACATTCCTACAACATTCCAAAGACCTCCAAAAATCGATTCCAGTTATACTGATTGAAAGAGAATTTTTTCTTTTTTTTTTCTTTATAAATATGAGATTATCGCATATCTTGTTATAGTAGTTATTTGACAACAACTAATGATCGCACAGTGCAACTGTATCAGTACAGACGGGTCTAACTGAGTCACACCTTGCTTATCAGATGGAGGGTTAATCAACTACAGTGAACCGCTATCATTTATTTATTACATCATATGTGTATTAAATGAAAAGCCAAGAACTTTAGTCTCCCTTTAAACTTAGAATTTTCCACACTGTGGAATAATCTAAAATAGTTCAATTGTTACTGAAATTGAAAAATTAAATTAAATGAAAAATGCCTTTATTAAAGAGGTGCTATCAAGCCCTTTCTACCACTCAACAAAAAAAAATTAAATCGTTTGAGTTATTCAATTTTAATCAACTATTAAAATCTCATGAAATGTTAAAGAATTATCTTGAGGAGCAATCCTCACTTAGTATGGATTTCTACCTGGTATGGTAAAGGTGCAGACTTGGTTATATACAAACATGTAACTGTTATAGCTAAATGTGTCGATAAGCATGAGTATAATCCGTCTGTGTTTTTAGATTTCCAGAAAGCTTTTGATGTTTAATTTGTTTATCATCAAATCTATATCCAAATATAAATTTCCTGATAAAAAAATTGAATGCGTGTGGTTTGGTAAAGGAGCATTAAGATGGTTGAGCTCTTTCGTCAATGGAACCTAAGTTGTCAAAATTAATAGCATTTTTAATACTGAACTGAAGTTAAGTCACTGCACAGTTCGAGGGTCAGTATTAGGTCCTATTGTGTTTTTAATTTTAAAGTCATCATTTTGTTTCTACAATTTATTGTTAGGAAGCATTCATTTTCACAGAATATTTTTAAAACATACTTTATTAATTGTGTAGAGTTTGAAAATGTTCGGTGCATAAATGGGCAAGCGTTTAAAACCTCTCGGTGCATAGAAATCAAACGTTTAAACCTCTTTGTGAAACACTCTGTATATGCATATGCACACAATACCACACTTGTCTGTTCGGCATACAACAGACGGACCTTACAGCGTAATATTAGCAATGATCTGACTAAAGTATTTAGCTGGTTAATTAAAAATAAACTCTTAATAAAATCATCCATCTCAAATTGTATTTTTTATCTTGACACACCAGGTGAAGTTTAGGGTTGATAAGTTTTTTTGTTATTACCTAAGCAATTTTCCTGAATTTTTACACATCATAGTAACATTAAAAAAAATTAATTTCAGAAATATAATATATGTGTTAAGGATATTATATCTATTTTGATTACTCTAAATACCTTCTGTGAGGTATTCTCAATCCTTACATATTTTATCGGTCATGATCTTTATTTAGGATGCATGCATACACACATCTTCATGGATTGTACTGTAGCCTACTGTACTTTTAAAAATTGTGTGCCCACAAAGACAAAATATTTTGTATTTTATATTTATAAGGCTTCATAGTGATTTAAATTTTTATTTTTAATCCATTACATTACAGAAATGTGTTAAATTATAATTATATGTCATAATTTATGTTTCTTACTATAGTTAGATGTTGTTTCATTTTTATCTAAAAATTTTGGGTGATTAATACTGACAACATTATTCAAAGAATTGAATTCTAAAAGTATATCAAACAACAATTGAACAATTTTATTACTATTGTAACACATTTAAAAGTTCATTCTACATTCAAATTGAGGCAATAAACACCATTAAATTTTGTGTTCTCCTTTAACCTGAAAACATCAATGTAAGAAATACATCCAAATTATCAAATTTATTGTCTAGAAAACTTGAAAAACCAGCCGAGCTTTATTATGTTTTACACTTTGTATGGATTGATGTTCAGCAACAGAGAAGATATAGACAAGTCTTAAAGTTTTTCCCCACCCATGGGCGTAGAAGAATAGCCACCTCTAGTTCCTAGTGAGCAGAGGTGATATTATGGTACCTTGAATGAAGAATGAGTATAATGGTGGTACAATAATGCTGGCTGGAAATATTACAAAATCATGTTCACCATACAACACAATTCTTTGTAAAACATCAAGGTAAGAAATACATCCAAATTATCAAATTTATTGTCTAGACAACTTGAAAAAACAGCCAAGCTTAGTTATATTTTACACTTTGTATGGAGCGATGTTCAGCAACAGAGAAGATATAGACAAGTGGTAAAGTTTTTCCCCACTTATGGGCGTAGAAGAATAACCACCTCTAGTTCCTAGTGAGCAGAGGTGATATTATGGTACCTTGAATGAAGAATGAGTATAATGGTGGTATAATAATGCCGGCTGGAAATATTACAAAATCATGGGTCAAACTACATGTCTAGACACCCTGTGCAAGATGTCAGGAATCTTTAGTATAATACTCAACATCCAAAGCCTCCATTTTATTTTGATTTTATGTACCCTGCACAGTTAGCTGCTTCAAAATTATCATTCTATGAGCTATTTCAATCTTGGATGTAACACAAGACTAAGGGGTGGCTGGTGGTTCATTTTCTTTTTGCATTGTAAAAACTATGTATGAAATATAAATGAGTAATAATCTGGATAGTATTCTTTTAATAGTTACGTTCTCAAACTAGGATCATGAATCTTAAAAACTTTGTTAAATTTGTTTATTTGGTAGCAAATATTTTTAATAAATTGAACAGAAAGCCCCTTTAAATTTGTTACATCTGTATGGATCTGTGAAGCATCACACAACACTCATTCTTGTTGGAAAATGAACAAGAAAAATTAATTAGGTAATTTTTGAATCAGCACTGCTTAAATAATAAGAGAAGATCATGTGGAGCCTATGCGAATAGAAGGAAGGCTTGCTTGCTCCAGGCACCACAGACTCTAGCCCTAGCCATAGGTGAATGACTCAGTATCGTGTATTGGATGCTAAGAGGTATCAATATTTGAATGAATATCTTACCAGTTTATACGCTATTAAGCTTTAAAGATTTAAACTCCACCATCTTGAAACAATATGATAATCAATTTTTTTAGTTAATCTTTACTTTATCCGCCCTGCACTGATGCCATTAAAGTTCATTATTCTTGTGCTTTTTGTTTGCTGTAGCTATTTAACACATTGACTGCGGTGGACACACAATGATACTATCCCAGCTATCTATAGCGAAGTACATGACCGGTGTCACAGTGAAGGTGTTAAAATACAAACAAATAAACTATCCAGATGACTTTGAGATTTGTTTATGTTTTGATAGTAAAGTTTGTCAACAATGAAAGTGCAAAGGCAATGGTGATGGAATGATGCAAAAGTGGGCTTGAAAGGCAGTTCTTTGAAGGAAAGACAAATTTCCATGACAAATCATGAAATGTGAGGCCTTCTGTTAAAAATTAGTGTAAGGTATGATGTTTCATGAACAAAATCAAACTATCTTAACAAAATGTTATAGTTTTTAATTTTTAAATGGTATTTACTTCCTGGTTCTACTAGAAGGTTAGGTATTAATGAAAATACATGACTAGGAGTTGATTTAAGCCTCCAGAAACTTAAATCTGAGTTATGCAAATAGTTATATTGGGCCTGCTAATATTCCACAATCTAGTGTAATACAATAGCTCAAGTACATTGTATTATACTATTTATATTATGTTTCATTAGCATAAGATATTAATTTCATTTTTTTGAATAATTTAGTTTATATTTGTGTTCCCAATTTAAACACTTGAGTTGAATTGCACTCAGGTGAATGCTCCCCAAGAGACGATTGACCGAGACAATCTAATTAAGATCCCCTGAGATCATGGCTTAAATGGTCGGCATAACATCCCATGTACGCTGCCCGCTCCAGCCATTCAAAATATAACCCCGTGAGCGGTCTCTCTCTCGCTTGTAGGAGTCGTCTAAAATGTAACTTCTCCCACAAAGTTCTTTGAATCGCAATGTAGTGCACAACCCTTTCACGACAAGGTGCGGGCGTTGTCTTGATTTGCCCTCTTGTAACCAATTCGCCTCCCCTCCCCCTGATTCCAATTGATTCCAATGACTATTGTTGTGAAGTGTATCTCTACTGTTATCTATAGCTTCACCTTGAAGCATGTAAATCGAAAGAGACAGAATTTGTTCCCTCAGGAGCCTCATTCCCACCAGCCATACTGCCCAGCGCACCTGACCTGTGAGAGCGACGTTGGTCAGTGGCATTGTTCCATATAGCCAATCTATCACTGCACTCTTCACCTTCCTCACCTTGTCTGTCTTTTTATTTTATTGTTCTCTTCAATATCACACTATTCATATACTAAGTGTTGGATCTTTACGTTAACGCTAAGGTAAAAATATTTCACAGTCCCAAACCTCTTATATTTTAGATTTAGTACGGACCACAAATCCTATAGTAGTCCACAAAATACATCTATTTTTGGGTTTTAAAGTAGTAAAACATGGAACATGCAATAAAAAAAGACAACTTGTCATTTATTTTTTACTACAGTGAAAAATTATGGGTGACATTACTTAACATTTACCATACCAGAATTACTTAACATACCAGAAATAGAGCTTGGCGAGAATGGTTTAAGGATAGGTCAAACGAAAAGAGGGATAAATGGAAGAGACTTGCAAGGGCATCAGCAAAGATGATGAAGGAGGCAAAAGAGAGGACATAGAAGGATTTTGAAGAAAAACTGAAATCAAACTTCAAAGGAAATAAGAAGATTTTTTATGGGGTGATAAGGAACAAGACGAAACCTTAAGAAATGTTGACTAAGGTGGTGGATGTTTCAGGGGAAATCAAATTGGGAAGAAAGAGATTTTGAAGACGTGGAAAGAGTATTTTAAGGAACTACTGGAAGGAACAGAAAATGAAGAGGAAAGAAGAGATATGACAGAGGAGACAGAAGATGAAGAGGAATTTAGTATGTGCGAATTGGAAAAAGCGGTTAAAGAGATGAAAGAGGGGAAATCTGCGGGAATAGACGAGCTGACGGCTGAGATGATAAAGGCGGCGGGTCCATTAGGAATGCAATGGTTGTACAGAGTGATGAGAGTGATTTGGAAGGAAAAGAAGATACCAGAAGACTGGAAAATGGGAATAATAGTGCCGATTTTTAAGAAAGGCAATAAGCAAAAATGTGGGAATTACAGGGGAATAACTTTGTTGTGCCATACACAAAAAATTTATGAAAAAATACTGTTGCAGAAAATCAGACCAGTACTGGAAGAAACAGGAAGAGAGGAGCAATGTGGTTTTAGGAAAGGTAGGTCAACGGTGGATGCTATTTTTGTGATGAGACAAGTGTTAGAAAAGAGGTGGGAATATGGAAAAGATACAATGGTAGCTTTTATAGACCTACAGAAGGCATATGATAAGGTACTGAGAGAAAGGATATGGGAGAGTATGAGAAAGAGAGGATTGCGTGAGGGAATAGTAGAAAGAATAAAGAACCTGTATGGCATATGTAAAACAGGGTAAGAATTGAAGAAAAATATACGGAAACTTTTAAAACAGAGAGAGGAGTAAGGCAGGGAAGCATATTGTCACCCTTCCTTTTCAATATTATAATGGATGAAATTATTCTAGAAGTACAAGGAAACAGAGGAGCAGAAGAACTTAAGACAATAGCATATGCGGATGACATAATGATATGGGAAAATAGGGAAGAAGAGTTAGAACGAGAGTTGAACAAATGGGCAAAAGTGGCGAAGAAATATGGTTTAGAGATGAACATACAAAAATGTAAAGTAATGAAAGTAGAGAGAAGGGAAGGAAATAACAAAGACGTGTTAGTTGAAGGAAAAAGACTTGAAAAGGTGAAGGAATTCTGTTATTTAGGAAGTATCATAACAGATAGGGGCACAATAAGAGAAGAGATAGGAAACAGAATATGGAAGAGTGGAAAGTTTTTCAATATGGTGAAGAAGATTGTGTGGAATTGGAACATTGGGAAAGAATCAAAAGTATTGATGTATAAATCTTATTTCCAACCAATTTTATTATATGGAGCAGAGACGTGGACGTGGACTAAAAATGATTTAAGCAGATTGCAAGCTGCAGAAATGAGATTTTTAAGAGGGATAGAGAAGACTACAAGAAGAGATAGAATAAGGAACGAAATAACCAGAGAAAGATTGAAGGTAGTTTCACTGCAAGAGACAATGGAAGGAAGAAGAATACAGTGGATGGGGTATGTGAAGAGGATGGGAGATAATAGAATGCCTAGAATAGCACTGGAGAAGGAGGAAGGAGGAAGAAGACCAAGAGGAAGACCGAGAGGAAGATGGGAGGACCAAGTGTGGAAAGACATAGAGAGAAGGGGACTACAGAAAATACAGGTGGAGGAAGAGGAGACCTGGAATGATAGACAAAAGTGGAGGAGGCTGTGTACGACGACCCGTGATAACGGAAACGTCTGATGATGATTACCTAACATTAAACAAAGTGAGTTTAAAAAAATATATCTAAAAATGTACTAATAAATGATGGTTTGGAATGCTTCATCGGGTTTACAATGAGCAGAACTTGGTGGTAACTGAGCTATAATGCTCAACAGGTAACAAGGTACTAGTGCTGTGTTGGTAAGCGGCCGAAATGGCTGACACTCGCAACACAAATATATTAGCTAAGTCAACTAGATTCAACTTTATTTCAGATCACAACTCATGCACAAACATAACATCCTATAAAGATTTAATAGTCTTCTAGTCTTTCATTAGATGGAATTTCACTTGAATTTTTATCATGATTCAAGTGCTAAATGAGTAAATTTGTTTAAGTTTGTTTTACAATAATAATTTTAATAAAGTAAATTTAATAGATAATTTCACAAATGGAATATTTTTAAGTACTACAAACATATAAAGAGTTATATTAAATGTGAGACATTCATATAGTTAACTTGACAAAAACTGATGAAAGTTCCGCATCCATTATGATTGAACTTAAACATTTTCTAAATATGTATTAGATAAACTTGCTAAGTTTATGATAAAAGATGTAATTGATTGGTCTAAAATCGAGGATGACGATATTAGCTGAAACAATAAAAAAAAAACGAATAAGTAATTGTTTCATAACGTGTATAAAAATATTCTGGATTAGTGAAACCAAATCATGTTATTAAAGAAATTAACTTCACTGATAATTCTACAGCAAGAAGACTTACCAGCCAGTTATTAAGTTTTTATTCTGCATCCCTCAACTTATTGTAAATTACTCTCTTGAAATCATTGTTATTTGAGGGGTTTCATAAGCATAATAAAGGACTAATTCTAACAAGTCAAAGTTAACAATGATCATATTAAAAATACATATTATTGCGAGTTAGTTTTCATTTGAGAAATTCAATTGTTATGGTTTTATCTTACTACATACAATAAGATTATTCAAAAGAGTATATCACCTTCCAAGGAATAACAGGTTGATGGTTACATATAAATTTTGAAGTATAAAAATGCAGACATTGAATAACATGGTATCTAGCACAAAGTTTTCAAAATTCCATCTATTCACTTTTGTAAAAACGTACCACCAACTCCATAGCAAGACATTTCAAATGCAATCATTGTTAAAAGATTTGGACTATAGAATGCACAGTTAGATGGTGGTTATACAAGAAAATTCTTGATAGTAGGAAAATCATGTTGCTCATCAGCAACACATATACCGTATCCCAAATCAGAACATTTTTTTGACTTTGCAGTGTGTATATTAATTTTAAAGTATAAAATAAGTAAGGAGTTGATTTTTTATTCAAATTTATTATTCTAAGAAAATTTTAGCTTTCTTTCACATCAGAGTCTTAATTTATTTGATAGCTTTACCATTTCTCAGAGCTAGAACTAGCTACTTAGACACAAGTATCACAAGCAAGGAGAAAAAGACAATGTAGCAATACCCCCTGTATGTTTTGGACTGTTGTGTCTCCTTGGTTTCTTTGTTTAAAGTTCATATGTTTTGGAGGATTTGCAAGGATAACAGTATTATGAACTTTTAATCATCATTATGTGTAACAACAGAAACAATGCTACAAGAACTGGAAGCTGCCTTCTTCTTCTGGTGGAAAATCTCAATACGTAAGGTTAAGCATGCACAAGAGGAAAATAATTCAATATATGGCGATCATACTGGTCTGAAAATCATGATATAAAATGGAATGAAATTTCGTAATATATTGTGAAAATAAATTTTTAAATATTTGTTGTACAAGTGTAGGGTGACTAGATGGCACTTAACTACACACCAATGAACCATATTGCTTTGCATGTCATATTACACAACACTACTCTTTTGGCTTGATGATCTCCACAAGATACCAACCAATTTAGATTATTGAGACAATAAGCATTGAACTTTATGGATTAAATTAAATGAGTGTAGGACGTATTTAATACTCAATATTGTTTTAGCAAAATGTTTTAAGATACACTAATTCCATGCCTCCTCATCTGTGCGCTTGCCATTTCATAGTCACTACCACCCTGTCTATGCACTGGCACTATGTGCACCCCTGATCTCACCAACTCAGCCCTTTCTAGATTTAATCCAATTCTAACAGATGACAACTTAACACAAAAAATTTAATTGTGGATTGAGAAAAAATAGATTTTATGATTAAAAGTTTTACAATTAATCATTAATTTAACTTACAGCTCATCTCATATTTATTTATGTTCCACTTTCCCCTTCCCTTACAAGATATTATACAGTATAATTAATGTATGGAATCACATTTATTTGGTTGCCAAAAACAGAATAGAGGTAAGGAGTAGAGGTAATCCCAAAAGAAAGACTAAGTAACTAGAAACTACCCATGATGTAAGGAACATCGTGATACCTTAATACTCAGCTGGGCCTTTAATTTTTACCAATATATAATCAACAATGATTCATGATGTTAGTACAGATGAGAATGGTCAGATCAATACATATGTGTTTAATTTGGAAATTTTTAAAATAGTGCAAGAACAATTGGTGAACACCCAAGAGCAACAACATAACAAACTGAGACAATGTTCATGCCCCCTCATCCAAGAATCAAGAATCTTTATTCTCTGAAACACAACCAAATGTTGTACGACAAAGTCAACAAGTCAAATATAATGTAAAGTTATTTAAAATAAACCATATTATTGAAATCCTATATATATATATAGGCCTTTGCAAGAGTGTTTTATGTTTTGTATATAACTTTGCAAAGTTTGTATAATAAAAATTAATTATTAACTAAACAGCAATAATATTTTATTATTACATTTAATATTATGGGTTCTACTGTTTGTTGTTGAGGATTTTTTACATGATGTACAATATATAAATTTTAAAATATAATTATTTATAATATTATCTCCAGAGAGTTAAGAATGTCATTAAATATATATATATATATATATATATATATATATATATATATATATATATATATATACATGAGTCTCTGTTTGTCAGTAGGAAATTGCATACGAAGCCATGAGTAACTGCCAGAAATTAAAAAAAATAAATATTGTCTTTAACAAATTGACACGTGATCTACCACACTCATACATTATTTACTGTTATTAGTGTTATGTGATAACATGTAAAAATAAACAAAATTGAAAAATTTAACTATTAACTATTTTAGGGTATTTTAAAGTAACTACATTATTATTGTAATATATAGATTGTATGGCCATTGTTATGAATCCTAAAATACTGTTTCATCATACATGTTTCATACAGATCACAAAATGAACCAGTCCACTGGCGTGATGATTTATAGAACATTATTTTTACTAATTGTTGTGAGGAGGGGGTTCTGAAAATAAGCTAGACAGAAGGATGGTTTATGCTAATGACACTTTAAAATCTGTCTATGATTAATGCAGGGTTAATATGTTTGAATACAATTATTTAAAACAAATGATTACTAGGTAATTATATTAAACCTAATATAACATTTCAGGTTTTAGAGCTAAGCAACTGTAACTTTGCTCATTTTCCACAAGATGCTTTCTCTGCGTTACCGAGTTTGAAAAGGCTGGACATATCGCAGAATGAAATAATAAGCCTTGACATCTATTCCTTACAATTCCTTTATATACTTGAGGAAGTGGATGTGACAAAGTAAGTTGGAAGTCTTTATGGTTTAGGATAAAAAAGGCATGTTATTAGTCAATTTTCAGTTGAATTTAAGAGAAAAAAGTAACCAAAATAATGTAATTTATAAATTAATCCAACTACAAACTAGAGGGGTGGAAAATTATTTTTCATAAACCAATAATTGTGAACTTTTCTATTAAGAAGGTAGTCCTGATTTACTAATGACCATCTTGATTTTGTCCTCATAAGAAAAATGTTACACTTCAAATCTCTTATAACCTTTTTAGTTGTAGATTTGTGGGAAATGCCTGTTTAAAAAAAGACAGGAATTATCTTATCGCAAACCCCTCCCCATCCTCAGACAGAGGTCAAAGTCGAGCGGTCTAGTAGATAACGTGATTGTAGAGTCTCGCCGCCCTTTCGGCTGGTGCGTCGCTTTATTGTACTTATGTGTTTTACCCCTACATTTCTCCAAACACAAAAATTCAACAAAATCAAACATCAACGCGGGCTTCGGTAGGACCTTTGGTGCTACTCCGCGCTGATGTCAACGAAAGAAAAACATCCCTCGAGATACTACCTAACAGTAAAAATATCAAATTCTAGAGGGGCTGGATCAGAAATATAAATTGAATTGTGATGAAAAGGCAATTATGTACCGTGCAAAAAAACTTAAATAATCATGTGATGCCGCGCGGCCTGCCGTAATCGGGATTCTCGAGAAAGATAAGATAACAGCGACAACAATACCGATCACAATACCTGGAAATGCTTGTAAGTTTGTAATTTTGTAATATTAAAGAGTTGTTTTTTCGTTCTATCATGTTTGTTTCTATAAATTTATATTTTTGTGTTCTTCATACTGGTGTGGTCGGTATAATCCCAAAGTACCAAGATGTACATTTCAAAAAGTTGGTATTATTGCAAAAAGTAAACAGCTCAAATCCGTTTCAAGTTTGCATGATGATTACTGGTGATTTTTAAAAAGTGAATACTTTTGAGTTACCTGTTATAAAAATATTAATCTTACACAACACACTTGGTAACAAATCTGCGAGGGAGAGCATCCAGGGCCTGGAGAGTATCTCATAATGTTTTGCAAGCATACACACTCATTGAAACAACAGAATGAAAGAACCTAAGAGAAGATATCTCCCTTCAGTCAAAACTGATGATTTTCAATGTGTTTATGAAAGCCAGCTTCCTATTAATTGCATTAAAAAGACTTGGATGAAATTTCAAAATTCTTACCATAGGAATCCGTTCCATTCTACCAATAGCTCAAAGCAAAAGTTCACAACGTAATCGGGCAAGCACATATGTTCAGTAATGTACTACACTACGTTGCTTACACTTTGTAACGTGGATTTGTTATCTGCAATAATAAGTAAAACAATTATATATATTAAATCTAAATCTCGGAAACAGATCCAACGATTTTCATGAGATTAAGTATGCAGAGGGTTTCGGAGGCGATAAATCGATCTAGCTAGGTTTCATTTTTAGAAAATAGTTGTTTTATCCGTGTTTTCAAGCCAATATTTATTGTTTTTGACGTGACAACGTCTTAAATTAGGTTGCGGCTCGGAGTCACTCATGAAAAAGTGTAACGCCCGGTAACGTTACGATGCCCGTCCAGTGGGTCCGCCGCACGGGATCCGCACGGGATAAAGCAGATAACTGTGGGTCCGCCGCATGGGATAAAGCAGATAACTATGTTTATTCGTGAAAATGTGGAGTGCTTAGATTCGTCATTTACAACAACTACAACAATAAAGGTAAATAATTGTACACTGATATTTCATTATCGTAAACTATGATTGATTGATTAATTGTTAGATTGACACAAACGTTGAGAAACTGAGTTTATAGGTTATGTCATACTATTGACAAATGTTGATAGTGTTAAGTAAATTATTAGTTTAAATCACTCTGCAATCAATCGTAATTCAGTCGATTGAGAAGAAACAGCGCGTATTGCTAGTCAAACATTTAAAATAACAAATTATAACCTCTAACCTGTCATAACAGTGCGACCAAACAAACGAACTAAACCGACCAATCACCACGCGCGGAGTTAGAATTTAACTGTGTTTAGCAAGAATTTCAAATTCCAATTTTAGTAAATGTTTTATTCAACTTTACCATTTACAATAACAAATTTTAATTAATTTCAAATTATGTACAATGTTTTAGTAAACAAAATATATTTCTATAGTTAAAATTTGTGCAATTCTTATTTTCATTCAATTCCTTGTTCCTATTGTGCAATTTAATAATATTCATATCAATAAATATTCTACCGAGAAAAAGACGTTGTCACGTAAAATCTTCGCCCGTAAAACCGACTTTACAGGCAACCATAATTTTTTTTTTAATGTTTTTACATTCTATAGTAAGTGACATCTGACGTATCATAACAAGAGCAGTAAGCCAACCCTCACAGCTGATGTTTCATCAGAAACGCCAAAGAGTAAAAATTAAAATGTTTGTATAAGTTAACAAGGGTTCAGACCAAAAGGAAATTTTAAGTGTAATATAAGTTGATGAATTATTTCACTCCTTTTAAAATTAAATCTATTTATCTATTTCATATACTTTGTCCCACACGTACTGCCTGCAAACTCTAACTAACATTATACGAGCAGAAAGGTCTCATGATTTATATGTTTTACTCCTACATGATTTGCGGCAGCGGGCGTCACAACGTGTAGCTACCGAAAATAACGAGCAATGAGAATACCGATTAGAAGAACAAAGGCGTCTAGACGGAATACGTCGTAGGGTTTAGAATTTAATAATTATTTACCGACATATAATTGTGCCGTTACTACAGCTGTGCAATATCATGCCTTAGGACCATTTGAAATTTTGTGTATCCATTGCGGTGCATTGCATTTCCCTGAGGAACGGGTTTCTAATAGCATAAATACAAATTATTTTTGGGACTGTTGTTTGCATGGACGAATTTTAATGCAGTAACCAATATTTTTAAATGAATTAATGCGTCTTCTTTTAAATCGTCACCCGTATTCTGAAGAGTTTTATAAAAAAAAATAAGAAACATAATCTCATCTTTTGCTATAGCATCCTTTAATGCCAAAGATGACAGCAATAAATAGCCATGACATTTATAGTTTTATCGTTTGCGGACAAGTATATCATGAAATGAATTCCAAAACACGATTTACCAGAAAAAATACCGAGCAAAACTCAGCTGCCTGATATTATTAAATAATATTAGAAATGTAACATGATTTTATATTATTAATCTCATCTCTAATTGAGTTGGAAGGCAACACTGGTCTGAAGAATAATGTTGCAACCGATCTGGTTTTCCCACCTGGGAAAACACTGTAATAGCCCTCCCTTTACAATATTTTCCTTGAAACCAAGTGTAAAATCTCTATACTTTTAAAAGTCAAGATCGCACAATTTATTCTTAAATATTTCTTGATTCAAAAAATGAAGATTTCTTGTTTTTCTATAACATAATTCCTTTAAAATAATTAATTAAGCAATCTTATGAATTTAAATTATTTATCAATTTCTGGAAAACTAATAACATGAGGCTTACAATGTTATTCGACGGACCCATTTATATAACCTAGATTTATTTATCTGCATTCGATGTTAAACTATATACATTTAAAATGCAATGGAAACAGTTTAAGTAACATTTATTGATTTTCAACCATGAAACGAACTAGAAGTTTGGATATTTACAAATATTTCATGTATAAATATCACAGATAGTAGGTAACACAAAGTTGGACTTATCTGAACATTAATGAGTATAAATTTGTTTGATAAAATTTAACATAAAGCGGACATAAACAATATACATAGTTATCTTTGCTGTATTTCAGTACAACATACCTCTCAATGCCACTGCTAGAATATAGCTGAATTGATTTATTTTACATAAACGGGTTTATGTTTGGCTAATTAAGTATAGACTGCTTGCCTAAATTCAGCGACTCAGAAATACGATTTAAAAATGTATGGTCTAGATTGATTATTTATTTTAGATTAATTTCTTCATTATATATAATTATAAAGCATAAGATATTTTATCAGACGCTATTATACAAATATTATTAACCAAATTAATGAAGGCATCATTAACAAGTTAATTAACTGTCGTATATGTGACATGAAAAGGAGCCAACATTGTTGATTTCTTTAATTTGATTAATTATACAGAGTGTCACATAGTTAATTACCAACCTTTACCAAGCTATAATATAAGCCAAAACGAACTTGTACTCCATCATGTAATTAATATATAATCATATATTGCTTAGTTTTCTGTCTGACTATCTGTTTCTTAAAATTAATTTGAACTTGGTACAAACTGGTTTGAGATATCAAGTTGAAACTTTGCAAGTTAAATGATCGTATTAGTGTACATTTTTTATAGAATTTCCATTGGGAATTTGAAATAACTACAGTTCAGTGCTATAAGAAACCAGTAACACTACGTTTTGGGAATTTGATATTTTACTCAGGTAAATAACTAACCTACACAATCTATATTAAAACAAACAATTCATAAGTAGCGTGTAACATGCATAAGTTAGGAACCACAGTAAATAAGTTGTGTGCAACTCCATCTCTAAAATATGAACCTGATAACAATAGAACACTAATTACTGAAACTGAACTGCACAATAAAGGATACAATGGGTCAGCACTAATCGACCAACCACTGAAAAACTGACCAGACTCCAGTAGTAAATGGCGATTGTTACGTCATAAACAAAATTGGGAAAATCAGGAGACGGGATTAGGCCTTTTTATTTTAGTCATTATTTTATTCTATATTAACTTATCAAAATCCTGCATGATTTTATTAGAAACCTCTTATCTGTTTGGTAATGTAGGTTACCTTGGTAGTATATTTTTCAGAATTGAACCACTCTAATTACGACCGATGGTTGACTAATCAATTGGTCCGCTTATTTAATACATCACGCCTCATCTAATTTTCTTGTAAAGAAACGATGTTCCCCATGAAAATTATTATGTTGGTTCATCCCAATTCAAACCATGATTTTCGGACTAATAATGTTGTACAATTTTGTGCTTTTCTTTTAGCCCCTTTCTCATGTTTTCTTTGTCTTCTTTTATTCTAACGTGTAATATTTTTGTTTTGTCAATGAATTTATTTTTACAAACTATATTTTATTCTGTAAACACAGTTTTTAATAATCTTGTGTCACTTTTTGGTTTTACGAGTCTTAGTGCATCCATTCTGTCTGATATCCGATTAAGCTTTCTTAATTTTCTCTCTTTACTTAAGCATAAACTCTTCTATCAAATAACGAGTAGTTACTTTTTTTGTTGATGAACACTAAATAATTTTGCACTTGCGTTTAAGTTGTTTTGCAATGCGAACGAGACAAGAAAATTAATTATTTTAACAGTTATGATAGAACAACATTCTTTGTGAAAAGTTTGTTATTAATAATGGATACTTTGAATGTATATTAGGGTTTCGGACAGTTTAAATCGTTTTGAATAAAATAACTATAAATAGTATAAATAAAAACGTTAACACTTCGTTTAGAGGATTGAAATATTTCCTCTTCCTCAGGTCTAAAAACCTTAATACATAACTTCCCTTAACCCACTTGTTAAGTTTTAAGTCCATGTTTTTGTATGAAATTTGTTGCATTCGAGGTATATGATAGATTTAAATCCTTGAAATGTGGTGTTATACGTAGAAATAATATTGTCTATATATGTTGAAGTACCATTTTTGTACTTTTCTTATGACACTTATCACATCATCTGGCAAAATTGGGCTTAAAAACACTGACTTATTTGAGACTTTTGGTATTAAATCCCTTTTAAAATCTACTCAGCTAGAATTTGCTGGTTTGTTGGTTTTTATTTATAATTTATCTACTACAGAAAGAGAAAGGTTGTTTAGTTTATCTAAGACAACTTCTGAATCGCGTGATAAATGCTGATTAATATTTAAAACAATTTCTGTATTTTTATTTACTTTCTGATTAGTCGCCTCATTCAATAAATTCCATACAGATTTTGAATTTCCATTAGACTACGCTTTTCAAAAAGTTGTGAGTAGTATTCATCCTTTAAATTAAGAATTTTAGACCTCAGTTCATTGCTGAAACGTTTGTAGTACCGACCAGTTCTAAATTACCAGGATGCTTTTTAGTTTTGTCATAAATTTTATTTTGAATTGCAAATAAAATCGTTCACCCAGGGTTCTAATATTTGTTCATGTTTAAATTATTTTTCAATATTTCTCTTTTACTCTAAAATTACATTTTTAAGTATGAAATTAAAAATTTCAAAAGCGGTAGAAGGGTTTGAGTCACTAGACTCAGTCCAGTCTGTGTTATCTAGAAAGGACATTGTTGCGTAACCGATGTGATAAGCGGCTGGCTGACAGTTGGATACCTCCTTAGCGCTCAACATTCACTAGGACAAATACTACCTTTTACTTTAATCTCCGCATGATCTGTTATATTGGCCTGTATTAATTCTACATTAATTTCCATCTCATTTTTATTGACTATATTTTCATAAACATGGATAATTCGTGTACTAATTTTATCTGTTATTCTTGTCGGCTCTTTACTGCTAGCATTTTAAACCATTTGAGGCTAATATTGAATTATATTCGTCTTTTATATTATTATTTTCTAATATATAAAAACTGATATCTTCTACAAAAAGAATTTTTTTATTTTGCCTAAAATTTTTATTCTGTAAAAGTAAATTATTAATTTAATTTAAAACTATTTCTTTGTTAAAACTGTAACATAAAAGACTAATATCAACAAATATTTTAAATTAATATTAAAATCTAATTTTATAGCATCTGCTGATTGAATAATTATAGAATTGCATTCAATAATTTCTATATTTGATCTTACGGAGACAATAATTCTTCCAGCATTATACCCCTTATTAGAATTTATTAAAATATTGTAGTTAGGTATTCCATAAAATTGTTTTTCATTGTTCATAATGCAAATTTTGCTTAAAATTATTTAATCAGGAAATACATTTCTTGCCATTAGTTCAGTGATAAAAACATTAAAGTTTTTTTCTCACGCTTCTTAATTGTGAATTGTTATATTAAAATAATTTTTTTCTCCTAAATTACTAAACATATAGTTCGTTTGCTTTACAATTTGGCAAAGGTGCCTATTTTCTGCTCTCAAAATTTATATAATTTTCTTACATACGTACATATTAAAATAATAATCACATATCCCTTTCAACTCTCATACATACGTACCGTACCTGAATCTAACACAGCCTACTATTATAATACTGAAATATATATACATATATATTTGGTTACATCTAAATACACATACTAATTACAAATACAAGTAAATAAGTAACTATAATATTCTAGCTTCTTAATACTAAAATTGCTTGCTCTTAATTTCATATTTTTAATTTTATTTTTCATATTACTTAAAATATAAAAAATCACTTAAAAGAAAAAAATATTTCTACAACTACATCAAAATTAAATGATTCATTTACAAATTTGATTTTTAAGCTTTGATTGTTTACAACGTACTTAAATCGTCTTGATTAGATAAAGCGTCACAGCCGCATTTTCCTCTTACCTCAGGTAGATTTTCCCATTCTGGATCCAAAGGAACTTTTAGTTCTTCTCGTTCCTTACTGACCTCGCTATGGCTAGAAGTCTTATCCTGAAGGCGACAAGGACTCATTCACGTAGATAGGTTTGTCATCTGGTCTGTTGATGGGTCTAGTTGATAATGTACGTTTCACACGCCTGTTTTAGGATGAAATCCTCTCTGTTTATGCGCCTCAAGGTAAGGGTTGGGGGTAGGGCCATAAGGAAGAATTTAGGGTTTTAATTTCAGTCATGTCCCCTCGTAAGAAGGAGAAGCCAGCTCTGAACCAGCCTCTCCAGTCAAAGCAGGCAGAGGATGGTACGCCCTTAAGTCTAGGGTATTAAGAATCTTTGACTCGTACGGAACCCCAACTCTCGACAGTCATCTCCCACAGTAGACTAGACCTATCGAACTACCCTTGCACCCCATAATCTCGACATTTGATGTTAGTGACGTACCATTTCTAGACATCCATAAGGTTGTCCAGATTTAAGGGACACATCGGTTTTTGCCCAATATGGATTCAGCTGGAAGGTGTAAACTATCCAGAAGTGAACACTCCAGGGTAAATTGGCGGTCGTTTCAATTGGAAAGTAATATTCTTACACGACAGTTACCAATGACTAAGTTTTGTTCAGAACTGTGAACATAGGCTATGTTTATTTTATTTTGAGGCATTAAAAAAATTATAACGTCAAGAAAAACCACGCCTATTGAAAGTGGTATATTTCCAAGTGAAAAGACAATGACCGTACGTGGTTTCATTAAATGTACTAGTTTACATCGCCTGACTCCGACTAAACAAGTTGTTATTGTTATAAATAATGCGTTACACACAACGAGGTATATAAATTGAAACACCCTATGTATATTGGCTGGTAGAGTTACATATCCTTTTAAAAATGCAGCACAATAACGTAATAACATACAATTTGATACTGAAATAAGTTGTACTGACAGTTATTTTGATGTCGAACTATACCCACGGAATCAGCTGTGATAGAGAAAATAGACAGATTTAACATTGTCAACCTCAAGTTATATCAAATGTATTGACTTTGATTACCATTTTCAAATAAAAAAATTAACTCAGAGTAAAAAAAAAAAAAACAAAAAAATCAATTTACATACATTAGAAGTTGAAATTAGACATTTAAGCCCAGTGAAGTCGAGGTCTGTTGTCTCAAATTGTAATCATTCTTCTCAGTGAGTAACTATGGGGTAATAATACAAATGTCTGTGTAATTTTGTCCCAGTATCCTCTCAGATTAACATGGGTTTCTGGTCTTTCAGTGGAAGGAACCCGAAAGTCGGAAACTTTTAGTGATTATCATTAAAGCAAAAGGAGCATCAATAAAACGCTGCACGACATTTGGATTAGAAGTTCCTACGGATTTGTTTTAGTTCAATTAGTGTTTATTGGAACTATACATGCCAGTGAGAGGAACTTTGGAAAGTCGCGTTTAGATTCAGAGAGAAAGTATCTACTAGATAACATGAATTTCGATAGCGATTTACAAGAACAATTCCATGGAAGGATAGACTAGTTTATTTTTCATACATTTAAAGATAGGACAGTTAAAAATACAGTGCAAAAAAAATTAATATAGTAATATGAAATATTTAGAGAAAAGCGCAAATATATTGTAGATGTATTAGGTTAAAGGTTTCAAAAGTTTTATAACTCGTAGTAACTGCAAACCCTATACTGGAATAACATAAAATATACAAAAGTGTGTAGTTTATCGAACACTACTTACAGTTTTGCAAACAAATAGCCAGATAGAATGAAAATATTATAATATATAAATATAAAATGTTCTGTAGTCAACTATGTAATATAACTTAAAAAAGAACGAACATTGCGTCTTTATCAATTACTGTCCAAATATATTCATATCAGTTTATTGAATATCTTAAAAAAAAAAAAAAAACTCCTACGAGAAATAGAAGAGAAACTTATTTTAATCTCTCCATGAAGAATCATGGGCACAAAAGTACAAAAATGTATACTATTTTAACTAGGCCCATGCCGAAACGTGATAATGTGAATTTCTTGAAGTACGTGCATGATGTAGAGCTTCAGGTAGAAACATGAAATTACCTTTATAATGAAATACAGTTAAAAAAAATTAACTATTTCTTTAGGAAGTTAAATTTTTCATAAATACAAACGTTATTCCTTTCAGTCGTTTTATATACATATTTTAAAATGGCATAGTACCCCCAGTGGTGTAGTGCCGAATTTAGCTGTGCCTGAGCGACCACGGTGTGTAAGTATAATATTATAAGGTGTAGCTTACCGCGCCAAGATTCCCCCCCGCCCTCCCCCCCGCCCCACTCGCAATAGTGTCAGGGGCGGCGTTGTCGTCGGCTTGGCATGTTCGGAACGGCCGGCGTTACATTTGCAGACTTTCCACTTAAACTGTCCCTTTTTACCCACTTAAACCTAGAGCGATTGTAATAATATGTTATATATTCTCTGCGTTCAATTATGAAATATACTTTATAAACAGTAGTTATTTTTTCATGAGTGAGGAAAACTGTAATATAAATATAATCTTTTTTATACTTACACCTTGGGGCGGCGAAATTATACTTAACTGTCGTGCTAGGGACATTATTGTAGCCCTGAAAAAAGAATGCCGTAAAAATTGCATTAGTTAAAAACCTATTAAATAATTGTTATAAAGTAATATTTTTACATATTTTCCAACGGTAACAACGAACATGAACTAGTGTGCGATAACCTCCTTTTCCATTTCCACTTTCTTCTTTCTTTGGAGGTTCTGCTATTCTCTGTTTGGGTGTCCGGCTCATGCTGAACAATGTCTTCTTAGCCTTGTCAGACATAGGGGTCCAGGCTTCCACTCTGCGGAAGCGGGTGGATCTAGATTTTTTAAAAACAGTAAAAAAAAGGGCTAAGACATGACTTACTAGTCAATGAGTTTCCTTAGTGGGTGTGTGTATGTATTTATTCAAAACGGCTGAACACCCTCTTCTCACAGTCAGCGGAACTACAGGGTATTATTTTAGTGGCATTTTTATAAGCTCTTGCCTCTTGCAGTCCATCAGGTACCGCCAGCTGCACTGGTGGCCACAGTAATCCCTGGTAAGCCGTCACAGCTCTGTTGAACTTCAACTTTGAAGCCGGTTTGCATATCAGCTGCCACATGAGTTTGGGCCAAACCCAGGTTGAAATATTAGTAGGGCCAGTAATTCGGGTTCCAAAACTTTTAGTTGCCTCATACCAAACCCCCTCGTTCTTGACAATCTTCTTTCTTCACCTAATCTAAGCGGTAAAAAATTCTCTTCTTTAAAGGTGCTGATTTACACTAGAAATAAACTGGCCTCACCATTAAATGGTCCGATTTTTAGGGTTTTTCATTTAACTTTACAGAAGCAAAACAGCCTTCCCTCATGGCGACTTGTTGACCTCCAGAAACTCTTGTCCCCCAGATTTTTTCAAAACTTATGGAAAGTCAGCTTCTTCAATAAACATTATATTTCGCATCTATCCAGTGGATGTTACTCTCCAGGATCAATTCCATTTGCTTTAGAGAAGTGGCTGGCTAATGCTTGATAACCCAAAACCACATGGCTGAAACAGTTGATACCCAAACTCGTCGTGCTTAAAGTTTCTCTGCTGCCGATTTTATTCATTTGAATTATCGAGCTCCTCCCTGTGCCACATTCTTTTTAACTCTCGCTTATTCTTTGGAGATGTGCTGTATCAATGAATAAAGATTATCACATGAATGACTGGAAATGGTTACCCCCCGGCTACTTCACTTATGGCATCCCCAATCAGCCAGTTTCCAGTCTGTGATTCATACAGAGCCATATGATAATATTGAGGGTCAAACCAGATAAAGAACATCCTTGCTTACACCTGAGTGGCCTTTCCCAACTATGGCGTTCGGCACCCGTCGCTTGTAAAGGAAAACCAAGTTTTGTTTTTAAGTACTCGCCATTAAAAACGATATCCTTCAAGGCACTGGATCTGGTGAACACTGTAAAAAAAAAAACTGTCTCAGGCTTTTCGATCAAAAAGCTCGAATTAAAACCAAAAATAAACTACTTGGGTGGTTTATTCCTTGCTTAAATTCACATTTTTAAATATACAATGAGGGACCGGATTTTAGAACTAATGCTTGTGGATTCATCAATGAATTATTGACAGGATTTTTCCAGAAAATGTGTCCTTTACTTGGATTCAAAATGCGAAAATTTACATATCCTTTGAAATATGATTCTATTATTTCGACCGTGCTATACCTTTGAATTGAAGGCCTACGCCGATATATACCCCATTTAGTTTTTGTAGCTCAAGCAATCCGAAATATGGTCGCTATAAAATATGCCTATCTAAACACAGCCTTAGTTGAATCGAGCTGAGCTTGATTTAATTTGATCAATTTTACTTGTGGCATCGAATGTTTGTTTTGGATTTGTTTCAATATATTGTCTTTTGAGCTGATTATGGTGAGCTCTTCGACTGTTTATGTTCAATAATATTTTTCCTCAAAGATTTGAGTTGATTTGTTCTATTTTGACCCCTAACAACAAAAATTAGTACGAAAACGCCACTCATAAGGAAAGACGAAAACGGTTCTTTTTTGTGTATGGCTCTTCCCAAGATTACCGACTTCAAAACAAAATTTTTTAACAGCCTAATTTTACCTTCTTTTAGAGGTCTATTCCAAGGAAAAACTGCCTTCTTTCTCTCCCCACATATATCCTTCTGTTCCACAATTTCAGGCCACTGATTTCCTTGTAGGTGGAGGGGGGGGCGTACATCTGCTCTCGAACTTTCCTTTTCCATTAGGCTTCATGGCTCAGCGAGGTTACTTATTTTAAATTTTAGCTTTTTGGATTTGATGCTCCCAGGCACTGGATTTGGTGTTAGTCCCATATTAGGGGCACTAAAAATGGACGTTATATATTTTTGTTTAGGTTTATGGTTTCATCACTTCAAAAAATTTCACAAACTAATAATTAAAAAATAATAGTAATTATGCTTTCCACAAAATGTATTATAGAGGGGGCTTCAACTCAAACCAAAACTAATCAGGATATATAACGGTACGCTGTTTTGTTAAACTCAACCTGCAGTTTAGTAGGAGAATGGAACGGGTGGTGTGGTGTGACACACCTGGTCAGTGGGAGGGGGAGAGGGAGAGTGAGAGGGCATCCAGACATTTGTAATTTTTATGAAAAGCGCTTTAGCTTGCCGAGTTATCAAGAATTGCCTATTGCACAGCGCATTCAATTTACCTTGATACCACTCAACGGGACCGTATTAATTCATGGGGGTTTGTTCTGGCTTTTTTATTATCCAGCGACTCGATCCACGTCGGCCTAGCCGCTTTTTTATAGGCGGGTGGCGCTCCAGTTCACAAGCTTCTGGCTCTAGATGCTATGCCGGAGCGACGCTCCGCTTCTTAAGCTTTTTCACCGTTTTACACAAATTTAAAGAAATGTAAAAAGTCCATTTGATAACTATTTCGGTCCTGCCACATTGTTATTCAAAACTCATGTTCGTTATATGTAATGGTAAAAAAATTAAACTGAAATCGTACAAAGTGAAGGATCTTCGTTGTAGTGTAACATTTTGCACACTCGGTAAGTCGAAAGATCCACGTGTATGACTCGGTAGAGCATGGACTTTTTTAATAATTCAGGTTAATTTAATTCAAATTTGGCTTTTAATCCCTTTATTTTAAAACATTCGATAAATATTAATATATCAGGGTGAGTGGCTCTTGGTGTGACAAAATTTTTTGCGTTATAAATGCAATGTGTAAAATGTGATACAATGGCGGTTTATCAAAAAAGTCCTAAACTCCAAAAATTAGGTTCTGAAAGAAATATTTTCAGTTTTTTTCTAAAAAACCCGTTCTTTTTGTACGTAAATCTGTTATATTATCAGCCAATGTATATACTTATGTGGAGCAACTACTACAACAATTTTTAGAATCTTCCGTTAGAAATTTTCGATTTGAAAAAAGTTTACCTGGTTTTTCAAAACGGCACGAAAGTAAACAAAAGTTTAGCCTTCAGGTCGATTTAAATGGCAAAGTTGCATAAGTTTCAGGAAAAACTGAAATATCATTGAACCCCATATTTTGTACCAACACCCTGTACACACATGAATGTGTCAAAGTGATGTTAAAAAACTTAGCAATTTTTTTTTTTTTAAAAATTAGCACATTTAAAATGGTATGCTATATGACCAAAGTTAAGTATTTTACGGTTACCTACAATTCCATTGCGTTTGAATATTAAAAATACAACGACGAGCTACAAAAAGATTAAAACAATTTTAATATCAAATCTGTACGTAATGTTTATAAGGTTTTATCAAACTGCCCTCATACAAACAAGGAATTGTGAAGATTTATAAAAAAAATTAAAGCAGTTTTAAAACATTAAAACATTAAAAGTCAAATTAATTGTAAGCAGTTCCATTCTCAAATGGCGACCTTCTTTTCTCACCACAACTCTGCTATGCTCGCTTTCTCATTTGCTCCTGCGGGGTCATTTCAAAGACAGTTTATTTCCGAAGCCTTTTGAGCAGCCAGACCCATTCGCCCTCGTATTTTTTTTTCTGAGTTTTACTGGGGTGGAATAAACTTCCTGCATAAAAAAAACCCTCTCTCTTTCAACAATTGTTCCAAATTGTTCCTAGAAAGGTTAGGTTATGGTGTCATGTTGCAAAAAATCTATAGTAGATTGTTCCCATTTACGAGGTTCCATCAAATATGTGAGGGCCCAATTCAGTTGGTCGCCTAAGACTTCCAAACCAAACATTAATACTAAAACGCCGTTTGGAAAGGATTGTTCCCTTTGGTCCCGGTGTGGGTTTTTGTTGATCCTCAGAGTGGTGCATAATTAAGGACAATTGAAAAATTCCTGCTCTTGTAAAACAATGACTTATCAGTCCAGAAGGATTTTTCCGATAAAAAATGACGCTGCCTCAACCTCTCGATTAGCAACCAACGACAGCATTTTGTAGTCTAGGAGGCATAATCAATTGCTTACAGACCTTGAACAGGGCGTAAAATTGGTATGGATGGAACTTATTCTTATGCATAAATGTAACAAAACCTACGTCTCAAGCAAGTTACCTACTACTAACTTCTGGATCATTCCGTACTGAATTTTAAGAACTACTTCATCTAATCCTAACATCATGAACAATGTCTCCTACTTCGTTAGGGTTCTTTTTGTGAACAGTACCCTCCCTCCACAAGGAACGTTGATGGAGTCTTGAGAACATCAGAATGACCTGGGGAAGTCGAGCGATCAGTGATAGCAAACTTGATTACTCTCTTTGGGGCAGCAACGCGCATTTCCAACCACAAAATCCCGTAAATAAAGATGCATATCAGCGATATTTCTTCCGAGTAGTGAACCTCCCATGGCAGCCTACACTTGACTAAAAAAAAAATTGAGTTAGAGAAAATAGTTTATTGGAGGTAGAAGATAATTTTATGTGGACACTGGTCTTACAAACCATTTTTCGCCTGTTCAAAGGTCCTGAAAGCAACTGATTTATGCTCCTAGACTACAAATCTGTCCGTTTGGTTGTAGCTTGTGGTGGTTTTTTTAAATAAATTCGAACCAATAATCAGTAGGTAACCGAATACTTAACTAGGGTCATTATGGCATACCATTTTAAAAGCCCTATTAAATGGCAAAGTTTTTAATATCACTTGACATCATTCATGTGTACAGGGATGGTGTGTGTGCGTAAAAATATGGGGTTTCAATGATTATTTTCAGTTTTTCTGAAACTTAGTACCTTTGCCATTTAAATCGACCTGAAGCCTAAATTTTCTTTTCTTACCGTTTTGAAACCGTATTAACTTATTCCAAATACTTAAATTTAACGGCGGGAGAATCTAAAAAAATTGTGTAGTTTGCTTCCACAGATGTCTTATACATTGCTGATAAATATCAGATTTAACGTACAAAATCAACACGGGTTTTTTTAGAAAAACTTGATAATAATTTATTTTCAGGACCTAATTTTTGGAGTTAGACTTTTTTATGTAACCGCCATTGTATCACATTTACCATTTGCATTATAACACAAAAAAATTTGTCACAACCGAATGAGCCATTTCACCCCCTGTATAATTTACAATACCATTTATGTATATTGTATATATATATATATTATATATATAGTATATAAATATATATATATACGATATTTATATATTACATTTATTTATTTCTCTATACAAAAGAACATTATTAAGCTTTTGCCTCATTTATTAAATAAACAGCCACCATTTTACCTTATTTTTTGTGGTAGTATTTACACCTCAACTCTGATGTAGTATTTGCGATTAAAGTCCGCGTTTCATTAATCCAAAGTAACAGGAAAGCATTGCCAGTTTACCCATACATACGGGTGGTGCTTCAGAAGTTCATATAGGATTTCATGGTGTTCTTAAAAAACAAATTGTGGAAAAAAAATGGAGTATAATTTCAATTTCTGTTGCAATAATATATTTTATTCCTTGTTGTTTTCATTTACATTTTGCAATCTACTGACATGTTGTTACCACAATTTGTTTTGGTTATTATATAAACCTATCTTAGTAGAACAATTGACAAATAATTTTCTTCTCCGTAAAAAGAAACAATTCATCAATATTAAAATGTGAAATTTTTGAAGGTGAAGTTGTACATGACAGCTTATTATTTTTTTTTCATTTTAACTCGCTCAGCGTTATAGAAGCTTGGAAATTGTGGGACCGCTCCGGAAAACGCTCCGGACCGCTCCGGCCCCCCACTACACCACTGCATGTACCTATCTTCAACCCTGTTTCCTTTAGGCGTAATTATCTCATACCCGTAGGGCCTATGTACATACAACTCATCATAGAATGATCCATTTTCCCCTTTTTTCTGTATTGAAAAATACATCTTAAAATAACGTGTTTAATATTTACAATATTGCAAGTAGACTAGGTTTTAGTTTGTAATATTCAGTAGAAGACTACTTGTTATCTTTAAAATAGTTTAGGGCTTCCCTATGCCAAAGCAATACTGGTGAGCTTATCCAAGTGACCGTTGTACCTATCGTCCGATTTTAACCGCCGTCTCTCATTGGTAGACACATCGTGTATTCCCATCTGTCTATCTGCCGTCCAGGAACGTTCCTTAGACCCCGAGCCTCATTATATAGTGTATTCATTATATAGTGTCTCGTTGCTCCCGTCGGAGATGACATGGTCCGATTGCAGCAGCTTACCCTTAGTGATGGTTCCTATCTAAACATATTCCAACCCCGACGCCAGTGAAGATTCTCAATGAAAGTGACTTGTTCTTCTGTGGATCCCACTGCAGCCCTAGATGCCCTGGCCGAGCTGGAACTTCTCCCTCCCCTGGGATGAAGCAAGGCTAGAACCAAGATCAACATCGGTGAGTCGGCATCTATCCTCAAATGCACCTTTTATACCATGTGTTTCACCCGTCCTACCATCTACGGATGTCTCTGTATTTTAATTTCATTTGTAGCTATCTCTCCACCTAACACTTTTGCCTCCGAACCCGATTCAATTTTGTTAATTTTATTCGTATATCTTTGTGAAATGAACAGACCTTAATCGGAATATTGTTGTGAACAGATTTTACCACACGAAGGAAGCGGTTAACACAAGGAAACGATAAAGATAAGGACGGAAATGATGACATATGCCTAAAGCGAACCAATTGTATAAAACCAACTCAATAACCAAGATTTCCATTCTTGCGGAAACTGACTAATGAACATCGGGAGGAGGGGTAATTGGAGAGTTTATTAACAGCACATTTCCCATCTCAAGCGTCCACAACGCCTGGTGACACGTTTATGTAAGTAAACCCCCTCTCAGATATTAATACACTTTCCTAAATTAAGTTTGAGTTAAGACAATTAAGTTTGATTAACATAGCTCAAATATTTTCAAATGTTTTATTTGAGAGGGCGGGCGCCTTAATAAGTGAGAGTTATGGAGTTAGATTTTTTTAAACTCATACCACAAAATGCTGTAGTGGAGAACTATGATTAATTTAATAACACTCACTATTAAATTTAAATCGTCTTCATTAATAGACATAGTAAGGTTTATTGGTTCACTAGCAGCTACCCACGGTTTCGCACGTTATTTTGTAGGGTTTACACGTGTATGAGCTCTACTAGTTCAAGTGAATTATATATCCGATGCCAATGTAGAGTTTGCCTTCTTCCCACGACCATCAAAATATGTAGGCATATGTTAAAAGAGCGGTATATTCATAAACAGTGTAATTTACTCCTATATATTATATGTATATATATATATATATATATATATATGCATGCATGTATGTATACATATACACAGTTCTGAGAAGCCTGCTTTTGTCTAAAAACAATTAAGATGGTTTTGTAACAGTCTTTAAATTTATAGTAAAATATTGATGGTAAATTTATCATATATCTAAAAACTTGTTAGAGCTGGATTTAGCACATCATCAGTTCAAAAGCACAGTTTAGCGAACTTTCATCTAGTTCTAGCTGACTGCTTCAAACGGAGTGTTTGGAGTCAAATTCTGACTATCAATTTAGGACATTTTCTAAGCTTTATGAGTATTTACCTAATCTCTGAAATATAAAAACGGCGTAAAAATTCTTTATTGGTAACTCCTTAGCGAGTCTACACACTATAAACGTAAACAAATAGTAAATAGTGATTATATTAATTTTTAAAATGTTTGTACTGTCATAAAACAATGTTTAAACGGAACAGTTGATTACATTAGACAGGCTCTTTAGAGACCAAGAGGGGCTTTTTCCTACTTTAAAGATCAGTGGTGGGTAGCGTGGAAGGATTTTCGAAATAAGAATAGGGACTTTCGAATATATTCATACTAGGGATCGTTTATGTAAAGTTTCAGTAAAATTATGATACTCGTATATAGTTTTTTATGTATGTTACATTACGTAGGCGTCGTGTCAATCATGGCATGAAATAGTTAATAAATTTGCTATATTAATTATTAATAGTTACTTTCTCAAATCAAAAATACAGTACTTATAAAAACAAAAAGTGATTTTTCATTACACATCTTCTAACCTTATATATACAGGGTGATTCATGAAGTTCTCCCCCCACTTCTACAGCACATTGTACTAGTAAAAATAATGAAAAAATGTTATATAAACATAGGTCCGAAAACGCTTCGTTAGCGAGTTACAGCTAGCGAAAGATTTCGCCTGAATTCCTGGGTAAAAGAGTAAAATAAAGCCATACTGAACTTTTGGAAAGGTTAATTAAGTAAGAAATATCGTGGATTCTTATGTATTTTTACCTGATAAAGCTAATAAAATAGGTTTCAGAACTGTACCTGTAGTAGTTTTTGAGGGATTCAGGGTTAAATGCAAAAAAATTGGGGCACGAAACAATGTTTTTTTAAGTTTGATGTACAGTAACTTTGTTAAATTGGTAATAAAATACATAAAATTAACGAACATTAATTGTAGAGAATTTTAATTTTTAGAAAATTGATATAATCAAAGTCTAAAAATAAAACAGAAATAAGTACCAAAAAATCGATTTTTATTCAGTATAAATACATTTACTAGCTGTAAAAAATGCCGTACGGTATTTAGTTAAAATAAAACAAAAACAAAATGTTTGTTCCTTAATGATGAGATAAATTGAGAAAACAAGATTAACTGTTAAATAAATTTTTGTTTGTAAATATAAAAATATCATGTTTTATTACGTTGTATTTTTTTTTAAATAAAAATTTACATCAAATGTTCGAAAATAAATGAAGCAAACATTTTCCCATTATTGTTTACTAATCATCGAAATGCAGTTTTTTGTTTTTATTAATTTCTAAGTTGGTAACGCATGAATAAAAGCTGATCAACAATGGTATTCTGTACTGTTACGTTAGAACTGTGTATTAGTGGTGTTTTGCAAGCTACAGCAGGAGATCGGGTTCTGTGAATCGTGTTATTAAATGCAATTTATCTGTGAGTTATAATTCGATTGTTTATTTAGCGAAAAAATGCCTTACTTATTTACATCAGAGGAATACGCTGATATGGTTTTTATTCTGGGTTTACTGTAATGGTAATGCTAGAGCTGCTGTAGAAGAATATGAACTACGTTACGGGATGGTGTCAATAACTTGCACAATGAACACTCATGGGGCAGAAGAAAATCCACATGAGGTAGTGGAACAGAACTTTCAACACCGATTTAGCGTCAATGTCTGGTGTGGCCTTTTGCACAATCGCTGATTGGACCTTTCATATTACCTGGACGCCTAATGTGCTGAGTTCTATTTGCATTTCCTTCAAGAAGAGTTGCCGCAGCTGTTAGAGAATGTTCCTTTAACATCTCAGACAAAATATTTGTACTTCCAGCATGACGGAGCACCTCCCCACTTTTCACGTGCCGTTTCTGCTTACTTAAATCATCAATTTCCTGGACACTGGATTGGTCGTGGAGGGGCCTCACCCTTGGCCACCAAGATCACCAGATCTATCTCCATTGGATTATTGCATCTGGGTATGGATGAAAGACATTGTATACCAGACAAAAGTGAATTCTCGTGATGAAATTTAATTCCCCGTATTATGGATTCGGCTGTGCAGATACAGGGAAGTCCTGAAAAATTAAGAAACGCAACAAAAGCAATACACAAACGTGCTGCAAAATGTATTGATAATGATAGACTCATTTTCGAACATCTATTATAAAAAGGTGCGTACGGTTGGCCCAACCTGATTAATTTTGCTTAAAACTAGTAATGTATTATACTGAATAAAATCGATTTTTTTGGTACTTATTTCTGTTTTATTTTTAGACTTTGATTATATTAATTTTCTCAGAATTTAAATTCTCTACAATTAATGTTCGTTGATTTTATGTATTTATTACCAATGTAACAAAGTTATTGTACATCAAACTTTGTTTCGTGCCCCAAGTTTTTGCATTTAACCCTGAATCCCTCAAAAACTACTACAGGTACAGTTCTGAAACCTATTTTTATTAGCTTTATCAGGTAAAAATACATAAGAATCCACGATATTTCTTACTTAATTAAACCTTTCCAAAAGTTCAGTATGGCTTTATTTTACTCTTTACCCAGGAATTCAGGCGAAATCTTTCGCTAGCTGTAACTCGCTAACGAAGCGTTTTCGGACCTATGTTTATATAACATTTTTTCATTATTTTTACTAATACAATGTGCTGTAGAAGTGGGGGGGAGAACTTCATGAATCACCCTGTATATATATATATATATATATATATATATATATATATATATATATATCTTGTATATTTTTTACAATCCGCAAGTTTTTCATCCCTCTGCAAGTACTGTCATTAGATTCTATTGTAAATCTATATGTCTTTGAAAGATGAACACAGTTTAAACAAATTATTAAATAATTAAGTTGCATTTTTGTGTACAACATAAAAGCTAAAAATGTTATTTTTATATAAAACTCTTATACGCAAATATACTACTTTCCGTGGATATTTTTGTATAGTAAGCCAATAAATATTCTTTATTACATATTGCCGGGGAAAGGGTTAAAGTAAGTTCTTGATCAGACATTTTAATTTTTTTTACCAGTATTTTAATGTAACCGATATGTTTTGCAAACAAAACGCAAGTATGCTTAACACCTCTGGTACCAATGAAGGAAATATGTACAGTTACATGTGAATGTTCCAGTTGTTCCAGTTCAGGTATCTACCATGAAGTGTCTGCCGCTTGTGTTCTTGGTGCTGTGTGGCATCTCCTCTGTGACACCTTTTTGTCTTTACAAGTAAGCAAATATTAGAACTACTTAAAATACGCATCGTTGGGTAAAATATTGGTTTACACTTATTATTGATCATATAACAGGATAGTGCTATTGGATTTCATTTTTAGGAACTCTGACAGTATCATAAATTTACTTGGATGCACTAGTGCACTAAAAAGATACAGTACTAAGAGAAGACTTCTAAATTTATCAGCCTATGTTGGATAAGGTTTTTACAAGGTCTTGTCGGGTAACAGATGTCGCTGAGGTTGCAATCGAAATGTAAAGTTCGTAGGTCATTTCATTCTTGAGATGACATAGACAATCATACTTAAAATAAAATTTTACATCCCCCCGACAGACAGAGATATAAATTACCCCGTTGTACCTGTAATGACGCTCAGCTAAATTCATGGGTGGATTTGCACCCTCATAGAAGTCATTCTTCTCTACTTAGAAATGAAGTTTAATGCAAAACGTTAGTTATATAGATAAATCTATCTCGAGATATCTTACGGGTAGTTGATTATGCTACATTTGTCACTGTGTCACGTGTTACATTCTCATACGATTGTACTCAGTCTGATGTAGATATTACTTATTCTGCGATTTTCTTGTTGCCTTCATTGTTACTTATAAGGTCAATGTAACAATGTTTGCTAACGCTCAGGAAAATCCCACCCATACAGTAACATGCACCATAATCGAAAACGGTATTGAATATATAGAAATGAGACTTGATGCGAAATTTCAAGTCTTTTTGGGTTGGTTCTTTAAAGAGATATCGGCATGACATATGGGCGGATAGACAGGTAGACAGGTAACACTTTGCCTTGTCTCTCAAGCCAATGTTCAACCAATGAGGGAAAAACTTGAGATTTAAGATATTGAGTGAGTGGATTCATATAAATATGTTGGTAGGCAGAACAGAATAGTTGTACTTAATTGGCTTAGCGTTAGCGAAGCCTACCAATGGAACGGCTGGAAAAGGTTCACTTCTATATAATCTATCTGTCCGCTCGATATCTCATGAACTAACTGCCATACAGACTTAAAATGTATTATGAAACTTTATTTATATACAATCCCACCGACGAGGGAGGACGAACGTGATCGCCCCCTCCCCAAGAGCATTTTATTTCAAAATAATCAATCGCCTAATAGTGTATTGTCGTTCGACTAAATGTTAAATTTATGTTGGGACTTTGAAATAAATCATAATTTATATATATATAAATTATGATTTTTATATATAAATTAATTAATTAATATAAATATTATAATAAATTCCTATAATAAATATTTATAATATTTATAAATATTATTATAAATTAATTAAATTAATTTATATATATATATATATATATATATAATTTAAAATGTATGACTATTTTAATTTACGAAATACACGGCACTGCATATATAATAGGCCTAATTAAATTTTGCTCAAAATGCTAAATATTAGAATTTCACCGTCACGCAGCAACTGAAGTTATTATGCTTTAATATTTCTTGTAGCTTCTTCATGTACCCAGTATTTTCAGTGACCGGGTAAAATTAATTGCCCTTGAACTGTTATAGAACCATACGGTACAGAACCGTAAAATTGGTACAGGTAAATGTTCCAGTTACTCTTACTGCGAAACGAGACGAATTCGAGTATTTGAACCAGTAACGTACTCGTATAAAGTATTTCTATCGTTAAAATGCCTGTAACAGTAACCTTTACCGGTTATTTCCGGTTTGCTAACGAACGAGTAACCGGTACACAGTATCTGTTATAGTAATCCAGACGTGATAAGTTGTCGCAATACGAGCTCTCAGTAGTTCTTTGTTGTCATTCGTTGTAACTACGAGGCAGCACCACCCTGGGCAGTTTGGAGATTTGCGTGTTAAAATTAAGCAGTTTCCGGTCCACATTTTGTGAACCATCCGCTCAAGAATAAAAGTTAAGGTGGTCATTTAATAACAATTTTATTTTTATTCTATTCTGACATTATAACACTGCAAATTAAATTACAGTACACTTTTATCTACCTTGCATAAACATTTGGTTTTAATCGGATCACAAGTTTTCGAGTTTTGAATTTTTAAAGTTGCAGTGTGATTGTATAAAGCGCCAAAACTTTTTAATTGTTATTGATATAAAAACTGAAATTTTTTCTCAGTAAACAGTTTTATATGTCGAAATGAGGAAATTAACACAATAAATTGTACATAACTCCCTTTATTCTAGCTTTATTAGTTTGTGGTCAATTTTCAAACTTGTATATATCTACAATTTTTGATCAGAGTGTAGACATCAAGATTAAGCTGTGGCTTTGATTTGTGATTGAAATTTAACTATTTTGTTTAATATTTTGTCAATATTACGATTAAATTTTGTTTTAGTTAAATACACTTGATATAAACTGTATTCGTTGCTGAAATGTTTAATCACCCCTGTATAAGCTTCTTGTGATTGGTGGTAGAGTGGGTTTACTGTAAACTTAATACACTCTTACCTATAATCTTTGTCCACCCTTTACTAGTTAAAAGTACTATAAAATGGCAATTTCAGTATTTAATGTTTCGGAAAATCTCCCGGGGAAGACTGGTCTGGAGGGGTTTCCATAACTTCAAATTCCTTATGTTCCGAAAACCCCCCAGAGACTATTTTTGGGTGCGCCACTGTTTATATATATGCAATATAGACTTAGAATTTATATGTGCATGTCACTCCATGAGAGTTGTCTTAACATTAGCGAACATTGTTTCATTGATATTATGTTAAAAATCAATAACAAATTGAGTACAATCATATTAACTTTTAACGTGTGATAGTAACGCATGTGAGCTAATGAAGTGAGCTAAAGACTAGAGATAGAGAAATGGTGCATGCAACTTCAGCAAAGACTGTTACGCGACCTGAAGTCTGGCGTACTCCTCCTTTGATCATAATATTCATATAAACGAGTGAATGACACGATCGTTGGAACTGTCTGTGAGATCTGCCTCCCCAGTGGAAGCGTGCCCAGGTAGACAGACCCTAATAAGTAGCGGCACAGACGGGTTAACCCCACCTTCAAAATAAAACAAAGATTTTCAAGAGATTCATATTTTTAAATTAGATAGTAAGAATCTTCAAACTGTACATGAATTTTCCAAACATATCATTATAATAATTAAGTTAAAAGGTTCAATATACAGGGTGTAACAAAACGATTGGGCTGGCTATCCATTTTCAGATTCTATGTGTGATTTTAAGCTAAAAATGTTGAATAAACTTTTTTAAATTTCCACTTCGTTTACCAGCTATACGCAATTTTGTTCCTTTATTCCATTTATTAGATGTTAAAAATTAAATAGTTAGTTTCAGTGCTGCATTTTAATACAGTAATGGATTTGTAAAAAGCACTGGTATTCATCCACCTAATCCTGAAATCTTCGCAAATGAAGATTCTTTGTAGCAGATATTATTCAAAATAAATAAAGACTAAATGCCAGTGCGTGTAGACGACCCTAATAGAGTAAGGTCTACTGTATGTGAGGAAGAAAATGGAGAAGCCACAGTTCCTACTGAACAAGACTTAGGGTGACCTACGGACTTATTGATGGAAACAACCAGGGTTCTCCAGTAATCGAAGTTCTATAGAAATAATTTCTCCCCTACCAGCATGCAGTACCTACCAAAGAAAAGAGGAAGGCATTCCAAAAGGCAACATTCCGAAGTTTTGACTTCTGCGCCAATGAAATTGCAGCTCGACGAAAAGAGGAAAAAGGATGAAAAGGAAAGATCAAAAGACAGAAACAATAAATTAAAAGAACAAAACCAAAATAGACAAAAACGATTCAAGGGAGGAATTAAAAACAGTGAAAAAATGCGGTTGCTGAAAATGAAGCCTTCAGTCGTCTGAAGATAGATGAGCAACTGTTTGTTTATGGCATAAATGCATTTATTGATGAAGACGAGATTTGTGACGATTAATTTGAGAATGAGTTAAACCTAAATTAAATGGTTGAATAAGTTGGTTTTTTATTGTGAAGACACAGGGAAAGACGGTGAAATGCTGTAACGTTGCACTTCTTGTACGCTACACAAAGAGTGTTCAGGCTGGGATACTCCCGAAGGATATTTATGTGTCATTTGCCCTTCGAAATCAAATACATGTTTATATATTATTTGTAAAATGGATTATTAACTTTTGAAAGCTTGGTTTTCACTCATAAACTGATCTTTTAACATTTTTGACGTGACAACGTCTTAAATTAGGTTGCGGCTCGGAGTCACTCATGAAAAAGTGTAACGCCCGGTAACGTTACGATGCCCGTCCAGTGGGTCCGCCGCACGGGATCCGCACGGGATAAAGCAGATAACTGTGGGTCCGCCGCACGGGATAAAGCAGATAACTATGTTTATTCGTGAAAATGTGGAGTGCTTAGATTCGTCATTTACAACAACTACAACAATAAAGGTAAATAATTGTAACACTGATATTTCATTATCGTAAACTATGATTGATTGATTAATTGTTAGATTGACACAAAAGTTGAGAAACTGAGTTTATAGGTTATGTCATACTATTGACAAATGTTGATAGTGTTAAGTAAATTATTAGTTTAAATCACTCTGCAATCAATCGTAATTCAGTCGATTGAGAAGAAACAGCGCGTATTGCTAGTCAAACATTTAAAATAACAAATTATAACCTCTAACCTGTCATAACAGTGCGACCAAACAAACGAACTAAACCGACCAATCACCACGCGCGGAGTTAGAATTTAACTGTGTTTAGCAAGAAATTTCAAATTCCAATTTTAGTAAATGTTTTATTCAACTTTACCATTTACAATAACAAATTTTAATTAATTTCAAATTATGTACAATGTTTTAGTAAACAAAATATATTTCTATAGTTAAAATTTGTGCAATTCTTATTTTCATTCAATTCCTTGTTCCTATTGTGCAATTTAATAATATTCATATCAATAAATATTCTACCGAGAAAAAGACGTTGTCACGTAAAATCTTCGCCCGTAAAACCGAATTTACAGGCAACCATAACTTTTTTTTTGTTACATAATCTAATTGTTAAAGCCGACATTAGGTAATTAATATAAACATATTTCTCTTAAAATAGCGTTTTGTTTTTTATCTTTTTTATTTTACTTCTGAAATTTATTATTTAAAATTAAATAAACTTCATTTAATAAACAGAGTTTCAAAATATACTTATTTTACTACATATCTCTAGTATTAATCAATTGTAGTGGTAGTAAGTATTGGAATTGTCGACTAGAATAAAACAAACTAAAATATAACAAACTAGTAAAATCAACTAAACAAATAACAATATATTATATCATTATCCCAGGATACTATACATCGTGACATCAATACAAAGGAAACTGTAAAAGTTAACTTTAAGTTAATTAAAGTCATTTTAATCAATTAACTTTAAAATCATTAGTTTTGAGATCCATCAAATTAATAAAATAATAAATTGTATACATGGATTAGAATAAATTAAAATTTGGTTAAAATACAACATTACTGCGAGTTGAACATTAGAGATTCATACAATTTTTAAATACCCACCATTTGATTGCCCCCGGTATACATTTTAATGGGCCATCAGCTATAAGTCAGAATCGGCCGTTGACAATTATTTGAGGCCATTGCAGGCTGTCAAACTGGGAAAAACTTTATAATCCATTAAAAATGAGAGTAAAATGCCGAAAACTTAATCTCTAATTCAGTAAGTTGCCTCTGTGAGGAAGTGATATATGCTCTAGACACGTACAGAAGAACAGAAATGCAGACAACAGCAACTTACAACCGTGCCAATTTTCTGCAACCAAATTATTAAACATTTTGATATATAAGATCTTGGCCTTTCATATAGAACTAGGCTGTGAAAAAGGTAGGTGACAGTACGAATATAGATAGGCCGGTTTAAAGGTAGATATTGGCTGTAACACTGTCACAACAATTATTACCGAAACTACTCATCATGACAGTTAACTACAGTGCACAGTTAAATATGAAAAAGTTAAGAGTCGAATGACAGATGCGACTGCCTTCTTTTTTCAAAAACTTGTGAAAATATGGTGACCACACTTAGTTTGGCATTCATGTGTTTCAGATTCAATGAACTTAAAAGTTCCATCGAAAGCATGAGGAGCAGTGTCTGGGGGAGTCAGAGAACGCTGGAGAACTACATGGCCAGAGAGAATGGACTGGGCAATGATCTGAAGTCGTCTATTTCCAGACTGAACGACCGTCTAAGTGGACTAGAGAGTAGAATGGATATCACAAATAATAATTTTAATGCGCTAAACAATCGCCACGGGAACCTACAGAACCAAGTTAATCAGCAGGTGAGACCTCCTTAGGACTGGGTTAAGGTTACACCATAAATCTTAAATATAACGATATTTGTGTGTACAGTAGGTTAAAATTGAAGATTCATCGTTCTACACAAAAAACCCTGATTGAATTTGTTATATATAGTTCAGATCTGCTGGTTAGGTGTACCCTTTTTTCAATCAACGTACGTAAACTTTACGTCCACAAACTATCATCTATCTTAATTCAAAGATATATATTATATTGTATATTATATGGTTTTTGATAGGAGAACAAAATTGCCACAAATACGACTGATAAACGTTTTCTTTAGAGAACCGAACGTTCCTTCATACAGTATGAACTAAACCGACAGGTTAGTAACTACACTACAGACGTAACGTTAGAGTTTCAATTATTTATTGTTATTTATGAACATTGTTATTTATATTCAGGTGCCACGTACTTATGATACACGCAGTAGTAGAGTATTTTATTGGCTGAGTGTGAGTGAAGAACTGGAAAATTGTCATTTATGTCTGTTATCTGAATGCCTATCTACACATATCTAGAAAACAAACTTATCTACACTTAAATGTTGCATAACAACGACTCAGTGCTGGTTTTACTGTTTTGGAATCATCAATAAATACTGACTTCATTGGTGATCGATGCATCTTACCTAAATAAACCATTCGTTCAGCTAATATAAAGTATATTTTTTCGCATCATATTTTTCGGAAAACATTTGCAGGATTGATATATGCTGAGGCGGCGTGTTTAAGACAACCTCACAAAAATATATGTAATATGATGGTCCATCATATTTTAAAATGTTCTGTACCAAAGAACCTGTCATGCATATAAAAAAAATAAATAAACCGTGTGTGCTGAGTTGGGTAAATTTCCATTCGAGCTTCTGTGTAATAATGAACGAAACATTTGTCGAACCCAATATCATGAATGAGCGACAAGGTGAATACGAATGCTTTACAATCCGAGACACTACGTTATCACTTAAATTGTTTTCTTACTGTTTTGCATTCCTCTACATACTTTATCATTAATGCATTAGGCAATTCCAAATATTTTTTGTCCACGATTTTGTTGGCTACCTAACAGCGGACAAATGTGCCAAGCAAAAGTCGAGATTTCCTTTTTTTCGCCCCTAAGCCGTTTTTTCTTCTTGTGAGGCATATTTCTCGTGTCTTCACATGCAGACTACAATGATACGGCTTCAAGTGGTAAACGCTTATTAAAACCCTGCCCTAGAGCATCGATACCACAAAAATTGCAACATTTTTCATTTTGACTGCATTTATTGTTTTCTTGTTGATGGATCTAACGAAACACGGCTCTGATAAACTGTAAGGACATGGCAGATTGTGTTGATCCCATGAGTCGAATCCAATCTGTAGGGCGCAACACCGTTATTTCTCTGAGGTACCCTCGCTCTTTACACTCGTATATAGTTTTAATTGGTTTGAGTTTTTCCCAATCAATTGACAAAAATCAGTACTTATTACGTTTTTTTGTTTTACAACTGAATCGTCATTATTGATTCAAAATTGGGTGATGTGAAATCATTTCCTTCAATAAATGTGTTTCTTTCAATTTTTCATAAAAATCTCTTTCTTCTGCTAAATTGCTAATAATGTTATTATGTTTTAAAAGTTTACTGAATAGTTAGTTGCTATTCAAACTTTCACTTGTGGTAAATAAGATTTGGCTTTGTACTTTAGTTAAAGTTTTTGAAAATTCCTTCCATATATCGTGGGATGACCCCGCGACTATCCCCTAACTGTCAACAATATGTTCTGTCGATAAAAGAATGGGTAGTTATTCTTCATGGCTAACAGTGCTGCTTTTCTCGGTATCTGTAAATTTATATCCCTCTCTCACTGACTGGGACGTACATACATTAGTATAAAAAAATGGAAAGGCAGTCTCGGGACCGAAGTGACTACTTGTTACAACGGACTGTAAATATATATCTTGAAAAAGTACGTACTTTTTAAGTATTAAATGGTTATTTTTACATAATAATAAATACAACAAAATAATATGAGACACTAAATTCTTTAACATAAAAAGTTTTATATTTTCTATTAATCTTACACACACACACACACACACACACACACACACACACACACACACACACACACACACACACACACACACACACACACACACACACACACACACACACCACACACACACACACACACACACACACACACGCACACACACACACACACACACACACACACACACACACACGCACGCACACACACACGCACAAACACGTACGATTAATAAAAGAAGCATGGAGCGTTGTAAACTATGTCGGAATATAAAAGTTACAAAACATTAAAATATTCATATTTTCTCATTCAATATCATCTATTCTGTGTGTGTAACACACACACACACACACACACACACACACACACACACACACACACACACACACACACACACACACACACACACACACACACACACACACACACACACACACACTCACTCACTCACTCACTCACTCACTCACTCACTCACTCACTCACTCACTCACTCACTCACTCACTAACACACGCACAAACACGCACGATTAATATAGGAAGAAGCACGGAGCGTTGTAAACGATGTCGGAATATATAAAAATTACAAAACATTAAAATATTTATATTTTCTCATTAATTTAATATAATTTATTCTGTATATATATATAATTATCATATATGATAATATTATTAATTACAACATCAATCCCTTAACGCAATGGATCCTGCAATATTTTTGCTAGCCAATCTGTAGGCCCTAGCTAACACAAACAAACTGAATGGTTCACCCACTCGAGAGCATGCAACATATAATTGCCCGTGTGAAAAGCAATACTTCTACACGGGTGCTTTTCTTAAACCTACTATGCAAACCTGTATGAAGACTTCTGGCTCGTGTGAATTATACTTCCTACGCTTATGTTGAGTTTCCCTTCCTCCCAAGATCAAGAAAACATTTTAAAAACTGGTTTGTGTATGGCCATTGTAATTTACTTTGATGTTAGTGTTTTTCCATTGCTGTTTTTTCCTCTTTTTTTGATCAAATAAATATACATACATAAACAGCTCTGATAAGCCCATTTTTGTAAAAAGACTAATAATTCAGGTTTAATAAGAGAGTTTAAATGTAAAGTAAATGTCAGACTACATTGTCTTTTATATCTGCACTTCTAGCAGTTACCCGCATCTTTGCAATCAATTTAGTAGGCGTTGTACGTGTATGACCACTACTGGTGTGAGTGAATTTTATTTCCGACGCCAATGTTGAGTTTGCCTTGTTGCCACGACCAAGAAAATACGTTAAAAGTTTATATTTATGGCTATTCTAAATAACTTTGTTACGTTAAGTAACGTTGTCTTTTAGATCTAATACTTAATATTTGATTAAAATGCACAGCTAAAATTACGTTAAGAATGACACTACGCGTTTTTTTTCCTTTTTAACTGAAAAACATTGTTAATATTTTGGAACATTTAGAGCTGGAATTAGTACATTAGTTCAAAAGCACAGTCCAGCGAATTTTCATCTAGCAGTTCCTGCCGACTGCTTCAAAGGGAGTGTCAAATTCTAACCATCTTGTGTTTTGGGAAATTTATAAAATAGATACGTACTTACCTAATCGCTGAGATCTAAAACGACGTTAAAATATTTTCACTCACTATAAATGTAAACAAATTAAAAATAATTAACCATGTTTACACAGAACAGTTGATAACATTAGGAATGCAGTTTTACTTAATATTTCAGAACTTTAGAAGGAATATTTTCCTACTTTAAAGACCAGTGTGGCGTAGCCCTGATGGATTTTAGAAATAAGATTATACATATATTTATCCCAGGGGAATTTCCATGTGAAATTTCAGCGCAGTCGTTTTGATAGGTTATGGGCGAAGAAACAAATCAAGTTAAATTTACAGACACACAATAATTCAAGTAACGTTTAGTAAATAATGAAAATTACTTAATGATCATAATTACTGCTCATATTTAAAAATTGAATTATAGAAGATTAACAGTTTTTGTAGGCTGAGGTGTCCTACGAAAACTCCAATTTAAATTTGTCAAAATGTACAAAATCAATTCATACTTTTGCTATTTAAAACTATTTCAGTAAAACTGTTTATTTCTTTTTAAATGGCTGTTTGTATTACAACTTGTTAATTTATTATTCTATTTCAGAACACAAAAATCGATAAAACCGCCCAAATACTGGACCAGGTGCAAAGTACTTTACAGAACTGGGCTGCCAACATGAATTCTATAGTCTACAATATCTCCAGTAAAGGTGATGTTCCGTCTGTAGTCAATAGAAGAGTGGACGCAATGGAAGCGGCTCTTAGTGCCAAAGTGGATAATCTTACCTTCGCCATGCACCGATTGGAAGCACGTGTTCTGCAGACAACATCCACAGTCGTGTCCGCCGTGAATATCACTGCCTTCATACATCACATAGACACACAACTTGCTAGGCTACAGCCTGTGAAGCTAGAGGACGACTGTCACTCCATGCAGGAGGCATTGGGCGGACAAGAGCATGCCCTCACTGAGATCAAGCAGATGACCGAGAATGTTATGCGTAGAGTGGTTTCCCTGGCAGCGAAGGAGGAGGTCACTGGTCTTTTCAACACTACCCATGAGCAACTCCAGGAGATAAAGAATGAACTGGCTGCATACAAGGGACAAGAACTCCACAGAAACATGACCAAAGGGAGCCTTGTTGAGGGGTTCTGCGGGGATGTTCAGAACAGCTATGGACAGCTCTTGAAGGAAGTTAAAGGTCTGGCTAACGTGGCACAGGTGATAACTAAGACAGCAGACAATGTTTTGGACACGAAGACAAAGGTTGATAATGGTATCAACCAGATAATTCTGGAGATTGGGAATTCAGTTCAGCTCCAGATGAAGGATTTGAACACGACGGTGAACAAAAGATTCGATAATATGTCATTCACCATCATAGACAGTAAGAACGAAGTGTTAGATAATTTCACATCGAAAATTGAATACGAAACGAGTCAGGTTTTGAGTGAGATGGACAATATGTCCTATCACCTGAAAGCATCCGCCAAGGTCTTGGATCTACTCAAAGAACAGACGGATGCTGGCATGAACGTCAGTTTACATAACATGAACAGCATTGAAGGCAAGGTGGGACAGATTATCGAACACATTGGAAAGTTCGATAACAATTTCAGTAACCAACAAGAGTGGCAGACGCATGTTAGCCAGGTATTAGAAGAGATTTCGACCATCTCCAAAAACAATTTCAATCTGGACAAAGCAGATATCAGGATGTTGAATTCAGAAGAGTGACGTATATGACCAAGTGTAGTAGTAATATTGTAGATGATAGTGAACTGGAAGGACTATTTTATTAATTCCTCAATGTACTAATTATTTTGTTAATAAAACATAATACTTTAAATATTAACATGCACAATCCAGACATTTTCATTTGCTCTAGTTGGTTAACCAATTTTCGTAAGGAAACATGAAGCATATATCTGAATGTGGTGATGAGTTTAACTTGGTTTTTAGTTTTATAATTCTGAAAATTTTAATATAACCGTTTTAAAATACCTAGAAATGTTAATCGCTAAATTATTGTGTAATAAGTTACATAGGTTGAAGCTATAACAAATATAAGTTTGAAATTTAATAGTTGAAAGTGTTTTAAATGAATGCCATAACAAAAAGTGTCATATATTGTTTCGTATATTGATTCATTATGAAAGAAAAAATGAACAAAAGTATCAACAACAGAACAATAGTTAATCTGCTGTTGAATTATACATATCCTAATATACATGCGTACGTTTATGTTGAAAAAAAAAAAAAATTTGAAACGAATTGGAAATTAGCCATAACACGTTTTAAATATTTTCAACACTATTTTGATATAATTATGTATGAACAATAAGCTTTGAATTTCTATAAAGATTTTAAATATTGGACCTCAAAGGGATTCTATGATAAAGAAAAGAAACACAGATTACTTTTTTAAAAGTACACTGTATACTTACTCATTAGATTCTTCATATACCATTAAAACTGTGCTCCATGTACGCAATTTCTACAAATGGGTTGCCACAATAGTGTGATAAAGAACAAGAGGGACTGCAAATATAATTTAACAGTACATAGTTATCCCAACGAAGCAAAAACTTTGTTTATATTATATAAAGTATAATATATATATATATTATTATACTTTATATTGTTTTATATAAAACACCCGGCAAGTGAGAGATCCGGGTTCGAGTCCCAGCGGAGCAAGTACTTTTTGTGATTCAATGTTTATTGAAAACATTATATATATATATATATATATATATATATATATATATATATATATATATATATATGTATGTATATATATATATATGTATGTATATATATATATATATATATATATATATATATATATATTATATATATGTACTATTCAAAGAAACTCTAAATAATTTGTTTATTTAAAAAAAATAAGAATATTGAGATCACATACAATATTATATTGTTCAGTTTGCACAGAATTACCGCGAGAATTAAGAAACTAGAGATCCGGAGGTGGAAGGACGGGTGAGACATAGGTTTAAAGTGTGCATTTGAGGATAGATGCCAACTTAGCGGTGTTGAACTTGGTTCTAGCCTCGCTTCATCCCGCTCTCAGCCTGTCCAGGGCTACATTGGGACTCACGTAAGAACGGGTAGAGAGGAACCATCATGAAAACAAACGGGTAGGCTACCTCGGCCGGACCAGGTCACCTCCGACGGGAGCTACGATACACACACTGACGAGTACGAGAAAGAGTGCATCGAAACACGAGACTAAGAGAGAAAGACAAGGCAAGTTCCAATACCAGACTACAGCAAGAACTAAGTACGAGACTTTGGAGTGACCGTGACCGAAGTATGTCACCTTCAGCGATACACGATACACTACTAACGGGTACGAGAAAACAGAGCATCGAGACCCAAGACTCTTCTACCTGAGAGGAAACAGTGCGAAACTTTGTGAGTGACCACGACCGGATCATATCTTCAGAACGGCTCCTACGATTAGGGCGTCTAAAGGACGCTCCTGGGCGGTAGAAAGACAGACAGACAGGACCATGTGAGGTGTTGACCAATAATAACCAAAGGCGTTATGAAGATAACTAACCAAAAGAAATTGAGCCTGGACAGGCCCTGCGTTTTTATGTTTTACTTATATCTGAGTATCAGGAGCGCAGAGATGGATAGAGGTTCGGTTAGCAGAGCTTTGGCGCTCAAAATCGATTCCATCACAAGACATTTGCGGTTACTGAGGCGGGCAGTTTGAATGAGCCGCACTGTTTTACACAGACATAATGCTAAATAAACCTGCACTGATGCATTTTCTTAACATAACAAATTCTAATTTCCATAGTCTTTAACTAATAAATTTGGTGCTTCTAAATGTGTAGATTTGTTTAAACATTTACATATTTACTGTAATTTATTTTGCCGAATTAAAATATAATCTATTTTGAACACCGTTAAAAACATAAACAAGGAGTAAAAGAAGAACTTTTTAAGTTTTTGGTCAGAAAAAATCTTTTTACAGCAAAGTTACATTAACTTAAAATGTTTTTGTTAGGAAGTAATTTTCCAACATCTATAAGTGATTACAAATGCGGTAAACCGCGTGGCACTGTCTGTGTCTGTGTGTGGTGAGAAATGTTAGAGGCGGAGGTTGGCGAAAGCCACTGCATCTTCCTTCCGCCAGCCACACCGCGTCGCTGTGACTCACCACCGACTCACTCTTCCCTCGTCTACATACAGTACCACAGCTACAGCTGCCATGTATCATACTTGTAATTCGTTTTAAAATGTGACATAACGACAATTAATTATATCTTAGAAATTATACACAATGTATTGCGCATCGGTACTTACTATCGAATTTTGATCAGTTCGTCCAAATATAGCAAAGGGTTTGGACGCAGAATATATTAACGTGAAGAGTACCAAACCGGGTATGAAATTGTAAAATGCGTAACTCTATTTAAAATATTTCAATCGAACAACCAAACGAATGAACATGTTTTCGAGGTAAAATGGGTTAGCTATCATTATTGAAATTACCATATTCTAATTAATAACTGATATAAGTGCAAAACATTTACGTGGATAAAATGAAATAAAATAAAAATTACGAAAAAATCATCGTAAACACCAGGTTCTAAATAATATACTGCATTAGTCTTCCTGAAACAAATATACTAAACTTAAGATTCAATACAATTCATGAACATCGATATATCTATAATAATTACAATAGTAATTATAGCCAATATCCCTGGTTTCCTACTGACTGACAGTTTTCGATTTATGACGATTTCTTTATTTCTACCACAGTTACAAGTTTATTTCAATCGTTTACTTGAGTTGGGGAAATGCCCCACACTTATGAATCAGCTTTCCTTAGACCTTGGCGGATCGAATTGAATATAGAATAAAAACATTGAATGCTATATTAAACTCGAGCCACTTTATGCCCAGGAGGGCTCGAGAATATAACTAATAATAAATAAAATGAAAAACAAAATAAAATAACGAATAACTATTACATCTCTATTGTTAATTTAGCAATTTAATAGCAGAATCGGTTACTATGACACGAACTGTTTCTCTTCCATATAAAAATAAAGAAATTGTGGCTCAATATAATAATGAAATATGATTTGCTAGTGAATAATGCAAGAAAATGCATAATCTAATTTACAATATGATATGTATGGGCTGTGTGTGTGTGTTTGAACAATTAAAATGTGTTTAAATAATTACAGGCTACGTACTACCAGACTATAGACATTTCTGACAATCTTTATTATGTGCAAATATGTAACACAGTGTAGCATATTTGCATATTGTAACAAATCTATTACAAAATCGTAAGACTGTGCATTATAAAGAGTTCATCTAATTTTAAAACCTAAAAGAGGTAAATCTATTAATAAATGTGTTAATATTTACGTAATATAATATAAACATTTATATTGTGTAGTCGCTTGATGATTAAACGTTTGTTTTCGAAAGGCCTCGTTCAAAAAGTAAACCATTTGGGAAAGGAATGTTTTATTAACATTTATGTGATAAAATATTTGTTATAATCTCTGAAAATAACAAAAAATCGGTACTTTTTTTACTTAGTTTACGTTGTTACATTTCACGCTTTTTTACGTTAATTTTTTATGTTTTGTGTTGCACGTTTATACGTTTTCACGTTTCAAAGTGTTTCTTAAATAAATGGTGGACACAACTTCTCAAAAAGCAAAAAGACTTGGCCAAATTATAAAGAAATTAGTTAAATAATTTAAAGAAAGTATTAGATTCGATGAAAAAGAATACGAATTTATTAGAAAAACTAATTAACGGGATCTATATAAATTAATATAGACATATACCTTGTCTATGATCCTACATACAGGAGGGCTGCCGGGGTCAGAGTTCTGCCGCACACTGTTGTCTGCATCAAACATTTTTATGAACGTTTTATGATTTGAGATGTCTCCATCAGGAGGCTGGAGGCTCATTTTCAACCATTAAACGGGATAAAGTTAAATTAATTCCTGAAAATTTCAACTATCTTTTAATATTTATATGTTCAGGTGTTTCGATTTAATTTAAAAATTTTAAAAATGATGGCTTGAAAACATTGTGTGTACTATGTGTGCGTGAAACATAACATCATTTCACTCAACATGGCCGAATCTGATTTTAGTCCTCGTTCTTCAAGTCTTTGCAATAACTCATTCATTATAAGTTGCGTCTATGACATTTCTGTAAATGTAGTCTACGGACAAAACGTCACGCCGGCAAGGTTAATTGTGGAATAAATCTAAAAATATTATAATGATATAAATGACCACTTGTTGGTGTCAACCATATTCACTGTCAATCACAAAAAGAAGTAGAAAATACAGCGTATGAAACTAAACATAAGTTCATGAAACCAACTAGACACAATTAACTAGCGGGATTCACATAGGCTGGCTGGCGGCAGCGAGTAGATCACGTGTGTGCCAGCGGAGGGTAAGCAGCGCTAAAAAAAGTTCATATTCATCTTCTGTTTGTGGCTAGTAAACACTAGCCCGCTGGCATTCACCAGCCGCTGGTACTGGAGCTTGCTGGCAATATTACCAGCGGCTAGTTAGAAACGGCTGCTAAACAGTCTAGTGTGACCGCGGTTTAGCAAATTTATAAACTCTCCAATCTCGCATGTCTAACCAGGAATGCCTTTTATGCGTCAGTTTCTCAGTAGCACGTATGCTGAACCTAAAAAAGTAAAAACTTTTATTCAGAAAATTTTCTTGAGTTATGGGAACTAGAATATTGACATACCGTGTTTTTCTATGAAACAGATTTTGAAAATATTTCACCTCTCGTGCAGGTTCTCTTTAATTCACAAAACAATATCAGTTCATAATAAACAAAAATGGTCAAACCATAAAATTATAAATAACGGACAAGAACGTCAAAATGCTTATATTTGGTAAATTAGTGGCCCACCAGAATTGAAGAATTACGTAAGTTTAATTAAAGAAGTTAAACGTACAAACTTATTGCTATAATGTAAAATCCAACAATACCAGGACTTAGGTTGTTACCAATTGCAACCCTTTGAGGGTAACCTTTAAAATCATCAACAATATTAATACTACGTCGTCTAATCGTGAGGTCGGTGAATTCACTCACCGGGATATCATACACTATCTCTAAGAACTTTCTACAGAATTTCTACGTTACTGAACTATGAACGTGGTTCGAATACGAGTATGATTTCAGTTTAACAAGTTAAAATATACCTCGAATATATTTATCAATGAGGGGGATTACTACCTCAAAACCCCCCTCCACCTCACCACTGGATACACTTTATGTCGTATATACGACTATATTCATATATACAGACAAATCTGAATATTTGTTTGCTCGAGATGTTTTGATTATTAAGGAATTAATAAAACGTCAGTGGCCCATGTTAAAAATACCAATTGATTTTATTTTTATTCACAATTCGTCCCAGGTATTCGATATATTCTTGGAAGAATTACCACTTCTACTTGTTGACCTGAAGGTCAAAGCCATATAGTGTCACATTATGTCATTGAAGTACCACTTAGTTTTTGGAAGACCTTCAAAATCTGTTACATTATTCTGTAAAATTCAGGTGGTGCCGTTTTGATTCTGAAACTAATTTCATTTACATGGTGAGTTGAGTTAGTTTGAGTCTTGGTGACTTCATAGTCGACCTTTGGATATCGGGTCTCTTTTTATTTGTTTGTCCTCGTAAAAAACTGCGATTGAAACCTTTCTTTCGGTTTTAATAATGTCTACAAAGTATGAATGAAAATCTATGGTTGACGTTTCTAGGAGGATACCATATTTTTAGATATGAATAAATCTACTTAAAATCGGTGGTGTCATTAAGATTGACAGTAAGATGTACTTGTCAGATCACCCCATTTTGAAAAATTCAGGTTACATTAAATTCTGGTTTATTGTTTTGATTTCACGAATACGAAAATCAATAAATCTTATTTTGTCCTTAAGTTTATAGCCTTGGATGAAGTTAAAATGTTTGATGAAGTGTAAATTGATATAGATGGATTACTGAAAAATGTGGATACACTCACCACCAAACTAAATTATCTTTTTAAAAATTCAAAATAATTATAATATTATTAATGCATACATTTTATTCTTCATAAACACTAAAATATAGAACGACAACGTTGACACTGGCATGTGTATACGAACTGTAATAATACATATCATGTGTTTAATGCTGCGTGACATGTATAAAAATAGTCACATTATACATACTCAAAAAAGGTTCCCTCGCTCACTTTTTTCTTGTTGATATGCCCTTAAAAATAAATGTAATTGTATAATAAAATGCAGTCTTTTTGCTAGTATTATGTTCATGAATTATAATATATTTCATTTAGTTGTTAAAGAAAATTGAAAAAAAATAGTGTGGTAAGTTATTACCATAATATTCTCAGTAACGCACAATATAGTTAACGCAACGTTACGTGCAAGGAGGGCGTTCCTTCACTTATTAAATATTTCTGAATATCTGAATCCTCTTATACACATTTGTTTACTTACAGTAAAATTAAATTTATTATTCTATTTTCTTCTCTTCCTAATACCAAGTTAACTTAAAACACACAGCCAACTAATAAAAGTCTAGTAACAAAAGTTATACAATAACATGCATGGGTGTGGGATTGTTCGTTTATATTGACTCCAATTCTCCAATTCTCTCGTTGACTCCAATTATTCAAAGTTAACTGAGTCAATTTCATTTAACTTTCAAAAGAAAAATGGATCCTCTCTAAATCATTCAAATTGGTAGAACAATAATTAAAAATATTTAGTAACACCTTAAAACTGTTATGATAGCATGTGTTGCCCTACCAAAACAATCTTAATTTGCCCAAATAAGGTAAACAATAAGTGGATCACTAAGAGAATCTTGGTTTCCATAGTAAAAATGAAATTTATTACAGAGTTTCATAAAACTACTTACTATCAATGAGGAATTTTAATTATTTTTTAACCATAAACATGTTTACAGGAGAATGATCAGAGCTGCGAAGGCCTATGTTTCCAAATCAATTATTTTCTCTAAAAATGTTTCCAAAACTGTATGGAACATCATAAATAGCACTAATCAACAAATTAATCATATAGAAATAAACATTGGGAATAGGCTTGTGGAGGATCCGGTGGAGATTGCGTATGATTTTAACAGATTCTTTGCATCTATTGCTTGTGACGTCTTCGCCACTCATCCCCGCAAGAAACAAACCCCTAGGCGGAGACAGTCTCCAACAACTTCAATGGCACTGACACTGAAGTGCAGGATAAAGTGATTAGAATCATTCAGCAGTTTCCAGCCGAAAACCCAACGATCTAAATTGAATATATGTTTGGCTCTTAAAACAATGCTTAAAGCATATCGTAAAATCATCGCAATAAATTTATATTTCAGCCAAGGAGTTTTTCTCTCACTCCTAAAACTCCCAAAAGTAAGTCAAATTTTCAAACAAGATTATCCTTTCTCCACTCATAATTACCGGCCTGTCTCAATTTTGCTAGCCGTGAACAAAATATTTGAAAAACTATTCCTAGCGGAAATGCTTCGATTTCTGAACAAGTAACAGTTTTTTGATGACCAATTTGGCCTCAGAAATGGCAAGTCAATTAAAGACCACTATAATTTTTGATTCTAGTGGACAAGGTTTTAGAGGCGATTCCACATTAAGTGTATTTTTCTTCTTAATTTGCATTTGACTGTGTTTGACCATGCAGCGCTGCTTGATAAATTGGAATCATATGGCATTCGAGGTGCACCTTTCCAGTGGCTCACATAATTTCTAAACCACAGAATACAAGTTGTTTAAATTTATTACAAATGCTCTGAACTAATGCAGCTGAGCTATGGAGTCTCACAGGGTGCTATCATAAGTCCAGGTCTTTCACTTATATATGTCAATGACATAGGATCATTACTTCAGTACGGAAGACTTGTGCAGTACCCTGATCACACGACTCTACACTAGCAAATCAAAATTCTGAAACAGCAGACTTTTGTTGAGACCAACAACTGCATCCAGCGTTTGAACAGCCTCAGTCTTAAAACAAATGCCTCTAAATGCAGTTTTTTTTTTAATTTTGCTTTACCAGTAGACATGAATGATGGTCCGACTGTCGTAGAAGAAGATACCATATTGGAAGAAGTATACTGTTTGAAATTCATGGGAATATACTTAGATTGAGGATTGACCTGTAATGACCACATTGATCATGTTTTTTTTTAATTATCCCCAGACATTTATGTTTTGAGATCCTTAGCTAAATACTGCCCTATTCAGGTTCTGATGACGGCTTACTATGCCTTGATTTAACCCTGTCTCTCCAAGGGGTTTGTTGATGTTGTTGTTATGAGCTTGTGCAAACAATCAATTAATGAGAGCATTTAAAATTAAAAAAGTTATTTTCATAATTGGACAATTGAAACACAGAGATTCTAGTGAGGAATCCTTCAAAAATGTGTAACTGTTAACACAACTGTGCCTCTCTATCTTGGAAACAACATTCTTTTGAATCTAAATGAGCTATGATACTTCGCAAGATATTATTCATACATATGCGTTTAGAGGCAGATATGACTACCGGAATGGGAGCACAAAACTGAAGTCTATGAACATTTACCTTTGCAGGTAGGTGTTCATTTAAAAAATGCCAGATTCTACCAAAACTGCCCCACGCCCAAAGTGTTATAAACACGTTTAAAACACTGTTTAGTGTAACGGCGGGAGGATTGGCAAATGGATGGACGTATGTATTAGTAAATTGTATGTTTGAGTGAGATTTTTTGTGGTATGTATGTTCAGACATATCTTCCTTGCATCTTCAAGAATCGGTTGTATGGTCTTGTCTTCATTAAATATCAAGTTATATGTTAGAGGTGTAGCCTTGAAAAGTGTTTTATAAATATGTATAACACAATATAAATAAACCTTTTAACACTTTTTTGTAAACTTTTATTTTTGTTACAATGTACATTACAGAGTACCTGAAGATGAAATCACAGATTTCGAAATGTACATTGTAACAGAAATAAAAGTTTACCAAAAAAGTGTTAATAGGTTTATTTATATTGTGTCAAGTTATATTTTATGCAATACTCTTGAGATGGGCTTAGTGTAATAAGTTTTGCAACTTCCAGTTGATCAGCCAAACAACTGCTAACCTACAGGGCAGTGTTATCTGCGTACATTACAGTTTTACATAGTGAACTCTTTTTTTGGTGGACTTTTAATCTGTTGCCTGTCTGTTTTAAATTAACTTGGAATTAGAAAGAGAAGAAAATAAAATAAGAAATTTAATTATATTGTAAATGAACGAAAATGCAGAAGAGGATTCTGACATTGATAAATATTAAATGTGAGTGGGAATATCAGCAGTGTATAAAGCAAACCAGGCCGGTCCTAGCACTGAGCCCTGTGACACTCCTATTTTTATCAGTAGTGGCTCGGATCTGTAAGCTCTTCTAGTGCATGTACAACTTCTCTCTGCTCAACCATCTGCCTGCAGCTGCTTAGATGGCTCATAAACCACTTTTGAGTTCAGTCCATGAACCCTAAGTTTTAAAGTTTCTCCAGGATCAAGGCTGTCAAAAGACTTACTTAAATCTAGAAACGTATTTATAATTGTTTTTCCAGCATCCATGTTGTCGATCTTGTTTTGATCATATCATTTAGAGCAGTTGTAGTTAAATATTCGGGGATAAAGCCGTGTTGCTCTTCAAGCCTGATATTATTGTCTTGAAGATGACTCCTAAGCCGCATTAGCACAATCGGACGAGCCTGTTACTATCACAACATGATCTTCTAACTTCCTCCCCTTCGTTCAACTGCTTGTCAATATCGATGCACACGACACATTAGTTCATTGGAAACGTACTTATTAATTGCATTGTACGCAAATTAATTATGAGAATTGTGATTTTGATGTATTGTGTGGTTCGTGATTATTTCAAGCGTCTGTAGTTGTAGCGTTGTCCTGTGAAATTTTATACTGATTATGTTTAATGTATGACACAGATTTAAATAGTGTCTAGAGAAAAAGACAACGATAGGAAATTTGAAAGTGGTTATGAAGAACATAAGAAAAAGGACAAACATGAAAAGTTTTAAAAATCACAACAGGGTGCCTTAGTTAAATTTAAAAACAAGATGGAGCTGAAGATTACTTAAGTGTTGTGAATAAGAAAACTTAAATAGATCTGCGTATTCCAAGAACAAGTAATGATAAAGAAGTAAATTATTTTGAAATGTTGAAGATGGAGCTTACATTGGCTACAGTTAACTTATTACATTTATACACATAAAACGATATTGGGGTTTATGTGTTTAAATGTGATAAGTAAATTATTGTTTTTCACATTAATGATCCAGATGTTTGGCCTGTAAAAAGACCCTTTGCAAGTAAATAATTTTAGCTTTCTTAAAAATTCAGAAAAAAGAATTTTTTAACTAAGTTTTACAAAGAGTCGTGAGCAATGGAGTAGATATTCATAGGAAATGACTTGTGTATAGTAAAACTAGTAACAAGGGGTTTTGTTTTTGCAGTAAATTATTTGGTAACAACACTGGGCCTCAATTAGCTTACGAAAGGTACAGTTATTAGGTACATCTTGACCTTGAAATCCATGAGACGTCACCAAAGATCATGGTGAGAACCATAGACAGTGGAAGGAATGTAAAATATATTTAAACAAAATGTTAACTATTGATACGAAGCACAGGAAAGTAATAAATAGAGAAAAAGAACACTTACTTTTATTTCTTTTATTTTTTGTTATCAAAAGAATTATTAATGTTATTACACATTTTACAGAAAAAATAGCTTTCATAGTATCAAACAGCGAACTATAAGAAACGAAACCAGATCAATTTTGGGACCGATTGAAACATTTGTTTTTGTCATTCAGAGCATGTTAGGTGAAATCGATCATCTGAAATTCATGATCACTACTTAAGGGTGAACATTCAAATCGAGATAATACAGCTGTCATCTTAAAAAGGTTAAATCCAAGAATGTTACGGACATAAAAGCAGCTATTTCTCAGTAATGTTAGATTGCACGCATGACCTTAGCCACGAGGAGGACTATCCTAGGTGATACGATGTGTGATAGTTGGTATCAATGTAAGCTCTTCTCTTCAGAAAGGAAACGAAGGTGTATGCATCGAAGAACATTTTCTTGGTTTTTGACGTTAACTCAACAAGAGGAAAAATCTAACTAACTGATGTCCTTCTACAAGGGTTAGAAGACATTTGATTCGAATTCAAGGTCTGCAGGAGAAATGGTTATGACAACGGATCAAACATAAAAGGTATCCACTCTAGAGTACATGCAAGGTTCTTGGAAATAAATCTAAAGGCTGGTGTGCTGTTTACAGTAAACACTGTTAGCAAAAGCTTTCAGGCTCGAAACCCCACCTTGGTACTGCGTTACGGTTACTTAAAGGACTAATTTAGTTTATTTCTGAAATTTAGGGTTGAAGGTTTCGTGATGGCAGCATTCTTAGCAAGAGAACTTGGTGAAACTCTGAGTGAAGAACCAAAGTTCAAAGAAGTCAGACAGATAAAGAAATAAATAATGTTTAAGTACGAGGGAGAATATGAGCTTAGGTCAGAATCTGACGAACAAACATTTAAAGTTGAATAATCTTTGGTTATTGCAGATACTGCTGTAGTACAGTCCTTGAATAGAAGGTTTTAACAAATTGACATTTTTGATACTATGTTTGGATTTTGTATCATGTTAAAGAACTACAAGTGATAAAAGAAGACAAATTGTTTCAAAAGTTTAAAGATCAAGAATCGTTCCTAAATTCTGAAGAAGAAAAGGATGTTTGTGGAAATGAACTTTTTTCTGGACTCATGGTTTTCCGTGAGCTCCTACCGGCTTAGGTAGGAACAGCTGCTGGGATTTTAAGATTTATGATCAGAAATCAAAACCCTTTTTCGAACTTATTCATAATGTAGCCTATAGAATTTAAATTTATCATACCTGTTACTGTAGCAAGTTCGGTAAGGAGTTTTACAAAGTTATCACAGGGATGATTGACAGCCTTCCACACCTATCCACACTGACTTCCGCTGCTCTTCTGTCACAATCAAGGGTGCTGTTTGGTAGGAGATGTACTAGAAGGAATTATGAACATTATAACGCGCGCGCTCACACACACAAACATACACACAATATGTATCACTATGTAGAATATGACATTTGCCGAGTGATATAAACATTGGTTGGAAAAAATTGGATTTGGATCAGGTAAACCGAAGCTATTTCCTAGTAGTTTGGAAGGGTAGGAGGGCGGGCATGCTGTGCTACCTTAGCTCCGCACAAAACGGAAAACGACCATGCCACTGCTACCTGGCGGTCAGAGTTTGCGTAACTGTCACAAATAGCCTACAGCCTTAAACTTAATAGTGTAGCAAGAATTATCAAGAAATATAGGTTGACCACTGTTTATGTGGAAATACTGTGTGGTTGAAAATTCCCGGAACGAACCCATCACTGTAGTTAATCTAATAATTGCATTGTTCGAAAGTGTTCCTATAGAAACTAAATTTATAATTATTTTAGTATTTAGTAGTTTTCAACTGTTGTGAACTCTATTAATTTTTTACAGATCTGTATCCTTCTTTAACATTAAAGTATCTACAATAATATCTAGCCTATACATCTCTCAAGTTAGCACATTGTGCTCTTGAAAGATTCAGTATAATTCGAGTAAAAATCCTGGGTGAACCTAAAAATCATATGGCGTAGTGTCTTTATTTATATTATTTAAATTGCAACCGAGAATCAAATACTTTTATTTAATCTCAACCGGTTTGTTTGATATAAATACCCTTTTCTTGTCTAAATCTGAGCGGACTACTCAATAATTAAAAATTCTATAATCTAAAAATAAAAACACTCTGTTATAAATTATTTGTGTCATAAAGTTCAATAAGCCACAATGAGAATTTACGGTTCTTGCCGTGTATACGCATATTGTCTGCGGTAGATAGCAGCACACGTGACGTAAACAGAGACATCCCAATTCTCCAACCTAATAAGGGAGGGGATTGTTACATGATAGAAGGGTGACGACCAGCCCAAGGACTGGCCCTAGTACCATGTAATGCTCTAACCTGGGTGCACATAACAGTGTCATTGCATCCATTGCTGTTGGTTCTAGTAACAGTGGTGAATTCACGGCAGCTGTTTTAAGCACAAGCAGTCGCAATCCCTGCCAAGGTTAATCATTTGAAGTTTAAAAGTAACATTTTAATAGACATTTCCTTTGCGGCATATTTTCGCGGGATCTTTTTAAATACTCGCCAATCATAAAACAATCAGCAAAAAGATAATGTTTTTTTTAATAAAAGTCCAACATGGCCGAGCAAGCATGTTGCTTGGCTTAACCATTACACGTTTGTTAATTACTTTTTACTGCGTTCTGAACAAAAGTTTATACTATATGCAAATTAGTTAGAAACACCAATACGGTTTTTGTAAAGCAATCCCGACAAGGCATATCGCTTGGCTTGGCCACTACCTTTTTGTATACAACTATTTACTGTTTCGAGTAGGCTACAAACACTAATTCGTGAAGCGATCTTTTTCGTTAAATCCCTGCGTTACGAGCTAGCCTGTCACTGGTCTGACAACATATTTCTTTCATACAACGTTCTGTATTAGGTGTATATTCTAATACTGCTGTAAAAATTTGTACAAAATGAGTGCCTATATGTTCATTTAAATAAAATTTCCACACGCCCGAGCCAGATACATGGAAATCGTTACACGTGAAATATTGTTCTTTCTTTGGCACCGGAAAGAATATTTTTGTTTACAAGTCAATTTTATTGTCAGGTTCGATTACAATCTTCATACTTAAATCATTAAAATCTATAAATCAATGAGCGTTACTGACTGAATGTTACCCTGCGCTACTGTTCTTCCTCTATTTAAAAATTTCAATTTGCCCAACTTAAAAAACTGTACCTAACCTAAGAAATACTTAATAAATTTAAGTAAAAGATAGTGATTGGTGCCTGATCAATGCCCAAAATGGGTTAAATCCATTTGTAATAATTACTGCAAATGTAACCGGCGAGATGTACAGAAGGACCCTGCTCCTTTTGTCAAAAAAAGATTACCTTAGGGCTTCTTATACCTGAAGAAGAGGATAGAATCCAATCCTCGAAACGTTAAGTTCTATTTTTGTAACATTATCTATGCCCTAAGAATTTATGAAAATTCTTTTTACGACCACTAGCGATGTGAACACGTTCATGTTGACTGTAAACTTGCGCAAATCCCACACTCCCCATTAACACTGGTGCCAATCTACTGTACCTGAATCTAATGTTTGGATTAGATATTTTATATTGAAGCTTTACAAAAGTTAAGAACATCCATATTTAGATATTCAAAATGTACCAACCCTCCATATTATAACTTGTATGGAATGAGTATGTATAATTTCAAGATTATGTAAGGCAAGCCTTAGACAATCTACATCACCTGAAACAAATTTCCCTTAACGAGTAAACTAGAAAGATTGCAAGAAAATAGGCAGAACATAAAGTTAAACGATAACAAAACACACCAAATTCATGGACCTCAAGGGACTATTTCTGATCAAAGGGGCGTGTGTCTCTCTGTAAACAAACAACTGTTGGTGTAAGCTTGCCATTATCTCTCTGTAAAATGCTCTCTTATTTGGTTTGTTGACGCAAAGTACGAAAATGCTAAAAGAATATGAAACTTGTATGTTAACCCGAGACCAAACCTTCACTGATGAGTATGTGAGTTGATTTTAAACGTTTGGGATACATTTGCACTGGAGTAATGCTCTTCCCCATCTCAGCTCTTCTTCCCCATTCCCCACTACATAATCTGTGACAACAGGAACCAGATGTACTTGTGGCCACTCTTTCCATTCCATAATAACTATGCTGAACTTCAACCATTGCACTCCTTTGCCGTAGGTCATAGTGTTTTCCAAAATGTCTAATTTTAAATTAATAATATTCTTTCTTTAAAGTTGTTACATTGACGATGAATGATTTGAAAGGGTAGCAGAATATTCGAAATTTGCCATTATTATAAGTTACACAAAGTATAAAACTAAATGTCTAGAACTGAAATCTACCCCCTTCTTCAGGCGTAAAAACAGTAATCATTAAAAAAAACCCTTATCAATTCATGTCCACTGCCGCAATTATTAGTTTATAAACATTTTTACTCTACCAGAGGTAAATAAAATAGGGCATTTAGAGCTTCGGTACATAGCCAGAAGGTCGTGAATCCTTATGAAGAAGATCCAAACTGTTGCAGTTTTTATAACTTACAATAAAATTCAGAGCTTTAGATAAATTCAAACCTAATTTTAATACGATTTGGAAAATATGTCGTATTAAGGTGTCAAAGTGTTTTATTAGGTAGAATGCATAAACTTAAGGCAATGACATGTACACTTCATTTTATAAATTCAACTTACAAAATAATTCCCTACAGTCTAACTTTAACATTAATATAATATTGATTTTCGCAATCTTAATCATAATTATACAGAACTGCTTTATGAAATCATGAATTACGCTGTATAAGTCATCTGCGTCAGAAAAGAAACCGGCTACAAGCTCTAAAAGACGTAAGAGAATCTCTGCTTGACGCAACGTATTAACTGCTTTGTTCGAAAGTTGTCCATAGAAACTAAAATTATAATATTTTCAGTATTTAGTCATCTTTAACCGTTGTGAACTCAATTAATTTTTTAAAGGTCGGTATCCTAATATAACATTAAACTTATCTACAATAACATCGATACATCTCTCAAGTCAGAACATTGTGCACCTGAAAGATTTGGTACAATGCAAGTAACAATCCTGGGTGAACCTAAAAATCATATGGTGTAACGTCTTTATTTATATTATTGTTTTGTATAAATACTACTATTTTCTTGCCTACATCTGCGCGGACTAAATAATTTTATAAAATCTATAATCTGAAAATAAAAAACGCTGTTATGAAGCATTTATGCCATAAAGTTTAATAAGTCACAATTATAATTCACGGATCTTGTCGTCTAGATGATGCATATAGTCTTTGGCAAAACAACAAAAATGTTTAAACATGTGAGAAAATTTGATATTTTTCTAGGATTGCAAGTCGAATAAATGATAACTCGGAAAGAGATAACAGAAGTTTGACATCTGATGACGAATGAGGTTACAGTAAAAAGGGTAAAATCCCTACAGCTCATATTTATTTAAATCTTAATCGTGTAACGGTAAACATGGAATTTGACTCTGGCCCACGAGCTTTGATGATAAGTTTTCTCTAAGGGAGAAAATTAGGTCATCTTTCCTAGATAAATCTAATTCTAGGAACGTAGTATATGGAAACAATGTACTAGGTGTACTGGATGAATATGCTGTTACAGTCATTGTAGGTAATAAGACTCGCAGATTGAAAGTTGCTGTAGTTAACGAAAATGACAAATCTCTATTTGAGTTACCGTGGATGTTAGCTTTCAATGTGGAACTGCCCTCAGTTCCACTACTATAATAACAATAACAGATGTGGTTATTAGTAAAGTAGAATGTGCGGGAAGTGCAAAACAAGAAAATAATACACCTAAAGTTAAAGAAGTTGTTAAGGAATTCAATTATGTATTTTCAAATGGCTTAAGAAGAATCAAAGAATACCAAGCAGAGATCCATGTGAAGGATGATGCGATACCTAAGCATTTCCAGCCCGCAGAGTTCCTTTATCTATGAAAACCAGAATAGAAAATTAACTTTCACGAGTTGTTAAGGAAAGAGTCATACAAGAAGTGAACCCCGCTGAAACGCCTGTACCATGGGCCACTCCAACAGTTAACACAGAGAGGAATTAGCTTTCTGTGCGGGTATGTGGAGATTTCCGCGTTACATTCAATCCAAATTTAGTATCAGAGAGTGGCCTTATTCCAACTTTTGAAAAACTCACAAGTAAAATGTAGGGGTTAATGGATTTTCTGTCATAGATTTACGTGATGCGTACCTCCAGATGGAAGTTGAGGAGGAACACAGAAAATAACTAGTAATATCTACCGACAATGGATACTACAGGTACACACGTTAACCTTTCGGCGTGTCATAGAGTCCAAATAATTTCCAGAGGTACGTGGAAAAGCTTTTAAACTGTTTATACCAGGTAGGAATTCTGCTACACGATATCATAGTAACAAGAAACGACAGAAACGAACATATCAGGAGTTTGAGAGAAGTGTTACGAAGAATGAAGTAAGTTGGTTTAAAAGTAAAGTCGAGTAAACGTAATTTTTTTGAGAAGTGCTTTGTTGTGGTACGGGATTACGGGGAATTCGGAATAAAAAGGATCTTGAATTTAGTTTACATCATCGACTGTGCTCAGGTTAAGGTTGAGAGGGTAACTGAGAGAGAGACAAGGGCAGGACACTGGAACGTGGTAGTGGTGGTATGATATGGTGGCGTGATGGAGAAACAGGCCAATGGCATTATATTTATTCAAACTGATCACCCCATATGACGTCAAAGCATCATACGATCATACAGTTGGTCTTTGGCTGTGGCTTTTAACTTGCCAGTATCATTTTATTTAATTATGTTATAATAATGTATTATATTACTAATTATTATTGTTAATTCAATACATTACATTTCCTCCCTATGTCCAAAATTCCAAAAATAAATTGAAATTCACACACAAGTCATAGGATAAAAATTAAACAATACAAGTGTAATAATAAATATATAATAATAAACACATTTAAATATTAAATAAACTACATATCATTATTACATGTCATCCTTAAGTACTGTAAGTTATTTACAAAGTTTAATTTCTCTACAGGTTTTCCTACATACGAGTTGGGTTATCTGTTTGTATGATCAGCTGTTCTTAGTGACAGGAGAAAGGAACAGATGAGGCTTAGAGAAAAGACGTGGTCTAGAATGAGGTGTAGTGATGTGGAAACAATGGAGAGGTATGATGCGGGTCGAGGAGGGGGGGAGAGACCAGCTGATCTTAGTGAGGTCAATGTTACTAATTCTGACTTGGGCTTGGTAGTTGGCGGACACTGAGCGCCTGTCTCATCGCTCCGCAACTGTTACGGTGTCCTGAGAATGGGTTGGAATTTGGACTGTCTCACCTGTCAACTAGTACTACTGTTGTAGTCCTATCAGCTGATTCAATATGTCTATCTCCATAATTATAACAATTTTTGTCATAACAGAATTACAATCACATATATTTAACTGTTTCTATTACAATATGCCCTCTTCATCCATTGTCTTATAGGAGGCGATAATCTTCTCACTAATACCAGTATCGATTAGGAAATAGAAATGTCTCCGCGTTTTTCATACCGCCAAAAATATTTCTTTTTGTTTGTCCTTGTTTTATATTGCACAGGTTCTGGCTACATTAGGTCTGTAGTAAATTCCTATCTCCTGACATCTTAGTGGTTCTATTTGAACATTAATTTTGGCAGGTGTCTCGTTTGTAGTTTACTATGAACGGTGTTTCTGTAATCAAATAACATCCACTTATTCAAGGGCTACTTTAGTATCAATATATTTTCTTGAAAAGCCAATCTTTATTTTACGTTTAGCATACTTAAACTGAGTTTCTCTCAGCACCTGACCATTAGATCTGAGGATGATTAGCTGGTGAAATATGTATGTCTCTATACCATTAAGTTGCATGTAAATTTAAATTCTAAACTGAGGTTAACATGGTGGTCCATTATCACTATGGGATAGTGGACAGGTTAATTCCAAAATTTCTAGAAAAATAGTTCTTCTTATCTTTTCTATAGCTAGCTTTAGCTGAAGTAGAGCCCTACTGTCAAATACTTCCAACCACTTAGGTGTAAGCTTCTCATTACTATCCAAGTAGGTCTTATCTTTGTGAAAGTGACCCAACGATACATCAACTATACTCAATCTTTCCCATGGCATAGATGGATAGTGCCAAATCATGTAGATTACTCTTACCTAGGACTAGAACGTCTACATAAGACAGGAAGAGCTATTTGTTCGCTAGGTTTCAATGTTTTCCATATTTGGCCAAACCGCAAATATAGGATCTTGCTACTGACTTCATTTTTACAAATTCCAAGTGACTCGCGTGTTGTAATACTCATTTTAAATTAACGTTAGCTACGGCAAACTTGTTAGGAACAAACAATTTTTAATATCCCCCACATAACCAATGCCATGCTCAGACTGTTAGCTCGGTCCTTCCTTTGGGAAAAATAACGAGTAATCAATTCCCTATATCTCTCCTGACAAAAATTTGGCCATCCCGTAGACAATCACAGATTAGTTATGTATTTGTTTTATAATAGGATCATTTTGGGTTTCAGCTTTTACATCTTTCAGAAAAGTTAAAGGTTACTGAAAATTTCAGCGATACAGCTGTAAATTAGGTATCCTTTCCACCTTGGTTCATTTGTTATTATTTACAACGTGTTTAGGTGCTTAATGGTAAGCAGTGATAATACGGTCTGCGATTACCATGCTTTTTCTGACACTTACATACTGTACATCAAAAATTGTATCCAACCTTAAAAATTAATGGCGTATCTTTGTAATCGGCTTGTCCTGCGGCGATAACAGGTAAACCCTTTCGCGCTCGCCACGTCCAAATATGCTTGAATTAAAGGTTCGTGAAGCGTTAACAATATTTTTGTGATCAGTACACAAAGTGAATTTTCGGCCATTACAAAATATTGATGAAATTTCCTTACCCCCTTTTTCCCCCCATATACCTAGCTGTTTAAAGCTTCCTTATCTATTTGTGAATATATTGAACATTCTGCTGGTGATAAAGTACGGAGAGTGGTATGCAGATAGGTTTCTCTAACGCCTTCAGTGGGTTTATATGGATTACTAAGTACGCAGCCCAGCCCTGTCGAGGCTTGCAGTCTACTGCTAGTTTTATCAGGGCAACTTTGAATTCATAATGCGCCCAAAAACTGGTTGCCTTTAGCTCAAAACATCCTTGACATGGCTAAATGATTTGAGACATTTTTCATCAAAATCTCAAAGTGGCACGGTCCTTTTTTAAACTATAGTTTGTACAACGGGACTCAAGGATTGTTGACAAATTATTGATAATTTACCTTTCCATAATAATTTTTACCAAGCCAATAAGAAAGCTTTGACTCTGAGTGGACAGATTTAGGGTACAGGTGCTTGATTTATAGCTTTAATTTTAGATTTCAGAGGTAAATTGCAGTCCCAATCTTTATCGATACTAAAACCAACGATACTTCGATTGTTTGTCTACAAGAGAACGTACATTTATCTTTCATTTACGGTAAATTCCTTTTTCACTCAGGCGTTTACGAAACCTCTTGCAAACCCCATACTTACTAATGAGTTTAGCCGTTATTAGGGACGCGTGCGGTGATTAAGGCAATTTATTCATCTAATGAACCACTGATATGCCTTCTAAATTATGCCAAAGGAATTGTTCAATTAACTCTTTGAAATATGCCTTGGGCTGATGAGATTCCATAAGGCATTCTACAAGTATGAGGATAAAGACCCTTATGCGTGCTAAATGTGTTACATAATTTTTGTGACTCACTGTCTAACGTTTAATTGCATATAGGCTTGACTAAGATCTATTTTAGAGAAATCGTTCTCCATGCTCGTAAATTTGACAAATATAAATCTTCTAATTCTAGGTATAGACGGTACTTGTACTACTTCTAGGATACTGATTTAGAGTAACTTTAAAGTCTCCTCATAGCCTAATTTCATCCGTTTCTTTTTTTAATTACTGGTGTAAATACAATGGGCGTTCCCCATTACCGAGCTGCTTACTGGAATTAACACTTGTTCGTCATACTAAGCGTGGTAGTGTAGTTCTTTTTCTAGACATACTTTTCAAGGAGGAATGGTATCGGGTCTTGTGCTTTTAAAAGTACCTAGGTCTTGAATTTTTTTTTTTTTAGATTTAGGTTTTACTGGTTCGCCTGTTAATGTCTCCAGTATCGACTTCAAATTATGCGTTTCTTCGGACCTTTGCAACTAGGACTTTAATCTTAATTGGGTCATCTCTAATTCTGTCACCGTGAGGTTTCATTTTACTTTAAATAGAATTCGTGTATGGTCCTTGACATAACATCTCAAGATTTTCTCATCACATCTTGAAACATAATTCTTAGACTTATTTGAATCTGTACAGTTCCTGAACTATCATTTAACCAAAATTATGTTATTTATAAATCTTTGTTTTTTTCTTCGCGTGTTTTGTAACTAAATGTAGGACTTGATAACAGATATACCTGTCTTTAAACTTTCGACGAAGCTGATTGTCCTGGTTAACTTTCTAATTTCAGTAGGATTCGACCTATACATGTAGATGTGTGATTTCTTTTACCACATTTTGTGGACCACAATCACCATTACAATGTTGCAATGATTTCCTTATAGTGACCACACTGACCCACCAGCACCGTGTAATGCACCGTGTCTTCGTGCCTTGCGTGTGTAGCTCGCGCTGCCAACCGCTGCCGCCGACTCTCACATGTGGGTGGTGATGCGCTTGCCAACCGCTGGACCCACGGCTGCCGCCGTTTCACTGTCAATTGCCGCCGTCATTCTTCTCCGCCGCTTCCTATCTGAGCTGACGATTTTCACAGCTTGGTGCGAACGGTTAGGGTGGTCATCTCCCCAACAAGGCCTCTGCTTGGTCGACTCACTACCTGATGCCGCTCACCTGTCTGTCTCTGAGATAGTCGTTGAGGGGCCGGATTGCGCCTAACTCGCAGTATGCAGGACAACTTCTTTGATGGGCTGGCGATGTTCTTCTGTGACTGATTCTCATTCCTGCCTGATTCCTTTTGCTGAAACTTGTACCTTTCATCTATGAATGATGTCTTCGGGTACAAATGGTCCTGAAATTAACTTCACTAATTCCATATCGAAACTTTTTCACTGAAGGTTTTTCCGGCGTTGATCATGGCCCAGCGTACATAGAATCTCGTAAACAAACTGTACGTTTTCAAACTCCCACGACTGTGAGTAAAGTACTAAACCTTTTTTGTCGTCACTAATTACTGTTACAGTCAAACGAATAATTTCTAAATCGTTCGAACCATACGTATTCCTCAAGTTTATGCCATCTGTTGTCTGAAAGTCACCGGAATTCGCCCAATACTTTCCACGCCATTTTTTACTGTTTCACTAAATAAAGACGATAAAATGTTCTCCAAATTTACGACCTTGTCTTCCAAACATCATTAAAATGTACCGATTTTTGAGTTCCACGTGGACGCCAAATCTTACTGATCACAACTTCCTCCCTCTATAATTTTCGGAGAAGAATATTATTTACGCACAATCGAACAGGTTGCATTGCACTCTCGCGGATTCGCATTTAAGACCTCGTCGCCCAATTGTTGTGTACGGGTTAGGGGAAGGGGGAATCGGAATAAAAGACTGAATTAGTTAACATCATCGTCTTTGCTCGGTTCAAGGTTGGAGGGGCGGGTATAACTGAGGAGTGAGGGAACAAAACGAGCTCCTCCCGTTTGTCTTCAATGGGGTGATCGTGACAAGGCGGGAGAGAAAAAGTAGGGGATGGAGGGGCCCCTCCTGCCAACTTGAGATAGCCCCGGCGTATTAGGTATTAGTGGGATTAAACGCAAGTCCGCGCGTTCTCGCTCTGCTACTTCCTCTCGAATTTAATAGAGCCTGGTGTGGTGTAAGTATGTATATGAATATTAAATGTAATATATATATTACTATTTTCAATAGCTGGATGCTGGCAGGAGTGCAGCGCACAATTAATATTTTATTTCATTGAACCGTTGATTTGTCTTATCAAACGTAAATTAATTGGCAGGCAATTAACTGCTTGTCTTACAATACAAATAATATCCAATTACAACGGAAGTATCGAAAATACCTACAAATAAAGTACGTATAGGAAGGTCTTAATGTTAACAAAGTAACTTCGTTTACTTTCAGTGGCGTAGCTATAAAACATTCGAGGGTGGTATTAAAAACTATCCAGGAGGATTAGAAAAGGTAGCTCGACTTTGACATTAGCTATAGTAGTTAAGAATTTAACTTCTGGTCTCTCAAAAATCTACCAATAATCAACAATTATGTTGAGGAGTTTTTTTAATTACATCTGTCGTATTAAAATTGCTAAAACCAATAAAATTGTTTCGTAACATTATGATTTGGCTTCCATGTGCATTTTCCAACTGCCTTAATTCAAATAAAATATAATTTTGTTAGGTTACATTACTTTTAGTTAGAAACTTATTCGATAATTTCCATGTGTATTAAAGATCATGATCCAGCATTATAATCGCGTACGCCAGGGACGACATCCAAAATGAAACTCTTATCAGGCTTGGCTCGAAAGTTCTGCAGTGCACAATTTCAAGTCTATAGCTTAGTTTCTCATTCTCTATATATCCACCAAAACAGACAGAGAAATAATTATTGTCTATTGGCTATAAGTTAAAACTTGATCGTGATAATAATTTGAGGTTATTAAAATATGAATACTTAACCTAAAGTGATTTCCAACTATACTAAAGTTCTCAAAAAGAAAATACGATATGATATCAAAGGACATGCCACAGGAAAAGGTGATATGAGTCAAACCAAATACTTGGCAAACCCCATTGATTGATTTTGTTCATATTTCTTAATTATAGTTTTTGGTTAAGTTAATTATGTAATTGATTTACTACCCAAATTAAGGTCTTCAACATTTATAATATGTTGCTTTGGGCCTATTAATTTTGAATATTTATCACGAATATCGCAAAAAAGATATAACTGGATATGGTTTTAATAGTTTATAATATTTATGGCATTTTATGTATACCTGGTAATTTGCTTTAGGACTTTGAAAAATTTATATAATGGTGTTTTTAATTCAAATTTGTATTTAATTAAAGCTTAGTTTAAATGGGTTAGAGATTTTATCGTAATTTGAAATTTATTTGTTAATTTCATTTGCTTGGAGTGTTGTTTTCTTTTGTTTTATTCTAAGAAAAGTTCGGAGCCTATCTACAACAGGCAGTTCCTTGGCCCTTTTGAGGTCACTATCTTTGTTTTACTTGAATTTTGTTTTATTGATGTACCCTAGCTGTATTAAAATAAAAAAAAGACATGTTTACATATTTCTTTAATAAAAAGTAACATTGGTTTTTATTTTTTATTTCTCTTGTCAATTGTGTCTACAACTAAGGAGCAATTGTTTGTGTTTGTGGGCTTAAGTGTATAAATGATGTTTATATTAATTTTACTATCTGTACATATTTTCAAAGAAAATAAATAATTTTTCTATTGCTAATTCTAGATTTATGACATTTTATTCGGTTGTGCACCATCTCACATTTTGTAAATGAATCTATGGAGTTATATAAAAGAAAGGTTCACTATTAATATAATTAATTCGATATATTAATTTCTATGGTTTTGCAGATATGTTCGGATATAAAAACGGACTCATTAATTCGGATATAATAAATCGACTTCATTAATTCGTAAGGATAATTAGACATCTGTACCGTTCCGAAATGAGGTCGCTATCAGCCGCATGTACCAGGGTTTGTCAGGAATGTTCGGGATTTTAATCGGCTACTGCTCGGATCTGCCCCCCTCTTTCTCTCCCGCCCCTGTCAACGATCACCCATTGAAGACAAACAGGGAGGAGCTAGTGAGAGACAAGGGCACGAGCTCCTCACTGTGTTTAGATTTGAAATGGGGTGATTCAACCGAGGCGGACGAGTGAAAGATGTGGGGGGACAGAGCCAGAGCAGTGCCGCCCAGCGAGTAACCGATAAAATCCCGAGAAAATTCCTGTACAAAACTGTTCATGCGGCTAATTGCGAACCTTTTTCCAGTTCGGAATCGGTTCTGATTTCTATTATCTTACCAATGTAATGAGTCGATTTTATATCCGAATTAATGAGTCGTTGTTTATATCCGAACATATCTGCATAACATAGAAATTATATCCGAATTAATCTATATTAAATATAAGAACTTTTCTTTATAACTTCAAAGGACACTTTACCCGGAAACATAATCTGCAAAACATAGAAAGTATATCGAATTTAATTAATTATATATTCGAACTTTCTTTATAAAACTCCAAAAAGTTAACACTTACTTTTCTATTAAAGATATCATGGGTAAATCTTTAACATATAACATAACCAGTTTTTCAGCAGTAAAAGGTTTGGCAATACAAAATCCACGTAAATATACAAGATGTACGACTTATCAAACTAAAAAAAACAAATTGGCTACCATGGTCGTTTTGATGTAGGTTGACAGTAGTCACGTGACAAACAGGAAAGTTTCCGATTGGGGACCCACCGAGAGGGTCACGTGACCTATTAGGGACGGCTTCGGATTGGACCGCCGCAGTCGTAATAAACAAACAAAAACCCACATGGACAAGGAAAGGAATTAATTAGTGAAGTTATTGAAATGGCGTGCGAATGGGTTTTTTGTCACACGCTAAAAAAGGAACCCTAGCTTTGCGTATTCAAAATCTCAGATCACGCGTTGCTTTGCCCGCTGCGCCAGCGCTTTGCGGTGATTGCTACTTTTAAGAAAAAAAATTAACTCGTGCTTTGCAAGAGTCCAAAGCCCAGCATCCACGCCATGTCTGTTTACACACTACAAAACTCAGACAGATACTAAACGCAGGTTTCATTACAGGCAAAAAGGTAACCGGGCGCGCGTTTATGACTGAATAAGATAAGACGAGGTTGTATACTCTAGATGTTTAGTTACCTGGACTTACTGCCCTACGAAATAATAACAACCAAAAAAAACATATAAATTCATTGTCAGTCAGGTTTTTTCAAATTTTTATTTTTTCCCCCAAAAAAAATATTTTTTTGGGGGGGGGAGGTAAAAGGGCTACGGCGATAATCGGGTCTAGTTTTTTCGGTGAATGATGAAATTACGTTGCCCGCTGAGTCTTAAGATTTACCAAAGTCAGGTTTAATAATGTAACTGAACTGATGCCTAAACATCAATGGAAACTGGAAGGATTTAAAAAATGACTGGGATTGTGGAATTTACCTTATATTTATGGAAGGAAATTAGTATAAAAGGCTAGATACTAGATTTAACAAATTTTAGAAGTAAGTAAAAAGAATACGAGTAAAGAAACTCTAAAAAAAACAATGTGGTTAGATAAAATAATGTCAATTATTAAATTTAGGGTTTTATGTTTATAGTTTATACTGATGGATCCAAAAACTGACACGAAGTCATCACACGGGCTTCTGTCAGTTGGCAGGAGGGGGCCCACTCCTTCCCCACTCTTTCTCTCCGCCTCGGTTGATCATCCCCATTATATGATATCTAAACACAGTTAGGAGCTCGTGACAAGGGCAGGACAGGACACTGGCAAGTCGGATAGTGGTTGTATGATTCTGGTGGCATGATGAGAAAACAGCCAATGGCATTTATTCAAACTGATCACCCCATATGATCGTCACAGCATCATCGATCATACAGTTGGGTCTTTGGCTGTGGCTTTAAACTTGCCAGTAACAATTTATAATATGTATAATGTAAATTATTATTATAAATTATTATTGTAATTCAATACATTACAGCTTTTAAAACTTATTTAGAACATAAAATCGACCAAAATGGTATACATCCAACAGAAGGAAAATACAAGCAGTACGAGATGCTCCATCACTGACAAATATTAAGCAGCTTAGATCGTTCTTGGGTCTATAATTTACTATGAAAAATTCATTCCAGGATTTCATGCTATTTGTAGTGGTCTACATAAGTTAACAGGAACAAACTCAAGGTGGTGATGGACCGAAAAAGAGGACAAGATCCTTAAGAAGGTAAAAAACAATATTGTTCAGCAAAGATATGGTGGTACCATAATATGATAAATTGAAACCTTCGCTAATGGTCTGCGATGCCTTGGAAATGGCCCTGGATGCGTACTTATGCACATATATGTAAAGGAAGATGAAAACCCGATTGCTTATGCAAGTCTTACTCTTATGCCTGCCGAAAAACGATATTTTAACATTTATAGAGAAGCTTTGGCTATTGTGTTTGTGGTTAGGAAATTTCATCAATACGTCTACGGTCGGGAATTCACATTATTGAGTGACCACAAACCACTACAACGGAACTTTGGAAGTTCACAAGATCTTGCAAAGGTTGTAAACAATAGTTTAGTGAGATGGGCTCTTGAACTAAAACAATACCAATAAGAAATTGTGTATAGGAAAGGGGAAAATAATGTATGTGCAGATGTTTTGTCCAGGCTTCCAATCCAAGAGGAGATCTATATTGTTCTTAAATGTGTTTAAATACTATAATGTCTTTTGATATGTTAAAACAACAAATACTAAAGGATAAGGAATTGAAGGCGGTGAGAAATTATGCGAGGAAAGACTCTTGGCCCTCTGTTGTCCCTGAATGTTTCAAACCATACAATCAAAAGAGAGATGAATCAATAATTTTGAAGATGATATTCTATTGTGGTTTAGAAGAACCATTGTTCCAAAATGTATGAGGGCAGATATTTTGAGGAATTTGCACTCAGGACATCCTGGTATTGCAGCTATGAGATCAGTTGCATGGTGCTAAGTGTAGTAACCTAACATCGATCATGATATTGAGATGTTTGTAAAAAGTGCAGAAGAGAATCGAGATAACATAGAAGAGGTACCATTATATCCTTGGAATGTACGAGAAAAGATTTGGGAAAGAATACACATTGACCCAACTGGACCGGCCAATAGCTCTATGTGGCTTGTAGGTATTGATGTTCTCTGTAAGTGGGCAGAAGTTGTCTGCTTAAAGAAGACAACATCTACAGCAATCATACAACAATTACGAGCATGGTTCAGTAGATACGGACTACCAAAGAAAATAGTCCCTGATAATGGGCCCCAGTTTGCTTCAAATGAGATTGAAAACTTTTCAAAAGAAATACAATAAACCGCATTAAGACTGCTCCTTACCATTCAAAAAGTAATAGACTTGTGAAAAAACTTATAAGAATCTTGAAAAGGAGATACTACGTGACGAAAAAGGAAGTAGGAAACGGTAGATTAGCTCTCCAAAATGTACTCTTTAGCTAAAAAAAACTTCCTCAAAAAACCACCGGAAAGGCTCCAGCTGAAATGTTTTAAGACGCAGAATGCCCACATTATTTTACAGTATGAAACCTAATCTTAGAAGGAGAATTGAAGCAAAACTTTGGAGAGATCAAACTAGGGATACCCAAAAAGAGCCTAGAGTCTTTGAAGAGGGAGAAGTGTGGATAAAGAATGAACATAGCAGCGGTTGGTCGGCTGGAGTTGTGGGAAAACGAAATGGATTATACTCGTACGAAGTTCTTACTGGTGGAAATGTAAAAATAGAAGCATTCAGACCCATTGAGAAAACGTGTGGGTACAGTGGATGAAAACAGGCAACGAACCAATATTAATAGCAATAACAATTATCAAGAGGGAATAGTATATAATATATACTATTATGATTCCTATTAATCACAGGTTTTATTATCAGCTGATTTTTAGTTGAGAATGTTTACATTTTGGGTTTATTTATGATTTGTCTAAATTGATGAATAAAACTTATGGTTGCCTGTAAAGTCGGTTTTACGGGCGAAGATTTTACGTGACAACGTCTTTTTCTCGGTAGAATATTTATTGATATGAATATTATTAAATTGCACAATAGGAACAAGGAATTGAATGAAAATAAGAATTGCACAAATTTTAACTATAGAAATATATTTTGTTTACTAAAACATTGTACATAATTTGAAATTAATTAAAATTTGTTATTGTAAATGGTAAAGTTGAATAAAACATTTGCTAAAATTGGAATTTGAAATTCTTGCTAAACACAGTTAAATTCTAACTCCGCGCGTGGTGATTGGTCGGTTTAGTTCGTTTGTTTGGTCGCACTGTTATGACAGGTTAGAGGTTATAATTTGTTATTTTAAATGTTTGACTAGCAATACGCGCTGTTTCTTCTCAATCGACTGAATTACGATTGATTGCAGAGTGATTTAAACTAATAATTTACTTAACACTATCAACATTTGTCAATAGTATGACATAACCTATAAACTCAGTTTCTCAACTTTTGTGTCAATCTAACAATTAATCAATCAATCATAGTTTACGATAATGAAATATCAGTGTACAATTATTTACCTTTATTGTTGTAGTTGTTGTAAATGACGAATCTAAGCACTCCACATTTTCACGAATAAACATAGTTATCTGCTTTATCCCGTGCGGCGGACCCACAGTTATCTGCTTTATCCCGTGCGGATCCCGTGCGGCGGACCCACTGGACGGGCATCGTAACGTTACCGGGCGTTACACTTTTTCATGAGTGACTCCGAGCCGCAACCTAATTTAAGACGTTGTCACGTCAAAATGTTTTTTTGTCAAAAAAGAAGTTATTTTAGTAATTCTTGAACCACCTTATCCAAAAGTAAGAACATCGCTTCGACAGTTGACCCACCTTTAACTATTAATAAATCTATAATACATTTAGTGAATTTTATTTGAATTAAAAGAATCTCCATTACGAGTGTCTAGAATAATCCAAATGAATGTCAAGACTACAAAGGGCAGGCACATTGATTCTAAATGTAATTCTTCCCTATTCATCAATGCTTTAGTATGCTATTCAGATCTTTGAGAAAACAATTATAATTTACTACAACATGTCTAGGCTTAAGTATTGCAAAGCCAACTTAATATATTACACTGTTTGATATATTAAAATGATACGTGGAAATCTGAGTACACACCTTTAGTTTGGGTGTAATCCGTTGTCTCTTTAACTATGATTACACTTAGAACTAGTTTTATAGTACTTTAAAGACTCTTACATGGTTATTCTTTTTTCTTCTTAGCTATATTCTCTACTTTCTTTATCATTAATAACATTCTTGAGCACAGTAAGAAAAAGCTTATTTTTCCGTTTTATATTACCCTGTATAATAAGAATAAATCAAATAAAAGAAATATTTCATTCCGTAATAATAGAGCACGCTTTGTAGATGTATACATGTTTTATATTATATTGTATATTGTTGGTTACGTTTATGAGCAGCGCTTCGATTCTCTTCCAGCCTGAAAAAAACTAGGATTTGAATATGAATGTAATGTGAAATTCAATATGTAACAGTATATGAGGCAGCAGTGACTTGTTAAAATAGGTTGTTGAGGAATATTGTACAGTATTGTCCAGTTGTTATTATAAAAACATTGTTTAGATGAGTTATTCGAAAAAAATAACATATATTAAATATTTATAATTATTGCTTATATATATATATATATATATTTGATTATATTTATATGATCATTATATTTATGATATATATATATATATATATATATATATATATATATATATATATTTGATTATATTTATATGATCATTATATTTATGATACAATTGTATATATATATCACTGTATGAACCAACAGTCGTAAAATTCATTCGTATGTCAACATTTTAACACTGTTTCCGGTACATATCTGCTTCCGATCCAAATCTACAGTGCGCCGATGTGTAAGCCGGGCTGAGCTGAGAGGAACGAAGAAGAAGAATTATTGTTGTTAGTGTAGAGTGGTGTTATATTTTGAAGCGTACGTTTGTTTGGAAAGTTGTTCAAAATCAAGTTATATCTCAAGAGAATTCTGAAAAATGCCTTGCTCAGCACAGTCACTTAAAACAAAACAAAAGGTAAGTCAATGTATTAAAAAAATATTGGCAAATTGCAGAAAGCTTCTTATACTTCTTGTACAAAGTCATTAGTCCTTTTTGAAAAACTCATGTAGGCTGATTTAATTACTTGCATGTAAATTACATTAAGCTATCATATATTTTTAAAATATTATTCTTGATCAGCTCATCATTGATTTAGTAAGTTATGATAAATTTAATCAGTAACAGCCTTTCCAGTATTGTGACAGTCACCTAGGCTAAGTTCAGATTTTATACAGGTAGGTTTATTGGCTGGAGTATTATTAGTGGCCATCAGGACAATTGAATTATCAATATTTATGACTTAACGAATCCTGGATATAACTACTGAAACCAAATTATGTTATAGGTATTTCAAATTACAGTATAGTTCGGCTATTCTTTATATCTTAAAAAGTAGTAAATTTGTGATTAATAAAAAAATAGCTATGCTATGTATATTTATAAAATGTTAAATTAAACAGTGTAATGTGTGGTTACTTTTTACTGTTTTGAAGGATAAATGTGTCTGACCCCTTGTTATAAAATAAAATATAAACTTCTCCATTGTACTTGTGGCTCATTAGAGTTGGATAGTACATAACTTATTAGTGTTTTAAGTAACAGATTAATCAGTGGTGAAATATTACAGAGATAACATGTTACCAGCAACACTTATTTTAGTAACAGCCGGGTTGAATAATTTGGAATTTTCATAACGACTTTCTGGCATTAGGTTTCTTGGTAACCAGTAATAGCCAAGGCTAGAAATGGACCATTTCTGATTAGGTTTAATGAGAAACAGGCCATTCCCTGTCAAATCAACCCATGAACCTTGACCTCTGAGATTTTTATGATTTTTTTGTTTGGAAGGTGTACCTACCAAGATTAGTAGTTAAAATGCAAAATTTTACATTTTTCTGCCTTTTGGTTTTTGAGTTAACAGTTTTTTAAAAACCCACAAAAAGGCTGTTTTTGTCATATATAGTTTTTAGCTCACCATTAAATTATTACTTTTTATGTATACAAAATTTGCTGCAATATACTATAGTATTAAAAATCTATAATGTAATTCGGTTGGTAATCAGTTTAGATAGTTTAGGTAATCAGAAATATCAATGATCGATTGTCATGGTTGCCGCTTATCATACTGTGCAGCCAAATGAAAGGACGGGTATTATAAGCGGACCCGGTTTTTTTTATATTGAAGAATGTAATCATCGATACCTAATATTCACATCTCAAATCCTAGACTATCAATCGATATAAAGTATCTATAGTTCTCAATAACAATCATACGTGTTAAATTAAAATATGGATCTAATATTTAGAGTGATCAAACAAATTATTATAACCAAAATTAGGAAAACTGAAGACGACCATATTTGCTCCTCTCACAGTTAAGTTACAGTTGTTTCTTTCCCACAAATTTCACATAATGGGTTTTCCCCCACGAGTCCAACATGTTGAAATCATGAAAAACATGTCTTATCATCTTCCAAAGCAATGTCGTGTAGTTTTCTAAAATTAACCGTCATTTTTAATAATCAAATGTTACTTATATAAAATTGAAATATTACCTTACTTGTATTATCTTAAAGTGTTTACAGCTGCTGATATAGATTATTTAAGTTAATTGTTCAAAATAATTAATCAGTATCAATTGATTGTATTGATGGTTATAATTAAGTAATATCGTTTGCCAATTTCGATATAAAAAAACCGGGTCCGCTTATCATACCCTACCCAAATGAAACAACCCTAACTAATTACAATGGTGTTCTCAGTTATCATTCATAATTATTATAAGTAATCTAAGGTAGGGTACAATAAGCGGACCCGGTTTTTTATATCCAAATTGGCAAATGATATTAGATTTTTTTCCCTTGGGGCGGCCTACTGCCATGCACTAAAGCCTCAAGGGCTTTTTGCACACCCCGGAAACACCATGAGGCCTATCAGTCTATAATTTCAGCAGTTCCACAAACTGCTGAAAACAACCTATCAGGTCCTCCTGGGGAAATTCACCACCCCTGTCCAAACTACCAAAGATGGCATACCGCTCCCTTGCTATTAATCATAACCATTGATATTTAACATAACAATACTGATTAATTATTTTGAACAGTTAACTTAAATAATTGGCTGCAGTATAATAAGAGGCCACCACCACAACAGAATCATATTATGATTATCTAAATGATATAAACAAAAATGTTTACAAGAATTACGTTATATAAAAACTATCTGTTATGTGTATCTATAAAATGTAACAAACAATACAGTCTAACATTTAGTTACTTTTTACTGTTTTTAAGAATATACTATGATTCTATTGTGGTGGTGGCCTCTTATTATACTGCAGCCAAATCTATATCAACAGCTGTAAACACTTTCAAATAATACACGTAAGGTAATATTTCAATTTTCCATAAGTAACATTTCATTATTAAAAATAGCAGTCAATTTTAGAAAACTACACGACATTGCTTTGAAAGATGATAATACAGCTATAGTTATTTCTTTCCCACAAATTTCACATGATGGCTTCAACGTGTTGGACTAGTACCAAAAAAACCCATTATGTGAAATTTGTGGGAAAGAAATAACTATAACTGTGAGAGGAGCAAATATAGTCGTCTTCAATTTTCCTAATTTTGGTTATAATAATTTGTTTGATCACTGTAAATATTAAATTCATATTTTAATTTAAACATAAGTACTTTGGGATTATACCGACCACACCCAGACATGAATCGTTATTTCACATTTTGCTTCTACTGATTACTAGATTAGCGTAGAACAATATTTCGTCAATATAAAACAAGAATTGTCTTATCGCAAACCCCTCCCCATCCTCAGACAGAGGTCAAAGTCGAGCGGTCTAGTAGATAACGTGATTGCAGAGTCTCGCCGCCCGTTCAGCTGGTGCGTCGCTTTGTTGTACTTCCGTGTTTTACCCCTACATTTCTCCAAACACAAAATTCAACAAAAACAAACATTACCAAACAAAAACTAAACTCTTTATTGAAAAAAAACTCAAAACTTGTTTTTATTCTTGATCACACTCCGCCACTCAAAATGCGAGTGCCTCCGGCCATCAGCGCAGGGCAGCACTGATGGTAGTACCTATCAGTAAAATACCAAATTCTAGAGGGGCTGATCAGAAATATAAATTGAATTGTAATGGAAAGGCAATTATGTACCTGCAAAAAACTTAAATAATCATGTGATGCCGCACGGCCTGCCGTAATCGGGATTCTCAAGAAAGATAAGATAACAGCGACAACAATACCTGGAAATGCTTGTAAGTTTGTAATTTTGTAATTGAAAAGTTGTTTTTTCGTTCTATCATGTTTGTTTCTATAAATTTATATTTTTGTGTTCTTCATACTGGTGTGGTCGGTATAATCCCAAAGTACTAAAACATATGATTTTTATTGAGGACTATAGATACTTTTATATCGATTGATAGTCTAGGATTTGAGATGTGAATATTAGGTATTGATGATTACATTCTTCGATATACAAAACTGGGTCCGCTTAACGTACCCTACCTGTAATCTATTATAAAGGAGTCTGGTTACTGGAACGTTATACCAGTACTAATTAATTTGGTAATAGGTTATTGACAAATAACAGTATTTCCCATCTCTAGTGGGTATTACTCAAATACCATACACATGATTTTACTTTGTTTAAATTAATTTGGAACAAAAATGTCAAACTGAATTATGTTATAGGCTTTTAAGATTGTACTAAACAATATCAGCAATTTTTAATTATGAATATCTATATGTCAAATGTTTTTATATTCAATATTTGAGATATTTCTAATTTATAGCCTAGTTGATTCAATTGCCCTTGTGGCCAAGCACTGCTTATTATACTGCACATAGGTTATTGATGGTATGTTTCTCTTGTAGGCCTATCCTATGGCGAGACTAAATTTACCATGGTAGGCCTAGCATTTTTCACATTTCTATACCAAGGGCGTAAGATTTACAAAATAAGAGTAGGCCTACTTTATCATAGGACATGTAATTCAGCTTTGTCGATTCTTAATAAAAAATTTCAAGTGTTGGTTTATCTTGTTAGGTCGGTTATATTTTATATTGTGCTTGTAATGCTCAACCAAGACAAGCCACATTGATCAATATAATTTTTATAAATAGGCTACACATAAATTAATAATATTATTTGATATAACCTATCATGCTTATGTTCATCATACTTATGTTTATCATCTATAAGGAATATCAGGTCTTTTTGATGTGTCAGCAGTATCTTAAACAAAGTGATTTAGGTAAACATTGAAAAAAAGAAAAAACTTAGCCGTATAAAATAGTAACAATGCATGTATTGCATGTAATGTAATGAATGTAACAATTGTAAAAACAATGTAAAATTCATAATAATTGATAAATAAATAAGTATATAAATAGATAACATCATAAAAAATTCAACAATTTAACAAAAAAATAAAGACTATTAGTAAGAACAGTGAACAAGAACAAAAATAAACTATTTAAAGAATCAACAAGTAAAAAGGTATTGATCAACGGACAATATATTACAGAGTTATGCCAGGGTGTTCTAGGAATTCCTCAATGTTATAAAAAGGATTTGCTAACAGCCAGTCATTGAGTTTTTTTAAGAAAAACCTTACAACTATACAATTTAACAAAATAACTTATTATAGACTTTTTTGCACATGACGGAATGGCTATTTAACATTTTACTTAATCGGCATTGTTGAAGACTAATATTATCTTTAATTTCTGGTAATTTTTTTAAGGAGTAAGCAGCAAGTTCAAAAATGTAAAGATTAACAACAGTATTAATTTTTAAACTAATGAATATAGGCTTGTAATGATCTAATGGGGCTGATCCATTAATTATTCTAATAACCCTCTTCTGCAATTTCAAAATCTCAACAACCCTTGGAGAGTTACCCCTTACAAGCAAACAGTATTTCATTATTGACTGAAAGAAAGCGAAATATGCCATCCTAATATAATCTGTGGTTACACAATGTTTCAAACGTCTCAATAGAACATCAATACAACTCTAGACAGTCTAGTTTTAATGTGGTCTATATGTGTTCCCCAGGTCAGCTGGTGATTCATAAAAACTAAGCTTATAAAACTATGCAACATTAAGTAGACTCTCGTATTTTGTATCCCCTTTCTTATCGATTAATGAGAACAACAATTGACACACTTGGCAATTACTTGTAATCATTACTTTTAATCATTACTTAAAATCGTAACTCAAAAGAATATGGAAATTTAAATTATTTGTGCAGTTATAAATTAGCAGTGGCTGCCTTGCTGTCTAAAATAATATGGCTAGGTGAGTTTGAAATAGTTTTAGTTTTTAGGGATTATTGATCAGTCTTTTGGAATTTTATATTTTACTGATCAGTACTATCTTGAGGGATGTTTTTCGTTTGATGTTATCTACGTGGGTGGGGCAGCATCACAGCCCGCATGACTAGCCATTAGGCATTACTGTCAGCCCTTTTAATTATTGGTTCCTTTTACGAGATTACAAAAGAGTCTGAAATAAAAAGTAGAGGTGGTGAATCAGTGGCGTAGCGACAGAGGAGCGAGTGGAGCGACCGCTCCAGAGCGGGGGTGACAGGGGGGCGGCGGGCGGCGGACGATAAAATTGCGGGAAGCAGCCCCTTCCACGCGCATCATGGCCGCGCAGTGTCTTTGTGTCAGTCAGTCTGTCATTGACCTTGGCTGAGACAAAAAGGGCGTCCGTACAGAACCCACCGAGTGATTGACTTACTTCAATTTACCTTTGCGTAGTGATTGCAGATTTAGCGTTAGTGCAAAGTATTGATTATATTATTTATTTTGTTGTGATGTGATTTTGTGTGGTGTTGATTTATTACCTTTGGTATATAATTTCAAAAAAAACTAAGTGGTGCTGGAGTATCGGAAACGAAGGTTAGAGAAAGGTCCACGCAGAAAATCTTGAACTTAAGAAAGTAAAGAAGTTATCTACCTACTTTTCGAGGGACACTTCAGTAGTTGCAGTTTCTCAAGAACCCACTTGTAGCTCACAAGTACCTACAAGCGATGAGGACTTGGAGCAAACAACCTGTAGGCTTACCTGAAGATGCAGAAGACCACGTCCTTCTTCAGGAACCTTTTTTCTAAGGTAGGTCTAGTTAAAGCTGAAGGTACCGATTGCGAGTTGAACCCTAAAGAAATGTAACAGCTGTTATAAGTTCTTTCTGATAAGGGTAATTTTGAAAACACTCTTACAGCCAAACAAAAACGGCAAATAATAAAATTAGGCCCTCATCAGCCTAAAGGGCCATTTTCAAAAGAATCAGAAGGGAGAAATAAAAATAGGGGATTTGACGAGAAACGGTATTTTCAAAAGAATAAAGGAAAACCAATTGAGAATAAACGTAATTGGTTATGCTATTCAAACATCCTCAATGTTTGCTATTGTCAGCCATGCTGGCTTTTCAATATGGCCTATACTGATGTGGGATTTTCGAAAGGTACGTCTGATTGGGCACATTTAGGTCGAAACATAAAAGACCATGAAGAAGATTCGCAAAGTCATGCAATTGCGTGTGAAATATACTATCGCTGGCAGTTAGGCCTAACAGTTTGATAGTGAGAATCTGGAGGAGATTAAAAAAGCCACTGATTACTGGAGGACAAGTTTTAAGGCGAGTGGTGGACGTCATTATTACGTTAGCTACAAACGACTTACCACTGAGAGAGCACAGATTGTGTAATGACGATGAAGATGCAACTAAATCGAAAGGAAATTTTCCTTGAGATAATACATATGCTAGCAAGATATGACCAGGTCCTTGCAGATTTAATTAAGTTACCAAAACGTAGTGTTAACTACCTTAGTCCTCAGATTCAAAATTAGCTGATCAACCTGATTTCCAAAGAGATAAAAAAAGAAATCAAGGAAGAAATGAAAAAAAGTCCCTATGTGTCTATTATCTTTGATACAACTCAAGATATAGCGAAAACCGACCAGCTGAGTACAGTGTTTCGTTATATAAAGATAAAAACTGACGAAGGCGACAGGCCAGTACAACTAGTCATAGAAGAAGCGTTCGGGGGCTTTTTGGAAGTGGAAAGCCAGAAATCAGAATACTTATCAAATGTTGTTTTCAATATCATAGTAATATTGATAGTTATTGAAAGTGTGTTGCTTGAAACTATGGACATAATTTCTAAAAAAACTTCAAAGTACCGAAGAAGACTTTGAACACGCAACAAAAAATGCTCGTAAATCTCAAAAACAAAAATTAACAAACTTAGGAATGAATGGCAAAACAGTTAAAGCAGATGCAACTAAGCTTTGTTTGCAATGGAAGGTTGTACCACATTTCATTGACTCAAGAACAAAAAAGAAGACAAGAATGTTTGATGAAGTGCAAGTTGATGACCCTATTAAAGACAATGAGAAACGTTTCCGGGTTGAGGTGTTCAACCGTAGTCTTGACATAATCACAACACAGCTGACAGAGCGTTTTTGAGGCTGATACTCACATTACTAGTAGTTTCAAATGTCTGAAGCCTTCTGTTTTAGTTGGAGCAAGTGATGAAGAAAATCTTAGAATCAAGCAAAATTTTGATATTAAACTACAAAGATGACGTCTTCCTTAACTTAGATCCACAGCTTGTAAGGCTAAAAACTTGTTTTTTAAGTCGCGTGGAAAAACTCAAAAGTATAAGGGATTTTGCAGATACTTTAATAGTGCGTGCTCAAGTTGGTTCCAGCTTTCCAGATGTTGTGAATGCTTGTTTGATTTTTTTGACACTACTGTTACAACTACAAGTGCAGAGAGATCATTTTCAAAACTTAAACTGATAAAGAACTATCTTCGCAGCACCATGTCCCAAGAACGTCTGAGTGCCTTGGCAACCATATCTATAGAGCGCAGCAGAGCCAGGCACATCAACTTGGACGACACAATAACACAGTTTGCTAGCATGAAGTCACGAAAGAAGATTAGTTAAGATAGTAATATGCGAGTTGGTTTTGTAACTACTTAACTACTATGTTCACGTTTTAGATAATGTGCTCAAATTTAAAACTAGGGTTTTCAATACATATTTTATTAAATATATTGAAATTTGTACTTTCATTCCAAACCCTATGGAATTGAATTAGGATTTAAATACATATTGCTATACACGTAAACTAGGTCTCTTACAAGGAACAAAACTTTATAAAGAATAGTAGACTGTAAGTTATTATAAAAAATGATGTTTGGTCAAAGACGCCTTACATTGCTGATGAAATGATGGCCAAGAAACGTTTGTTACGGTAGTGAGGTGAACTGTCCGGCACTGATTGATCATGTCGGTAAAAGTTGGGGAAGGGGCGCCAGCGACTGAGTCGCTCCATGGCGCCAAAATCCTCACTACGCGACTGTGGTGAATTTAACATTAAAGATGCAAAACAGAAATTGTTTATCTTCCACTAAAGATTATATGACTTTTTTGAACAAAATACAAATTTTTTATACAATTTTACTTAATTTTAGTCATTATTTGTGCAAAAATAAAACTATAAATTTATAAAAACAAAGAAATTTAAGGTCTATTTTACAAATTATAACTTTTTTCTTGATTACTTGCAATTTAAGAAAGTATATACTTCAGCATCATCATGCTCACTTTCCTTGCAATTATCAATAATATCTATGTAGTTTACATGCATATTAGAATTCCATAATATATCTAAAAAAAATCTCATAGCTAGAAATAACTAGGCATAAAACTTAAAATAATTAATTTGTTTGTTTATTTTACATGTTTTTTTAATTTTCAAACAGACACAGTAATATAGATTATTTTGGTTAGTTTATTGCAAAAAGAATTGTGAAAATTCGTTTGATAGTCTCTTTACAACAAATATTCCCCCAAAAGTGTGCATATTTAACAATAATATGCATACACTTTATGCATATGACTTTGAGAATTATAATTTGTAAAAAGTATTGGCGCTAAAAGGTAGGTCAGTTGTACAAGTGGCTCGATACTTTAATGCTTGAAGAGAGACACTAAAAACATATGTTTTCAAGCTTTGTTTGTGTTTTTTCAGAGCCATCTCTTACTTGGATTCATGTTGTAATCTGATTATTTGTCAAAAGGTGGTGGTTCAATTTTTTAAATAGCTAATTTTCCTGAATGAGGTATGTAAATTAAGTAATGAGACTGGCACGTCAGGTTTGGTCTGTCAACAATGAATTGGCTGTGGTTGTAGGGGTGGTAAAGGAACATGTGATCCTCCTTCAGTACATGTTTGACCTTGCTCATGTCATTTGGTTGTGTACAGTGATTGTTTTTGTGAAACAGATTTTGTATTGTGTTCTAAAAATGAGTGACATCAATTTCGAGCAATGGTGTTCTATCAGGTCTTGCTTCAGACTTAGGGACAGTGCAACGAAAACTCTTGCTAAACTTCAGCACACCTACAGAGATAGTGTTTTGTCAAGAGCCCAGATTTTTCGGTGGTTTAAAGCATTTTTAGAAGGAAGACAGATGATTGAAGATGGACCAAGTAGCGGAAGGCCTTTTACATTTGAAAGGATCTTATGAGTTCAGATCGTTGTTGACAGTCAGAATGATCTAGGAATAGTTAAATTTGATTTATACCAATGTTTATCAAGTTTTGACCATTGAATTGGGTATGAGGAAATTCTGCACAAAAGTTTTTCCTAAAACTTTACACAAGACCGTAAGTACGCCAGAAAGGAAAGGTGACTTTTTGGATTCGATTGAAACGACTCTCATTTTCTGGATTGTGTTAGTACTGGTGACGAGTCTTGGATGTTTTAGTACCAACCAGAAACTAAGCGCCAGAGCATGGAGTGGCACACCTCAACCTCTCCAAGGCCCAAAAAGCAAGGATGACGAAGTCAAAAATCAGATGCATGCTGATTTGATATTTTTAATTCACCAAATCGTTCACAAAGAGTTTCTACCTCAATACCAGAAGGTTAATCAACACTTTTACCAGGAAGTTCTTGGAAGACTTCAAAAAAAGGGTCATTAAAAGGACCAAACATTAAGAACAAGTGGGTGTTGTATCACAATAGTACTCCTTGTCATACAGCAATTTCAATAAATGATTTTTTGGCCAGCAAAAACGTTCCTGTGGCTCCTCAACCTCCTTATTCGCCTGACTTGAGTCCTTGTGACCTTTTCTCTTCTCGAAGTTGAAAAATCACCTCAGGGAATTCATTTTGGAATAGTTGAAAGCATTCAAAAGGCTGTGACCGACCAGCTGAAGGCTATTCCAGTATCGCAGTTCCAGTACTGCTATGATTAGTGGAAGAACCGTCTCTAGCGCTGTGTTGCTTCAGAAAGAAGTTATTTTGAAGGTGACAATATAGAATTCTAAATATTTTAAAATAAAAATTTGTGTAATTGTTCTCATTACTTAATTTATAGACCTTGTATATGTAGATGGCCATTCTTTCCCAAATTTGGATGTTGATTGGCTTTCATTTTAAAATGACAAAAACAATAAATATTTTTCATCTGTAAACAAAACTAATGTTCACAATTATCCATAAAATCAATTTTACAAAGTTTGTTTATTTGATTGGTAGTTAGTAAATTCAGTATGAACTATGAATGTTGTTCCATCCCTAAATTATAAAATTATTTGTTTTATTATTTAGAATATAAAATATTGCATTATTTCACAAAGTAATCCTTTTTAAAATATATTTTAATGTTCACTCCAGCAGTAGCGATTGCTATGTTATGTAGACTATAATATGGATGGGTGAATTTGTAAAATTTTTAGCTCTCAAGCATTGATGATCAGCCTTATGGAATTTTACATTTTACTGATCAGTGCTATTTTGAGGGATGTTTTCCGTTCGTCATATATTGAGAGGGGGCAACATAGGCATTACTGTCAGCTCGTTCAACTACCTACTAGTTGATTTATGAGATTAAAACAAATTCTGGAAAGTGAAAAAAGTACTGTTATAAACAAAATCCATTTAAACAATTGTATTTAATTTTAGTTATTATTTCTGCAAATTTAAAACTATAAATATATAAAATAAATATGGTTAAGGCTTGTTTTGCAGTTTATACCATTTGGTTCCAAACACTTGCAATTTTAAGGGAAAATATACTTTAAATAGCTTACACAACATCATCTTGTTCTCTCTTCATGTAAATAAAAATAATATATACGTAGTTGTAGTATTTACGCTGATAAATTTCAATACCGTATTATGTGGATTGTGTGTGTGTGTGTGTGTGTATGCGTGTGTTGATGTTATAATATGATAATTAATTAATTACCAGATTCAGTTCGTCCAAAATCTCCAGGGAAGCAACTCGAGCCTACGCACAGGCTTTTCCGCCCATGTAGGCTCATTTCCTAGGCCACTTTAAATTTGATGTGTATAATATTTTTATGTATAATGTTGTTATGTAAACATTCAACTAGTATAGTAACAAGACAATATAAATTTAATAGTAAATTTGCACACATGTAAATATTTTTTGGAAATAAAACTATGATTCAATTCAATGATTCAATTCAATTCAATTCAATTCAAGTACTTAGATTTCCCTGGTCTTTTATACATTAGATATAAAAGGATTTTTCATACCTTGAACAACTTTGATGTCAAACTTGAAATTAAAAAAAAAAAAAATAAAAATGCCTTGTTTTAGAAGTTAAAGAAATTTTATAGAAATATGTATTATGTTGCAAATATTATTGACAAAAAACAGAAAAATTGGTTACATAAATTGTTTACAACAATTTTTCTCCCAAAGGTCTGGAAATCTACAATTGATAGGCCTGCACTTTATGCATATAACTTAAAAATGGCCACTACACTGAAAGGGTTAACAAAACCAAGATGATTATGGTTTTGAGAGTTATAATTTAAAAAGTATAAATATTGAAATGGATAATCTTCCTTCACATATGGCCATTCTTTCTGTACTTGGAAGCTCAATGCTCCCATTTTAAACAGTGAAACACAATGCATTTGTTTCCACTGAAAATAAAATAAACATGTAAAATTATCTATAAAATGTATTAAAAAAGAGTTTTTTGAAATCTGAGTGGTAGTTGTTAAATTCACAATATGAGAATCATGATTGGACCCTATTACTGAATGATATAATTATTTGTGTTATTACTTAGAATATTTAATAGTCTATTATTATTAAATAAACTATTATTAAATAATTTGTAGATACACAAAGTAATCCAATTTAGAATATATTTTCGGATTAAATTCAATTCTTGGATTAAAATAACCTTCTTAGTTTTGTAAAGAAAGGAAACTGTAGAGATAGGACAAAATGACTTCTGTTCCCTGTTGCTAAGCTTAAAGGAGCTTTAGAAGAAGAAAAAATTTGTGACTCAGAGCTAAGCTAGCCCTAAGTGTAGGTCATCCTGTAGATACCAGAAGCAGAATGTCATTCATTACATTCATGTATACATAACAGTCCTATGTTATCAATTCATAGCAGCTCCACTGGACTAAAGTGAGAGCACACACACACTACTTGTCCTGCTAAATGTAACATAACAATCCAATTGGCGCTAATCTTACTCCATCTATCTAGAATGACATGTATATGTTTATTTATTTGTTGTTTGTATTATCTTTTCAGACTGAGGTACAAGAATTTGTGTTAGAAAACCCTAACATATCAGTGCAGAAGTCTGTTGACTTCATGAAGCAGATCGTAGGAGTTGCTGTTTCCACTGTTTCATACATAAGAAACATCTTTCCACCATCAGCGTTTAAAACAATAAAAATAAGTGGACAGAAGATTTGGCTTCTGAAGGGAAATAGTGATATCCCTGCAACATTCACATTGATCAACTGGATTAAGAGTGCATTTGAGGCAGTTCGAGAAAATATTGTAAGTTAATGTAGTTTATACTTTTTTTATTTAAGATTGATACAATATTACAAAAATAGAACTTTTTTACTTGGATTTTTTACAATACAGTATAAATTAACTTAAAATATTTTATATAACTTTATATAATCAAATTTCCCTTTTTTCTTTAATTTAAATTTTGTTTGTTGAAGGAAGGAAATTAATGTAAAATCTGTTTGTATAAAAATAATGTTATTACACTCTATGTAGAACGGATAAGCCTGCAAATAACATGATACAACACAAGGATTCTTTATTACACTTAGAAAATTCCCAGTTTCTTAAATGTTCATACTCATAATATAAATAATTCAGAAAGTAATTCTTGCTTTTAATAATGGTTTTGTTATTTTTAAAAGTACTCTTCTACTATAAACTATTTTATGGCAACTTTATCTTCTATCTTTAAAGATTTTAAATGTTTATTATCGTTTTGACATATTTTAGTTGAAGAAGATGGTTTTTGTCATACAAGGACAAGATGGACATGAAACTTTGGAAGTTTACACTTTCAATTTTTCTTATAACTTTGAAGCAATCAGTTGCCATATTTTGAATGGAAATACTGGACAGGAAATGTAAGTATATACAGATTTTGTTTTTGAAGTGCAAGAAATATGTTGAAATAAGATTCATACAACATTATTTTTCATCAATCATTCATTTTTATGAATGGAATACCCACACATTATTAAAAAAATACATAAAATGTTTTAAATAGTCAAATTTTATATTATAACATTCAAACATATTTTGTATATAATGACAAACAATGCAGCAACGGCGAAGTAAACCCCAATAACATGAGGTACTGGGCCTTTGAGAACCCACACAATGATATATGATTTGCCCTATGTTTACATTTAAAAATGTATAGATTCAAACACTCAACTTAATTTTGGAACACACTGTCCATAGGTTTTGATGAACATATTTTACATGGACTCCCCATGGGCGTTTTAGACAGAAAGCACTTTGTTTTATGTCAATACACCAAACTGTTCTCCCGCTATACATATTGTGCCTCAGTGTCATCAGTTGTTTACCATCCCTCCCCATTCCTACCCACCTCTTACCATCATCCAGAAGCCAGCCCTAGTGTATAGTTACACATATGTTAATTTATGCCTTACACATAAGGGATCAAGTATGATTTAATTTACACATAAACAAAAATTTTTTACAGTGGTTTACAAAATTACTCACCCAGGATAATGAGTAAGAGCATAATATAACCAATGCCAAATTTGTTGACTCCCCCGGTCAAGAATAAAAGTTAACATGGCACTTTGATAATAACTTTTATTCGTATAACTCAAAACTTACTTACAAAAAAACATCATTTTCTGTATTAAGAATTTTCAAAGTTGTAGTTTAGTTGAAAATCGCCAAAAATCAATCAATACCCTTCTTTGTGATTAACGAAATAAAAAGTAGAAGTTTGTAAGTTTATAAATTATTTGCTGTATAAATTAAATGTGGAAATAAACAAGCTAATTTTTAATGTTCATTATTGTAGTTCTATTAGTTAATTGTGGTTAATTTTCAATCTCGAGTATCTATACTTTTTGATTCGAGAGTAGTTTTTGACAGCGGTAAACAGTGTGCCAGTGGTGGCGGATTCTCTCTAGATCAATATCTGTTGATATATTCTAACCGATGTATGTTACAGTGCGCCACACTCATTCACACAATTTTTTATAATGGCATGACTCATGAATAATATCATATTAACATATTATAATTATTTTAATGTTTGTGAATATTTTATTATGAATATGAAAAATTAAATTTAAAACTTTGCTGTCCCCAAATCTTGCCGCCCTTTGCGAGAGCACAGAATACCATGTGCATAAATATGGGCCTGTATATGATAAAAAGATATTGGTGTGCTCCAGCCAATATTTAACCAACCAGGCAAGGAAAGGAAGGTAAAGTATAAAGGTCTTCAATAATCCATTAAGAATCTTCAACAAGAATAGCTTAAAACATAAATATCCATTTTTCGTTTTGGTCAGATTCAGTTAAGAACTTTACCTACAACCAATAATTTTATTACTCAGTTATATTAATTTTTGTTGGTGTTTTTTTACTTGTAATGGTTTATACCTTTGTTACAATTTTATGAAGAAATAAACAATTTCAAATTTAATTATGGCATAAGATTGACATTTTGTCATACCAGTGACAGAGAATCATTGTATAAGTATACATAAATAAATATTCATTAGGTATGAAATCTATTATACTTAAAATGCTAGTATTAATTTTTCTGCACTGTTTTAATAACTCCTAGTGAGGGTGTGTTTTATTTCATGATTTGTAACATCTAATATGATTGTATTCCAACATCAGAGTCTGAGTTTTTCTCACACACTTCTTTAAGGCTGGTAGTTTTACACAGAATCTTTACACTGTGTTGACAGTTACGCTAATTAATATTAACATTAAAAAAATTGTCTAAAGAAACTTACTATCTGTGATGTTTTGGGTCAGAAGTGAGATTTTGAGATTAATAATAATGTGTATGTTTAAGAAATTCAGAATACAAAAAAAAGAATAAATATTTTGAAGAGAAATTCAACCTCATGATAGCTGATTATTTTGTAGGACACTTGAAAGCAAGACTGTACCTGATAACATTATGTCTGCAATACAATTGTTATTGCGGCGGTTGATAGTGATAACAGAGGACTTACAGCCTCTTCCCAATAATTCTGAACTAAGCATGCGGCTTGAGTTCTGTGAAAATGGTAAGTGGATCATTCATTACTGCACTCTGTATCAACTTATTATTTTTAGAGATAATATTATTAATAGAGATAATAGCTAGTGATTATTAGATTATTCTTAGAGAACATGTCTTAATTTTTAGTGTTTAACATTAGACAAATTTCGTTTCTAGTCTGAGCTTATTTGCATTGTATAAGAACACAATCTGGTTTTTTCTTGATTTCAATAGAGACATTTTTTCTATGATATAATTTATTGTTAGTTACACTACTTGTCAAAATGGGTTACAAAGAGCTAAAATATTAAAATATAAAAGTTGTATCTTTCTAGCTGGACACACTTGAAATTGACCATCGGACACATAAATAATCGTTTTATAATGTCTGAAATTTAAACATAGTGAAAGTCACCACTTATATATATATATATATATATATATATATATATATAATATATATATATATATATATATATATATAGCTGATGTTGAATTAACATTTATTTACATATCTGATAATTGGTATTAAGTGTGTCAAGATAAGAAAAATATTGTGAGAACAAAATTATTGTTTCATATTTTTAACCCTTTTGTTACACTCCCATTTTGGGATCTCTCTAAAAATTATTTAATGGTGCCACCAACACCCGTCCCTTATTAATATGATTAATGTTGTAAAATAATTTAAAAAAATTCAGAATTCAAAGGAAAACATAATTTATTAATATAAAATCAGCATTCCAGAACTGTACTACATCATTGTGAATTGTTGACTATTTTTTTTTTATGTTTGTTTTTGTAATTTAAAGTGAAGGATTTAAATAGTTTTTCCTGTTTCCTTATAGAGATTGTAACTATAGATGAGCTGCTTTGAAAGCGACTTGTTAAGTGAACAGTGTGGGGGAGTGAGTGAATGAGTGAGTGAGTGAGTGAGTGAGTGAGAGAGTGAGAGAGAGAGAGAGAGAGAGAGAGAGAGAGGGGAGAGAGGGGAGAGAGGGAGAGAGAGAGAGCATAATGAGACAATAAAGCATTTTGATTATTTTTAGTCTACTTATACGTTATTTTTATATATACAAAAAAAGGTTCTTTTGTTTTAAATCAAAAATTTTCTTTTAATTCAAATCTCAAGTTAAATATTACCTAAGAGACTACGATATTTCCTTACTTTGCTTGTGTATATACAGTTTATGAAACATTTCGATTATTAAAATATGTTATTTAATTAATTAAACATATCATTGCAGAACTTAAGCATATCAGAATTATTTTAATTTCTATTTGTAGGTCAACTATAAAAACGTGTTTTGATAAAAATTTAATTTTGTTTGTCCTACCCTTAGATTCTTGGTAGAATTGTGATCATAGTTAGACAATTTTGGTAGAAACTTATTTAGAAGTGTGTGTGAATGAAATAAAAGATTTTAAAATAGTACAGTCAGCAAGCTACGAGTTTATTTTTCATTACTACTGACGCTGTCAGCACTTATCATTAACAAGAGTTACTATTATACAACTACTGTCAACAATAATAGAGATAAAAATGATGTCAAGGCTATTACAAATTAGCCATTCAAAGTGATGATCAATAATTGTTCATTGCTATTACTCGCCATCTCTCTCACTTGAAGTGAGAGAAGTGTGCAAAAGGCTTTTATTGTATTTCTCAATCCCTACTGGTGAATGGACTCTTCATTCTAAAAATATATTGGGCACATATTTTCTGTTAACTGTCTATCAGCTGTTATATATAAAATATCAAAAGAAGTAAAAACGAAACTGAAATATGAGCGTGGTTTGACTATGAGTATAATTTCAGTTTAACATAAGTAAAAAATTTACTTTGAATATTTTTACCAAGGGAGGTTATAACCCCCAAAGCCCCCTCCTGGATACACCTATGTACACAACTGACAGATGTTTTGGCATCTGATTGCTTGTTGTGCCAGATGTCACACCTGTCTGTATGTCATCAAACATATTGCACCACACTTTTCCTGTGTTTATCATTGTGGACCACTGTCACTCTCTTTTACAAATTTTATATTTGGATTTATGGTAGGTACAGTATTTATCTATAATGTTTCACAAAGTTCAATCTTTGCTGCTGAGCAAAGATGTGTGAGAGACAAAGTTTTTTATAAAAAAACTCAACCTTTAGCTCCTAGTCGGTCAAGATTGTTTGACACAAATGATTTGCCATTTAATGAGGTATTTAGATGGAAGATTAAGACTTAGTGCCGTTTGCTTTCTTATGAGGAGAAAACGTAATAATAACTTTAAAATCTTTGGGGGGAGATAAACACATTTTGTGAATGAATTCAAGCAACTAATTGTTGAGCTTTAATAGTTACGTAAAGCTGCATCAGAGTTTTTTTAGTTTTGTATTATATATTTTATTGTGTTTCAGTTGGTATAGCAGGAAATAGTTATTATAATGAAGGGCGTTTTATCAAATTTATATTTGTCTGGATTCATAGTTCTTAAGCATTCAGCAGTGTAACTTTTTTGAGAACAATTGGGATGCCCTCCCAATTCATCACCTGACCTTGATAATACAATTCATCTTGAAATATTTTGGCTTTATTGCAGAAAGCCATCTTTATTCAACAAATGTTAGATCAAAACTGGTAGACTACTAATACATTTCTTCAGATGAATGAAGAGCGTAGAACTTCATAATTGACTGAAGATTAATCAATCACTGATCTATCTGATCAATCACGAATTGGTGTGGCTTCTTTATCACACACACGCACGCGCGAGCACGCCCACAGAACATCTTTCTGAAAAGATTGTGAACCTACACGTTAAAATAGATGAGCTTTCGTCCCTGGTCGAGGATGGACAAAAACAAATATTGAAGTTAAAAGATCAGAAATCCAAACTTCAAAGTGTATTTGATGAATATGACCTGGAGCAAATGAAGATAATTCAGGATAGGGACCTGAAAATACTACACTTAAAACGGAAAATCGAGAACTTTGAAAAAAATACAAGGAAGTGTGACGAAACCCCTGAAACCCTAATGAACGATCAAGGAGTTAGCAATTATCATGTACAGAAGCTGAACAACGTTTTGAAGGACTTGTCCGAATTGTCAAATGGGCAACAAATGATGGACCAAAGGTTATCTTTAATGGAAATAAAGCTAAGTTCGCTTATGGAAACTGATTTTGAGACTGCGCCCAAGTCACCCGCTCCCCAGATTCCTGATGATCCTTATTTTATTGTTAAACAAAAAAAATGTGTCAAGAGGATACCTCCTTGCACGGCTAAACTTCTTAAGGAGGGCGAAACCTTTGAGGATTTCTTCAACAACAACTTAGAAGAGTTCTTACGCATGCAGAAAACATCCAAAGCTGTAGAAGAAAACGGGAAGAAACGTTCAGAATTGTTAAACAGTCATGTAACGGAAAGATCTACCTCCGACATTATTGAGGAATTCCATGAAAACGTGTCGGCACCAATACCTAGAGAAGAGTCAATGTTGAAAACTTATTTTTTGGGGGAGGCTCTGACCATCAAAGAGAAGTGGAAACAGCGAGCCAAACGAGGCAGGCACTTCGTGAGCTCGGAAAGAAAGACGCATCAAATCTTATCATCTTTCACCAAAATACAGACAGAATCAGCAACAAGATAGAAAGTCTCAACCACCTACTTGCATCGTTTTCACCTGATATAATAGTTGTCACTGAGCATGGTCAGGATGAGGAAACTATGAAGAACACTCGACTGGAGGAGTATAACCTTGTATCAGCTTTCTGTAGGCAAAACATTAACAAAGGTGGAGTAGCGATTTTCAAACATGTAAATAATGAAAATGAAATGAATTAACTGGAAATTGAACACCACAGCATCCCCTTGATAGTGGAAGTCTCTGCTGTAACCATCAGCCTAAGTAAGAGCAGATTCGTTTATATCCTTGGGGTTTATCGGCCACCACGAAAGAATAAAGCATCGATAACCCTTGCTCTTCAAACGCTGGAAAATACCTTGAAGCTCTGGACCTCCCCAAATGTTTCCATTGTAATCATCGGGGATTTTAACATAGATTGTCTGGACCCATCGAGAGAAAAGAAGGAACTTGAAGATGTACTATCGACCTTCAACATTCACAGACTACTCCTCCCACCAACCAGGATAACCAGTGTCTCGTCTTCCTCCATAGACATGTGCTGTGTCACCCAAGATCTCAGCGACATCGTCAAGGTCCGGGTCGTAAACGAAGGTATTTCAGACCACAGTGGTCAAATATGTGAGTTAGGGCTAACAATGGTTAGGACTGAACAACAAGTCCCAACAGTATGCCGAACCATCAACTCCAATAACTTAACAAATCTGAAGACTCTACTTGCGAACCAGGATTGGAGGGCCGTCCTATCAAGCGAAGACGTTGATGAGGCTTTTAATAGCTTTTAGTCAATCATCACGTTAACTCTTAATGCTTCCTGCCCTTTAAAACGGTCTAGGGCAAAGCGACTCAACCCTATTAAACATGTTTTCGACGAGGAAGCTGCTAAACTGAGAGATTCTTTCCTTCGGGCCCTTGATATTTATGTCCTAACAGGAAGCAATGAAGACAAGTGGACTGCTAATAATTTGAAGAAGACTTACGATCTAAAACTGAGATCATTGAGGCAAGAGACAACATCCAACTATATTTCTCAATCTAGCTGCAAATCTAAGGCAGTCTGGAAGGTCATAAATAGTGAAAGGTGGTCCAGGGGCCATGATCCCATGGTTACTGATTACGTGATGCTTCAGAATGGCACAAGGATAGATAATCCAGCTGAGCTTGCCAACGTATTTAATATCTACTTCACATCAATTGCTGAAGAAACCTTGAAGAGCAGTCAACAGGACAAGTCAGGAACTGTCAGACCTAGCATGCCCACCATTGCTTTCCCAATGACAGAGCTGGAACCAACGACCGAGAGTGAACTTCGGAGGATCGTCGGTGCAATGAAGAGCAAGACCTCATCAGGACTTGACGAGTACTCTTCTAAGATCATCAAAACCTGTCTACACGAACTGATGGTGCCTTTGTTTCACATAATAAACCTTAGCATTGTCAATGGTCGCTTTCCCAGTAGACTGAAAACCGCCAAAGTAATTCCTTTGCACAAGAAAGGAAACAAGCACGAGCTTGGGAGTTTCAGACCAATCTCCCTGGTGTCTACCTTTTCCAAGATCATCGAGAAGGTCGCTCTGGCCAGGATACAGATACAGATACAGATACAGATATACTTTATTCATGATCATTAAGAACAGAATATGTGTCAAATCAAATGTACAGAGAATAAACATATAAAATACAAGTCAAGCATCGGTATTTTGTCTTCTTGCAGCTTCAAAGTACTCCTTGAGGTTGTAGAAAGGATTTTGTTCAAGCCACTGTTGAAGCTGGTGTTTCAGGGTCCTTCCTCTAAGACCTTCGAATTGTCTTGGTAGGGAGTTGAATAGTTGACGTCCAATGTAAGATGGTTTTTTTGTATAGAATGTGGTGCGGTGGGTTGGCAGATAGTAGTTTCTTGCTTGTCGAGTACTGTAGCTATGGATGGCATCACATCTAGGTAGATCAAGGTTGTCAACATGAAGAGTATAATGTATCAATGTATAATGCCACCACTGTCCGTATTTTGAGAGCTTTAAATGCTTCACGGCAGCTCTCCCTTGGTTGTAGATTAGCCAGGATTCGTATGGCTCTTTTTTGTAATACTAAAACCCTTTTGAGGTTTCCTTCAGATGTGCCTCCCCATAGGACTAGACCATATCGAATGTGGGCTTCAACTAGTGCATAGTAGGCTGTTCTAGCGATGTTCAGGCCTCCCAACATTTGCATACGTCTGACTACGTATATCCCTGTCCCAATCTGGCTACAAAGTTTGTTGATGTGACTTGTCCAAGCTAGATCAGAGTCTATTGTCATTCCTAATAGTCGTGCTTCCTGTTCCAATTTTATGTTGGGTACATGTGGTACAGGTTCTGTCCTACGGCTAAAATTTAATTGTATGGACTTTTTAGGATTTATTTTTAGGTCATTTTTGTCAGCATATTCAATTGCTTTGTTAAGGGTTGTGTTTATGTCATCAGAAAGGTCTTGAGATAGTTTATTTTTCACTATTACAGTAGTATCGTCAGCATACATGACACATTTGTTCTCAGTGCTGTCATTTATGAATTTAGGAAAGTCATTAGTTAAAAGGATGAACAAGACTGGACCAAGAATTGATCCTTGAGGTACACCCCTTTTGACTGGCAGTGGCTTTGATGTAACTGAGCTTTTTATGTTGTTTTGAATTTGCTGTACTTCCACTCTTTGAGTCCGGCCTATTAAATAGGTCTTAAAACCAATCCAATTCTCTGTGTGCCACTCCAAGAGATTCGAGCTTCTGTAGTATTAACTCATGTCCAAGGCAGTCAAATGCTTTCGAATAGTCGAGGAGAATTGCTGATACATAATTTGAGTCTTCTAGCTGGTCAATAATATATTCAGTTATATCTGTTAAGGCAGTGATTGTAGACCTACCCTCAAGGAAACCGTGCTGATTGTTTGGTAATGAGACTGTGGTTTTTAAGATGAGACATCAGCTGAGAAAGTACTATTTTTTCAAATATTTTTGCAAAAGTTGAGATGTTTGATATTGGTCTGAAGTTGGCAATATCTGTCTTGGATCCTGATTTATGCTTAGGAAAGATTCTTGATTGTTTTAGGGATGAAGGGAATTTTCCCTGTACTAAAGATTTATTTATTAGGTAGGTCAGCGGCACAACAAGTTCCAGGGCACAGTGTTTTACAAATTTAGCTGGAATTTCATCTATTCCACAGGATAGTGATGGTTTCAAGGAATGTATTACATCTATAACTGTTGTAGGTGTGATTTCGGTAAAATGAAACATACAAGTATGTTGACTAGGAGGAGTTTTTAGGTGATATGAGGTTTTTTTAGAGCTTTGAGGTTTTTTGTAAGGTTTTGTCTGCTATTTCAGAAAAGAAGGTGTTGAAGTAGGATGCTAGTTTATCAGGTTGGTTTTCTGGTTTTCCGTTAATATCTATAGTCCATCAATTCCATATCTGTTGTCTTCTTATTTTTCCTTTCTGAATTGATAACTTCCCACAGAGCTCCGGGACTTGTTATGTGCAGAGTCAATGTATTCTGTAGTAGAATTTTGTCTAAGTTTTCCTTAAATGTAAGTCATAATTTTTGCTTTCTTTGAATCATGTTCAAGTTTGTCTTCTGGTTTCCCTGAAATCCTAAACTTGTTTAATGCTTCTAGGTAGCTCTGTTTTAGTCGGTTTTGCTAACTGATGATCGAATATAGTTTTGGGCTTGTGATTTGCTTTTGATCTTGATTTTTTTCTTTGGGCATATTTCTTCAAGAGTACCTCTGATTATTCTTTGGAAGTTGTTATAAGAAATGTCAATATCAGCACTGCTGTATACAGTAAATCCAATCTTCTTGTTGAAGGATTCGCTTTAGGGAGTTTAAGTTGTCCTGAGAGTAATTTCTCTTATATATTGAGGGCAGAGTTATGGGGTGGGGGGGGGGGGGGGTGGGGGGGGGGGGGGGTGGGGGGGGGGGGGGGTGGGGGGGGGGGGGGGTGGGGGGGGGGGGGGGTGGGGGGGGGGGGGGATAAACATTAACAAATTTCAGACGAAAAAAATTTTAAATTTTCAATATTGTTCCCTTCAAAATAAAAAAATTAATGGTTATGTTTAAATTTAAGGTAGGTAATTTAAACAGCTTACGAGTTTCTCTAGCTTTAAAATTAAAGTGAGTTTGTATAAAAAGGGGATTTTAATGTCATAAATATTATTTAAATATACGGCAAAAGAAAAAAATTTTTAGAAAGCCGGTATGCTCGTGCATATAATGCACGAGTAACAGGAAGTTCTTTTTCTATAACAATTACAGGCTTGTTATAACAGTTTTTCATCTAGTGCTGGCGGGGATTTGCATTGGCCTAACCATAATCCATCTTTGATCACTACTTCAATATTTTGAAGTATTTTCAAGGGGCCCACTTTGAATTATTCATCCGTAGTATCCGAAACAGGTTTGAAACTTTATTTAATCTGAAAATTGCCCTATGGGTAATGGAGTTGATCAAATTTTAAAAGAAAAGATTTTTGGGACAAGTGGGTTTGGGAATTACTATTGCTACTGCCTTCATTATAATTACATTTAAATACTGAATTTTTTGCCCCAAAAACTCCAGAAATAAAGAATTTTTAAATACATTGTAGCAAATTGTTTTAATATTTGGAGAGTATCCCCGTTTTTTATAACGGTTTTCATATGGCTAAAATTTAAATCATATTTGTACAATTTTCTTGTATAGTGTTCTACGGAAAGTGAACCTATTTAAACCCTAATTGAAATTAGAAGTGTTAAATGTTAAGTTAATAAAAAAAATTTGGTGGGAAAGTTTCCGTTTACAATAAAGAAAAAATATAATTAATTTTAAAAATTTAGTATAGCGGCTTTTATTCTGGGAAAAATTTTATAAATGTGTCTATTTTTTGGGTCCAAAAAAAAAAAAAAAATGTTCCCCATTAAAGGTTATAGTCCAATTTTGCTTTTGTCTTATTTGTTACAAATACTTACTAAAGGATTTGACGTGAAAATTTTTTAAAGTTATTTTTTTGTAAAAAATTTTTAGAGACAAATTTTTCCCACTCGCACCCTTCAATCAGTTCTTTCCCACTTTTCCGAGCTGTTATCAAACTTTCATTCAAACAAAAAAAACGATAAAAATCATTGGCCCTTCCCTTTCTTTTCTAAAAAACCCAATAGCTTACATTTTTCAAAGGGGGCCGGGTTTTGGCATTTTTTATTTTATCCTTACTACTGTATTTCAAAATTATTTTCTTTCCCTCGAACAAAAAAAAAATACTTAAAAAAATTTATTTTAAATTTACAGCAATACTGTTTTGGAAATAAAACAATAATAACTTGAACAAGCACTTGCATTCATAAAGTATCAATGTGATATGTTTAAAAAAGACCCCCAATCATTTGTCGGTTAACAATCATGCCCATGAATTTTTTCAGTTATTACCATATTTTTACTCATATAAAGCTACTTTTGCAAATCGTTTCCAGTTCCATTCCCGTTGTGGAAAGCGGTGCTATAAATGAATGTTGGTTTTTTAAAAAAAAAAAATAAAAAAATTTTTATTGGCCCCCATGCTATTAAAAATTTATCAGAAAATTTTAAACTTTAAAAATTTTAAAAATCAACGAAAGCTTTACAAATCATTCCAATCCTTTTAGAAAATTTTTTTACTTAGCGTTTTTTATATAATTATTGGGGAAACTTGTATTTGACCCAATTTTGAAATAAAAATGTTTATACGTTAAAATACAGGAGGATGACAACGTAACAGTTTTAATACATTTTTTAGCACGGAAAGAAATTGTTTTTACATATTAAAATTGCTAATACTTTTACTAAACTTAGTTTTACCCACTACCAATTTTAAAACAATTATTTTGTATTAAATTTCTTGAAGGTTAAAAACAAAGTAATACAATTTTTTAAAAAAAAGTTTAAAACATGACTACAAGTAACCCTTTTGGAAAAAAAAACAAGTCGTTTTAAATTTTTTTTAAATTTAAAGGGTTTTGTGTTCTTTAAAATATTATTTAAGAAAAAAAAATGAGTTTTAATTTTAAATTGGGGGGGAAAAAAACTCGATGCGGCAAATCATTCAGATTTGTTCAGGAGTTCAAAAGTTTATCTTAGAAGATATCAGCAAACAAACAGTGGCGTAGCTGGCGAGGGAAAACTAAAAAACTTGCCACTAAAAGAGAAACATTCGAAAAAACCCCAAAAACTGGGTATTCTTTCGTTGATACCCTTTTAACCAAACTTATTTGGATTTTGGGCGTAATTATTCAAAGGCAAAAAAAGTATTTATACTAAACCAAACCCCAAAAAAAAATAAAAAAACCCTTTTAAAAAAATTAAAATACGGCCCCTTAGTAAACTTTGTGCCTTTCCCCTCAAGCGTTTTTTCTTTTGAGACAAAAAAATAACATTGGAAAATGTCTATAAAATATGTTTATCCCATTTGTTTACAATAAAATTTCCCCTAAAAAAATTTATATATGCACTTTGTCAATCGTTTTCATCGAATAATGATCTGATTTCGAGGTCGGAGTTTAGGTTAGGGTTTTTTCGTAATCTCGTAGAATCTGTAGTAACGACTTACCCTTTTAATGCCGTAGAAATTATTTAACCCGAAATATCCCGGGCACCGAAGGGGAGGTTAAGCATTGAATTTGAATTGGAAGCAAGTCATCCAAAATAGCCAAGACTTGATTCCCTACGGTTTATCCCAAAATGGGAAAATTTTGTTCCTTAAAATAATATTGGGTTTGGGAAAAAAAGGATACTCTTTTTTAAATGCTTTTTCCCCTTATACCATGAGCCCAAAAATTGTAGCAATACAACACATTTTATAAGGTACTGCAAAATTTTTTGTGTACGAAGTGGAGACTTGAAAACTCTGACCTTTTTAAAAGACAAATAAATACGCTCAGAGTGTTTGTTTAGAATAACCAAAGTAAAAAAAGAAGCCAAAGCATTATGTAGGGAAAAAATTTATTTTTTAAAACCTTTTGACTTAACTTCTACAAATTTTTTTTTATTAAAAATTGTAATTTTGGGTCACTCTCAAAAACTACCTGATTTTTAATTTGACAAGTCTGCTATTTAAACCAACACGTAAAGGGGTTTTAATTAGTACATTGTTCTTTGAACTACATTTTTTGGTAATAGTTTCTGATGTTTATTTCTCACATGTTTCTATGTGGGATTCTCTTGTATTTTGTTTTTTGTGTTAAGTATTTTTTTTTTCTTTTTTTTAATCTGAAATAGTTTTTTTGTAATTATACTGATTTTTTCAATGAGACTGTTTTGCCGTATAAACGTTTTTTATTATACTTGTTAATATTTTATTTATTTTTTAATTAAAGTAGAAAAGGGAGAAGAAAAGTGATATAAAGTAATTTGATCATTACAATTAAATAAAAATTCTGGATAATAACAAAATGAATCTTTTTATTATTTTAACATAATTTGTTTTGGATGGTAACGCTCTCGAATAGTATAGACGAAGTTGTTGTTGAACGACTCATTATTTTTATATTAGTTTATATTTTTTTTTTAATTTTGTTTGCTAAAACTAAACATTTAAACTGCCCAGTATAGCTTTTAATAACTCGTAAACTTCGTAGTTGCTAAAAATTAAATGTCATGTGTTCATTATGGTTCCGTTGTTGTCTTTGGGCAATTGGGCCTACAAATTAATGGCAGATGTTAGACACCGGTCAGTTTTTAGCTAGTTAGCTAACATGGTCGTTTATTTAAACTGCTCGAAAAGAAAAAGTTACAGTTACAATAGATATCATAGTAGCACCCGACAGGAAGTTAATTTTGAGGAAGGTTAAACAATCGGCCTTGTATCAACATTGTTCGTGTCTGTCGGGGTTAATAAATTAAACACCTTGAATGAAAGCCAGGACACAATAAACAGGTGTAGCTTCTTTCATACAAGATAGGTCTTTCAGGAATCCTAGCTAACGACTTGATTTCTGTATAGTAGAATTATTAATTATATCTTTAATATCATTTTTTTATTTTACTGGGTTCCTTTTTGTAATGTAAAGTGGTTCCACTTTTTATATTTCTAGTGTAATCGAATAAATACGTTTCGATTATAAACCTTAAACAACTACGTACCTATATTAATTTATTTAATTTTTTTGTTAAAAGGCAACAGTAGAAGATTTTATGTTTAATTATGAGGTGTTACTGAAATAACTCTAATTACACACATTGTAAACAATTAAATTAAAATGTAGTTTAACTTATATTCTATATAGATTTCCCATAGGATTGGCATACAAATAAGATACAAAATTATTGTTGACAGATTGACCAAAAATAATCAACGATCAGTTGATTACTTCCATTATGACACTAAAAACCTAAGTTTTGACACGATGAAAATATCTTTGGATTCGAGGCAGCAGGGTTCCTATTTGAAGGACTAGTTTAGATATTTACACCCCATGTTTTCAAAGGCGAGCTTCATATGCGTGGCCGGCAGCTAACTGCGTGCCCTCTTACGGTTTAAAATACGATACTACCTATACACTGAGTGTTTAGGGACATATGTACTAATACTGACTATCACCAGCCGGTCGAAGCAGCCTAGACCGGCGAATTTAACTCGGTTCAGACTCACACATAAAATATGTAACTTCTTTTCGTTGCCCAATGGTTCTTGGGTTTCAAAATTTGTGATACTTGTCAGGAAAGATACATTTGTTAGCAAGTAACAAGGCTATACCTCATTATTCATTATTCCAGTCGGCATCTTTCTTGTAATATTTATTTAGAAAATTCGGTGCGCACGTTAGCGTCTCAGATTGGTTGATAGATGACAATTATTGCTTTTATAAATTTGTTCACTTAATATTCAAAAAAAACTAATGGAAACTTATTAGATTAGTTATTACCAACTTGGGAAGTGCTCATGAGTATTTTAATACTGACTAGTATGAAGGGATGAGATTCCGATAAAAAACTATGCATAATACTTTCGGGAAATTGCATAGAGTTGAGGCCTGGTATAACATGAAACTAACACGATACTAAGCTTACAAACGTTTGTTATCTTCTTCATACTTCATCTTCCTTCACTAATCTTGCAATTCTTGATACAACAGGTTTCTAAGACACTATGAACACAATGTACTTTGATGGCAATGCATAGGTTGGTTAAGGTTTTACATCTGACAGTGTATCTTTACACACCAACCTCCTCTAAAAGTCGAAGAGTCAATTTGCACTTTACAACCATACAACCGGGTTTGTTTTGGTATGTATAGAACAATTTTTATTGAGAAAGAAATTTGTCGTTAGCGTGCTTTAATTTTGGTCAGAGGGTTGAAACTGTCTAGGAGCAAGCGAATATGCTCTAATTTCAAGTATTAAAAACGTTTCAATGTTTTGCTCAAATTAATCTTCATAGTCACGGGGTTGACCCAAGACTCGTAAATCAAGTATTGTAGCTATTGTTGGAATAGTTGACTCAAGGTGTACAATGTTGTGTTTAGATTCCAGTTCACTCTCATCAGACTAGAACTCCTGGAATCTGGAGGTCAAGTACTCGTTCTGAGACAACCAAAATTAGGTCGGCGACATTACGTTTTGTTAAATCAGAGACACCCTGACTACAACAACTCAATATATCAGTGCTATCCTAGGTCGAAATACGGTGAACTACGATGTTTGAGGACACGGCTTCTATGACTGCCTGGAGCAAACCGAGTTTTATGCACCACTTATCGCAGCTAGTGGTCATAAGTGGGGTACCGTTCAATTGATAATGGGTTGCAGTTTAGATACCCAGTTCACCTTCATCTTACTACCATAGTCCGCTAACCACCAGACGCCTGCAGTACAGAGAATGAAGGTGAACTGGAGCTAAACTCAACATTTCACATGGTACGTAATAGTCATAATCAGCATCAGGTAATACGAGGAGAATTGAAAATTCATCCACTCTAAGGGTCTGTTACATGGTTAGATGACGTTGTTGTTTTTATAATTTTTTATCGTAACTAACGGTTGGTTGTTTTATGAGTGCTTAAGCTAAGAAAATATATGCATCTGAAACATAAATTATCATTTTTTATCTTTTTAACCCTTTTTGATACCCTCCCATCTTTGACCACCATCAAATATTAGCGTGCTGTCAATCGATCACTTTCTAAGGGGAAACTGTACTTTTTAAACGATAAAAAAAATATTACGTGAGTGCTTGTCGATAACGCTGGTTAAAACTAGGGTATTTCTACATTGCCCATGTCACAATAAACTGAATTTAGGATTTAATATTTGTTTTAAAAATTTCGCATGAGAATACGTTTTAGACGAATTTTAGCTAAATAATTTCCCAACATTTTTTTCTAGGGGAGGGAGGGGTTAGTTACTTGACTCCCCACAATGGATGTACAAAGTGGCTGATCATATAAAAAAAATTAATAATTTCTTTATTTTCGCGACGAGTTACGTATATTTGTGTTTTTGAAAAATTTATGTGGTTATTGTTGGTGCACATGTCTCTGACGTATGTCAACTAAGTTTCAGTCATTTTGAAAGTTTAGGGTTAACTGTTCTGTCCAGCTGAATTTCTTTGCGGTGTCGCTGCATCGTCTTCGATTTGTGCCTATTCTAAACAATGTATTTAAAAAAAAAAAAAAAAAAAAAGCACATCTACTCAAATGTGTTGTGTTAAAAACAAAATTCAAAGCTCGCACGACGCATTCAAAAGAATGTTTAACTGTGGCTGATGGAGGCGTCTATTGGACTCCAAACCGAAGCAACGTATACATGTGGTACAAATCGAACTCGGAGGGTCGGAAAAAGTAGTGAACAACGAGCAGGTGGCCAGACCCCCAAAGGCCGTCAAGAACAGGACGAAAAACATTCAACTAAAGTGAAGAATCAGAAAATAGAATTTGTATATAGATAGTCGAATCACCGTTCTATAGGAGAATTTTGAAGAAGATCTAAACATATCGATTGGCTTGTTAATCGATTTTTACCCAATTATCCGGGCATGAGAAGGGTCCACCAAACGAAATTTCGTATCAAGGGCTTGTATCAATTTCGAACAAAAAGAAACTAGCAGTCGCATTAACCATTGCTAATGTAAAGACAGCTTTGTCCACACGATGACTCAACTTTTGCTGCAAGAGGGAGAGGGCCCATAAAACGGCGACGAATCATAGGTTTTATTGGCTATGATGTTAGAAAACCATGGCTCCAATCATGCTTAGTTTCCAAATTTTTTGCCTCCGCAACGAGCCCCAGACCCGAAACAAAAGCACGCCCAAGGTCGGTTGAATGTGAAAGTTTTTGCATACAGTTTCCTATTCGACTTGCCGGAGGCGTGGTGCATCATGGTGTTCTTGCCAACAGGGTTCGGACTGTCAATAAGGAGTAAATATCTTGTAAGTTTATGAGCAATTTGCGCGAAAAACATCTACCCTGAAACGCCCGGCATTTATAGAAAGAAAACATCAGATTGGCGCTTTTTTGCAACCACCCTACTCCACACATCGTTTATTTGTGAGCGATCATTTTGGCAATTGGCGATGTTTTTGGGCTAAAAAATACACACACTATTGATTGCCCGCAGGTCCACCGTGTTTCGTCAAGATCCTGGCCTGCCCTGTGACTTTTTATGTGTTCCCGAAAACTGAAGAGGCCTATGAAAAGGGACGCCGCTAAGCTCACGATTGAGCGAGATGGAAGACGGAATTCGAAGACGAAAGTGAAACACTAGATCAACAAAAAGTGGCGAGGTACTTTGATGGGGGAAAGGAAAAGGAAATTGAGATTGATGAATAAATAAAATAATTTTCGAAAAACCAAAATAAAATGTGCGATATTTTCTTTAAACAGACCTTCGTCATAATAACAAAACTACCAGAGGAATCATTTATCTACACTGCCAACGTTCGTATTGCTGTCCGTAAAAACGTGTATGAAAGTAATAAGACTCAATTATTGATTTAGTTTATGGTTCAGGTCCAAGGGGAGAAACATGTAAGTTTTTTTGTACTTTATTTTGCCAATTCCCGCCAAAACAGTTCTTTGCCTTTCCTCCACACAGACAAAAACTACAACAATCCCTATGATGAACAACCAACTGGCAAAGGTAATACATCGTGATATACCGTGTAAATAATTATAAGTAACATATGAGGATTGGCTGGCCTATAAAGATGGCAGTAGTCGGTTTCGCCGCAGTCACGAACCCCCACCCCCACACCACGACAACATAAGGGTGCACAAGGGGTTGGGACCAGCCCCCCCCCCCCCGGCATTCGCCGTTTTTTCGTCCCTCAGTAACATCGGATTCCATCAGTGAGTGTTACCCTGTGACAATTTCAGTGTAATTATACGTGGTTTGATTCGTAATTTTTTTATCGTTATTCATGTTTACTAATGTTTATATATAACAAATCCATTTTAGAATACCATTGCATACTACAACAAAACAATGTGGCGTATGGATTGGCGAAGTGCACTTAGGTGTCTCAAAGGAGCGAAGAATGAGGGCGGGGTTCTTATAAACCCGCACTAGTGACGAAAGGCTCTGCGTGTGTTGTGGTTGTGAATACCCCTTGAACCAGTCCGCAATCGCTCATTTGCTAAACACCTAGTAGGCGCCGTACAAATTAATAAATGTTTGATTAAAACTAAACCAATTAGGAGCATTTATCGGTATACATACTTGAGTTGAACAAAACACAATTTGCGGGAGCATTCACGATTTTACTTTTATTTTATAAATATATCTTCTTGTTAGTCAAAAAAAAATTTTTAGGATTGTTATAAATCAATCCATGAATATCTAAAATTAATAAGTCATGCAACCACCGAAAATATTGGTTTTACCCATTTAACTCAACAATAGGCTGTGATAAAAGACATTCGTTCATAAATACTCGGTCCCATCTTTCAAGTAATTTATTTGTATATGAGTAATTAAGTGTTGTCATGGTATTGCTATTATAATTCCAGAATTGATTTAAAAACGAATAACTATTGCTAATATTTTTATATTCATGTGCAATGCAGTACCTAAAGGTAAATAAAATAAAAGTATAATTTAATATGATAAGACTGAACATTCAATAACTTTCCGAATGATTTTTACACTAATTATCTTTATCAAGCAAATGTGGAGAAAATTTAATATATAATAATTTTTTTTTTATTAATTATCAAGAGGTCAGTGCTAGATCAATGAGTTTTTTAAGTAGAATTACGTCTTAATAAACTATTTTAAGGATATTGTGTACGTTTGTGGTTAATAAATAATAAAAAAGTGGAAATAAGGTCAAAATAAGACAACTGTTATTAAAGCTCTTAGAATTATTCTCGTCTGTAGAAACGGCACATACAAAACATTAATTATGAAACATAATCTTGGAAGATATGTAAGAATGGCGGAGGGATAGGATATCAAAATAAGCTTCCTTTGAGGATGGACTTGTCTTGAAGTGTTAACAACAAAGTAGATTCATTGTTTTGTAAGTAATCAATGTTTTGCAGGAAGAAGTTTGAACCGTGCCTGTATAAAAAAACTGTTGCTGTGGAACGTTGTTAAATGATAAAATTTGCTCTGATTTGGGTTGAACATGAAGTGTATGGACTGGGATTGTATAATAAACCATTCAAAGTACTGCATTGACAATCTGAATGAAACGCAGCCCCATATAAAGAAGTGGCTGCTGTTTGTTTTGTAGTAGATATCAAGCAGGCCTCCCGCTCACTCACGAACACATGTTTGTGCTAACAGCTGATTTATTGCCTCTTGCTTCACATCAGCTGTCTCTGTGCATTTCCGCCATCTTGTGCTCTATCTGCGGTAATAATTAATTAATTTTACTGTACTGTCGGACCGTAACACGAGACTGCCCATGAGAGCCTAAAGCCGCATAACTAAAAGTAGTAAAAAATTTATAAAAAAAAAAACTTTAAAAACAAAATTTAAAATTTAATTATATTTACTTAAAAAGATTAAAATTTTTTAGTTCTTATAAAGGTGCGTAAAAATGAATTTTTTAATTTAAGAAACCTACTATATTTGGGAAAAATTTTTTGTTATTCCATTTGGGGAAAAATTTTAAAATTTCATTTCCCCTTATTTTTGTACCCAATAAAATTAATAAAAATATTTGTTTCATCAAATTTCTAAAAAAATTAAAGTTATGGTTTGAAATATTAATTTTTAAAAAGGGCCGCCCCGGTACCAATTCCAATTTTTTATTGAAAAGGCCCTATTCTTAAAAATAATCTTTAATTTTTCTAATGTTTTAACAAATGGTTTATATTATGTCATAATGTAAAATTGTTTAACTTATTTATTTGGAAATTTATTTACAAATGTTAACCCATAAAAAAATTGTTAGGTAAATTTAAATTTTTATAATTGAAATTTTAATTTTTTAAAAAAATTTTTTTAGATAACGGGTTAATTATTTTTTTTGAATTTTCAAAATCATTATTTTTAGTTTTTTAAAATTTTAAACCTTTTTTTCCCCTTAAACAAATATTTTAAGAATTTGTTTTGAAAAAGGAAATTTTCATGTTGAACTAGTTTCCCGGGTTAGATAATTTTGGGTATTAAGGGTAATTGGTATCTGGTTTTTAACCCCCAAATTAAACAATAACACTAAAATAGTAATAAATTTACCCCTTATATCTTTTAACTAAATGAATACAAATACTTAAATTTAGGAGAAAACTTTTCTTATAAAGGGAATTTATATGTGGTAATTTGGCCTAAATTGAGGAAATTGTTTCATTGTTAAATGGTTAATTTAATTTAATTTAAAATTTAATTTAAATTTGAAAATAATTCTTTATTAAACCCTTTTTAGGTTTAAGTTAAAACCTCAAAATTTTTTGGTTGGTTTTGAAAATTGAGGTTGGTTAAAATTTTCCAATATTTAATTGGTTACAGCTTTGGTTTTCTAATGGGAAGCCATTTTAAGTTGTTCCCCAAGATAGTTCTAAGAATGGGAAATTAAAATTAAAAATTTTGTTTTTTAAATTTAGAAAATTTTCCCCCCCAAAAAAAATTATTAATTAAAAAAATGAATTAAACCCTATATGTTATAAAATTTAACCCTATTTCAGTGTTATGTTAATTTTATAAAGCAATTATAAAAATTAATCTTTTTTAATTTTCCCGGGAATTGCATTTAAAATTTAAAATTTGTAATTGAATTTTTTTCCTTTTAGAAAATTTTGAAATTAACTTTTAATTTAATTAATTTAGAAAAACCGAAAAAAAAATGATACGAAAAATTTAGGCAAAGTTAATTTCTAGCTAAACTAAATCATGCTATACAGTTAAACTCTGTCGATATAAAAATATTGTAATCAAATTCCAATAGAAATCTATACGTTAAAAAGCAACTGAAAAGAATAGTTTGTAATTAAGACTTTTATTCGTTTATAGCAGAGTGTACTAAATTTAGTTATTTAATGAATTTTGCTATTGCCCAATAGTCTAACTCATAATAGTCAATTCTTTGTATAAACAATTATGTTTATTTGTTAAATCACAAAATGCTTTTTAAAGGTTTTTGAAAATTACAATTTTTACTATTGCCATGTTCATTATTAATCAAACATGAAAACATTTGGTTACATTTCAGCAACGTATTAGAAGCTAAATATAACTTTGATCCAAATATTTTAAGTTTCAAATTATCAAATCTCAAACAATGTTTTCCAGTACATTGGTATGAAAATAGTAATTATAACTCACATTATTACGGAAGTTTAGTTTGTTGCATATAGATAAGTCAAACGAAACAAACTTTAAGATTATATGAAGTATTAAAAAAAAAAATATTATCGTTTATGCATTCTAACAGATCTATTCCATCTAAATACAAAAAACATATGTACAGTTAATTTCTATATAAACATTATGTTGTAAATTTTTACAATACCATATCAAATTAGATTTTACAATTTCTCATAATATAAAATAAACTTAGAAATTGGTACCTAAATTTTACTCAAACGTTAGTTATTAAGAGCAACTTATACCTAAATAATTTTGTGCTCTCTCATCCGGATAAAGTGAACAAATATAATACTATGATCCCTAATCTTACAACTTTTCATGATCAACATTTATGATTGGACTAAATTTTTAATTATGTAAACAGTCTATCCAAAATACATTGTAAGATATCCTTATTACAGATATGAACTTTTACACGTATGCTAATTTAACATTCATACACAAGTTCTAAGTTCATTCTCTAATAGTGATCATCAATGAAATCATGTACCATTTTGAACTATCCGAAAACTATAAATTAAAACAAATTTATTTATGTTTCATACATTAATTAATCAATTTATCATGCTTTAGTAGAATTTGACTTTAGTCAACTGCTGATTCAGCGTAGACTAATCAAGAAAGTACACGTTACAATCCATTCAATGAGCAAAATAACTATACATAGATTAATAAAAGTATTGCTTATACACGTCAGTAACAGCGGTTCACTACTGAAGTTTCTCGGCAGCGCCAATATTGCTGTTGCCTTGACCACCACTGCAGGAATACTGTGGACGTCAGGAGGACCTGATACTGTTATCGCGGTGGTGGCCAAACAGACCATTGACTCATTACCCTTTCTACCAATTGGCCGTGACATGTATGATAATGTCGGCTGCATGCCTGTCTTAGAGCGCGGGGTCATTGACTTGCGTTGTCTCGCTTGCTCACATGCACAGCTCGTTCCTTCCACTGAATTGCACAGTCAACACAGTTAATCACAAGTAGATGATTCCTCTTCCATGATAATATATAATATTTGAATTATAATTGTATTAAATAAATTTTTAAAGAAGCGTGGCCCATTTACACCACACTTTACATGAAGACGTAGTTAATCTATCATTAAAAATAAATAACAATTGTAATTATAACTATGCACAACATTTAATGTTTTATTGTAGACTGAAAATTTATTAAGACTTAGCGAGTCCAAAACGTTGTAAAATCAGAGATAAATATATAAAAGAGTGCTTTCCAATTTGTCATTCATTAGGAACCAAGTATTGCAATTATATCATTTAGGTATAATCTTACATAAATTAAAACCTTTTTTATACCTTAGTTATACATTAATTGTTTTTCCACTATCAAAAGTTTTACTGAAATGACATATTATTAAACGAAATATCAATAATTGAAAGATCCTGTTAAATATTATCGACTGTTGTATGACTGCACCAACCATAAGAGAGTTAAAAGTTTTAGGTAAAAATATATACTGGAAGTTCACCACATACTAAGTATTTAGTACTTGGTCGGTTACTTTAATGCAGATATCAAAGACAACGTTACTATCTAACTGTTCAACATAAATTTAAAGAATTTTATAAAACTCATCCAAATTTTTTTGGCAGATGTAGGCTTTTCATACTCATGTGATGTCTCGTATATACAGGGCGGGGATTTTTGCATAGGCGCGCCTAGAGGCCCGCACCACAATTACCATTTACAAAAAAGTCACTGGTCATGGCTTTATCATCGTAGATAGTTCGTTGGACGTACGTACTTGATACAAGACCATGATTGTGAAAAGTGCAGAGCAATGGTGACATTGGGAGCAGAACAGCGGGTTGGTGTGCGTGAAGTATCTCTCAGCCGGAGCGAGGAGCGGTTGCCGCACATGCGTGAGTGCGAGCAAGGGCTCATGTTGGGCCTTGAGTGTTGACTCACTTTCACCACTCACTTTAGTAAGTCCCTTAAACCAGGCCAATATTGGCAAACGGCTGCGAGGAGAGTTTTGAAAAAATCATACCATTTTTGTATATGGAAAACCCGTAACTACGAAACCGTCAAAACACTCTTTGCTACAAAACTTTAAAAGGGGTTTAAGGGCATCTAAAATACTAGCTCTAAAATATTAAAAGTAATGATTTCAGACTACTCCATAAAGACTATACCGAAAATCGCTATTTTGGAAGTATTACAGCATCACTAAAAACAACACGAACAACTGTCCATTGTAACAAAGATCGATAGCTGTCCTTGGAAGGAATACAAATTTCTTGTATCTACTAGAATTAGGAAATTAATTCTTGGATAATCGGTTTGACGGAGGAGCATAATAATTTAGTGGACTTAATGCATTACGTGTTTTCTGGGTCGGCTAAAAATTCACTATCCTCTTTCATGTTTACCCTGCAATAAAATTTGGCAGTATATGGTACCAAGCAATACAAGGGTTGCGATAAAAGGTATGGAATAAATATCCATAACATGACCATAGAAAGTGAAATTTTTTGTGTATAACAGAGATACTGGGGCTGTAGGGTCTATTCATTGCTAGCCAGGACCCCTTTTCTCAGCAGGTTTACCCTTTCTTACACGATTAGTTGTTCCTCTGGGATTCGGTGTCCTGCAAGGGGATCCTGGGCAACAAAATTCCTCTTTTTATGTATCTGGACTTAGTTACGTTATCCACAGGTTAGAGAAATGCAGTTCCAGATTGTTTTGCATGCCTTATATTTTAACTCATTCTTCACTGTGGAGGGCTTCATAACAATCTATTGGACAGTAGAATGGATTTCATTACTAAAAAGTTACGGTTCTGTTCAGATTGCCGACTTTCTATTATGGCCATTACAACACTGGTCTCAGGTATCTCTACAAAATAATTGTCTAATGCCTTCGGTTGACAGACTTGTTTTAAAGATATCTGTGTTGAGAAAATCACCATCTGTAAGCATCATATATTTGGAAGTATTCTCGAAATTGCATCTCCAGCTCAAATTGTTTTATTGGATACCTTTAGTGTATTTCATTAAGTGAACCATTTTAAACTTTTTTCGGAACTGGGGGGCACAAGTTTTTAAGAATACTGTCACAAGTTATCGAGAGTGTAATGCCACAAGGGTTTTCAAGGAGTACCTAACGAGCTTCTGTGATCAGAAATTGGTGATGTTTGAGGTAGGAGGCAAGATGTTGGGGGTTTATCATGTGGGCGTGGCATAAAGCAGGGTTCACTGTTTTTCGATTTCGTTGGCCTCGCTGCTGGAAATTGCTATAGGTCATGACCTGAGATATTGTTTTGTGAGCCAACAGGTTAATTACTTTGGTTTTTGCCAGCAGTTCTCTCTTATGGAGCTCCACCAAAGTTAGATCTTCTCACAACTCTTATCGTTTGGAATAGAGGGCATCAGAGAAATGGCATACCTTCAGAAAAACAATAACTGCACCTAAGACTATTAGACCTAGACTATTTGCACCTAGACTAAGAATAATTAGAAATATATATTTTAGCTAATGATGCAGGGCTGTCAAAGTAGATGGTCACTTTCTATCCAGTCACGATACAAGTGAGTTGTCTCCATTCTTCGTACTCGATTTTATCTCAATGTCTTCGCCAAGGTAAAGCCATTTCCCAAATAAAGTAATCTAGAAAACAAATTAAATTCACCGCATCATATTTCTTGGCTTCACAATTCTGGTCAATATCGTGTTTTGCATGAGTGTTAAAGTCTGCCATTTGGTGTTGAGGATCTGTCATACACTCCACATTAATCTTCAATAATAACTACTTCTGTTTTAAAATTCAACTTCTCTGATTTCATCTTTCCTTGTACGACTATAACCTTCTTAAATCTCTTGCCTTCTTTAGTTTTGAATAATAGTCGATGCTTCTTTAGATAATTCTGCACAGTCATGGTGTTGATACTAAGTTCATCACTGTTTATTTACGTTAATAGCCTCCTTTGGTAAGGTGATGGTTCCCTGAGTAAAACAATTTTATAAACAGTAATTTCTTTTGTTTCAGCTCCATGCCAAAAGTACGGTCAGTGGCGGAGTCGCCGATGAAGTCATTTATGAAGAAGAAGAAGAGTTATGATTATGACAGCTATGAGTATGATGATGAAGAAGAGCCCAGTCCAAAAGCAACGGTAAAGAGGACTACAATACTAAGTGAGAGTGATGGAGAGAGGAACTCCACAGCTACTGATATATCCACGCCGAGCAGGACAAGACGTGACGTAAGCTCTCAGTCTGTGCCTCAGAGAGATGAGAGGTACGTTCCATCCACCCCGTACCTCAAAGCATTTTTCAACTCTAAAATAAAAGTGAGGGATTAAGACTATATGCAACGTATTTTGGAAAATCTACAAAATATGTAAACACGTCCGAAAAATCACGATTTTGGGGGGGGGGGGGGGTGGGGGGGGGGGGGGGTGGGGGGGGGGGGGGGTGGGGGGGGGGGGGGGTGGGGGGGGGGGGGGGTGGGGGGGGGGGGGGGTGGATGATTGGGCCAAACCTGCCTGTTGTACAAATCATTCGATGATACGAACCACAGTCAAATCACAGGGCACATTATGGCAAGTGTAGCTCTGAGAACGATGTAGAAACTCTTTGCTAAAGGGTATTGTCAATCAATATGCATTATTTCATTAAGCAGGGACCAAATAACGTATATAAAGTTAGCATTAATTGAATAGTGCTTAGAATTAGCCCTCGTAGTTTAATCTGAAAGATCTAAAAAAACTCAAATTAAGCATAATGGTATCTATCGATAACCTGACTATCCTTCCTCGTACTAATTCTAATGAACTACTGTAGCTCGTATAGTTATAATTCGTCCTTTGTATACGAAAGTTAAATCAGCGTTAGACTATGAGACACAGAGGGATAAATTATAATTCACTACTTTCAGTCAAAAAGTCGGTTTTATAGGGTTGGTTAAATTTGGTTTAACTTTAATATTCGTGTCTGATGATCAGTTTAAGTGTATCATACTAAAAAAATGTAAACACTGAAAAAATATGGTATGCTATTTTTAACCCTTTTGATACCCTCCAAAGTTTATCCTTACTGAAACTATCGCGCTTGACGATCCATTTCTTTCTGAGGAAAATCAGTCTATCGATTTCACAAAGAACTAAGCTTGCTGACACAAAGAAAATCGGCTTTACACTCCTGGACTAGAACCTTAACTGGCAAACCATCCATTTTCAAAAACAAACTTTAAACAAATAATTGGACTGATTATCGGATGGAGAATTCTAGAAGAACACAAATAAAATCATCTGTCTTCTACAAGTGATTATTCTGATTCACCATAAATGTCCGAACAATCTTCTGTATGACCAAGTATAACACATTTACGCACGATAACACCCTTATAAACAAGACAGAAATCGTGTAGTGACGCACAATTATGAGGCTCCAGCTGTTCTCAGGAACATTAATTACAAGTCCCGTGATTTATTAAGGGGGCAACAGTGCATGTATCACTCGAACAGTGCATCAAGTAGGTTGAATGGGCTATTATCAGTTAAAAGAATACATTAGAGTAATGATTATGGTGAGGTTGAGGACTAGCAGGCGGATGTCCTCAAGTAATCAAATAATTAGGCGGTACTGTCAGACCACAGCCGCAGCAGACCGCGTGGCTGACCCATTGGTCCGTGACCTCGAGCTCGGATCATAACGGATAATCCTACAACTTCATGGCTTCAGAAACACTGAAGAGTTGTGTATGTATTACAACACAATATTACGGTCATGTATCATTTATATTTCGTGCCACAAGAGTGCGTAGGAGGAAGATAAAACAGTCTGACAGCATTTTCTCAGCTGAATATAGGCCATAATCTGTTATTTTGACATTTTTTTTGACACAATTCATCAGTTTAATCGATTACACTTCTATAAAATGACAGACCTTCAAGATATTTTATCGTTATTGTCTTATCTGTATTACAGATAAGTATATAAATTGTAAATCATTTACTCAACGTGAACTACGTTACCATGATGCTATTTATTTTTATACTAATGATGCTAAAAAATATTTAACTATTTTTAATAAATATGTAAGGTCTCAGCTATTCTAACTTTTAATGGCACCAATCAATAGAGAAATAATACTTTCGCATATACCCTGAGAAAATCTTTTGAAAGAGTATTATAACCAAATTACAAACAATTTAACTATAGGCATATATTCTTCAATCACAAGAGAAGTCTGAACTATATTTTGTTGCTTAAGAGGAGCTTGTCTATAATGTGTTGAAAAAATCGGTTTGTTTTTAATAACACTTTCTTCATTATTAAGTCTTTTATTGGCTGTTTTTCAGCTAAATTTATCTCTCGAAGGGCTGGAAAATGTAATTTTTGATCGTCTGTCTGTTTGTTCACACGTTTTCTTGGGATCGAACTGACTTATAGACAAAATTTTCATGAAGATTCATTTCTATATGGGCGACATAGTAATCAATGGTGGTGCACCAATGGGATTTGAGTGAGCTTCAGTGAATATTTCGTCATGTGATAACCACGATGACGACGAGAAATCGTAGGATACACACATTTGTAAAGAAACTGAGCACAGTTAGGCTATGGTAAACTATGATTAGATACAGTAACACATGTTATGGAGGTAACTTTGTTCAGTTGGTCGTTCTATAAGACAGTCGTTACGTTTTATGGGGTTCAATACTCCGTTGTATTCATATGCAGACGAGATAGAGTTAGATGATGGTGCGTTTCCATCCTTTGGATTTGGCTGAGCAAACGATTCAAGGTGATATCTAGAGATTGAATTGAGCTACGATACTTGAAATTGTAAATATTTTGCTGTGCTACCAATCAGAGTTCAGGCAAAACTCCTCTTCTGTCTGTCTGACTATCTGCCCGTGTGTCTTCATTCTGCACGATGTCATGAGAACGAACTAACTTTAATCTTATCATGTAAGCACTTCTGCATAGGCATTTTCTTGTTTGATGAGGAGCATGTTCCTCTATGGAACTCGGCTGAGCGTTTGGATAGCCTAACTGTACGCAGGATATTTCGACATGTATAACGATTTCATATGTAGATTTAAATTTTGCTTGAGATTTCCTAAACAAGAATAAGTTTGATGATGGTACGTGTATATCCACGGAATTTGACTAAGCGTCATTGCAGCCTATCACTTAGTAGGCTGGCAAAATTTCTGTACTGAAGGCTTTAAAAATGTCCTTCCTCTCTGTCCGCAGAACATCTCGAAGTGAGTTTTAAAACTTAAATGATTCATGCAACTTCAGCGAATTGTTAATGTTTATTTGGTCTGGCGTATTCTTACCATATAATATATACACTATTTCCAAAACTATAAATGTTTATCAATGAAAACACTTGTATAACAATTACTCTAATTTGAGGATTCTCGCAGCAAGACCTTCTTAGTATATCCGTGAGTATAAAAACGTTATAAGATGTAATTTTAAAGGCGTAATTGAGCCGCAGAGGAGCAAATAAGGCTTGAAGGGAAAATATTCTGTAGTGTGACAACAAATACGTCTTGATTAGATTACAAGGAAGTTGGAGCTCGTCATCGCTGGTTTCTGGATACCGCCGAGTAACAAGGAAATGATAAAACTATAGTTTTATTGTTTTGTTACAATTTCCATTTATTCTATTTCATTGCTAATATTTATATATAAATGTTAAATCTACTGTGACGGATTTCATTCCAACAAATTTCCGTTTTACTTAGAGTGAACCTAAAGTTTCGTCCATAGATCGACATTTTTATGTACAGTAGTTAATTGTTTATAAGTGCGAAGTGAGATTCTAAACAACACAAATGAGGTTCAAAAAAGGTACTAGAGTCCAAAACCACCTTAAGAGACTTTGAAGCTTCAGTTTGTATATTTATGTCTTTCTTGAGTAAAGCATTTTTCTGTGTATCAATTACAATCTTCACCTTCCCGATAAGACCATATCCATCCTCAATATGTATGAGAGGAATACGGGTGAAAAGGAAAACACGGAAAAGAAAGGATATCAGGAATATTAACGATTCTGAAATTACTCGAGTCGATCGTACAAGAACTTATATCGGCATCAAAGGGCCTATCCAAAATATATACAATAAAATCACATCGAATTTAAGTGTTATCGGCATTTTGTATACTAATATGTTCACTATTCGATGAGTACAGGTGCATTTAATACATTTGTTTACATTTAAAAATGCAGCTAGTTATTTGATATAGCTCTAGCATTATTACAGGAATTCGTGACACGAATTCGATTAATGTTGTAATTGGTCTTAATTCAGGTTTGAACTCAACTATCACTTCATCACCCTTAGATTCGAGTTCACTAGCAACTGTCGATGGACTGTGAAACATTTTATCAAGAAAGAAGTGACGATTATGACCTAGAGTTTCATAAACGGAATAATCGTCAAAACACATTACACCATTTGTCATCAGTTGCAGTAAAGATTTTTCATCGACCGCATTTTACGCCAAGATGACTTCATTGCGAAGTAGTAAATTCCATCGTGGCGTTACAATAATAAAGTAGTAACATAACAATTGATCAAGAACGTTTTTATGATTACATGTGTACCCACCAACTGTATAAACTTCTATATATTCTGTATTCGCATTAATCAATATTAATCAACATATTGCCATGGAAAAGAATATGGTTATATTGTAACAATATTTCAGATGCATTGACTCGGGAAACGCTTCTTGCTACTGTTTTAACTTCTGAAATAGAGGATGTAAATATTACAAATACATGATACAATCTTGTTTATAATTCCTTCAGGATATGTTATAGCTTTTCCATAATAAAAATCTGTGTATGTGTGGGTATCTTAACACTACGCTTTTATTTGTTTTCAAATATTCATACAATATTTATTTCATTAAGGTCTTTACAAAATACACTCGTCTTATTTCATAGTCATCCGTGTATACCTTTGGGTTTGCCCTGTACATTTTGTATTTCATACACGTTTTCCGTACACGTTGATGGTTACCTCCCCCTACCTCAACCTCTTGAGAAAAATGTAGAAGCATTTGAAAAACACATTATAAGAAAGCACAAGTAGGAATGGAAGATTATTGTATAGAGTAGCTAGCTGCTTGTGGCCAGCCACTTGAGACAGAGGCTAGACCGCGGCTGCGGCTGTGACCACGGTAACAGATACTGACTGGGAAAATATCGACCTACTACTGTCCTACCGTGACGCTTCACTCAGTCCTCGCCTCAAAAATTTATAATACTTACATATATTTACGTGGAAACTAGGATTTATGAATGTGTGAGTTTGTCAGGGGTGAATCCAGACGTTATTACCTGGAGCAGTGGTAACACATCCCTAGGTAGCGTATTAAAAAAACCAAGTATATGAAAAAACAAATAGATGAATGCAAAAGCTTCTGTTTGGAGAATTGTAGGAATACAACGTTATAGAAGAGTATTATGATAATCACGGTGACGACGAGAAATCGAAGGATAAATATATTTGTAAAGAAACTGAGTACAATTATAGTAAACTATGATGAGATACAGTAACACGTGTTAAGGAGGTAACTTTGTTCGGTTTGTCGGTCGGTAAGACAGTCGTTACGTTTTATGGGGTTCAATACTTCTTTGTATCCGTTGTATTCATATACAGACGAGATAGAGTTAGATTATGGTGCATTTCCATCCATGGGATTTTTCAACTAACCGGACATCCGAACAGAATTATCATTATTCAAAATGTTGTGTGAAATATACGAGTACAATAATAAATTGATTAATCACCCATTATTTTTTCATATCAACACATATATAGACTCACATTCTAGAATTGTTGCCTTGAAATTATATATATAGTGTCAGTTTTATTTTTTACATATACAGTAGCTTAAATTGTACATTATCCGTTTTTTACCAAATTGAAATTCTCTATACTTTTTTTAAATAAATCTTCCATCCCTTCATATCAATTTTTATTTCGTTTGGGTGGAAAATCCTTCTATGTGAAATTTGAGTACGACGAGTGATGTGGTCTTCACCTTTATTGATTCCAGCAAGGATTGTTGTGCTTGAATCAAGTTCAAGTCTAATTGAAATATTTTGTAAATCGGTTGTTACTAAAGTTTTTGAATAGTGAAAGCATTAGGTGGGAAAGGATGTGTTCTGTGACATTAACATTTCAAGTTCATCGTTCAAGTTACAGACTACAGTGAGACGATGCAGTAGCGGCCGTGAAGTCAGACACATGTGGTCGCTGTCACTCCGGGAGACATGTAGAAGGTGAAGGGCCTAGGCCGGGGTGCACGTACTCTAGGCCGCTGGCTTCCATTCAAATACGTCAACTTATTTTTGCAGCAGTCACAAACAATCGGCCAGACGTTACAATTCACCGGCCGAGTTTAGCCTTCAGATACTGCTGAGGCGTACCGTGACTGCAGTACAGCGTGTTTGACTCGGACTTGACCAGGTCGTAAGTTACCTCTCGCACCAGGAGACGGATGGTTGAGTCGCCACAGTACGTTTGAAGAATAAATGTTCCAAGACAGTTGTAATAAATTGTTCTTTAACAGCTCCTATAGCAAATGCTCAAACCCACATTATATTACCGCCACTGAAAACATTTCCCACTTTGAATATTTCCAATCGTCTCCAGAGATGCAATACTAGTGATTTAACAATCTTAACGTGATATCATAATTGACAGCTTTAAACTTTTGGCCTAACAAACACATGCAATCAGTAATAAATTACAAGATAAAATAAAATAAAGTAGTGTGTTGTAAAATCGTGACAGCGAAGGAGAGAAATGGCTCAGTAACGATGAACCCCTGGGTGACCTAATGATAAACTCGCCGATAATATTGCGACTCTGCCGTTCTCAATGCAACTCTTTGTTGTACTCGCATACAGGATATGAGTTCACTAACTATAATTAGCTGGATTATTCTCAGAATAATTATTTTACTCCATAACGGAATTCAAACAATTAAATATAGTTGAAATTTAAGAACTAGCCTTCTGTATCCTATGACATTTTGAAATTTCAATTTTGTTGAGTTAACGCAATAAAAAAAAGGAAATTTATATCAAATAGTTCTGCTTTAAACTTGCCCAAGAAGAAGTTTGGTTTCTGAACAAAGGACAATACAATACAATACATCCCCAAAACACCAAGCCTTTTCCTTGCCCAAATGACCCTTCCCTTGCCAAATGTCTCAATATATCGAGAAATGGTTAGAAGAATACAAGTTTTAGTAATATACTGTGGGAACATACTAAATTTAAAATTATCATTGTAAATGCAAATAAAAGTCTAAAATATTCTATAAATATGGGGTTTAGTGTTTTATTAACCCATAAAATTAAAGCATCACACAAATAAAGTATATAAAAATGCATTTTGTATAGTTACAATTTAATCAAAACTGTTTCAGTCCCTTAAAAATATTTCAAGATAAAAACATGGTGATTTTATGCACCAAGATTTTAAAGTTAATTGGGACTAAATAATCATTAAAACGAAATTGGATGCCATTATTAAGTGCTCCAAAGATATAAATAATTTGGATTTGCAAGTAAGATTTACCCAACACAAAATTATCCTTGTCACAGTTGAATTTCAGTTTAGCCTGTGGTTTACTCTAAACATATAAATACTTAAATTAAAGTTCTTAAAACTATTTGTTTTATTTTCGTTATTTTACCACAAAATAATGTTGAAAAATATGAAAAACGTGCTGTTTCCAAAATTACAGTTACAATGTGGTCAATACAAATGTTTAAATCGGTTTGAACCGTTACATATATTCAATTAAAAAGGCCAATTGCCTAGAAAGAATTCTTCTAGGAAATTATTATTAAGATGGAATTACAATAACTAATGAACCGCGGTCGCTGTTTATTTTTCCACTCAACACTTGGGCGACGCTTCCGGCGTGTGGTAGAATAAACCGCTTGGAAAATAAATATTGGCTTCTTTTTCAAAACACAGGAGATTTATCTTAGAGTAAATTTATTGCACATAAACACTCCCTTTCCTCCCTCCTCGTTAGACAGTTGGTTAGTTATGCGGCTTTAGGCTCTCATGGGCAGTCTCGTGTTACGGTCCGACAGTACAGTAAAATTAATTAATTATTACCGCAGATAGAGCACAAGATGGCGGAAATGCACAGAGACAGCTGATGTGAAGCAAGAGGCAATAAATCAGCTGTTAGCACAAACATGTGTTCGTGAGTGAGCGGGAGGCCTGCTTGATATCTACTACAAAACAAACAGCAGCCACTTCTTTATATGGGGCTGCGTTTCATTCAGATTGTCAATGCAGTACTTTGAATGGTTTATTATACAATCCCAGTCCATACACTCATGTTCAACCCAAATCAGAGCAAATTTTACATTTAACAACGTCGACAGCAACAGTTTTTTTAACAGGCACGGTTCAACTTCTTCCTGCAAAACATTGATTACTTACAAAACAATGAATTATTTGTTGTTACATTACAGAGGAATCCAACCTCAAGGAAGCTTATTTTGAAATCCTATCCCTCCCCATTCTTACATATCTTCCAATTATATTTCAAAATTATTTTGTATTGCCGTTTCTAAAGACGGAATAATTCTAAGACTTTAAACAGGTGCTTATTTACTATTCACTTTTTATTATTTATTTAACACAAACATACAATATCTTAAATAGTTTATTAAACGTAATATATCAAACTTTATAGATACATCTTATAATTATAATTATTATTATTTATTTCTCAATGCTTGATAAAGAAAATTAGAAAAATCATTCGGAAGTTATGAATGTTCAGTCTTATCAAATTAAATATACGTTTATTTTATTTACACGTGTACTCATTCACATGATATAAAAATATTAGCAATAGTTATTCGTTTTAATCAATTCTGAATAATACAATACCATGATATAACTTAATAATAACTTAATGTTCATATACAATAATTATTAAAGATGGCCGAGTATTTGAAAGGTTTCTTTTCACAGCATTGATGTGTTAAAGTAAACAATATCGGTGGTGCAGACTATTCATTCCATATTTCATGGATTGTTTTATAACAATAAAAATTATATTTTGATACAAAAGATATATTTATAAATAAAGTAAATCGTGAATGCTCCCTCAAAATGTGTATTGTTCAGCTCAATAAGTAACCGAATGCTCCGAATTGGTTTTGTTTAAATCAACATTTATAATTTGTACGGCCTACTAGTGTTAGCAAATAGCGATTGCGACTGGGTCCAGGTATATTCACAACCACATACACGCAGACCTGTCGCACTAGTGCGGGGATAAGAACCCGCCCTCATTTTCACCCTGTTAGTCACCTAAGTGCACTTCTCCAATCAAACCCACATTTTTGTTATTTGTAATGGTATTCTAAAATGATTGTTATATATAAATAGTAAACATAATAACGAGAAAAATTAAATCAAACCACGTATAATACACTGAAATTGTCACAGGGTATCACTCACTTATGAATCCGATGTTACTAGGGACGAAAAACGGCAAATGCCGGGCTGGTCCCAACCCTCTGCACCCGTATGTGTGTGTGTGGGGGGGGGGGGTGCGTACGCGCGAACCGACTACTGCCTCTTCGGCCGCAATCCTTATTTACTTATATTATTTACACGGTAAATCACGATGTATTACTTGCCGTAGTTTGTCATCATAGGATTTTGAGTTTTGCTGTGTGCAGGAAAGGAAGAATGTTTTGGATTGCAAAATAATTTCTTACATGTTCTCCTTGGCCTGAACCATTAAACTAACAAAATGAGTCTATACTTCAACACTTTTACGAACAGCAAACGATGTTACAATGTAATAATATACCTCTGTAGTTTTTTATTATACGAGGTCTGTTCAAAAAATATAGCAATTTTTGTTTTTCGAAAATTATTTATTTATTCGTCAATCTCAATTTCCCCCCTTCAAGGTACCTCCCACTTTTTGTGATCTTGTTCACTTTCTTCTTCGATGCCGTCTTCATCTCGTCAATCGTACCAAAGCGGCGTCCTTTCATGGGCCTCTTCAGTTTCGGGAACAATAAAAAGTCACAGGAGGCCAGATCTGGGGAACAAGGCGGCTGCGGCATCATTAGTGTGTTTATTTTTGCCAAAACATCGCAATTGCCAAAATATCGCTCACAAGTAACGATGTGGAGTAGGGGTGCAAAAGCCAATTTTTTGTTCTTCTATAAATCCGGGCGTTTCTGGTAGATTGTTTCACGTAAATTGCTCATAACTTACAGATATTACTCTTATTGACAGTTCTACCCTGTGGCAAGAACTCATGGTGCACCACGCCTACGCAATCGAAAAGAACTGTAAGCAAAACTTTCACATTCAACCGACCTTGGCGCCCTTTTTTCGGTCTTTGCTCGTGCGACAGATTTGACTAAGATGATTGAGCCTTGGTTTCTAAATCATAACCATAAACCTATGATTCGTCGCCGGTTATGGCCCTGTGCAGCAAATTTGAGTCATCGTGGACAGCTGTTTTACATTAGCAATGGTAATGCGCTGCTATTTTTGGTCGAAATTGAGCAAGTTTGGTACGAATTTCGTGGTGACCCGTCTCATGCCCGTATAATTGGTAAAAATCGAATGGAACAAGCCAATCGATATGTTTAAATCTTCTTCAAATTCTCTATTGGTGATTCGACGATTGTCCAATTGTATTTTCTTTATTTTATGAATGTTTTCGTCTGTTCTTGACGTGCTTGGGTGTCTGGCACGCTGTTCGTTGTTCACACTTTTTCGGCCCTCCGAGAACGTTTTGTACCACCTGTATAAGTTGCTTCGGCCCAAGGTAGCTCCTCAATCAGCCACAGTTAACATTCTGAATGCGTCCCATTGAATTTTGTTTTTAACACAAATTTGATATAGATTCTTTTATACATGTTTGGAATAGGCACAAATCGAAGACGAACCGCGACACCGGCAAAGAAATCAGCTGTCAACAATTTACCTAAACATTCCAAAATGGCTGAACTGTTGCATACGTCAGAGACATGTGCACCAACATAACTACAAAAATTTTCAAAACACAAATATACGTAACCCGCGAAAATAAAAAATTATTAATTTTTTATTGATCAGACTTTGTACATCCATTGAGGGGAGTCAAGTAACTAGCCCCTCCCCTAGGAAAAAATGTTTGGAATTATTTAGCTAAAATTCGTTCTAAACGTATAGTCATCAATTTTAAAACAAATTTTATGCTAATCAGTTTATTGTGCAAAGAAAGCATGGAGAATACCTAGTTGTTTACCAGCGTTATCGACAAGCACTCACTTAATATTTTTTTTTTATCGATAAAAGAATTTCTCCTTAGAAAGTGACCGATAGTCAACAGCGCTAATTTTGATGGATGTCAAAATGGGAGGGTATCAAAAGGGTTAAAAATAAAAAATTATAATTTTTTCAGATCACACGCAGATTCTTCTTAGCTTAACACGCTTAAAACCAACCGTTAGTTACGTAAATAAATTACAAAAAGCGTCATCTAACCATGTACAGACTCTTAGAGTGATGACTTTCAATCTACTCGTATTACCTGATGCTGATATGACTATTACGTACCATGTGAATGTTGAGTTTAGCTCCAGTTCACCTTCTTCTTACTGCAGCGTCTGTGGTGAGGATAATGTAGTAAGATGAAGGTGAACTGGAGCTAAACTCAACATTCTCATTGAATTTACCCTTATCACCATAGCTGCGTTATTTGCAGAAAACTCGGTTGCTCCACGCTGCTTAGAGACCGTGTCTAAAACATCGTAGTGCACTTATTTCACCTAGATTGCACTATATATTGATTTTTGTAGTCTAGGTGTCTCTGATAACAAAACGTAATGCCGCCGACCTATTTTGGATATCTCAGACGACGTGACTCCCAGATTCCAGGAGTCAAGTCTGAGGAGAGTGAACTGAATCTAAACTCAACATTTACACTGAGTCAACTATTCCTACAATAGTTACAATACGTTATATACGAGTCTGGTGGTCAACCGTGACTATGAAGATATAATTTGAGCAAAACATTAACGTTTAATACTTTTAACTATTTCCTTGCTCTAACATTTCACCCTCTACGAAACTTAACGCGGCTAACGATCTATTTCTTCCTCAAGGAAAGATTTTTCTATATATTTCAAGACAAACCCGGTTGTATCCTTGTACAGTGCATATTGACTCTCGACTTTTAGAGGAGGTTGGTGTGTAAAGTTACACTGTAGATGTAAAATCTTACCAAAGCTATGCATTGACAGCAAGTAAATTGTGTTCATGTTCTTAGAAATTTTTGCAGCAAGAATTGCAAGATCATGACGGAAGATGAGTATGAAGAAGACTAACAACATTTAGAGCTTATGCATAGCGTTAGGTTCATGTTATGCCTAGACTCAACTTTTATGCAATTTCCCGAAAGTATTATGCATAGTTATATAAGCAATCTCATCCTTCATTACTATCAGTATTAAAATACTCATGACTTTCCCAAGTTGGTAATAACGTATCTAATAATTTCCAGTAGTTTTATTTGAATATTAGTTGAACAAATTATAAAATCAATAATTGTCATCTACCAACCAACCTGAGAAGCTAACGTCGCCGGAATTTTCATAAGTAAATATTACCAGAAAGATCCGTACTGGAATAATGAATAATGAGGTATAGCCTTGTTACTTGCTACAAATGTTTAGTTCCTGACAAGTATCACAAATTTATAGCCCAAGAACCATTGGCAACAAAAGAAGTTACATAGTTTTATGTGGAGTCTGAACCGTGGGAAATTCGATATAGGCTGCTTCGACCGGCTGGTGATAGTCAGTATTAGTACATATGTCTAAACACTCAGTGTATATAGGAAATATTCTATTTTAAACCTTAAGAGGGCACACAGGTTAGCTGCCGGCCACGCATATGAAGCTCCTCTTATAACATGGGGTTAAAGTTCTAAACTGTCCTACAAATAGGAACCTGCCTCGAATCCAAAAATATTTCACTTCAGAAACTTAGGTTTTAGTGGCATAATGGTAGTAATCAACTGATCGTTGATTATTGTTGGTCAATATGTCAACAATAATTGTTATCTTTAATTGTGTGCCAATCTATGGGAAATCTATATAAAATATATATTAGACTACATTTTAATTTAATTGTTTAAAATGTTGTAATTAGTTATTTCAGTAACACCTCATATAACATGAAATCTTCTACTGTCCTTTTACAAAAAAAATGAAATAAATTATATAGGTACGTAGTTGTTTAGTTTTATAATCAAACGTATTTATTATTTACACTAGAAATAAAAGTGGAACACTTTTACATTACAAAAAGGAACCCAGTAAAATAAAAAAATGATATTATAGATATAATTAATAATTCTACTGTACAGAATCAATCCGTTAGCTAGACATCTCCTGAAAGACATATCTGTATGAAAGAAGCTACACCTGTTTTTTTGTGTACTGGCTTTCATCCAAGGTGTTTAATTTATTACCCCGACAGACATGAACATGTGTGATACAAGGCCGATTGTTAACTTCCACAAAATTAACTTCCTGTCGGGGTGCTACTATGATATATATTACTGTAACTTTTCTTTTCAAGCAGTTTAACGACCTTGTTACTAGCTAAAACTGACCGGTGTCTAACATCTGCCATTAATTTATAGCCCAATGCCCAAGACAACAAGGGAACCATAATGAACAATGACGTTTAATTTTAGCAACTACGAATGTTGTACGTAGTTATTAAAAGCTATACTGGACAGTTTACCTGTTGTAGTTCAGCAAACAAAATTAAAAGAAAAATATAAACTAATATAATAATAATGAGTCTGTTCAACAACAACTTACGTCAATATACTATTCCGAGAGCGTTTACCATCCAATACAAAGTTATGTTAAAATAAGTAAAAAGATATAACATTAAAATTGTTATTATCTGCATGAATTTGTATTTAATTGTAATGATCAAATTACTGTTATATCACTTTTCTTCTCCTTGTCAGTACATTTAATTAAACAATAAATAAAATATTAACAAGTATATATAAAATAACGTTATACGGCAAAACACGTCTCATTGAATAAATCAGTATAATTACAAAAAAACTTATTTCAGCATTAAATAAAAGAAAAACAATACTTAACACAAAAAACAATATACAAGATGAATCCCACATAGAAGCATGTGAGAAATAAACAGTCAGATAACTACTTACCAGAAAAATGTAGTTCAAAGAACAATGTACTCAATTAAAACCTATTACGATGTTAAAAGAAGTTTAAGTAGCAGCACTTGTCAAATAACTCAGGTAGGTTTTTGAGAGTGACCAAGATTACAATTTTGAATAAAACAAAATTTGTAGAAGTTAAGTCAAAAGGTTTAAATAATTTTGACCCTACATAATGCTTTGGCTTCTTTCTTACTTTGGTTATTCTAAACAAACACTCTGTAGCGTATTTATAGTCTTTTAAACAAGGTCATGAGTTCCTAAGTCTCCACTTCGTACACAAAACATTCGCAGTACCTTATAAAATGTGTTGTATTGCTACAATTTTTAGCTCATGGTATAATGGAAAAGCACTTAAAAGAGTATCCTTTTATTCTCAATCAATATTAGTTAGGAACATAATTTCATGTTGTATAAACCGTAGGGAATCAAGTCTTGGCTATTTTGGATGACTTGCTTCCAATTCAAATTCAATGCTTAACCTCCCCTTCGGTGACCGGATATTTCAGGTAAATAATTTGCTACGGCATTGAAAGTAAGTCGTTACTACAGATTCTACGAGTATTACGAAATACCCTAACCTAAACTCCGACCTCGAAATCAGATCATTATTCGATGATACGATTGACATAGTGCATATATAAATTATTTATGGAAATTTATTGTAAACAAATGTGGATAAACATATTTTATAGACATTTTCCAATGTTATGTTTGTCTCAAAAGAGAAAACGCTTGAGGGGAAAGGCACGAGTTTACTAATGGGCTGTATTTTAATTATTTTAAAGGTTTTTTATTTTATTTTGGTTTTGGTAGTATAAATACTTTTCTGCCTTTGAATAATTACGACCAATCCAAATAAGTTTGGTTAAAATGTATCAACGCAAAGAATAGCCCAGTATTTGGGTTTCGAATGTTTCTCTATTAGTGGTCAAGTGTTTAGTTTTCCCTCGCCAGCTACGCCACTGTTTGTTTGCTGATATCTTCTAAGATAAACTTTTGAACTCCTGAACAAATCTGAATGATTTGCCGCATCGAGTATTTTCCGCCCAATTAATTAAAACTCATATTTTTTCTTAAATAATATTTTAAAGAACACATAACCTTAATTAACTAATTAACTGACTTGTTTTTTATCCAAAGGGTTACTTGTAGTCAGTGATTTATACTTTTTATTTAAATGTATTACTTTGTATTTACTCTTCAAGCAATTAATACAAAATAATTGTGTTAATGGTAGTAGTAGGTAGTAGTAACTAAGTGGTAGTAATAAGTAGGTAGCAAGTTATATGTAATATCTATTTCTTCTCCGTGCTGAAAATGATATTAAAACTGTTACGTTGTCATCCTCCTGTATTTTAACGTATAAACATGTTATATCATATTGGGTCAAATACAAGTTTACCAATAATTATATAATAAACGCTAAGTAAAACAGATTTCTGAAGGATTGGAATGATTTGTAAAGCTTTCGTTGATTCTTATTTTTAAAGCTTAATTTTCTGATCAGATTTAATAGCATCGGGGCCAATAATAATTTTTAGTTTTTTTTAATAATCCAACATTCATTTATAGCACTGCTTTCCACGAACTGGAATGGAACTGGAAACGATTTGCAAAAGTAGCTTTATATGTAGTAAAGTATGGTAATAACTGAACATGCATGGGCATGATTGTTAACCGACAAATGATTGGAGTCTTTTTCAAACATATCACATTGATACTTTAATGAATGCAAGTGCTTGTTCAAGTTATTATTGTTTTATTTCCATACAGTATTGCTGTAATTAAACATATGTCTTTTAAGTATTTTTTTCTGTTCGAGTACGTAACAATAATTTTGAAATACAGTAGTAAGGATAATATATAAATGCCACAACGGCCTCTTTGAAAAATGTAAGCTATTGTTGTTTAGAAAAGAAGAAGGACCAATGATTTTTATCGTTTCTTTGTTTGAATGAAAGTTGTGATAACAGCTCGGAAATGTGAATGAACTGATTGAGGGATGCGAGTAGAAAGATTTGTCTCATAGTTTTTAGTACAAAATATATAAGCTTTGAAACTTTTCACGTCAAGTCCTTTAGTAAGTATTAGTAACAGTAAGACAATGCAAAATTGGCACTATAACCTTTAATGGTGAACATTTTTTTTATTTTGAGACCAGAAATAGACACATTTATAATATTTCCTGAGAATAAAAGCCGCTATACTAAATTTTTAACTTAATTATATTTTTTCTTTATGTAGAACGAATCATTCGACAATTATTTTTATTAACTTAACATTTAACACTTCTAATTTCAATTAGGGTTTAAATAGGTTCACTTTACTGTAGAACACTATACTAAGAAATTGTACAAATATGATTAATTGTTAGCCATATGAAAACCGTTATAGAAACGTGATACTCATCCAAATATTATAACAATTTGCTACAATGTATTTAAAAATTCGTGATTTCTGGAGTTAATGACACAATTCAGTATTAACTGTAATTATAATGAAGGACAGTAGCAATAGTAATTCTAACCCACTTGTCAAAACTCTTTTCTTTAAACTTTGATCAACTCCATTACCCATAGGGCAGTTATCAGATCATAATAAAGTACAATCCTGTTTCGGATACTACGGATGAATAATTCAATGTGTCACTTGAAAATACTTCAAAATATTGAAGTAGTGATCAAAGATGGATTAGTGCTTAGGCCAATGCAGTCTCGCCAGCACTAGATGATAAAACTGTTATAACAAGCCTGTAATTGTTATAGAAAAACGAACTTCCTGTTACTCAGTGCATTATATGCACGAGCATACCGGCTTTCTAAAAATATCTTTGCGTAGTTACAAATTAGCTGTAGCAACTAAGTATATTTAAATAATATTTATGACATTACATCCTTATTATACAAACTCACTGTAATTTTAAAGGCTAGAGAAACTCGTAAGCTGTTTACAATTACCTACCTAATTAATCATAATCGATTAATTATTATGTTTGAGGTAACAATATAGAAATATTTAAATTGTTCTCGTCTGAACTGTGATTAATGTTTATTCTTTTGGAGTTGTGCGATCAGAGATAATTTTCGTACAATCACACTGATATTTACAATTTCTTAAAGTTACTTCAATCTATCAATTATGTGACAGAACCAGCATTTAATTTATTATTATAACCCGTATACAATTATTGATTTAATTATTTTGATCAAATTATAATTGGGGAATGCAGTATGCAACTGTTCGCCATGCTCAGCTTAGAAGCTTTATTAAGCTTAGAAGCTCAGTAAAAATATGATTTTCGAGTAACACGCTTTAATGGATAACAATAGTATGCGTGGGGGAGGGGCGCACAATGCACGAGTTCAAGTGAGAACCGAGTAATTATTGACTCAGGGCCGGGGCTACTTTCGTCACTTATCTGTCAATCAGGGCCTAGACCAACAATAGGGGTCAATGTTCAGAGGGGTGACTCACGGTGGAGTTGATCTTGTCCTCGTGTTGTTCCAGTTGTTTCTGCATGGAGTCGACCAATAGCCTGAGCGTTTCCAGTTGACCGGTGAGTTCCGAGAGTTGCTCCTGCCGGCGTCCGTCCAGGTAGGCGACACAGACTGCCAGCGCCACTACCGCCCCCAGCGCCACACACAACCCCGCCAGCAACCCCCGCGTGCCGCCCCCGCCACCCTCAGGACTGTCGGGTTTGGCCATCTCGCACTGACACCACACAGCACACTGCCACTGCCGCCGGCCTGATAGTGGACCGCCACTGATTTAGATGACAATCCGCGAGCGGTGGAGGGGAGACCTCGCCAGTTATCAATCTGCTTGCCGATCCAGACCGTGTGACCCTCTCTCGACCTTTGGGTTTTTGCGATCTCGCCATGTACAACACCTCGCCTGCCCGCTCTCGCCTCAGTAAATTTGCTAAAACAATTACCATTTTCTAAATATTTTTCAATTCTCTTCATTCATTTAGCGTGTTTTGTTGACAAATTTCAAACACATGGACAGTATGTTTACCTGTAAATAGCTTATTGTCACCGTAACTTAATAGTCAAGGAATGGATGAATTTATTCCGTTAAAAATAGAGGTAATACAAACTTACAAGAATGGTTTGTACAAATAAAGGTTTGTACATGCAAAACAAATAAATACCTTACACATCATCGTAATATAAGAACAAGTATTAGTGGAAGTAAGAATATTTGAACTCGGTGGTCGTTAACAGACTGTAAAGCAAATTAGACTGAGAAGAATAGTACAATGCGAAAATCACTTCGAATATGGAACATTTCCAATTATGAAACGATTTCTTTGTACATACAGTATGTTACAATCAATCTTCAACTAAAACTAATAAATGTGTTTGTGGTGTGCTCTATTTCCTTCACTTGCCAGTAGAACATGTATTTGGGAGATACTTTGTTCCATTAGACAACCGCAAAAGTCAAATAAAACAACAATAACCAATAATAACAATAATTTGTTTGTTGTTGTTTGTTAATTATGACAATATCATAATTTATGTTGTCGAAATTTACAAAAGAAATGTGGATTACAAAGTATGTTAGATCGTGTATCGTATGTTTAGGCTGTATAAAATGTTGATCCTATGTAATCCTTTGAGTGTTGCACAACTAAGTACGCTGTACGACAAATGTAAAGCTGTACGACTTTAACCCTTGAAGTTCCAAGCCGACGGCCCTAGAGGAACAACACAGAGCTGTATAACTTCAGATCATGGCATTGTATAAGGTTTTGTCATTTACAATAATTGATACAATAATTGAAGTACTGAAAGAAACATAAATTCTTTTTTAGCTGATCCGAAACTTTTCAGATATTGATAAATCATTACAATAACCGTACGCCGTGAACACACATGATAATAATGCCAACTCTTGCTGTAGAATAACATACACGTTTGAGACTGAAACTTGTAAATAATACTCGTAATACTAGAACAGCTAAAGTACACGATGTTAACACACTCAGATACGGCGTGAACACTCGTGATAATCAAGACCAACTCTTACTGTAGAATAACATACACGTCTGGGATCGAACAGTTTTTAAGTAATACTAGAACAGCTAAAGTGCGCGATGTTAACACACTCAGATACGCCGTGAACACTCATGATAATCATGTCAACTCTTGCTGTAGAATAACATACACGTTTGAGACTGAAACTTGTAAATAATACTCGTAATACTAAAACAGCTAAAGTAGACGATGTTAAACACACTCAGATACGCCGTGAACACTCATGATAAGCATGACAACTCTTACTGTAGAATAACATACACGTTTGAGACTGAAACTTAAAAATAATACTCGTAATAATAAAACAGCTAAAGTAGACGATGTTAAACACACTCAGATACGCCGTGAACACTCATGATAAGCATGACAACACTTACTGTAGAATAACATACACGTTTGAGACTGAAACTTAAAAATAATACTCGTAATAATAAAACAGCTAAAGTACCCGATGTTAACACACTCAGATACGCCGTGAACACTCATGATAATAATGCCAACTCTTACTGTAGAATAACATACACGTTTGAGACTGAAACTTGTAAATAATACTCGTAATTAATACTAGAACAGCTAAAGTACACGATGTTAACACACTCAGATACGCCGTGAACACTTATTGTAATCATGACAAGACTTACTGTAAAGTAACATACACGTTTGAGACTGAAACTTGTAAACAATACTCGTAATACTAGAACAGCTAAAGTACACGATGTTAACACACTCAGATACGCCGTGAACACTTATTGTAATCATGACAAGACTTACTGTAAAGTAACATACACGTTTGAGACTGAAACTTGTAAACAATACTCGTAATACTAGAACAGCTAAAGTACACGATGTTAACACACTCAGATACGCCGTGAACACTTATTGTAATCATGACAAGACTTACTGTAAAGTAACATACACGTTTGAGACTGAAACTTGTAAACAATACTCGTAATACTAGAACAGCTAAAGTACACGATGTTAACACACTCAGATACGGCGTGAACACTTATTGTAATCATGACAAGACTTACTGTAAAGTAACATACACGTTTGAGACTGAAACTTGTAAACAATACTCGTAATACTAGAACAGCTAAAGTACACGATGTTAACACACTCAGATACGCCGTGAACACTTATTGTAATCATGACAAGACTTACTGTAAAGTAACATACACGTTTGAGACTGAAACTTAAAAATAATACTCGTAATAATAAAACAGCTAAAGTACCCGATGTTAACACGCTCAGATACGCCGTGAACACTCATGATAATAATGCCAACTCTTACTGTAGAATAACATACACGTTTGAGACTGAAACTTAAAAATAATACTCGTAATAATAAAACAGCTAAAGTAGACGATGTTAAACACACTCAGATACGCCGTGAACACTCATGATAAGCATGACAACACTTACTGTAGAGTAACATACACGTTTGAAACTGAAACTTAAAAATAATACTCGTAATTAATACTATAAACAGCTAAAGTACACGATGTTAACACGCTCAGATACGCCGTGAACACTCATGATAATAATGCCAACTCTTACTGTAGAATAACATACACGTTTGAGACTGAAACTTAAAAATAATACTCGTAATAACAAAACAGCTAAAGTACCCGATGTTAACACACTCAGATACGCCGTGAACACTCATGATAATAATGCCAACTCTTACTGTAGAATAACATACACGTTTGAGACTGAAACTTAAAAATAATAGTCGTAATAATAAAACAGCTAAAGTAGACGATGTTAAACACACTCAGATACGCCGTGAACACTCATGGTAAGCATGACAACACTTACTGTAGAGTAACATACACGTTTGAGACTGAAACTTAAAAATAATACTCGTAATAATAAAACAGCTAAAGTAGACGATGTTAAACACACTCAGATACGCCGTGAACACTCATGATCAGCATGACAACACTTACTGTAGAGTAACATACACGTTTGAGACTGAAACTTAAAAATAATACTCGTAATAATAAAACAGCTAAAGTACCCGATGTTAACACGCTCAGATACGCCGTGAACACTCATGATAATAATGCCAACTCTTACTGTAGAATAACATACACGTTTTGAGACTGAAACTTAAAAATAATACTCGTAATTAATAAAACAGCTAAAGTAGACGATGTTAAACACACTCAGATACGCCGTGAACACTCATGATAAGCATGACAACTCTTACTGTACAATAACATACACGTTTGAGACTGAAACTTGTAAACAATACTCGTAATACTAGAACAGCTAAAGTACACGATGTTAACACACTCAGATACGCTGTGAACACTTATTGTAATCATGACAAGACTTACTGTAAAGTAACATACACGTTTGAGACTGAAACTTGTAAACAATACTCGTAATACTAGAACAGCTAAAGTACACGATGTTAACACACTCAGATACGCCGTGAACACTTATTGTAATCATGACAACTTACTGTAAAGTAACATACACGTTTGAGACTGAAACTTGTAAATAATACTCGTAATAATAGAACAGCTAAAGTACACGATGTTAACACACTCAGATACGCCGTGAACACTCATTGTAATCATGACAACACTTACTGTAAAGTAACATACACGTTTGAGACTGAAACTTGTAAATAATACTCGTAATAATAAAACAGCTAAAGTAGACGATGTTAAACACACTCAGATACGCCGTGAACACTCATGATAATAATGCCAACTCTTACTGTAGAATAACATACACGTTTGAGACTGAAACTTAAAAATAATACTCGTAATAATAAAACAGCTAAAGTAGACGATGTTAAACACACTCAGATACGCCGTGAACACTCATGATCAGCATGACAACACTTACTGTAGAGTAACATACACGTTTGAGACTGAAACTTAAAAATAATACTCGTAATAATAAAACAGCTAAAGTACCCGATGTTAACACGCTCAGATACGCCGTGAACACTCATGATAATAATGCCAACTCTTACTGTAGAATAACATACACGTTTGAGACTGAAACTTAAAAATAATACTCGTAATAATAAAACAGCTAAAGTAGACGATGTTAAACACACTCAGATACGCCGTGAACACTCATGATAAGCATGACAACTCTTACTGTACAATAACATACACGTTTGAGACTGAAACTTGTAAACAATACTCGTAATACTAGAACAGCTAAAGTACACGATGTTAACACACTCAGATACGCCGTGAACACTTATTGTAATCATGACAAGACTTACTGTAAAGTAACATACACGTTTGAGACTGAAACTTGTAAATAATACTCGTAATACTAGAACAGCTAAAGTACACGATGTTAACACACTCAGATACGCCGTGAACACTTATTGTAATCATGACAAGACTTACTGTAAAGTAACATACACGTTTGAGACTGAAACTTGTAAACAATACTCGTAATACTAGAACAGCTAAAGTACACGATGTTAACACACTCAGATACGCCGTGAACACTTATTGTAATCATGACAAGACTTACTGTAAAGTAACATACACGTTTGAGACTGAAACTTGTAAACAATACTCGTAATACTAGAACAGCTAAAGTACACGATGTTAACACACTCAGATACGCTGTGAACACTTATTGTAATCATGACAAGACTTACTGTAAAGTAACATACACGTTTGAGACTGAAACTTGTAAACAATACTCGTAATACTAGAACAGCTAAAGTACACGATGTTAACACACTCAGATACGCCGTGAACACTTATTGTAATCATGACAAGACTTACTGTAAAGTAACATACACGTTTGAGACTGAAACTTGTAAATAATACTCGTAATACTAGAACAGCTAAAGTACACGATGTTAACACACTCAGATACGGCGTGAACACTCGTGATAATCATGACAACAATTACTGTAGGTAGAGTAACATACAAGTCTGGGACTGAAAATGTTTTAAGTAATATTAGAACATTTATGGTACACGAATTTAATACTCTCAGATATGCCCTAAACACTCATAATAATCATGACAACATTTACTGTTTGGTTACATATACGTCTAGGACAGAAGAACTTTCCCTTTGGATTTCAATGTGGGGATGATGAAGGAGCTAGATTATTTTACGCTTGTAGAAAATGAGATGGACCTGATCGTTAGAATTGTGGATGCTGTAGCGATCATAAAAATTGAATTTTAAAATGATCAGCAATCTTTATTGACACTGTTTATGATATGCTTTCTGGCGGAGAATAGTAACATCACTTGTAACTGAAATTGTTCAACAGCGAAACTTTCTTGTATATAACGCTAGGAGATGTAAGATTGATTTTACTTTTTAATGTTATTTTGATTCAAGCAATAAATTGTTTATTTGTTTTTATAAACATTGGACGATTGCCATGACATTTTGATATTTCGAATCATGTTCCGAGGGTCATTTTGAAATGAAGATGACAGCACAATAGTTTTACCTGCCTTAGGGTTATTAAGTTGAGCCCTTATAAAAAATCTTGTAGCCCTTTGTAATGCTTGACTCGCAGTTTTTATTTACGTCCTCTCGGCTTATTGGTGTCCTGATAGTTTGTTGTGTAGTACAATCGCTCGCCTTCAATTCTAACGTATATGTCTATAATAAACTGCTGAAATAGTTTTTTTTTATTATGAATGTGTTAGAAACACTCTACAATAAATTACAAGCCGTTTCCTTTGACTATTGTAAATAATTTTGGATCCAACGATTGTTCAACGTGAGAAGAGGATATACCATTGGGTAGTAGTAAGACCTCATAGCCCATGAAGGCATAGTCCACCTTGTCGGTTATAAACTACAAGTAACGGGTTTGCGGCGGCTCCCCTCATTGGAATTAAGAACTTTAGCAATTTTATCAGCGCTAGTTTTAGAATCGTCCCATATCCATGGATATATTTTCTATAAAACGATATTCTTAGTCATGGTTTTCCTCCTGTTATTGAATTACATATGTTGCATTTCTTGCAATTGTACTCTTAAAGAGTACTATCCATTCCTTTGTAAACGTACCTTAGTTGCAAATGAGGCGTTAATGAAATGTAACTGGCCAAGGGAGGGTAACTCGCCATTTAGTGGCAATAAATCGGAGATATACCAATAAATTTGTCCTTAAAAGGGGCCTTAGAACCAAGTTAGAAATTAAATATGTTTATAACGAATGACTTATTTGTATATAACGCCTTGGAGTTGTAAGATCGGTTTTACTAGTTAATTAAATGTAATTTAATAGTAATCACAAATGCCCTCTTGATCACAACGCAATGGGAGTGCCTATTTTGTAAAAACAAGGGGATGGTAGGATAGCGATTGTGCGAGTTATAACAATCGTAGCATAAGTTCGATCTTTTAAATCGACTTCTGATTGATCAGGGCCTGGTTGATAAGGTCGAGTTATTTATAATTAGGCTATATCCACCAAAGAGATTGTTACCTATTAGTTATTATTATCGATCTATATTAATAGTGTATTTTTAAAACCTTTTAAGCCGATTCATTTGTGGCTTATTAAATTTTTACCGTTCTGAAAATATTCCTTTGTTTAAAAATTTTGAGAAGGATGCATCACAATATGCCCCATTTGCTACGCCACTGTAATAAAAATGCTGAGAAAAGAAATGTTTGTCATCTAAATCTTGGACCGTTTTATCACAGTAAATATAAAACAGAAAGCTATGGCGTTGTATTAGCGAATTCTGTTTTCTACTAACCTTCTCAGTGAGGGTTGGATTCTCTTTGGTTTCTAGGTTGTCTCCCACAGACTTGGGTTAGTATGTTCCAAAGGACGGAACTGGTTATTATGTCACTTCATTTACTACAACGTTTTGAATTTAGAGGAAGAAAAATTTAGATATACAGCTCCGCTTCCGTTTGAAAACTATTGCAGAGCCGCATAAGAACATATGGCAAGTAACACAACATTATTAACATGGATTATACATTTGTCCTTATATACTTGAAACTGACCATCCATGAGGGGAACACATTTGCAATAATTATGTAAATTAGACCCTCGGTCTGAAAAAATATTACACTAGTTAGGTTGTAGAACTGGAAGTAGACGTTCAACACTAATGATGATTGTTTTTAATGATGGAAGGATTGAGAAGGAAACAGGAGTTTTTCCGTACATTAGCCATCGTTCAGTGATACAAATATATCAGTAACGTTACGTTTCGAGAGCTGAAATCGGATATCTTCCTCACGTGAACAACTAACCTAACACTACAATCTAGGTTAATATAAGAAAATCATACCATAGCGTTGTGACACGCATAAATCAAGAATCACAACCACCATCTTGTGTGTTGACTGCACTAATCCTAAATCATGCACTTAATAAACAAAACATAACACTAATTATTAAAACTCAACTACGGAATACAGGTCCTAATAGGTCTGTACTCGCCGACTAACCACCTGATGATGAATGCCATAAGACTGATAAGGTCTGCAAGAGAGATTCAGACTTGTATATTATTTGGAGATTAGATGACATAAGATTGTGTAGTCCTGTCATTTCTCGTATCAAAATAAAAATATCATTATTTATAATTAGATAATAAGCGAGGTTTGTGTTGATTAGTTTGCTGTCACAAATATTGGAATTTACTTTGTCTACATACTTTTCCTTTTTTATTTTTACAAGAATAAAGAAATAACATTTTTATGACTAATCAACAGTTGAATACAATTTTCCAAATTATACGTTTTATAAAATTATCTGGACAGCGTGATAAGAATCTTCAAATCTAATATGTAATGAATGGATTATCTTCTTCGAAATCCTTGCCTAGTTCTTAGAGAGATCGTGAATTTTCACAGGCCTATTATCGAACATCTTTGCATAACAGGAAAAAATTCTTAATTTTCTTTCCGAAATTTAAAAACCTTTCTGGATTGTTGCGCTAACTTCACGAACCTCGTGACACAAAACATGCGTAAGGCATCTATAAATGGACGGCGTTAGATGGGCCCAAGCACCCTGGGGTCAGTCATGACCATTCGGAGAAATCCAAGTCTTGTTGTACAAGGTCGGAAGCTCACATTTTCTTTTAATGACGTTATCAACAAGTAGACAGCGGATGTCGCGATGGTCATCGACATCAGTTGCGGTCTGGGTTTTCCAGAATTACTCATGTAAAACGTTCTATTTTTCTGCAAGGGGTCGGATTTTTTATAGACTCCAACCAGAATTTCATTTGTCTCCCTGACTCAGACGATGAGAAGTCCCTAATATATCTGTTGTAAGTAATGGATCACAACTGAAAAATGCCCTTACCCCCCACATTAGATGCCTTTTTTTGGAAAATGTTCTTTCAACTTCTCTCATGGAAGGAGGACAAGATAGTTCAAACATCTTTAAGTGGTGATATCAGAAAGCTGTTCAGATTAAGCTTATGGATTCCATGAGAGGTAACATAGGAAACCCTTAAAAGAACCGAAAATACTTACTAATTTTGAAAATAAATCTACAATCACCCATAGGGGCAACAATATTTTAATTTAACTGGTGACCGAAATCCTTTCGACTTAAATATTTAAGTGACGAACGTTCTAATTAAATATTTTAAACAACGTCGTATAACGTTTAAAACTGGAGGTAAATATTGCAGGTAGAAATATAGCTTTTCAGCTGACAATACCCACTCATAATGTAAAATATCAAGCTAAATACTTTGATGAAGCAAAACTAACAATACAAAACAGAAAACTATTCTTAACCACTAAATACTGTAGTATTGCTATAGTTTGTTTAATTCTGAACATTCTTGATATACACATGTATATCTTTAGTTTATTGTTTGTTTCTATAGTGTGTTTTAATGTACTTGGCAGAGCTTTCTAAAAAAAAGAAAAGGAAAGTAAAATAAAAAGTAAAATAAAGTAAAATATCCAAATACAAATACAACTTTATTTCGTAAAACTGTTTTAGTTTTGAACAAATACATATTACATGAATACCATATATTCATATGTATGTATATAAATGTATAATTGATTATTTTTAGTTTACTTTTTTTACTAAGACATATATAAATAGTATAATCGGTGTATGAATTGAGAAAGTCCATTCTGCAAGTAACGTTGTATTGGAAATAAACGTTCTGGGATTTCTGTTTTACAAGAATAACACTAAATTCTCTCCAAAAATATTAACTGAAACAGAATAACCAAAAGTGTGTTATAGTTTCTGTTGTTAAGCTAAGAAACCGTTTAGGGTTTCCACAATTCGCTGTTGTCGAGGTAACTGAACGTAGGCTCCGATAGTTTATCGCCTTCGAGTCCGCCGAAGAGCTCATGTGCGGCGTGCGTTACAACAGTAAAACGACTCTGATGGACAGTCAGTTATAAATAGACCCGCGCCCTTAGTAATGAGACAGTGTGCAGTAAATTAGTGCTGTGGTCGTACCAGTCAACTCACTCGTTGCTCGTTGCCATTAACGACATGTTTGCAGCAGTTGAGGACTTTCAATTATTCCAGACGCGACATGACGATGCTACAATAAACCTCACTTAACCGATGTCCCAGACTTGACCCGTGTCACTCTATCCGGCTGTGACAGATGACAGTGACGTAAAACCTCCAAATTCTTTGTGTACCAGGATTTATGTCTTTGTGTAACTCCATTAATCAAAATCTGTAGAAGTAAATAAAGATGCAGACGAGACGAACCCGTATTTCCAAGAGTGAAATTCACAATTTACTAAAATTATTTGAACTCTAATGTGATCGAACACATCGATATGTACTTATGATCGCGAACTTGCTTACAAGTTAGTAAGACACTTTTTACTGGTCATTATTGAAGAAATACCCAAAGCATGTAGATATTTCAAACCAACGCGACGGTGACTTTCTTCACCCAAAATAACAGAGAATGTTGTGTTTAACTTCCAGTTCACCATCCTTAGTGCGAATCTTTTTGGATGTCTTCAGACATACATAACTCCGGATTCTAGGAGTCAAGCCAGAGAGAAAGGTGGATTAGAACTAAATTCAATCCTTCCCAATAGCTACGTTGTGTATAGAAAACTCGTGTCAGAAAAACCTTAGTGCTCTCAGTTGTACAACTAATTACACTATGATAATAAGAATTCACCTATTTTACACTACATTTTTATATTATGTAATCTGGGTGTCTCTAATGTCGAAACGATGTAAATTTTGTTCTGCTATTTTGTCTTCGACTTTTTTGGATCTCCTAGTTTTGGATTCCAGGAGTCAAGTATGTGACAGCGTCAGATTCCAGACGCTGCACTACGAGGAAGGTGAACTGGAGCTAAACTCAACATTCATATTGAATCAACCTTTGCCATCATATATAGCTGTGTTATCTGATTAAAGTAACAGCGTGCTTATAGACACGTTTTAGCCTGGTATAGTTAGTGAAAAAGTATTGGTACCGTGGAGGATTGGCACATTTAGTTTTATAATAATAACTTTCTGAGTAGTATTAATCAACCGTGGAATAGGCGATGATCTGGAGATTTCCTAGCCAAATATAAAAATAGAACTTAAACACCAAGCTTCCTATGAATATTTTCTTTGTGGTCCAGATTGAACTCCTACGAATACCTCTCTCCACATTGATATTGCATATTGAATGATTGGATAACTAAGCGTCCCTAAAATGTTCACATACTAAACACATTAACATTTGTTATTGAAGTTTACTGTGGCAGTACTTTAAGTTATACAGGCTAGACCCTGAACTTCCGAAACTCAGTTACGGTACACATACTTCCACTGTTCCAGTTTGTACAACGACTTTTTCAATATGCCCTCTATTTAAATATTGTAATTTACATCATACCAAAATAATATTAATTGGATAACTTATTAGAAAACTAGCAGTTACCCGCGGTTTCACACGCAATTTTCAAAATCAAATGTCATAGCTATCTTAGTCAAAGCGTTTGCGATGTAAAATAATGGAGCTCTACAATTTCTTTAAACACAAGTAGACATATCAGGTACATAATATTTCAGTATCAATGGTTGAGAGATTCAAATCACAAACAAAATTTTGACTGATTCTATTTTAGGGTTTGTTGTATGAATAAATATATAAAATGTATATAAAACGTGATAAAACCTAATTCTAACGAATCTAGTCGTAGTCTCCTACCTATTTGTTTTTAATATCTGATTAGTTATTTATATGTCCCGATATGTAAGGAATTTAAAATAATATTTCACCACGATTGAGTTGTATATTTAAACTTTTTAAACTCCAGCAGTTGATGTAGGCGCCATTGATTCTTCTTAAATCAATAATTAAATAGTTTTTTTTTTACTCGTTCGCTTACCTACATCAAGTGAGTGAGTATATTTTTTTCTTTGCCTTTTATTTCCTAATGATCAGTGCGACGCAGGGTATACTGTTTCGTTAGAGACAGCAAGAAATCTTTTCTGAACCACTAAAGGATACAGAATGAGTTCGGGAGATGTTAATAGCTACCGTACTGTAGTTTTACCCCGATGTCTGCAACTTACAGGGGTACTGCCAGGAAGGATTTTACTACTACTCGTATATTCAAGTGAGGTTTCAGGGTACACTTCTGTTCGAGGCTACGATAGGCTTCAGGCCCGTTCTGGATGGATCCAGCAGAACTTTCTATCCTAAATTATATTAGGATATTTTGTCGTTCTGTACACAAGACCTAAACTCTGAGACGTGTCAGAAACAAACGCCACATATCAGTTTTAAAAGAATAAAATAATATAACTAATAATACCGTTTTTGTCGGTTATTTTTATAAAATGTTTATTTTAGACCTCATAAGTTTTTCTATGTAAATAACACTTCATTGGTTATATTTGAGCCTGTGAAAGGAAAAGTGGTATAAGTCAGTTTTTTTTTCAGTTTTAACCTGATATGAACTCCTTAAGGGTCATTACATTTGATGGAATAGTGAAGCAAGTCAAAACTCCATTCTTTATACTGTTTATTGGTCTTTGAAAAAATTGTATTTAACAGAATATTAGTTTTGTTTGAAGGAATAGTGGTGTAAGTCTGACTTGCTTCACTGTTCCACACTGTGTTAAACAGAACAGCTGATCCATTAGATGGAAGAGTGGTGTATGTCTGACTTTTTCCACTGTTCCTTGTGATTCGTTCAGTTTGCTTATATAACTGGGCTTTGCAAGGTAACCATGCCTAGTACACATACAATAAGAGATGGCTCTCGAGGAAACAAAGGCAAATCTGTGAAGTATCATCTTCAGTTGCCAAATGCTAATGTAGTAGTTTGTAAAAAGTTTTTTTTCAAACTTTTCAGATTTCAGATGGAAGGACTTTTAGAACCTTACAAAAACTTAGTAAAGGACAAGTACCTGGGTCTGATATGAGGGGTAAGCAACCATGTACATACAAAATAGACGATGAACGTTTAAAAATAGTGAGAGATCACATTTCTTCTTTTCCTTCAAACGAATCACACTACACAAGGACCCACAATCCAAATAGGAAATATCTCTCAGAGGACCTTAATATTAGACTGATGTACAACTTGTACAAAGAACACTGTACTGCTAGCAATGCAGAACCAGTGTCAGAAGCCATTTACCGCCGTACTTTTAATTTCGAATTTAATCTTCATTTTCATCCTCCCCGGAAAGATACCTGCACAAAATCCGACACATTCAAAGTGAAATTTGAAATGTGTGAATAAGCAGACAATGAGGAGAAGCAAACTCTACAGACTGCTCATGAGTTGCATTTACGTAAAGCGGATCTTTCCAGGCAAAAGCTTAAAGAGGCAATGAAAGAATCCAAATCAAATCCAGATGTTAATTACTATGCATTTACTTGATCTCCAAAAAACATTACTTTCCCTAGACTCACCTGTTCTGTAGCGTATTATAAACGCAATATGTGTGTGTATAACCTAGGGTGTCACGAGCTATCCACAGGAAATGGATACATGTATGTTTGGAACGAGGTAACAGCCTCACGGGGTTATCAGGAGATAAGTTCCTGCATAGTTGAGCATTTACGTCACAAAGTCCCTGAAAACTGTAACCATGTTGTCATGTTTAGTGACTGTTGTGGTGGGCAGAACCGCAATGTTAAAGTTGCTCTAGCTATGATGCACTTTGTACAGCAAGTAGATAATAACATTAAGATTATCGATCATAAGTTTATGACGAGTGGCCATTCTTACTTGCCCAACGATGGTGATTTTGGGGTTATAGAGAAAGCCTCCAAAGGAAAGGTGATGTATACCCCTCAAGATTGGTATAGCGTTATTGCAAAATCCAAACACAAGAAACCTTACTTTGTGAAGGAAATGCAACAGAAAGACATGCTTTCAACTCAAACTCTTGAGAAATCAGTCACAAGAAGAAAGAAAAATGCTGTGGGTAAACCCATATCTTGGCTCAAAATTCAATGGTTAAGGTATGTACAGGATGAACCCTTTAAAATCCTATACAAAGAAACTCTTAATGATGATATGCCTTTGATGCTTTGGATATTACACCTGCCAACAGAGGACGACACATCGAAAATCTGGGCAATGTTTTAACGGAACCTCTTTATTCGAATCCTCGTGAAGTCACTGTTTCAAAGAAGAAAGACATGATGGATCTTCTTCCATACATACCACCAAGCCACCATGGGTTTTTTATGAATCTAGTGACTGCAAGTCAGTGTGATGAGAACCCAGTTATCGACAGTGAATCAGAAACAGACTCAATTTTTTAAAAATTAAAAAAATTATGTTATCCTGATTTTAAATAATTTAATAATTTATTGTAATATTTTAAATATATTTACTAGCTACTTTGAATAATATTGTTTTAATAATAAACTTACTATTTCATGGCAACAACGTTTTATTATTCATCACCATCCGTAACTGTTGAAGGAAAAGTGGTGTAAGTCATACTTAATATTATTATTTTATTAGTATAAAACTATAATAAGTAAAAAAAACTACAATTTAAACTGCCCAAAAGTTAATATGGTTATCATAGAATAAAAATATGATATAATTTTAAGATAATATTTACATTTGGATTTGTGCAACTGTTTTTAGTAAACCCTTTCATTGCTCAAAACTGTGGTAACTTGACTTAGGCCACTTTACCTTTCACAGGCTCATTTAATACTACTCCAACTATTTTTCATATCGCATAAGTACGTATATTGCCTGTCAGAATTATGTTATTTCAATTTTCTTTTAATTTATGTCACTTAATATGTTGGGTGTCAAAAACATTGGCATCAAGAATTAATCTCATCATCACATCACTTTACTAGTTTTGATAAACACATGCACAGATGAAGATTCACAGTTATGGATCTTCTGTCGTTAAATAATTTAATAAAAGCGCTTTCAAAACACTCTTCGGATAAGATGATTACTGTACATGCGGCGCGGCGGTTACTTAGTAGCGTATATCTGTATGGTCGGCGCCACGCCCGAGACGACAGACATGCGATTTAGATAAGATCTTAAGGCTCGTAAATTAGATTAAATGAGGCAAGTAATGGTCAGATGTCAATGGTGTAGTGTTTTAGACCGTTCCTGGGTCCTTCGGCCTCGCTTCGCAACAGAATAAGCGGTAGATTAATTCGTTTAATGAATGGGCTTTATCAGTGGTGTAGTCACGTTTTTCACAAGGGGGAGTTTTATTTTATGGGGGAAGGCTTTACATATGCACAATAAAATCTAGAAAAAACTTGATTGTTAGTTATGGTATAAGAGATGAGAGTCAATTTATATTGTGTAAACACGCAACTTATTTTTTGGCGAAATCGATAGAAGAATTTCTCATGATAAAGAAATCAATCGTCAGTTAATTTTGGCGGGAGTCAAAATGGAAGCGAATTGAAAGGGTACAAAATAAAAATTATTACTTTCTTGGAGATCAAATTGTTCCTTACTTGATACACATAGCTAATAACAGTAAATACGTCAAACTAAAATTCAGTACTATCAGTCAAAAAGTAGGTTTTTATAAGATTGGCTGAACGTGATACAACTTTAGTTTTCGTACCTGATGGTTGGCCTTAAGTGTATCAAGCTAATAAAATGTGATCGGAAAAAAATTATTGTCTGATATTGTTAACCCTACCGATACCGTTCCATTTCGACCACCACTTGAACTATCGCGGATGACGGTAAATTTCTTTCTTATGGGAAGTTGCTCTATCGATTTCACAAAAAGCAATTCGTGTACTTATACCAAAAAAATCGTCACTCGACTACTAATTTGAGTTACAGGTGGGAACTATCCGAGTGGCAAACTATTGACTGCTACAACTTGAATGAAATATTCCCAATATTATTTTCTCTTCGATTTGAAATCTCCATATTAGACACGAATTTGTGGGGTGGGGGGTTGTAACCCCCATAACACCCCTAGTGGATACGCAACTGGATTTTATAAGCCGTACTTAATTGAGAGTGATGACTACTCATTCCTTGTTGTTCTACTGAGAACAGATAACGTATCGGCGGGAACAGAATGCAGTAGTTGAGTGTAGGGAAACAAACCGCGTGTATCTCCTATCAACACGGGAACAGATAGGAGCCATGTCGGAGATACAAACAAAAACAGGCTTGTAGGCTCAGTCGGGCCGCGCCTGTGTGAAACCATTTGTAGCTGTCAAAATGTTAGCTTTACAACAAATTGCCCAAACTGGTGCCCTGCAGGGGCTAATTGGTGCCATCTAAAATAGACGGCAGATGCACGGCCTGATTGATAGTCTCTTTGATCTGTGCACTATAACACTCGTGCAGCTCGTATTAAACGCAAATCAAAACAAATTGTGTAATAATTTTCAGTATTTTTATATATTAATTATTCAGCAATATTACTCCACTTTTAGAAAAACATTAATGAATGATGGAATTAAGGAATTGCACAAAATGGGTATTTTATTTTATTCTAAATCCAAATACCTTAAACAAAATTGAGATGTTTTAAATACACGAATAGTGCCAAAACATGACTAATAGTACATAAATTAGAAATAATGTATTACAGAGAGTTTTAAAAGTTTAGTTTGAACCATAACACACGAGTTTGGTTACCCTTTTTCCAATAGAGTGTTAAAAGGAATTAAACATTTGCTGTTTATGAGATGTTTGTATATTAAACATTTTAATGGGTTTTTCGTATGCTTATTTCATATAAATTAATCTTGTATGCTTATTTTGATCAAACCCAGATACCAGGTACTGTTTGTTTTCTAAGGAGGTATCAACGGTATTTTATAATAAAATAAATGTTAGTTTTTTTACCGATTACGAAGCAATAAGCTTATTCTAGTATTCAAAAATGATGTACGTCAAATTTGTCATTATAAGCCTATCTGCATCTACAAACGGACACCCCGTGAATTTTTGCAAAACTCATTTTTTTAATTGTGTCATTCAAAAATAATATTAACGGTTTATTCATTGTCCTTTATAATGCATGGAGGAGTAAGTAAAAAGAGGGATTAATAACGTAATATTGTACTTCAAATAGTAATACGAAAGTTAAAGCAATGCAGACAGCACAACGATACGATAGGCATAAGAAACACAAGTTTGAACATAGAAAACTTTTTCTTGGTGGGAGGGAGACGACTTGTAATATTTGTAAATTACGTAGGATGGCCGACTACATGCAGCAATTAAATACGAAGTTAAATTACGTTGATGTTTAATATAATAAAATATTTTTATTATTTACAAAGAGGCATACTTGTCAATATTGATACACAATCATTGACACCAAGGGCTAAGTTCACTCAGGGGCGGCTCGAGATAAAAGCTTAACACGTGCAAGACTTGTTTCGGCACCTCCCTTCCAAATCCACCAACCCTCCACCCATTCCTTTTCTTTTATGATCCCTCCTTAAACAGCGATATAATGTCTAGTTTATCGCTGACCAGATTGTAAACTTAGAGTAGGCACCACACGTTAAATATCCACTCCGTAATGACCACCACCCCAACAAGCTTTCCAACAGTTGTACACAGATTTAGTACAAGTAACAATTATGAGTGGAAAGTTGAGGGGGGGGGGTTGATATCGTGTGCAATTACACAGCAATATTTGAGTTTTGGAGGCCGTGAGAGGGTATTAGATTATTATTTTTTTTAAATATCTATATATATAAAAAATGAATGTTTGTATGTTTGTCCTTTATGGAATCGTGAACTATTGGACCGATCATGATGAAAATTTGTACGTATATGTATTTTTCCACGGAGAAGGTTTATAAGCTATGCCCATCCCTTTCCCGATTCAGGATTCCGCCCCACTGGTTACAGAAATACCCATAAGAAATGCATTGCAGCAAACATATGTTAACGTCTTTTCAAATTTTTAATCAGCTGTTCTTTGTAAACATATATTACACTTATAGTTTTAAAAGCATAGAGTAAGCTTAAGAGAAACGACAAATTTTGTTTAAAACTGTTTTTGCAATCACTGTTAAACATAGACTTTACTATCCAGATAATACAATTCAAATTTGACGTAAAAATTCACCTTTAACTGCAATATTTATTTAATATAAACCATGCTCATGCTTGATCAGAAGAGTAATGCAGATATCATAATTACTATCTTACGTTGGCTACAAATATAAAGAATGTTATAAAATCAACCTTAGTTGTTTTTTTTGACAGAAGTATGGTTCTCAAAACTCCGTGTGTACATATTCTCTCGATCGAGACAACAAAGCAAGCTCAATCGTGGCATCGGAGATATAACTAATTTAATCTAAAATTTATTATAGTAAAAAAAAAATTTACTAAGTAATATAAGGACTTCGGTTTTTAAGATTTGCGTGCGAAGCCGTGGGTAACAGCTAGATAGAGGCAGGAATATGGTACATACCTTCATAATACGCCCAAGAGGCTCACGATGGAACGACTATCAATTATCTCAGCAATGTTTAGAATGTGATAGAAAAAGAATAAGTGAATATAGTGTACTGTTTTCAACGGGAAATTGCGTGCGAAGCCGCGGGCAACTTTTGCAAAAAATTATTGAAATGCGCAGCAAAGCGCGCCGGGCCCGCTAGTTAAATATAAAAATATAGGATGTTTGAAAAATATTGAGAAACATTTTTAGAATTTGGTAAACAGATTTTGCTACCCGGAAACTACTGATATAAAAGATAGCTCGTCGCCTACTTAATATAGTGCGAAGCTACGTCCCTATCTAACATGTAGGGTGGTCTAACATATTTACTTTTTCTTATCATTTATTTAAAACCATCATATCATAATTAATGAATGTCTAAGCTTAGCACTTTGGCTCTAGTCAAAGCGCCACAGTATCTAGTCTTGGGTTACTCAGAAACTTAAGCTTGTCATAATCTCTGAGAGTAAACGTGCTATCACATGCAAGTGATGTCAACCGCATATTTAAATTGAAGTGCTAAAAAGACGAAGGTGTAGAGTCATATTTTCAAATTTTTCAGTATCACAGTTTTTTGGTTAAATTTTGTTGTAATTCTGACTGCAGTGTATTTTAAGCACTACAGTCAATAAATTAGGTCAATTAACCAATTAGGAAGTGTGCATACTTAAAATGATATATACAGAGTGTTTCAGAAAAGGTGATAAAAAACCTCTGTGGTTGATGTACTCAAAAATGTTATATAAATATTGGTCTAGAAATGTGTCGTTTAGGTGCTAGTGGCTATATATAAATGAATGTTTGTGTGTTTGTCCTTTATAGACTCAGAAACTATTTGACCGATCATTATGAAAATTTGTATGTATATGTATTTTTCCACGTAGAAGGTTTATATGCTATGCCCATTGCTGTAACTCACCACCAGGAGGCGCTGCAAAATATATAAGTTATCAAAGCGCCTGCACATTGTAAACTACAATTACGAGATAGTTGTGTATAATAACCACACACTACGTGAAGGCGCTAAGTTTTTATGGATATTTGTCTTTCAAATGAATTTCTGTTTGGCCTTATAGCTTGAATGTTAGACCACTTTATTATTAAGTACATGTACGTGTACAATGGCTATAAACATACACTTTTGGCAGATTTTCTTGATAGTGTCAACAAGGTAAACTCTACATCGGCGTTGACAATATAGCCTAATTCACTTGAACCAGAAGTGCTCATACACGAGCAAAGCTTACAAAAAGCGTGCGAAGCCGCGGGGAACAGCTAGTGGTTTATAAAAAGTATTATTTCTAGAACTAGTAAAGCTAAAGATACCAAAATTTGCACATAGGTTATGACAAATAAAATAAAAAATATAAAACATTTTGCTATAAGCTTTAATATTAACAAAATGGCTCGTCGAAAACTTGTAAAGCTAAATAACAAAAAAATCTGTTTAGGAATAAAAAATACAAGACACCAACTATTTTGCAAGTTTTATCAAGATTCCGAAGGTACATCTTTCAACTAAATTCGTCAACGCATAAGCAAGCACGACAATTTTAAGGTACGCTTGCGCATGTCGGGAGCAACAAACATTGTCAGTTGAAAGGCGTCAGCTGTTTTAACATGTCTGCTTTGGCTTTGTGTAAGTTTAGTTATATTTCATTTGTTTAATCAATCCTTAAATTTTAGACTCCACTTTAACGAGCATTTAATCGTAGAAACGACTTGTATCGGCTCTCGGATATCTCAATGAAATATTGAAGTGTTTTATTAAAAATGTCTCTGTATAAATCATAAAACATAATAGCTGGAAACCTTTCTTTGACAAGTTTGTTCATATTTTAAATATTCAAATCTTCATAAAAAAATACAACTCGTTCGGCCTGGGGCCGCCCCTGCTTGTACTAGGTGTTTCAAAAAATCAGATTTGAACATGTTATTGCATGTTTACACTAAAAAGCAATTCAAAACGCAGTGCTAAGAGTAGTAAATAGAACCAACCAACAGAATTCACTTGTGTTGCACTAGGTCCCGTTAAATCATTAGATCTGGTCGTTGTATCACGTCATAAACAGTCGTTCTAGTTAGATTTCTGTGTTCTGGATATATAATTGAATCAACAATTTATATATTTAAACAAACAATGTATAAATTAATAACCATCTTATTGTGGCGGACTGGCAATCAATCATTTAACGGATGAGTCTACTAAGTGTAATTGGTTTAGCGTTGAACCGGCAAACAACTGGTTGAATGCTATATTTCAAATTCATCTGTTGCTAGTCGTAAATTAAACATCTATAGAATTCTTTGGTTTGAGTCTCAACTGTCTGCTGCGACGATTCTTTGAGGTGACGTAAACTCCATCTTGTAGCCTGTCTTATGTGGTTTAGAAGTTGATTACAGGAGGCTGGTAATTGAGACCGGGAAGGAAATAGGGTTTTACGAATTTGGTCGTATATACATGATTTTGTTCTTGAATTTTGGATAACGTCATTTGATCAGAGATATAGGGGAGAATCGATTATCATGGACGTTGGTAATTGTGGAGAGTGCTAATTCTGTCGTTCCGATAATAGTAAGCTTTATTGTTAAACTGATGATGTTGGCTGAATGGTTGATCTCTTGGTGGAGGCAGCCTTTGTTGATCTGTTGGTGAGACGAAGGTCTCTCAGAGACATCTCTGATTGACTGGTCTGGATGAGGTTAGGTTACGTCCATGCTTCCTCCAAATCTTCCTGTTGAAGAATTAGCTTGTAATCTAGATGACTGTGTTCACATTCTGCACTCATCGAGCATCTGGAATAATTGTCACAAGACCAAAGGGCAAATTTTATGAATGTTCTGTGGCAGAGAATTTGTGAAAGATTTACTACTAAAAAGACTTCGCAGTAATAAAAGTATACAAATGAGTTTCGTTGATTAACTCAATCCAATATAAATTTAATTTCTATAAGCATTGCATACAAGTTGAGAGTTTTAAAGGAGGAGAAAGTTTAGGTCAAGAATGTAATTTTCTCATAGGTATTCTTGGTCTGGAGACACATGGTCACGAGAATTAAACTTTGTCCTATGTATAAAAACAACTTCCAAATAACTCAAACAACATTAGGAAATGTATCAAGTGTGCAAATTCAGATACGTTTAAATATTAAAACAAAGTTATTAACACAGAGTATCGTCATATAATTAAATGAAACAACCTGGGGTTGTATTCAGACGAGGAAACAACACTAATTAAAGGAATATTATAATATTATTATTAAATACTTTGATGTTGCAAGAGTTTAAGTAATTAGACGACTCTTATTTGACAGACATGGATAAAAAGAGGTAAAGTGGAGGGGTAAAGGAAATAAATAGTTATAATAGATGTAATTTTTATCAAGTATAGGCCTAAACTTAACCTAATAAAGTGATTGATTATGAGTAATTTAATGCTAACTCTTTCTACAGAATACTCCATAATCATGATGTTTCAACAGAATTATAGGTCTGAGAGTCCTGAGATATTCTGTACCATTCACATGAGCGATTTGTTAGTCTGTCCAGTGACGGTTTACACGCCTCGATCGAGAGAACATTCAGCTGATAGCTTTATTCTCGGCTATTAACCTTCTGTCGATGCGAGTTTATCGATCGTGAGATATATTGGGCTATAACTCTGCACTATTATTTAGAGTCTCAGGGATCGCCATTGATCGTCAATAAGCACTAATTGTTGGTAAACTATCGGTATTTTAAATTCAATAAAAATAAGGAAACAGACCAAACATGGTCACAGCTGGGGCAAAGTTTTGTTTAGGCCATTTGTAAAGTTTACGTCATCAAAGTGTTTAAGGCGTCTGGGCGGGAAAGAGTGCCATTCGCCATATGGAAGCCATAAAGAGCTCCTGGACGTCAACATCTATATTATTAGCTTCGACTCCCCTCTAATGGGCTGAGAAGTATTGTCTACCCAGACGAATTACTTGGTCACATCTTCAAGAGAATTATGGACTATTAGTATTTTCTTGAATTAACTAAGAATGATTAAACTTGTTCGACTATTGGATTTGATGGATTATAAAGGTGATTGATAAATCAAGAATTGTCAGATATGCTTAGCTGCAAGGAATCAGTTATATAGATCATCCAACCACAGTAAGACGAGCCTTATTCCAGGAAGGTCTTGGACTAATATAGAAAAATCTCAATCTTTGACAAACAGAACATTTTGCGAACTGACCAAACAAGAAATTGACAAAACATACCAAAAGCTGCAGACTACATAAAGGGCTAACCTGATACACATAAATCTAAAAATAGTATTAAAATCAATATATGTAAGATTAATGTGTTAATGTATCCGCGGTATGGTCATATTTGAAACTTTTAGTTCGTTATACAATGGTTACTTACTTTGTATATCGACATGGTAACATATATCCCGTCTAGTTGAGTGAAAAATGAATTTAGGACAAAGTTATATAAACGTGATTTCGGTAGGTTTGATTTCAGCTTTGTTAAAATATGTAGATAAACTTTAAAACTTTTTAATTTTTAAGTCATAACTTATTTGTGGTTTTTTTATTCCGTTGCCATTTCGTCATACTTAACATGTAATTTTTGTTTTCACAAGAAATGAATTCCATTTACAATATACATTTTAGAAAACATTGGCATTTAATACCTTGAAAACAATTTAACACACATATTATGCTTAATTTATGATGTGACTAGCAGTTACCCGTGGCTTCACACCCAATTTCGTAGGCTTTGCAGGGGTAAGAGCATTTCTGGTTTGAGTGAATTAAATTTCTGACGCCAATATTGAGTTTACCTTGTTGCCACGATCAAGAAAATATTGTCAAAAGTGTATATTTATGGGCATGGCCATTGTAATTTATTCCGGTCTTAGTATTTTTTGACCCATAATTGGGGTTTCCTTGTTTCTCCGATCAAGGAAATATATGTATACACAGTTTTGAGAAAAGACCTACTTCTGTAAAAATACAACTGAGATGGGTGTTACAACAGCATTTAAATGTATAGTAAATGTTAGATAGTAACTTTGTCTTTGATATCTGCATTACAGTACTGATAGGTTACTTAATATTTGCTAAAATGTACATTTATAAGTATATTTTTACAAAAAATTGTATTTTATAATTTGTATATTTTCTTACTTTGTGCTCAACAGTTGTTGCAGAAAATTAATTACTGGTTACACATATGGTTGTGCTGTCATACAAAAAATGTTTACACATAACTTTACTGATTACATTTAACATTCATTTCAATCTATACTATTACATAAAAATCTTTAACTTTTTCTATTTATCTGATTTTTCCGTGAACTTATTTATACTGCATTAGTTATTCTGCTTTCGGGGACAGAAACGAATGCAATAAATCAGAGGTCATTGTAATAGATACAGCCATTTCTGAGTTATAAATTGTGTAACTAACTCGACTTTGTTTTATATATATATATATATATATATATATATATATATATATATATATATACATATAGTTGTTTTCGGCGTAGTGTTACAAAAGAAGTTAATAATGCCAACTTCACTCTTAAAAATTACATGCTCTCCTGACCATTGTTTTACCAAACATGAAACTACGAGTACCTATGTCAAGATTTTTTTACTAGTTGCTAATTAATCCAACCTATATTAAATACCAATCCAAACATCAAATCTACATTTTAGACAACGAAAGTTGTATTCATGTAGCAGGTAATATTACTGAAACTTTTAGGCTGGCCTGGGAAATAATTTAAAATTCAAATTAAAAAATTAAAAAGGAAGTAAGGAAAGATTTCAGTCAAAATGCCAAGAAGAACGTTGTGAACGCAAACAAACTTCGTATGACTTAGCACTAAGATTTCATAGGAATATGTGGTGTGAGTTAATGTTTCAGTTGGTTCATTAGTACATTTTGAAACTTGATACCCACCCTGACCACTTTGCGGTTGGCCTGTATTACAGCTAGTAGTGAGATTCTATACCGTCTGAAACGATCCGTTTTATAGTTTCTAAATTCATACAGTAATTCTAATCACATGATGTTATGCCAACGAATTTGACCAAATATTATTTCATGCGCTTATACTAAAACGGAATTTTCTGGTCTTCTGGGAAAATAACAGGATTCATTGTCACTTACAAATTACCAAACTTATAATCATTAAGTTTTAATAATGCAAAATTGTTTGTAAGTATTAAGTAAATATTTCACATACTTTTATTTCAAGGTTGTTATTAAGGTTTAAAGAGGAATTATGAAAACGTAATAAAAGAGAGTTAAAAAGTGTTTCATACAGAAAAACAATATTCTTTTAACTATAATAACTTTTACATTTTAATACATACAAGGCATTATTTACAGACACATACGTTGTTGACTTTAGATGATTACCAAGAATATTAATTAGTAACTAAATGAATGATAAGATTGTACTAATATACGATTCTAATATCTTAGTGTGAATCGGAAATCGCCAACTACAAAAAACAAAGACAAAATATACGAAGAGAAACTCGGTTATAACCAAAGCTCATATAGAGAAACTCACACCAGCATACAAGTTATTAAAAGGTTTTGTTATAACAAAATGCAACTAAAACAATGCCTTATAGCTCATTGGCTTCAAAATTCGATTTCCGTCACAATTCTTAAATGCCTGCTGGTATTTTTAAACTGTTGGGTGCCGAGTAGCCCAGGGTCTATATCTACTGGAAATTTTTTAAATGTTTTGATCGAAGGGGAAATGCTAATGGACCGTCATTATTTCCGTATTATTTCAAGAGGGAGCCTATTTCAACCAACAGAGGGCTCCTACATAGTACCAGGCAATTGGTTGGGCAACGCTGGGCTGTTATTAACTTTCTTGTAACTTATTGGTTTTCAGCACCTCCTTTACACAAGAAGAGACGCTGCCTATCCAGAGATCATTCCGAAAATGGTGTCCGGTGAGAGTTGGCCTATGGCAATATCGAAGCTCCTTCTTTCGTTTTCCCACCGTCTGCAAAAGAAGAACGTGTGGTTGGCGTCGTTGTGCTCCGCATCCCCATAGAGATATTTCGATCTTTCAAACTTGCCCACTTAAACGCTCGAGTTGCCATGATCGGTGAGGAACTGGATGAGATAGACATTTACCTCCTCATGTTGTCGCTCCACTTATTCTCTCTGATTTTTAATCAGTTTGGCCGCCCAACGTCCTTTGCTCTCTAGCAGCCATGGTTCCTGCCAGTTCCTCATGATGTGTTCTCGAAAATCGGTGCGAGTTACCACAACGTTCCCTTTCCATAGCGAACAGGTCGATTGGGATAGCCCCCGCCACCACGAGGACGGCCGGTTCGGAAACAGTTCTGTAAGCACTCGCGATCTGGAGTATCTTTTTTCTCGGTACCGCCGCCATCTGTTGCCTATTAGCACACTTGACGTAGAGCGTCCGCCCTAACTCGCACGGACTGCGTAACCGACATGAGCAGCCATCGTTTCATCGTTTACTAGCCACAGGTCCGCCGATATTCTTCAGTCGGCTCAAAGAGGCGGTAACAACCTCCGCCTTGTTTACCACTCTAGATATATGGTCCCAGAACATGAGCATGGTATCAAGCGTTACGCTGAGATACTTCACATCGCTCTTTATCTCGATGTGGTCCACCCAGATCTACTGGCTATTAGCTGTCACACCTCTGGCTGCATTAGTCTTTTGAAGCTTTCAGCTACTACCATTGGTGTTTGAGTTTGATTGGTTTTTGAGATTTATATTGATTTTAAAAGCTCTCTGGTTCATAAAAATAATTCTGGAATATCTGCATTCGTTCCACCAGATTTCTAGAATCTTCTGACCACTAGCTTTTAGCATTTGGCATCTTGTGGCCACTAGGAACTTATGGCTGCTGAGAATTACGATTCTAGGAGATTCTGGTTTCTTGAAATTTACATCCTCAAGAAAATTTAGATCTAAGGAACTCCTGCAGTTAGAACCTCCAGGCCAACCAGAAGCTGGTGAAGCTCCCAGAATCTTCCGTCCAATGATACTGGCCTCTACGAACATCCGGCCTACGTGAGCTTCCATCTGGTAGCATCCAATCTCTACATTTTCAACCTCTGAAAACTTCTAACTTTAGAAACTTTCATTTTTTTAGAGTATCTGACATTTAGAAACTTTTGGTTAGTAAGAGATTCCAGCCTCTGGGCGTACAGAAGTTCAACGTTCTACAATCCACCATCAAGTGGCATATTCTCTATTCAGAATTTTAATTTGGGAGGACCAAACCCATAACTTATATTTCATAGAAGGGTAGGTGTTAGAATGGCAGTATTTTGTTTAACTGGTGTTAAAAACAGAACAGTTTCTTTTAGTTGCTATATGGTCTTGCCACCAACTTCATAAAATACATGAAGCTATGTCTCTATCTAACTTGAAAGTTATCCTATTCACACTGCGCCAAAACATTGTTTAGCCAATTAAATTCTTGACATTTTAGTCTCACTGTGTAGACATTTTCAGCCAATAGATGTTAAGGTGGTGCAAACAATTTTTGGTCAGGGATAGTTTTTAAATTTTATCATAGCCCTTTAAAATTAACTTTACTGAAGACAGAAAAAATTTTACTATCACTTTACAATAAATTACAGGAATTTAAAATAGGAAATTTAAGGAATATTGTAATTATGCTGAAATAAAAATATCAGAAATAATTATGTATATTTACAATTCAATTACTTTTCACGATACAATTTTTTCACAAGGAATTTGATTTATTTCACAAATAAAAACATATCATTCCTTCTGGTCTCTTTAATGTGTACTGTAAAAAAGTCATGTTCTTATCTGCAACTATTTTTCTTCAGCCATGATGTAACATTCCCCTAAAATATTGCTTCAAATGCCTGCCAGTTCTCATGGAATGACACAAAATATTTTATAATTGTTTTCAGAAAAAAATAAATATGTCACAGAGCTGTAACCTAAATTTTGTTAAAAAATAAACCAAACATTGATTGCACTACCTTAAACTGAAGCTGCCATTAATAATTTATAATAATAATTTATTATAATATTAATATAATTTATTTGATAAACAATGTCTTGACTAAATGTTTTGAACCATGTTTCGAGCATGATAGATAGGTCAGAGAGGTCTGGTTGAATCGCCTAATAGTTCACCTGACCCGTCACCTTCGGCCTATTTTTTTGGGGTGATTTAAAAAGTAAAATTTATGATCCCTCTAGTGTAAACAATAAGAGTACTACATGAAGCTGCAAGCATGTCTGCTAAGATACTACGAAATGTTAGCACAGTTGGCGACTACAACCACCTTGCTCACTCTCAAACTGCTGAGGGAAAACAATTTGAGCTACTTTTGTAAAAGAAAGTAAGCGATAACAATAATCTGGAAGTACTGAAAGTTTTATTATTTTGTGACATACAGAAAATGTTCAAAGGCCTCCTCCTATACCATTTCCAAATGTGGTGTACTAAGGCATTCATAATTAAGAAAAATTGTTTTTGTATGCTGTGAGGTTTTTGGGGTTTCATTATTTTATATAACACAAGCAATGACAACTACGCTTTATTGAAGTTCAACAAGCCCAAGTTTGTAACTTAAACCGCTACCATTTTGGCTAGGGTAAATCTTTTGAATTCTGGTTTTCGGCATTGTGTCTTAATTGAATGTACAACTCGAACTATGCTCTCATTTAAGATTTTCTTCAGACTCCTTGCGGACCGTCCCTAGTATAATGGAAAAACTCAGAATTTGCTTAAAAAAGTAGATATTCAGGTATAGCACTTACATGTAAATTTTCGTTGCTTTATCAGCAATAGTTCAAAAATAAAATACTATTCCCCGACTTTTGTAGACCCTGTATGTAACAGGCTGTTCGGAAAGTAAGTTGCTGAAGTATCTATCTGATTCCCGAATGGGTGGAAATGTGGTACAATCTGAGTGGTACTGTGTAGCTATGTTCAGTATGTCTCCAGCAGTGTCAGAGTGAAAGTAGTTATGCCATTCTAAATGCTCTAAACTGGTGTTCAAATGGCCACTGAAATCAAAAACCCCTCAACAGTAAAGTACATAGTGTCATTAGATTTCTTTTGCTAAACAAAATGCCACTAAAGGAAATCGTTGTTAATTTTGTTCAGTATATGGGGAAGATATTATGAGCTATACTGCAGTTGTTTTATGGTGTCAGTTGTTTTATGAAGGACAAACTAAAGTTTGCGACGAAAAACGAAGTGGCTGAAAACCAACAGGCTGCCTATCGTTACCAATAATCTCGCCGAACAAATCAATCGTAACATAAAAAAAACTCCAAGATTCACAATCATGAATTTACTGTATGGAATTGTTAATGAGAAACTTCAATACTACAAATCATTTGCCAGATGAGTACCCAATTTTTGACTGATGAACTCAAAACAAAGAGTATGGTACCAGCTCTTATCCAATACCATGAAGATGACGAATCTTTTAGTCACCAGAGATAAACCATGGGTTTCTCACTCAAGTCAATATCAAAACAATAAGACAATGGAGTAGGGTCACATATAAGGGAGTGATCAAAAAGTTCCAGGACCTACAGTGTGAGAATGAAATGTTGCATAGCGATGCAGTTGACAGCAGTGTATTCTCCGACTCAACACTAACACATTTGTTGCTTTAAATCATAACTTCACTGAAACAAAAATAAACAAAGTTTTTTTTTAGGTTAGTTTTATAGATTTTGGCTATTTATTATTTAATAAAAAAACAACGTGTTTGTGTGAAACTAAACACAATTTTTTGTACATTTATTTGTTACAAGATGCCTTTGGTGAAGAATGTTGACTAACAGTCCTTGAAATGGCAGAAGAATGTAACTTTTAGAGATGTAGCCTCGAAAAGTGTTTGATAAATTTATATACAATAATAAACCTCTTTAACAATATACATTGATCACATATAAAATTAAATACAACAAATTTAGCCACCAAGGCAGTTACAACATATGACAATTTGGTTTCAATTATTTATTTTCATAATTTATCCTAACCTAAAAGTACCTGATGATGAATTCTTAGAATTTAAAATGTAGATTGTACAAAATAAAAAAATACATAAAAAAGTGTTAAAAATGTTTAAAATAAGAATGTAACATTTCATTTGATTCATGTCAAGAAATTTTAACAGTCCGAAAAACTTCAAATGCATGGTTACAACATATGACAATTACGTACCTGATGATGAATTCTTAGAATTTAAAATGTAGATTGTACAAAATAAAAAAATAAAAGTGTTAAAAATGTTTAAAATAAGAATGTAACATTTCATTTGATTCATGTCAAGAACTGAAAAACTTCAAATGCATGGTGTTACGGCAACACTTGTTCCAAAACTGGTTGACCCAAGACAACAAACAACTCCGAATGAAGGTTTCTGAGGAACTTCTTGAAATAGCAAATGACGATGAGAGCTTCTTGAAACGTCATTACAGGACATGAGACATGGTTTTTTTTTATATAACGTGGGAACAAAAGCCCAATCATCACAATGGACATCAAAAAGGCAATCCAAGACCCAAGAAAGTTCTTCAGTCAAATCAAATGTGAAGGTCATGCTTACGACTGTAAATGTGTCATCTACTATGAATTACTTCCACAAGGTCAGACAATTAATCGTTTTGTTAATCTTGAAACCCTGAGACAATTGCGTAATGCTGTGAGAAGAAAGAGATCTGAGCTGTGGCAAAGTGGTGATTGGGTACTTCATCATGACAATGCTCCTGTTCATTCTGCATAAGTCATCCGTGAGGTTTGTACAAAAAACGCAATGACTTTCATCCCTACTCACCTGACCTGGCTCCAGTCGACATTTTTCTTTTCCTGAAGCTCAAAAGACCCCTGAAAGGACAAAAATTTCAAACAGTTGACGAAATTAAAGAAAAAACAACAGAGCTGCTAAACACCACTACAAAAGAAGAGTTTCCTAGGGCCTTTGATCAGTGGAAACACCAATGAGAAAAGTATGTAGCATTTTTTATTTGTTACAGCAACCTATTTTCCAAATGACACTCATATACAAGTAAACAAAATAATGAGATATCAGTCATTACAGTTTGCATTTCCACGAGTCTTTAGGTGAACTCTGAGAGATTCTGGTCTCTACAAAACATTTGGCTTTTAACTCTGTGGAGGACCTAGACAACTGCCCTCTACGTTGCCAATGACCGGAGAAATCATGTGCTGTCGTTTTAATATCATTGTCATGGAGCTAACAATCAAGAAATACTGAGCATCACATCGTTACAGTGTGATCAAGTTATTTCTAATCAAATTATCTCTGAGATCTTAAGTTTAATTAGTTGTGCATGAATGGGCATTGTCATGGAGCATCAATACCTATACTCTGCATTCCAAGATTTTTGTTTTGGATTGCAATGCATTTTTTATTAAGGTCTTAACACATTACACCCCAAGACAAATAAATCCTTTTCCTGTCACAAAACAAAAAAACATGATTTTGGAGCATTTCTGTTGAAACTTCACTTTCTTGGGTTACGTTAAAAATTGTCATACCACAAATTCTAATTCCAATGTTTCATTACCTGTGATAATTTTGTTTAAAAATACAAACTCCTCCCTGCTTCTTCTACTCAAGAAAATTTAACGCTTTTCCTTCCAAGCACCTTAGTCAACATTGTACAGTATTCAGCATGAATACAACTTCAGGTATTTAAATCATCAAGCACAGTTTTTTTTGGAGAATATTTCCTAACACTTGAAATAACTCATCAAATAACAATGGAACCTAAAAGATATCCGTTCTATTTCTTTTCTCCATCATTGATTACAGCCCCCTTTGTCACATCTTCAATAATGATTGAAAATTGTCCTGTTTCTTTTATGAACATTCTTGCATCCATATTTAAACGCTGAAATATATACCCTTACCAATAATGGATTTTCCATAAATTTTACTAATCTCACAATGAATTTCAGGTACTATCATATCTTTGGCAGTAAAACATTGATGCATGTTTCATAGCCCCAGATGCATTTTAAACTAATAAACAAACATTGGCAGAGTAAAATGATTCTGTAATAGTAACTGTAAATTCTCAACAGACACACAGCACACATGTGCCAACTGTCAATTGCAACACTTTAGTGATTGATTTACAAAATGATATTTTGAAAAAATTTACATTGTAAATTAAAATATTCTTATTTATTTTTTATGAAACCATTAAAATGGCCACTATGGTCAGTATAAAAACAATAAAATTTGTTTATTGACAACAGATGTTGTTATTAGTATAAAGTCTTTATTGAACGTGAATGATTTCTAAAGCTTTATCTATACTTTCATTAACAATAGCATTAAGAGGGAGAGGAAGTGGTTAATGTCCTTCCATCTATATTATACACAACAAGGTGATATGGAATAATAATAAATTAAAAAGATAGTTTACAAGTGTATTCTTACAACAATATTCTTTATTTACAATAATGAGTAGTTTAGGCAAATATTTTTTCCTCTCTTCTCTTCTTAGCAACAAGAACTGTTCCTGGCTTGTGCTGAGCATCTGGATGGTTCAGCAGTTCAGGGGGACAAGTTGAGATGGGACTGGAGAGAATGGTCTGCTTGAGATCATAGAATAACGGTGAATCTTCCTTGGTGACAAAGGACACTGCAACACCTGTCTTGCCAGCACGACCAGTTCTACCAATACGATGAGTGTAGTCTGAAAATAAAAGATTCAAGGAATTAGTGGAATTTGAAAAACTTAATTTCTTCACAAAATAGGACTTAATATGAAATTTGGTAGGGATCAGTAAAAATAACCCCCATAGAATGGTTACAAAGACTAATTATGCAGCCACTTGGTAGAATGAAAGCACAAATAATGCTTTATTAGGCATTACTCACCTCTAAAGGGAAGAGGATGAGTTGTAGATAAAGAAGCATGTAACATGTTTAAATGAGAGACTGTTGTTTTTATCTCACTTAGTCATTCTGGTTTAGCTTCCCTTACGTATTAAATCTACAATTTTTACACAAAGTACTAGATTTTCCTAACCATGAACTTCTCCCAATATCAATTTCTTAATAAACAGTAAAATTAAGCTTATCCTTCAGTAACAAGTTTCAACTAAGCTAAGCTAAAACATAAGAAATACTCTACACCTTGAAAACTTGTCATGCCTACAGCAACCAATACAGGGCAGCTGCTATATTTTTAAATCAACTGTAAACTCTTGGAGGTATGATTCCAAATAGTTTGTGTCACACTGGTTAAATTACCTTTCTTCTTAAAACATTCAAGACTTCTTCAAAAATTCAAAATTATTACACTGTATACTAAAGTATCTTATCTATTAAAATCTTTCCATTATAATTTACCATAGCTCAATTTCCCCTTTTCTACTACTATTCATAACAGTGATTCAATGAGATAATAATATAAAGTTTTATTTATATAATTACCTCATTATTAAAGATTGCCAATAATGTTAATAAATATATATGTTTTAAAAACAACTTGCACCAAACGCCACTTACCTTCAATTGTTTTAGCCATATCGTAGTTGATGACCATTGAGACATCTTTAATATCGATACCTCGACCAGCGACGTCTGTGGCGACCAGAATGTCTTTACTTCCAGACTTGAGACTGGCGAGAGCATACTCTCTCTGCTCCTGTCCTTTACCACCATGCAGAGTGCAAGCATTGTACTGAGAACAACATAATAAAATCATTCAACTACATGTTTTAATTTCACTTCTTTTTTATTTCTTAGGGTTACATGGCTTGAATGTATGAGTACACAATTGGATTGTAACACTGTGAGTAAGTAATGTTTTAACACAGTGTAGACATCTATTGGTTCTTCATGTTGCCAGCAATTCAATAGAAACAATCGTTATATTATTCAAGTTATAATATAAATTATTTAGATCTCCAATAATTTTAGTATATATTTAACTTACCCCAAGTTTCTCAAGACCTCTGGCCAAAACATCTGCTCCTTTCTTTTGGTTGACGAAGATGATGACAGGTGGCTCTACTCCTCGGCTGAGAAGCTCCATCAGTTTGCGTCTCTTGTCCTGCTCGGATACCATGTAGACTATCTGTTCAGTGCGCTCTGTAGGCTTACCAATAGAGCCGATGTAGACCACAGCTGGCCTACGCAGATAGGTTCTGGCCAGTCTCTCCACGGCCGGAGGCATAGTTGCCGTGAACATTACAGTCTGTCACATCAAAAACATCATAAATAGTTTTTTAATTTATTTATAACACCTATCTTATCCTTATGAGACTTATCAAAAACTTTTTGATGTCAACAGTGTAAATTTAAATTCTAATTCTGGTTTAAATAGGACTACAACTATCACATTAAAATTGCATACATTTAACATATTTGCACATGTATGCAAGGAACTGATAAACTCCAGAAAATAAAAACTGAACTATGTCTCATACTTAATAGTGAAAAAAGAAATCTTAATGACAAAACACTAAAATGGTTTGAAGCATTGTCAAAAATTGTCATCATTGGCAAATTAATTAAGTTTACAGACGTAATACAAAGAAATAAGCTGATACGAACATGTATAATATTGTATACTATAAATGGATGAAATGTAAAATATACAGATAACCCACCTGTCTGTACTTCTTCTTTGAATTATAATTTGCAAGAAGTTTTGCTTCATCTTCAGCATCTTCATTATCTGGTTTTAAGTTTGTTACAGGCATAAAATCTAGGATCTTTTGAACATCTGAAATTAATAACATTTTAAAATTAATACAGTACTAATAGATTATATGACAAACAAACAACATTAAGAATAAAACTACAAAGCAACACCACCAAATAATTACATTGGTCCCCCAAGACCAATACGTTTAGGCTATGGATAGATAATATAATTTCTTTATCATTCTCAACGTTATTGTTTATTTCTCTTAGTACCAACGTTTAGTTACCAATGTTTTTATTTATTTTAAAAACACATTTATAAAAAAAATATTCTATACAGAAAATATATTATGTATTATATTTTAATCACATCATATTTTAATCATGAGTCAGCACTGGCTGGTCAGCTTAGTTCCCATTAGTTTACTTAGACAGATTTTGTGATGTTCATTTTCTAAGTTAGAATTCTGTATTTTTTGCATTAATATAAAAATAGTTTTTTTTCTGAAAACATGCTACACATTGTATTTGAACTCAAATAATAAAATAAACGAACAAGTACTTCAAAATTATAGCTTGTAACATTTTACAAAAACTAATTTAAAAGTTTATTTTTTATTAAAGTAAACAATGTTTAACACATTGAATACTGAAAATGCTTAACATTGAATACATAAATTGCCGACCCATTGTTATTGATTACTCAAAAAGTTATGTCACTGTTGCTAAAACTTCATCAGGATATGTCCTGTCACCAATGTTGGCAAAAATCAGTGACATCATTCCTAGTATGTAAATAACATAGTTCGTGCGTAGGAGGCTATCTTCATTGAGGCAGTTGAGTTAGTTCACAGACAATATAAATAAAAAATCAAAACACTATTATTATAACTATTTGTAAGTGGACAACAATATTTTTATGCCATCTGAGGGTTTTGTGCTCACAAGGGTAGTAAGCCATCAATCGGTCCATGCAGTGACCCCCTTCATGTGGCCATTATACTGCACCGTTATAACTTTCAGCTGCTTTCTCTTCTAATGGTAACCATTTTATTTCATGTTAAGTAATAAATTCACAGACAAAATGTCATGGAACAATCATTTTGAGAAACTATGATAATAATTAAGCTCATTATTTACTTTGATAAGGGCACATCAAGCACATCAAGGGCATAACTAGCACTCCTGAGTGAAAAAAGATAGCATAATATGCTGTATTTAAAGGTCACCTTTACTATGGAATAGCAGCATGGGGAGGCTGTTTTTAAGGCAACCTACTAAAAATCCTGACAATACAAAAAAGGCAATAAAATACAGCTGCAAAGATTTCACCTCTATTTGTATACTGGACACAATATCAAACTGTTTATTAAAACTAAGTCTGTCAAGAATCACGTTCTTCATAGTATCTAAATTAGACACATACAAAACTCTCTGATACCTCACAGAATAGCTGCCTTTGAAAAAAAAATATTTTATAATGGAATGAAAATGATTAATGCACTACCATAAGAAATCATGTCCAACCATTTATGTTATAAGAAAATTAAGACAACAATGAAAACTGGTTCCTGTAGAAGTTAATAACAAAAGTGGAAGAATCTTACTCCTGGAGAGACAGACCATCTTGACGTCTAAGCTTGGTCTTTAAGTAAAGATACGTGATTGTAAGTAATGAAATTCTGACTTCTGACTTCACTACTACCTCTGCACTTGGTAACCTAGAGTTCTTTCATAAACATACATTCATTGTAGCCACTACTTGCGTTTGCCAATACCAATCAGAATCTGACTCAGAACTCTCATCCATTGTGGATGTACTTCTTTATGGTTAGACTGTTACTTAACAGCCTATCTGTAATTTAATTAATTGCTGAGATATTAAATAACCAAACATCATAAATAAAGCAATACAATCATGTGAACATTGATTACTTACCAGGTTCAAAACCCATGTCTATCATGCGATCAGCTTCATCAAGTACTATATATGTACACTGGTTGAGTACCAAATAACGGTTCTCTAACACATCAATCAGACGACCCGGAGTTGCTATTACAATCTGAAACATCCATCAAGTTTAAATCTTATAACATCATCACTATTTAAATTATCAATTACTTATTAAAGATATAAACATAAACACTATGTGAAATGAGATTATAAATGTTAGCTGAAAATCTAAGAAAAGAGCATGCATAACAACCAAACAGCTGAAAAACTGTCGTTCAAACAAAAAAAAGCGTGAACAACTAAAAATAGATGACCTGCTTCACTGCCAATCTATTGAAGTGAAATACGAGGCATGTTTTTAAAGTAAGTACCGTTTTTAAATTACGCCGCCGCAGCACTGCAGTTGCCGTTCAGCGCATGCACGTAGTGTAGCTACATTAGTTGGGAAGCCACAGACGCCATTACGACGCCGTTTGATCGAGTCTTCTTTTGTCTACATGATTTTAAAATGCCGCCGACAAAAAGCAATTGACATTCATCATCAAATCGGTAAAGTTTACGATGAAAACATTATGAGTGAAGGAATGGTACGGAAATGGGTTAGGGCCTTCAAAGATGGCCGCACAAACATTCATGATGAGGAACGAAGTGGGCGACCTTCAGTCATTACCGATGATCTCATTCAAAAAATGGACTGTAAAGTGAAAGAGAACAGACGGTTCACAATTTCGTCCTTAGCTGAAAAATTTCGCCAATTTCTTTGATGACGACATACAAAAGGCGGTCCCAAGATACGAAAAGTGCCTTAATAATAATGTAAATTATGTAAAGAAGTAGAGGAAAGAATGCTCTTTCAGGTAAATAAAGTTTTGTTTGAATAATTTACTTGTTGATTTGTTTATATCAAAACAGTACTTAATTTAAAAACATGCCTCATACTTTCAACAAATTACAAGGGCTATCCAGAAAGTAGATTACGTTTTGATATAAACAAAAAACAAAGTAGAGGAAAAATTTGTATTATATACATTTCAAAGTGACACTAAAATACAATTTTTCAACACAATCACCTATTTAGGCACTTATCATAGCAGTGAACTAGTTTTTAAATTTCAGTGTTATAAAATTTTGTCACTTGAGACTTCAACCAGGTAGTCACACCCTTCCATGGGATTCGCGAGTTACCATCTTTTTCGTAAGTCTCTAAAGATGTTAATTAAACAGCCATAAGCTGATTTTTATGGGTTTCTGTTGAGGTTTACAGTATCCATCTTGCACAAAATTTATAACCTAACTTCTGCAAAACAATTTCGTGTAACTAAATTCTTGAAATTTGAAGAAAACTAAGCGAGTTTTGTTACTGTGAACCAGCGGTCTTCTTTAATCTTCTCATTGAGTTTAGAGACAATTTCATCGGTCACAATGCTGGGTTGTCCACTTCGTTAATCATCATGCACATTAGTTTGGTAATTTTTAAACCTAATGCACCACTGACGTACTCTACCTGCAGACCCGCACTTCACTCTTGGGATTTTCAATTGCATTAACAATTTTAAACTGCAATTTTAAAACAAGAAAGAGTGACAGTAACCTCTCACTAGCACGGCTGAATAGCCATAGAAGGGAGAAATGCCCTGACATTAAAATGGCCACGATAGTCCTGCCCCTAGCTGCTACAGAGCGAAACGTAATCTATTTTCTGGATAGCCCTCGAATGTAGGACCAAGTCTGTATGTTTATTTTTCAGTAAATATTCACTGAAAACACTGATGGCCAAATCGAGACAAATTTATCAACACCAATATTTTTTAAACCGTTTTATTGTAGAATTCATTACAGACTATATAAAATACATCATTATCTTAAACATCATCTTAATCAGCATAATATTTTAAACAAAATATTTATTTTTTGTTATACATATATAGAACAGTACTTAAAGTGTTACTTAAAGAACAGTATTTATATGTAAAATATTTTTTAGTTTTAAAGTGTTTAGAAAAATAATAAATTTGCAAATAAAATTAGAATAATTGTTAGATTGTCACTTTTTGGCTCCAATGTATTCTACAACTATATAAAAATAATTAAATTTAGAACATTGGTTAAGAGTTAAAGAATGATTTAAAATGATACCAACATTAGCCCTAAAATACTATCCTAAATACTACAGAAACTTTACAAACCACTTCTATGGTTAATCTAATTATAACATAGTATATGGAAAATGAAATGTCTAGAAACATTACCTCACAACCAAGTCGTAGTCGGAACCCTTGCTCCTCCCTGGACAGACCTCCTACCACCACTACTGTTCGGATGCCAAGAGGACCACCAAATTTGTTTGTTTCCTCTTCTATTTGTTGTGCCAGCTCTCGAGTTGGAGCCAGAATAATGGCATATGGTCCCTAGGAAAGATAATATTAAAAGAAGATGTAAGACAATTATATCCAATTTCTTACATAGCAAGGTTTTTTGTTCTGTGTGGCTGTAAAAATTATTTTTTACCACATAAAATAAAATCAGCATTTAATGCATATTGACTGTAGAATAAAAAGTTTATGTATTTCTTTACTTGCTTATGGTCTGACATTATAGCTTGGACATTTATTTTGATATTGTTATCAAATTTTGAAAGATTTAATATTTCCACACAGATAATCAAATAACTTGGAAATAAAGCTGCTGATAATGATCATAACTTAAGTACTAAAAAATCTTTCATGTAAGGTAAAACAACTGAAATATATACTCTTACCAATAAATTGCCAATAATGGGTTTTCCACAAATTTTACTAATCTGAGAATAAATTTCAGGTACTATCATATCTTCGGCAGTAAGAAAATTAATGCATGATTCACAGTCCCAGATGCATTTTAAACAAACATATTGTTATCAAATTTTAACAAATTTAATATTTCCACACATGTAATCAAAGAACTTGGAAATAAAGCTGCTGATAATGATCATAATTTACTAAAATCTTTCATGTAAGGTAAAACAACTTGAGGCACAGTTGGCTTCCAAGGATAACATAATTCAACATCTGAATGAGTTGAAAAGTCAACTTAGGCAGAAAAAACTATTTACTTATTCCCAAAAAAACTAAACAGACTTCGAAGTATATAAAACCCCCCTTGTCTAATGTAAAATTGAGTGAAAACCAATATCATATATTGGATGAGTTGGAAGAGAAGCAGCAATTTGGTTTAACTGTAAAACAATTGTCTAGGCCCGAAAGAAAGAATAAACGGAAGACTACTAAAACTTTAAAAAATTAGAAGAAAAAGGCTGAAGTAAAGAAAACCATGTTGCATGATCATCATGATCTCCTAATGAAACCAAGACATAGAGTCCTAATCATGGCAGATAGTCATGGATGAGATCTTGGCAACGTAGTGCAAGAAGTGATGGCAGAAAATGTTTGTGTTATTGTCAGACCAGGCGTCAAACTGGATTCAGTTGTCAGTGATTTGAGGGCCTTTATTGAAGA